>NW_027094041.1:0-1200000 GCF_019434415.1 Metarhizium acridum | reverse complement strand
ATAAAGACGTCTTTAGGCCACCATTGCCGTCTATTCTTGTCTTCAGCTCGCCCTCGTCGCCTCATGGTCACTGCCATCGACGCCCAAGACAAAAACGTCCATCGCAGAAGCAGTCATTGGCGTCCTGGAAGCCGGTGCCATTTCGGCGCTGTCATGGGCTGCGCACCACAAGTCGGTCGGGCCGTCTATCCTGCTGAACCTGTACCTCCTTCTCTCGGCCGTCCTCGACGCCGCCGCCGCGAGGACGTACTTGACGCGGCAGGGGGATCTTGCAGCCATTGGCGGCGTGCTTTCGGCTTCCCTGGCCGTCAAAGCCGCCCTGTTGGCCCTCGAGGAATGGCCCAAGGAGCTGGTCCTCAAGGACAAGGCTGCCGCCGACGAAACGGCCGCCGGCGTCATCAGCCGCGGCGTCTTTTGGTGGCTCAACCCTCTGCTCCTCGTTGGAGCAAAGACGCTGCTTGCCGTCGACGACATCGGCGCCATCGAGGACGAGTTTGACTCGGCCAGACTCCTGCATCAGCTTGAGCGTGTCTGGGACAATGGTGTGTAACTGGGCCCCCCTTTCCTTGCCAAATCCTTCATCATCAAAAACACGCCTTGGCTTACACGGGACCAAGACGCCAAGACCGGCAGTTGGGCCCTCATGAAATGCACGTTCCTGGCGTACAAGTGGCAGTTCTTGGCCGGCATCATCCCGCGGCTATGCTTCACCGGCTTCACGGTCGCCCAGCCGTTTCTCGTCAGCTCCGTCGTCAGCTTTGTCGGCGAGCCCGAGGACCAGCAGGCGGCCCAAGTGGCTGCGAGTCTCGTCGGCGCCACCATGCTCGTGTACGTGGGCATCGCGGTGAGCAACGCGGCATACCGCCACATGACGTACCGGCTTCTCACAATGTACCGGGGCGGCCTTGCCTCGTTGGTGTTCAAAAAGACGCTCGGGCTGGAGGCGTCTTCCGTCAGGGACTCGGCGCCGGTGACCCTGATGAGCACCGACATTGAGTCGATTGTCATGTCGGGCGATGCCATCCACGACATATGGGCCAGTTTCATCGAGATCCCCCTGGCGATATTCCTGCTGTATAGGAACGTGGGGATCCCCAGCCTCTTTATCCTGGTTCCTGCATTCTGTAAAGACGACCCCCTTTTTCTCTCCTTTGTTTGAACTTTGCTGACTCGCCTAGGCACCTCTGCTGCTGGTGCATTGGTCTCCCCAGCCTTGGGCCCAGCCCGAGTCCAATGGAACAAGGCCATCCAGGAGCGCGTCGGCTCCGTCTCGACAATGTTGAGTCAGATCAAGGGCGTCAAGATGATGGGCCTGACGGACCTTTTTCACGACTCGCTGCAGACTCTCCGCGTTGACGAACTCAAGCTGGCGGTCAAGTTTCGATGGATACTAGTCCAACTCAATTCGTTTGGTAAAGAAGAAGAAAAAACATTTCCCCTTCTGCGGCATCTTGATACTCGCACTCGGAGGGTGCTGACCCCCCCTGTTTCTTTAGCAATGGCATCTGAAGACATCACGCCCGTCATGGTCATCGTCGCCGCCATTTTCTGGACCAAGGCGGACGAGGGACTCACAGTTGCCGAGGCCTTCACCTCCCTCTCCATCATCGGCATCGCGGCGACGCCGCTCGTCAATATCCTCATTTCAATCGTGCAGCTATTCGGTGCCGTTGGCTGCTTCTCCCGCCTCCAGGCATTCCTCGCCATGGATGAAAGAAGGGACTCGCGGGAAATGGCTCCCTCGACCGTCTCTTCCACGCTGTCCCCCGCGGACGCGGATTCAGCGTCAAACATCGAGGCCGAAACCCGCCCGTCGCTGGACTCTTCAATGCCCGCCGTGGCAATTGAAGGCGCCACCTTCACAGTCGGGAAGAATATCAAGGTTCTCACAGACATCAGCATGGTCTTCCCACAGGGAACCACATCCATGATTGTCGGCCGCGTCGGCTGCGGCAAGTCATCGCTGCTCAAAGCCATCGCCGGCGAACTGGCCCTGGCAAGGGGTCGCCTCGTCACCAACGCGTCCTCCATGGCGTACTGCGACCAGCCGCCGTGGCTGCAGAATTGCTCCATCCGGGACAACATCGTGGCACAGTCCCCCCTCGACGAGAAGTGGCTGTATACCGTCATCGAAGCCTGTGCGTTGGGCGAGGATATCTCCATGTTCCCCATGCGGGACTTCACCATTGTCGGCTCCGGAGGCGTGGCATTGAGCGGCGGCCAGAAACAACGAGTTGTAAGTCGCCCCCGTCAACATGCAAAATGAAACCCCTGTTGTGGCACAATCAAGAGATTTTGACGGTTGGAAAATCAAGGCCCTTGCCCGCGCCGTATACTCGCGACGCAGCCTTCTCCTCCTCGACGACGTATTCAGCGGCCTGGACAGCACTACGTCCAAAACCGTCTTCCAACGCGTCTTGGGCAGAGACGGCCTCGTTCGACGGCTGAATGCCACCGTCATCTTGGCTACGAACCATGGTGCGCTTGCAGTTCCCCCAACCACAAATTCCCTTGGACATGAAACTTACACTTTGGGGGAAAAAAACAGTCAACTTGCTCCCTGCAGCTGACCACATTACCGTGCTCGGTGACGGGACCACTGTCCGGAACCAGGTGCGCTTCGGCTCAGTCGACCCCTCGGAATGGGGCATCTTGGAGAGCGACACCGACGTTGAGAGCACCATGACCGTCTGCGGCTCTGGCGAAGCAGGGTTGGAAAAGGTCAAGGTATCCCAGGAAGCAGCCGCCAATCCATCTCCAAAGACGGAAGCCCATCTCAGTCGGCAGACGGGCGACCTTGACTGCTACAGCATCTACGTGCGGTCCTTGGGCACAATGGCCATCGTCATGCTGCTGATGGGGAGTGTTTTGCACACCGCCATGGTCAAAATGCCGCGTGGGTTTCTGCCAGCACTCTGCGTCCCTTGGAAATACAAGAGAAGAAATTTTCTCAGCTGACCGTCATGTAGAGATCTGGTTGAAGCTCTGGACGCAAAAGGGCACAGGGCCGACAGACTACGCCTACATGGCCGGCTACGTCGGGTTTGCGCTTGCGTCGACGACATTCGGGGCTCTCAACATGGGGTAATGATTTCTATTGCGCGATTCCCCTCGTCTTGCTCGACTAACAAAGCCCCCAGGTACTATTCTCTCGTCGGGGTTCCCAAATCCGCCATCCGTCTTCACGACATGCTCCTCCGATGCGTCGTCCGGTACGCACGCCAAAGCCCCCCCTCAACCTCCAGACGTCACCCCTTGAAGCTAACAAGCCCAAACAAGAGCACCATTTCACTTCTTCACCAGCACAGACAGCGGCATCACGCTCAACCGGTCCGTCAACCCCCTCCCCCCCAAATCTCGCACATGCGCTAAACTCCCCCCCTCCAGGTTCAGCCAGGACATGACGCTCGTCGACAACGCCCTCCCCATGGCCTTTCTCAACGTCACGACGCGTACGTACCCCGACCCTTCATCCTCTCCGAGCACCTCCTCTAACCAAGACCCTCCCTCCCGCCAGTCTCCCTCCGCGCCCTTGCGGAAACAGGCCTCATCGCCTCCGGGGCACCCTCCATCGCCGCCACCATCCCCATCTGCTTCCTGGCCCTGTACTTCATCCAGAAGTACTACCTCCGCACGTCGCGCCAGCTGCGCCTCCTCGACCTCGAAACGAAATCCCCGCTCTACACTCAATTCACCGAAACCCTCGCGGGCCTGCCCACCATCCGCGCCTTCGGCTGGGCCCCCTCCTTCCTGGCCGACAACCACCGGCGCCTCGACGCCTCCCAAAAGCCCTTCTACACCATGTTCTGCACCCAGCGCTGGCTCCAGGTCGTCCTGGACCTGTTCGTCGCCGGCACCGCGCTGGTGCTCGTCTCCGTGGCGCTCCGCGCCCCCGGCCACACGACCAGGGGCGCCGTCGGGCTCGCCATGGTCAGCCTCATCGGCTTCAACCAGACGCTGACAATGGCCATCGACCAGTGGACGCGCCTCGAGACGTCCCTCGGCGCCGTCGCCCGCCTCAAGTGGTTCGCGAGCAGCACCCCGGACGAGAACAAGCCGTGCGAGCGCGCCGCGCCGCCCCCCGCGTGGCCGACAAACGGACACATTGAGCTGGAGCACGTCGTCGCTGCATACAGGCACGTCTTCCCCCCCCCGCTTTATCCAACACCCAGCCGAGAGAAACTAAACCGCCTGCAGTGACGAGACCGAGCCCGTCCTGAGGGGAGTGTCGCTGACCATCAGGGGAGGTCAAAAAGTCGGCGTGTGCGGCCGCTCCGGAAGGTGAGAAGAAAGGCCCTGCAACTTTTCACACCGCCGAGAGAAACATCTAACGGCCCCGCCGCAGCGGCAAGTCGTCGCTCGTCCTGGCGCTCGCGCGGCTGCTGGACATTCAGGGGGGCAGCATCACCATCGACGGGCAGGACCTGGCCCTCCTCCCGCGGCGGGCGGTGCGGTCGCGGCTCACGGGCTTGCCGCAGGACGGCGTCGTGCTGCGCGGCACGGTGCGGCGCAACCTCGACCCCCGGGGCGCCGCGCGAGACGACGGCCCGCTGGAGGAGGCGCTCCGGAAGACGGCCGTCTGGGGCGCCGTCGCGGGCCGCGGCGGGCTCGACGCCGACATGGCCGGGCTGCGCCTGTCGGCGGGCCAGCTGCAGCTGTTTTGCCTGGCGAGGGCGCTGCTGAGCCGCGGCGCCGTCGTGCTGCTGGACGAGGCGACGAGCAGCATCGACCCGAGGACCGACGACGAGGTGCGCAGGGTGGTTCGCGACGAGATGCGCGGCAGGACCGTCGTCGAGGTCGCGCACAGGCTCCAGCTCCTGAGGGACTGCGACTTGGTCGTTGTCATGGCGGCCGGCAGGGTCGTCGATATCGGCGACCCCGAGGCCTTGCTGACAAGGGAGGCGAGTGCCTTCAAGGCCCTGTGGGAGAGTCGGCGTCTTTGGAAAACCAAACAAAAGTCGGCAACAACATGACGAGATGCACGAAACGCGGAAAAAAAAAAACACACACACACACATCAGGTCGTAATCGTATTCATTAATCCCTACATCTACAAGCAATCCAACCCCAACTCCCACACTCCGGCCAGTACCAGCAAGTCCTTCTCCAATATAAAGCAAAACATCTATGGCGTGTCTTCAACAAGTTCAGATGGACCGCACCCAAGACGGCGGGGGAAAGCAATGTCTTCTTTGGGATTCAAGAGAAGCGAATACGAAATAAGTAGGAGAGAGAAAGTAAGAAGGTATCGACAATCGAGATTTTGTACTGGTTTCTGGTCTGTGCCACCCTTTTTTTTTACATGGCGTGTGAATTATACCCAGGCGGCGCCTTGTTCGACGTAGGAAGCGAATCATGTTCGGGGTGTCCACTCCAAACCGTTTCATCCGGCAACACCAAGTTGACCAACTTTGGTGACCCTTTCTGCTTTGAATTTAACCTCATCGTCTAGAGGCCAAATTGCTGCGTGCGAATAGCTGGGGAGACCAGCTTCGGCAACTGATATTAATGGCCCCGACTTTGACTTGCGCTCGTGCGACTTCGCTCATCCTCCTCCTCGATTACGTCGCTCAGCCTCGTTGGATGATGATGCCGCGGAACAGTCTCCCAGCCAGGGGCACCATATCCCTGCCCAGAGTAGTCCTGAGGATCTGAATAGGCACCAGTCCACCTACCCTCGCCCTCGGACGTTGATGCAGGCTCGTGGGCACCACTGGGCGGGTTTGTCGTTGCCGGCGTATCGTAATCGTCTGCCTCCGGATCAGAAACCGAAGCTCCAGAGGGCGGTGCGGCAACAAAGGGGATTTTCTGCCCTCGAGAGTCGAGAACAAAGTTGCCCGCAGCGTCAATAATGTACTCACCTTCGCTGAATGCGCCCTCTGAGCCGCCGGATCTGCCTCGGGCGTGCGACTGCCCCTGCTCGTGGGGTCTGTAATAGGTGCCGCTGGGGCCCGCAGTCGTTGGTGATGTTGCTGAAGGTGGCGCCTGTGAGTGCTCGGGGCCGTAGCTTTGAGGGTACTCGGCTTGATACGCCTCCGTCTCCCTGGTAGTGGTGCCTTGCCGGCTGACGCCGCCATGCGTCATAGGAACAACTTGTACGCCGCCAACAATGGTAGGGTGGCCCGACTGTAATGACAAAGTTCTGTCCCGTTCCTCTTGCTCTCTTCGTCCGAGTTCCTCCCAAGCTCTGCGCGCTTCTTCCTTGGAAATCCGCAGCTCCTTGCGCATCTCAGTAAGCTGTTTCTGGGCCTTGGACGTGCCTCGCTCATGGTCGATGGCATCGCGAATGGCATCCGCGCGGTCTCGTCGTTCTCTTTCAAGCGCCTTTTCGAGCATGCCATTGACCTCCTGGGCTCGTTCCAGCTCAGCTCTGGTCTCAAAGAACCAACGCTGGAACTTCCTCTCTGAGCTAGCGCGTAGCCGTTGTAATTCTACCACCGCATGAAACAAGTTGGCACCGGCCGCTGACAAGTCAGTAACTTGCCGCGCCAGTTGCTGACTCAAGGGGTCACGGTTGATGTCGTCCTTGTTCTGCTCTAGTTTTCTAATCCAGTAGCTTGTCAGGCCCTCCCAATGAGCAGACAGCGTTTCCCAGCGCTCAAAGGCATGGGGGAACGAGTTCCTAGGCTTCGCAGGCTCAGTGGGTTGAGTTGTGGGTTCCGCTGCGGCACTGGCCTGCTGTTGGGCCCGCGGCCGGCCGCTAGATGTGACATATGTAGGTGATCTGGTAGGTTGTTGTGTGGCGTTGGGTGCAAATTGTGCAGGTATTCGCTGCTCTGCTGATGTTTTAGCCGTAGGTACAGCGGCTGGGGCTCTAGGACCATGTGTGGCTTCTTGGACAGCTTGTCCATGACCAAGGGGTGGTGATTGGTGCTGCTGTTGCAGTTGTTGCGGCTCTGTGCCGCTGGGTTGCCCGGCAGCAACGCCAGCAGATCGACGTTCGGCATTCCTTCGTCGTGTTTCATCCAGCAAACGCGCTTCCTGTTCGGCTCTGCTTCGTTCTAGAGCCAGCTGTTCGGCTTCTGCCCTCTGTCTCGCTTCTCTGGCAGCCCGTTCTTGCATAATCATCCTCGGCCCTCGAATCCCAGACGGCGAACTCGTCGGCGCAGGCCCAGCTGAGGGACGGCGGGTAGATGCCGCACCATTGCCATCGGAAGTAGCAGGAAGTCCGCTGGTGGCAGCCATCAGATCCGCCATATCAGCGGATTCCTCGACGACGTCTGGCGTAAAAGGGTTTGGGTGCCGAAGAGCCTCTTCAAGAGCAAAAAGAATAGCACTATGGGTGTTCCTAGAAACTCTGACAACGGGGTGCGGCTCGCGCCGATCCCGGCGGGGGGGAGAGTGAGGCCCGGATTGGTGCTGAGAATGAGGTCGATCCGAGGAAATGTCCTTCTCGAGGCTCTCTTCTAGATCTTGGGAATTGTTCCGGTGGAGACGGGCTCTGTCCTCGAACAGAGAAGAGCTAAGGCCAGTGACAGACGAGTCTGGACGTGTCCTGGCAAAAGGGACGGGACTCGGAGAGAAGCCAATTGAAGCTGCGGCAATGTGGACTTGACGCGGCTCTGTACTGGCCGGACTCGGCGAGGGAGCTGACTCGAACCTAGGGGTCCGGCGAAGGGATCGTTGGACTGAGGAAGCTGGCGTGGAGAGTCTCGAGACAGGATCTGGGTCCTGATGATGCAATGTCTGCTGGGTGGGCAGCAAAGTCGAATGCTGCTGGCGTTGCTTGGGGTAAGATGTAGGCTCGTGGTCGTGGGTCTCGTGAGGGTCGTTGAAGAGAGACTCGGGTGGCTGGGAAAAGACTCCTGAGGCCGTTGGGGTTGGGTGTGATGGAGACAAGGTGGCGAGCTCACCACCAAGTCGTGGCGGCAGCGAGACGTTGGACGTTAGACGTTGGCCGTTAGATTCGCCTGGGTCCTTGGGTTGACGGAATTGGGAATCGAAGATTGGCCAAGATGAGCGCGAGGAGCAGGGCACAGCGACGCACAGTGCAGAGGTCTGGCCTGAGACCAGAATGTGTCGAGTCTGCCGTGTGACGTCGGAGAGCTTTCAGACTTCGAGAGGGCCCAAGCAAAGATAAAAAAAGAACTGGCTGGAATGCAAGCTAGGGATAAAAAGAGTCGGGACGAGGCAGTCATGGGTGAAAGAGTGCCGGCACCCAAATGAGACAAGAAGGGCATTGAAGGACAGAGATGGCGGCGCACAAAGTGACCCCGAGGTGAGGTGATGTCAAAATGTGGTGGCAGGGGAAGAAAAAAAAAGGCGGCGATCGGATTGGAAAGTTGGAGTTGAACGTCTGCTGCTTCTGTCTGGTCGAATGTCAACGGCGGCGGCGACGAGGTGACAGGCAGTTAATGGTACCAGACCAGACATGGATGGAACCAGAGCTGAGGCTGGTCGGGGCCGACGGGGGTAGGCAGGCAGGTGGGCAAGTGGATCCGGGTTCAAGGCTCCCATGTCAACTTGCACCCACATTGAACATCCAAACTCCAAAAATCGGGGGCTGGAAGTTCAAGGTCAAGGCGCAGCTCTGTGCAGCTCTGTGCAGCTCGCAGTGAGCAGATGCGCGCCACGCAATTGGGGCCGCCCAAGGCCTCGCGAGACGGCCGCAATCCCTGGCGCTTGTTCAATGTTGCGGCTGGGACTTGGGAGTCTGATCTGGCAGCGAGGATATCAGTTCAATGTGACGCCGTACTTTGTGTACCCAAGTCAGGTACCTGCCTGGGTCAGGGAGGCACCTGGGTACCTCGTACGTGCTCATGTCGCAGCCCGACGGGGGCCAGTTGACAAAGTCCTGCCTCGACGCTTGGAGCCCTCAACCCACACCACGCCAACGATGTTATCTCTTGCCAGAGAAACGCCGTCGCCGTCGACAAGTCTTTTCGACCAGCTATGGCTGGCCGTACAATGGGAATGAGGCGCAGCAACGGGCGGCACCCAGCCGGCCCCAGACTCTCTACCACGTGCGAGGTACCCCGAGATGCGCGGTACGTACCAGACATGTCCCGTCCAGTACAACTCAATCTGGGGTTGGGCGGCGCAGAAACGGTCTGGTAACTGGCTGAAGAAAGAAGGAAGGAAGGAAAGAGAGCAAGACATGCTCTGAAACAGCTGCGCAAAAGAACTTTTACGTCGGCAAAACCAGAGTCTCTATTAAGCTACCAGATAGCCAATCCCTACGGCAGCAATCCATCGTCTCTTTCCCTCGATTGCCTCATGCCAAGCTGCTGCAGCCAACTGCGACCGTTTGGCGCCAACAATATGCATGGTTCCGGTGGCAATCAACTTGGTGAGTTGTTCAGTTTAATGCCGCTCGCTACCTTAGTTCCGGGCGGCATCGAATGAGTATCCGGGGGCCAACCAACCAACGCCCAAACCCCGCAGGATTTTTCACCCTCTTCGGACGTTTTTGCATCCGTCGTGTCTAGATCAAGGTCACGGCTCACTTGTGTGGTGCCAGAGGAAAGAGAAAGTGAGAGAGGCCTGGTGGTCATGTGTGTGTATGTGTGTGTTGCTCTCGTGGATTGGAGTCGCATGGGTGCAAGACGCATGGATCCCTGGCCTCTTGCGGTAAACCAACAACTTGCTTCTCAGATGGAAACTGCAAGTCAGTCAACCAAGACTTTGAGAAACAAAGGGAAACTCTTGCAAGTGTCAGGGTTGTCGAAAATTTGTAAATTAATTGCTAGATGTAATGCAGAAAGGACATTGATTCTATCGGCAATACGGAGTATTCTCCCGAGAGAAGTACATTTGTATCTATAAAGTAACGCCCACAGTTGACACTTCAAAAAGAGAAATCCAGTGGCAGAGTTGCTCCCTACTCCTCTATCCAGCAAGTATGAACAGGCCGTACCTTATTTCAACAGCCAGAACCCAGTATACAGTTTTGGTTCAACTTGTTCAACTTGATTAGCCCCCAAACCAGCATCACCGCCTCACACTCAACTTCTCAAGTAGAGGACGCTCAACTGCGCTTCCGCCAGAGAGCAACATCTTCCAAGCATAGTGCAAACCATTGACTCCATCGAACCGTCTCTGGCTTCCCAAGCCGGCCAACCACACAGGCCATTTCTGTCGACGCAATGTTAACCTCCGTCATCACCGCCGCGAGGACAAGGGTCGTCTCGCAATGCGTCAACGGTACTCCGTACTACGTACCTTGCAGCAAACCCGGCCACACTACCGCGGCCAAGATGCGACAATCTCCCACTGAACAAAGGAGAATCCATCCACTTCCAGATATCAATTCCCTTTTTCGGCAGGCCATGGGCGCGCGGGTAACGATGGACGGCTCGGCCCTGGGCGTCGGCGAGCGGCCGGGATCCTCAAGGTCAAGTGATTGTGCTGTTTGAGCGGGCCAATCATGCCGCGCGTAGGACATTTTGCGAAATAAGCTCTCGGCACTGGGACATGGTGCCTTGGAGGATATGGAGATTTGACAGCCGGACGGTTTATACTCGATATATACGATGAACAAGTAATTATTTCTCAAAATCATTTCATCTTCTTTATTTAACCACGTCTATGGAATATCATGTTGAACGACATTGAACCCTGTAGCAAACTTCCATCATACAATCTCATCGAGGTCTCATTCAGGTACAGACGTCAGGCCGAGTACATAAAACAGCCATATTTACAGACTTTAAGATAACATTCCCATTCCCATTCCCATTCCATTACTTCCGTTTGCCCAATCTAAGCAGTATCCAAAACAATAACCTCTGCCTCCTCAGACCCAATACTCTCCACGACCAACTTATCACCAGCAAAGACGCCCTCCACAAACGCACCGTCGCCTTCCTCCAGCTCGGCGTCCTCGCGTCCATCCAGACGGATCTTGGCCTTGCCCCCCTTCAGCATGGGCAGGTGCACAAACACCTTTCTCTTGTTCTGCTCGGTGGCATTCGCCCCGACGACCCATTCAAACGCCTTCTCGGGCGCAATAATGCCGGCGCCCATGGCGAAGTCCGCATGGATGGGAATGGTGCCCTCGACAACCGCCTCGGCGTCCTTCTCCTGCTGCGCCGTAGCATCCTGCCCGCCCTTGAGCGGGCTCAGAATCTTGACAAAGGCCTTGCGCTTGTCCTCGTCGTCAAAGTGGCGGGTGTGGTAGCGCGGGGCGAGCCCCTTCTTCCACGGAATGGCCCAGATCTGCAAAAAGTGCACCGTGTCGCTCTTGTGCTCGTTGAACTCGGAGTGGGCGATGCCCGTGCCGCCCGTGGTGAACTGCACGTCGCCGCGGTGCATCCTGTAGAACTTGTCCGACTGGCCGCCCTCGCTGCCCTTGGTGAGCATGGAGTCGCGGTGCGTCAGCTCCCCGGAGAGGATGTAGCTGAAGATTTCAAAGTCCCGGTGCGGGTGCGTGGGGAAGCCCGAGTTGGCCTTGACGCGGTCCTCGTTGAGGACGCGGAGGGACCCGAACTGCGAGAACTTGGGGTTGTACCAGTCGGCGAAGGAGAAGCTGTGGTACGTGTTGAGCCAGCCGTGGTCGCTGTGGCCGCGGGTGCCGGACCGGTGCGGCGTGATTTTGGCGTTGCGGAGGGCCGATTTGGACATGTTGGCGGCCGACTTGAGCATGGACAGGTCGTCGCCTTGTGTGCTGAAAATGGTGAGGTTGACGGCCTTTGACAGGGCTTGTGTCAGTGTGTAGTTGAAGCTGGGTGCGATGCTGATGATGAGGATGGAAATCGAAGCGATGACAATGGCCACAACGGTCGCGGGGCGAGACATATATACTTGCCGGGCAGGGCGTCTAGAAGTGAGGAGAAGGTTCGCGGGGAAAAGATGGCTTTTATCAATAACAATCTACAACGTGTGCATAATGGTTGGTTCATTGATATATAATGGTATGAAAGTTTATATGTGCCATGTGTAATTACCGTACTGTTGCCGTTTCGGGCTATTAGCAAACGATTCTTAAGCTCAACGTAATCGGCGCTGTTCCCAAATAGGACTACGGTGGGCGCGATTGGCCAATTGCGGTTCTGGCTTTGAGCGGATTACGGGATGATGACTACAGAGTATGCGCCGCCGTCTGAGAGTCTCGAGTCTCTGGAGCTTTACCTAATCTTTCTCAAGCACAAGCTCCAGGTTGCAAATGCTTCATTGCGCCCACGTGATGAAGTGGGGTGTGCAGAGGTGCGTCAGCGTCGTCGAATGGTGTGATGCGCTGGCATGTGGCTTGTCTGCATGGCTGCGCTATGAGGAGCCACTGCTGTGCGTGTTGCTTGCAGGGAATACGTCTGGGTTGATAAAGTCGATCAGCGTGGGCTCTTGATGCCCAAACTGTCGCGACGGGGATGAGCTATTGCGGAACCATCAGTACACCTCACAACTGGATTCAGCGCCGTGCATTGATCAAAGATGAGGGAGACAATGATGATGGCCCCCAGAGCCATTTACAGTTGTTGGGGCCAAAGAACGAGGAATATCCCCCCAGAATCAAATACTCCGTACGGAGTAAAGGCAGGGCTATTGGGAGCCGTGGTTGAAGGATACGTGGTACCTACTTTATCAAGCATAAACCCAATGATAAGTTATCTTTCTAACGCTCACGCCATGTCGACTATTTGATTTTGGTCAAGTTGGGATGCTCTGTGACGTCAGACGAAGCCTGACCCTCTCGGGTCGCGTGCCACGTATCCGGTACAGACAGAGCCTTAACTTGCAAAGTACGCTAGAGCTGCCAAGTCAAACAGCAGCACTGTAGGATACATAATTTGAAGTTTCAAATTTTAGCACCAGAAGAGTTAAGAATAGAACAGGCGCAATAACATGCGGCTTGGCATCTGCTTTACCTCCGGGACCTTACCCACGCCGACTCAAGTATGCGGCCCGCGAGGCTGAAGCACCTCCACCAAACCCAATCAATATAACCTCATTCGTATGTGTTGACTACATCCTACAATGGATGGAGCCGGTGTGGTGCCACGGCCGAATCCCGTACCAATTCACATTTGTCTTCCTGGTAAGTGCGCCAAGCTTCTTCCACCGGATGTGTTATTTTGGGCTTGCATTTGGCCGGCCAGAAACGAGATAGTGTTTTTTCAAAAGGAAAAAAGAAAAAAGAGATCTTCGCATAACGGGTAGGTAGCTACGAACCAGCATCAATCGTTGTTGAAGATGGGCGAGCACCATTTCATACTACCTAGGTACCTAGGTAGTTATGTGGTCTATGCTGGTGCTGGTGCACGTTGGTGGCGCACGGCAGGAAGGTGCTATGGGTGCTGTTGAAGGACTCGTCAGAATCTTGACCAGCCCCCAGTCATGGCCATGGCAAAGCTACGTACTCCGTATTCGGTAGAGAATAGAACACTGAGAGCACCGACTCCCGTCCAGCCTCACGTATCGAAAGGCTGCCTATGCGTACGAAGCACAGAGCATGGGACTATTGAGTAGACGTTGCACAACCAGGCAGTATATGTTATGCCCTTTTTAAGATGGTGCAGATTGGCCCGACGGCCCAGGGGTCGACTGACTGGTGCGGCGCCTGTCCCAACCACCCAGTGGAAAAGAGACATCTGGAGGCGGCCTTGGCCCCGCCACCTCCAACTTTGACATGGACGGGAGTTGGGAGCCGGGGTACATGCGATCTCATTTGCCCGGGTGTTCCTTCCTTCTTCGGATGATATTTTGACTGTCAGCGCCATCGTACACACACACATTTCCACACTCATCTTGAATCTTAAAAAAAAATTCGATTCGGCTCCCCATCACTTACTTTCCTCCTCTTACAACGTCCCTTCGCGGCGGAACTTGGACAATTTGTTGTCTGCAGCCTCAGGTAAGCCGTTGGTCTCTCTTTTTAGCCCTCTATTGTCTCTCCAGCCGGCGGGATCGTCCGCCCACTAGTCTGGTCCGCTTTGCCGCTGAGGGCTCCCTCAGAGCCCGCCCAAAACCCACATGTGCACTCCGGACGTGGGGCCGGTGGCTGGATGCCCAACATTGAAAACGCCCAGCTATCCTGAGCTCAAGCGTTTTTGTTTCATCATTGGTGCCTTCACGCTCTCCCAGCCTCGTCAAAAAAAAAAAAAAAAAGAATTTTACTCTCCCAAGTCCAACCATATCTGAGTTAATTCCCTCTCGCATCATGTATCCTCATCTTGCATTGCATTTGGACGCCTCAATTGGCCGCTATACCCAAGTGGACCTGACCTGCATCGGAATGCGTCGACGATGAACTTCCAAAACCTAAACTTTGAATATGTGGAAGCTCCCCGTACGTTGACACTACACACCGTTTCTTTTGACCTAATCTACTTACGGTTTATTTGATGCCTCCAACGCTAGCTCGACGGCTTGACTGATGGCTGTGTTCTGTTAGACTGGTTTCCGCCACGAGAAATAGTGCCTTCTGTTCACACCGCCAGCGACGACTCGGAATCAGCTCGTCGCCTGCGTCTTTCTCAGGATAGCCACAAGCGGTTAGACTATCGTCAAAGTCAGTCGTTCTCGCAGCGGTCATTGTCACCACAGCTATCCATTCTGCCGAAACAACCCTCTCCCGCCTCACCTACCCACTCGTCTCCAGAGCTGTATGGTCCAGATAGGCTATTGGGGCTCTCCGGTGCATTCCAGTCAGAGCGACAGCCACAGCCAGACGAGACGGCTTTAATGTCAAACCAAACGGTTCGGTTTGACGAGGCTCAGCTGGCAATGTTCGCTGCCGACAATGCTGCCCGTATGGACGGCTTGAAAGATGAACTGGCTCTCGCTGCGGGTAAGGTCACTCCTGGCGTCGACGACACTCCGTATATTCAATACGCTCTGGAGGCGTTAACTCGCGAAAGAGGAAATAACACCACCAGCCAAGTACCCATTCCTTCACCTCCTTCAGAGACGTATAATGAAAGGTATCAATCACGGAGCCCAAAGTTCATGGCCAAGGGGTTCGCTGCTCCACCAATGGCGCCTACTCGAGGTGAGCGGTTGCCCTCACATGAACTGCTCAATTCACCTCTTTTACACCAATGCCAGCTTGACACTCCTGAGCTGCCACAAGACCGAGGTTTCTCATATCCTCAGCCCATGGCGGCTCCATTGTCTCAGAAACCGTCTTCCACGGACCATTGGATTCCGGTGGATAAGAACATGTTGCAGACTATTGATCCTCGAGGCCGTACATATCCGCCTTTGACTTTCAAGCCACGAATTTTACGACCATTCTCAATGTTAATGTTAATGACTCTATGCGCACTCATGATGGCAGCACTGATATTTTCCGCCGTGTATTCGCGGAAAAATGAAGGATTGACGCCCTACCCTGGCAGTATATATTCGGGTCAATATTTTGTATTTCGTATCTTGCCTCAGCTGTTGGCCGGGGTGGTCCTTATCTACGCTCAAAACATCATGGCAGCATCCCTCCGGATCATACCATTTGCAACTTTGGCCGAGGAAGATCCTGAGAAACGATATCTGGCCCTATTTCGGAGCCTGTACCCGACATCCTTTCTCCTTCCTCAGCTATCAGGCCCCTGGCAGCTCAAAACCTTTGGCATAGCCACTTGGCTTGCCAATTTCACTCTCCCACTACTGAGCGCAACATTTACGTGTATATACGTGGACGGCCAGGGACGATGGATATGGTCAGCTACTCAAGGGTTGATCTGGGTATCAGTTGCCCTGTATGCTATTCTCTTGGTTGCTGCCTGCATATTAATGACGTTTTGGTTCGGCCACTGGACTGGACTTCTCTGGGATGCGCGCTCCGTCGCAGACCTGATCCCACTGCTGCATCGCACCAACACCATGAACAGCTACCGGCGCAAGGGCCTCTATGAGCGCAACTGCGACTACAGGGCAGAACTCCGAGAGCGGTGGTTCGACCGGCTAGGATACTGGCAGAATGGGGACATGACGGGGGGCGTTTGGCACGCGATCGGAACATCGGCCGTGCCGGCAGACGGCGGCGCAGAACCACGATCTGAACGTCGAAGCAACAGTCTCTCCGTCGGATCCCACATGACGGCTTCCTCTGCACTGCTAGACTTTGAAGGAGGCACGTATCTGCCATGGTGCCTTAGAGACGTGCCACTGGTGTCATTCATCCTTGTGACCAGCGGCCTGCTGCTAGCTCTCCTCATCGTGTCTTTCCTGCCCCAGACAAAGCTCGAGTCCGGTTTCGCGCCTCTCCTCACTGCACGACCGGATGACGCAGCCTTCTCTGCAGCCAACTTCCTCTACAGCTTCCTGCCCGCCACCCTGGGCATGATCCTATTTCTGCTATTCCAGAGCCTTGACCAAGCACTACGCATTCTCCAACCATGGGGCGACATGACCTCTCTCGACGGTGCCGTCGCAAGCCGCTCCATTCTCGCCGACTACGCCGCCTGCCTCTCCTTGCACGCACCAGTGCGGGCTCTCCGCAACGGCCACTGGCGAATCGCCGTCATATCCCTCATGTCCACGCTCTTCATCTTCATTCCCATTCTCGCGGGCGGCCTGTTCATGGCCCTCACGGCCCCGACACAGCAGGTCCGCATGTTCCCGAGCATGCCGGTCTACGGCGTCCTCGTCGCATTCCTCATCCTCTACGTCGGCTGCGCGTCCCTCCTCGTCCCCCACCGCCGCCAATTCTACCTCCCCCACGGCGTCACCACCATCGCATCCCTCGTCAGCTTCTGCACCGCCAGGGACCTTTACGAGGACCCTGCTTTCCGCTCCGTCCGGTCCAGGAAGGACCTCGCCGCCCGGCTGGGCGTGGGCCGCAAGGACGCCCGCGAGGAGAGCATCTGGTTCTTCGGCGTGCTGGCAGGCCGTGACGAGAAGCGAATCAGCGTACGGCGAATGAAGCGGTACACTGAAAAAATGGCAATGACGCGATCCATGACCTCCATGGTCTAACAAGTGAGAAAATCGACGACGTTAAACGGGCACATAATGACTGGACTTTTACCGGATTTTACGAAAATTTTCAAAACATGGCATTGGAGTTTTTGGGGCGGGCCTTTCCTCCTTGTAATATTGTGAGTCCTTGTAATATTGTGAGTTTTCCTTCCTTTTCTTCTAGGCCGTTTTTGCATTTTGGCGTTTTGGGTGGGGATAAATGATTGATGGATCGACTGGAATGTTTGACGGCACATGAATGAAGCCGCATAGGGATGTACGTGAACACGGCGCAAAAAGTCCCCAGGTAATGAATTTGTCTGTTCCAATATACCTGTATGCTATAGAAACACAGCGCATAGTCATTCACGAGAAGAAAGAAAAGGCATTTCGTCCTGGAACGTAGTGAAACACACAACTTTGGCCAAGTCGGCGTTTCTTTCTTCCTCCTTCGCAAGCCGCTTTGCCAGACAAAAAAAAAGCGAAACCGGCGGAATAAAATTTGACAGGTCGCATTTGCCCACAACCTCCATACCAGCACCTCCCAGGAATGCAAAAACACGTACAAATAAACATTCCCCCATCGTCGTGATAACTCGTTTAGTCACTTGCAAGGACATACACGCCCTAAATTCATCAAATAAACAGCAATTTTTTTTTTTTTATGTCAACTACAGGAGCCCGCGAGGGCTCATATCCAACACCGTGCTTTTACTAACCCCCCCCCCCCCCCACCAAGTTTGACATACACTTAATCGTTAAAAGAAAAAGGGCATAAGTAACAAAGGAAAAAATCGTAAAGCTTGTCAAAGACAAAGATCACAAAGAGAAAGAAAGACATGAGACTTCGCTCCTTTCATAATTTGTGGTACTTTCATGGGTCGTGGTACATCGTGACATGAAGGAACAACACGGTAATTCAAAACTCCCGCCCATGCATCGTGAGGTGCCATCACAGTACATATAAAAAAATAAAAATTAAAAAAAAGTCGTTACAGCGAATCTTGATAGTGCGGTTACCGACTCCTCCGCCCAAGAAGACGTCCAAAAACATCATGTCCGTGACGCTTTTGGTGCGTAGAGGTGGATGAGAGGGGGCGGATGTCATCTTTGTCGGCGCATTTTTGCTGAGCCGCTGGCGTTGTGCTTGACCGGTTCCTTCTTCGCTTGTAAGTGCTGTCGGAGCGCTTGTGGAAGCTGAAAAACTTGCGCGAGTGCCCGTCCTCGCAGTCGGAGTCATCTTCGAAAACAGAGTGAGGCTCCTGCTCCATCTGTTCGGTTTGGACACGAGGCAGCGCCGCGAGGGACTTGAAGTGTCTAGGAGCACGGGGCGGGGAGGGCCGGATCTCTGGGGCAGGTAAATGAGTTGCTGAGTGGGAAATAACGGAGTAAATGGTGCAGTGAGAAAGACGATTGAGAGATGCCTCATCCGCGGTTTTTCTGGGACCTTGACCGCAAGATGTTCTCGGCCTGCGACAGTCGATGGGCGCGACTGGACTCGGGTCTTGGATTATGTAGTCGGCCACCGCAGTACTGACGGGTACAAAGCCAATGTGTTGCATGCAAGGAGTCAAGACAGTCTCCGCGGGTCGAGGTGGTCTCACTGGTGTACGGCCGCCTGAAATCGATGGCCTTGAAGGCTTCTTGTCCTTTGATACAGGAATAGATGGCAACTTTTTGGTTGGAGGCGGAGACGGCGGCTTTGGAAACGGCGAATATGTGGCGGCTGCTTTCCTTGTTTGTGTACGAGACGGCGCCGCTGAGGCGGTTGCCAGAGGCCATGATGGTGGAATCCGTTCGCCAAGGCACATGTACTGCTTCTTCACGCGGGGAGAAGGTATCAATGCCGGATATTGCTTGTCTGGGACAGAGAACGAATCGTGGTTGGCCTTGGTGCTCTCGTGGTGCGGCCAAAAGCTATCCCACAACTCGGCGGTATGAGCATGATACTGATAGTCGTCATCCACCGAAACCTCAGAGTCGGTTCGGTCCTCTATCAATCCCGGCGCGGAACCCTCCGAGCCCAGTGACTCCCTTCCGCGGGAAGAGCTAGAGCTATTCGACGAGTATCGTGAGTTGCAGGAGAAGGTGGCGGAAGTGGGAGATGTAGAATCCTTGCGGGGATATGAGTAATTGGCCACGGGGTAGTATTTCGATACGAGAGTGAGGTCTACCAGCTTGCCATAGGATCGATCCATGGCTGGCAGCTGGACACAGCTCTTTGGCGTATTGGTGTCGTCAGATGCAGTGATCAAGCATATATTGTTTTAAGTCAGCTTGTTTGATGTCCCCTTGAGCGACATGAGACGTAAACGCTATCTTGCTTGGTGACGGAGAAAAGCTCGTGGATATAAGCAGATTCTTAAACCTCAAACGGTGCAGAGGGAGGTGGCCGGACAAGGACGGGAATTATAGCTAGAAACACAAGTCAGTCTAAGCCGCCGGCGAGCAAATAATCCTGGCAATTTTTGGTAAACATACAGATCCCAGCTTTCCGCCCAACTCTACGCGCTGAGACAGGTCGTGGGGCGAAGACACCCACATCGCCTTCTTAGCGTTGCTATCGCAGGCGCCCTTGGGTAGCAGGGCATTCCTGACAGAGGGGATCCTTGGTCTCCTTCAAGACAAGAGAATTCGTGTCTCTCGGCGCTGTACTGTGCCGGACAACAAGCAGGTCTGGGTCGTTCGGACTGGAAGGCGGGAGAGGGAAGACATGTGGGTTGAGACTGGGGAGAGGGAACGCGGCGACGTACGCACGTTTCTTGGCTGCCGATGCGTAACTCGTCCCATTCAGCAGAAATATACGCATTGCGGACGCTTGGGGCAGCCAGAGCTCGCCGCTGCTTGGTATGTAGCTCAGCACCGAGTAGGCTGAGCCCTGGTATCGTGCCACCCATCATGGGACCCGGACGCGCCGTGGGCAGACAGGCAGGCTGGAAACTGCCAAGTCTTGGACACGATGCTGCGGATTTTCTTTGTCAGTGACGCTATCTGGGTTTCCAGCAGTGGCTGTGGTGGTGTTTGCCACATAGCTGGGTTGGCGATGCTGCATCATGACCCCGGGGACACATACTGCATGGGGTTGTCGTCGGATGTTCTTGCATGGTGCAACACTTTTTTTTTTTTGGCCTTCCTTGTTACATAGCGCACGTGTAGACATCCAACCCTTCGGGTAGTTGGCACGCCCCGACGAAAGGGTTCGCACATTGAGTCGGTTCCCTGTGCCGCGAGGAGGTAAGGGTCGACACGTATTGTTTTTGCTGGCCTTGCCAACGCTCTCCTGTATTGCCTACCATTGTATAATAATATTCCCTTGGGCTTATGCTCGGCCAATAGGATTGCACAAAGATGCAAGGAGGTTCCATTCTGGGATGCAGGGTGCACAATAGCTCCGCTATGCATAAAAAGAACTGCGCGTGTATGCACCTGGCGAGGGGAAACTTTTCTCCCGCGCATAGCTAAAAGCTATTTCCGATGCACGAATTCGACTCGTCACTGTGACTGGAATTTTTGCTCAATTTTTCAAGCTTCTATCTGGCCACAGGGAGCCCTCCGACATGACTCTGCCATCTCGTTCATCCGGTGCTTGTTCAGTTGTGATGGTGGGCCTTCGCCCTCGACTCAGGTTTGTCAAAATACGTCCTTCAATACGGAAGTACTTACCAGCGCATCATCTTTAGAATGGAGCCAAGAAGAGCAATTTCCTGCTGACAGGGGCCATCCCATCTTCCATCTTTGCTAGACCTCCCAGCCGATCGGTACGGGGAAGGACGTAGCTATTGTGTCAACTCTTTTGGGCGGGATTTGTGTGGGGGGCTGAGACATGCAGCACAAGCACAGATCGAGGCGCCAGAACCATGTCGTGCGAATCGCCAACTCGTCCAATATGCTACGAAATGCTCAAGAACTGGTGGCAAGTGAGCTGGGTGAAGCCGCCGGTTGTCTTCTCTGACACTTTCGCCTCCGGCCGAGCTGCTGCTCGCAACCTGCCGCTTGCGGAGCTCAGGACTTGGCTTTTCATCTGGCAAGCAACGGCAGTGCAGGCACGAGACGGTCCACCATCAACATGCGTATAGCGTAGCAACGGGACGTTATTGATGAGTAAAGCATTTGCAGATAGAGACTTTGTGTATTGTTTCTCCACGGATAGGTCATCCACATTACCCCGCTAACTCCTCATCCTGTTGACTTCTGTAGGGAACTGCCGCGACTCGTTTCAAGCCATTCGGACAGAACCACATACCTCTCTCTAGCCGTTTTCTCTTTTTTTTACGAGCTGTGTCAGTAAATCTCATCGGAGATCGGCCATCCCGTCGTGGCACCCTCGGCTAGCCTTTCGTGGGGCCATGGATGGAATGAGACTCTGTCTCTGATATGTGGGCTGTCCGCATGTAAACATGGGGGGCTCAGGTAAACAGCAAAAAGCTCAAGACGACAAAGAAGACATGACGGTGGCTCCAGCAACATTCATTTTCTGCGGCCATTCATGGTCTCCTAGACATCTTGCTCCTCCTTTGTTATGCACAAGGTCATCTGGGGGTCGAGGCTTTGTCCAACGGGCGAGAAATGTCACGGTGATGGTTCCAGCACTGGTCAAGTAGTAAATCATATTTCAATGCTCTTTTTAGCTGCTGCATAATGCAGGAGCTATGATACTCTAATGCGGGATGCAGATCGTTGTTATATGCTTTTTGTCAAAAGCTCACCATTTGTCAGACCTGCAGTGACTCTGCCGTGCTGCAAGACGCAAGATGCAAGACGCACGTTCGAAATGCATGTCCTTCACGCTTTGCGGCTCCCGGCTCGAGATAGGTCTCACGTCGGCCGTTGCCAAAGTGAGAGTATTGCAAGCGAGGGACTATCTAATAACGGAAGCAACAACTCCAGTGCAGGATGCACATCCAAGCACCATGTCCCACTTGTATATATACCGTCTTGCAGTTAGGTGCTGTTTTATTTCCCATGGACAGTTGATGAAAAAGACCCAAGTCTTGTGTAGTAATCTGTCACATCGGCAGTCCCACAACACGGGGCCTAATGAAAGATCGAGATACTTGCCGGCGCGCGCAGGTGCTCGTCTGAGATGTTTTGTTGGGACGAAAATCTCTCTTGCATTAGTTAAATATACATGTGTCAAAGTGTAGCGCCTTCTGTGTGGATAAACGGCACATGTAGTATGAATGTCAATCGTATCGAGTTTGATGAGAATTTCGTCGAGCGCAACAAACAGCATGTCTTGTCCATTCCGTATTCTGGTGTTGGGTTTTACAGTTTGATGATTATTATTGCTTTTTTTTCTCATCTTATTCAAACAAGAAGGGAACAAGAAAAACAAGAAAAGAGAAAAGAAGAGAAAAAACAAGAGCCACACACCCCGACCATACGTATGTACTTCAATGTTAGGTATCCGTTGACAACTAAGTGGGCCAGCCACTTACCACGTTAGTTGTCAACGGGTAATCAACGATGAAAAGACGTCGACGCTACGGAGTATAGTCGCCTTAAACATGGACCTACCCTAAATGAAGTAGATCACCAACATCCAATCCAGGGCGTGGCACCTTCGCGATGGGCAAGACTCATGGAGTGGAAACGAGTTCTCATGTATTTCCTAAGGGTCACAGGGACAGCCGCTGTTAGGGCTTGCGAAAATAAGGAAGAGGTGCCTTCAAGTCTTCAGAAATTTTGAAGCCCATCATCGCTCCTTCCTTGCACTTCCAATTGACACCGTATAAGTCTTGAGGCTGCATCTACGGGCAGCCCCTTCCTTGTGTGCTGCATGATTAATAATTGCATGCCATGGTATCTACCCGTCTCCTAGCAGACACATGGTTCAAAAAGCGAATTCCAAAAATCCTTGGATATGACAATGCCGAGTGCGAGTTTGACCACATTAGAGCGAGCGCCCTATCGCTCTTCACATGAAACGTGAAGAAGAAAAAAAAAGCCGACACAAGAACGACAACATCATCAAGCCTTGAGCCGCATCGCTGACGATGAATGGGCTAGGCATGAAATTAACTCGCACGATTTCAACACTGAATCATGCACGACGCCGTCCGCCCCGCTTGAAATCAGTCCAACATCCCAGAGCCTACAGAGCATGTTCCGACAATATTGCTGAAGAAAGGTCTGTGAGAAGAACCTCCACTCGCTCCACTCACCAAGACAATACCACGGCTGGGGCACATCAAATTCTGTTTGGAAGAGGCAAGGCTCAATGTGGGTGGCAGCGATTGCAGAGCCGGCTGACTTGGCACGCGTAATAAGCTCAGTTGATGGTGGATATCCTGTGGTTTATGTGGAGATTAACCGACTTCTTGGTTTCCCTTAGCCACGTAGGAGCAACGGCTTGGGCTCTCACTCAACCGGAGGGTATAATATGGAGACTTATGGTACTACAACTACATACATGACCCAAACCCGGCATCACCTTTTGGTTTTCTCTTTTCCATGTGTTCTATTGGCAACCGCAGCACTCCGTATGAAATTACCAACGGCAATGGTAATGCGACATCCCCGGGTCGTCAGCACGACATGAGTAGGAAGGTGTCAAGGGCATTCTGCGCCCGACGAAATCCACGAATTGGTATCAAGTTAATAGCTATGGAAGTGATTAAAGAGTGGAACTGTCCTTGGGATTGAAGCTATTTAGGTACGGAAAACAGGCCCTTTTTATAGATATTTAAAGGTCATCTAACAGGTCACCTAGAAAGTCATCAATTGAGGGATTTAGCTATTGAAGGTCCAGCTTCAATGGGGTCGCGGCGCGAGCATTTTAGAGGCTTTTTGGTGGTTTCATTTGGCGATGCCGATGAATATCAGCCTTTTTTCATTGATAGGGACCTTTGGCGTTGACAATTGGGTAACCGCCGGAATTGGTTCCATGAACAGAGTGGGCGTGGGGACATGGGAATATGTGTTTGCAAAGGGTAGTTGGCTTGTTAGTCGAGCCTCATCCCAATGCAGAAAGAAATTGCAGGCTATAGCTGAAGTCTGAGAACTGGAATTACCAGAGACGCGATTAAGCGCGAATACGGTTTCTGGAGTTTGAGTACTTCTTGTGATAAGGTCAAGAGTATCCCGACCCACCAGAAATATTAACCAAGTCCATCAACTCTTTACACCGTACTACAACAATTTATTACTAGTGTCAGGTTGAATGGCCTTGGGATGGAAAAGACTGTTCAACATTGCGCCAGGTCGAGTTGGATATGATTCCTGTGTTCCACTTTTCGCTAGTGTCAATCAGCCCCTGGCGAGGCGGGATTTTTCTGCTCGCCAAGCCCAAAGAGGAGTGGGATCCCGACATGCTCGTCCACTTGCATTGGTGAGGGAAGTCAGAGCGGAGCATTTCGGGTGGTCGAGGCCATATCCTTGACACTATCAGGCAGGGGTGGCGACAGCCCAAGTTACACACGCAAGGCACCACGCCGCCTCACGACGCACCGTGACGGAGTCGGTACCTTGCTATCCTGCAGTTGACCATTTCGGCGATTGCCGGATTTGCACTGGTAACCGCCAAAATTTCTTCCCCGACTCTTCAACGTTCCCCTGTCCTGTCCAAGCGGCTGCAGCCCCCTCAGCCCCGATCGCCGAGAGTCGTGACAGCCATCTCGACAAATGTGAATCGTGTGTATTTTCAATATCCTGCACACATCTGCCTGAAGATCCTGGACTGACGATTGGGTAGTGGTACGACGTGCTTCATTCATGACACGCAGGCATTGCCGGTAAAGAGCACTTTTGAAGCATTCTATCCTGAGCAACTTGTTGGTAGGTACGCAACAAATGTCAAGTCTCCCTCCCTCACTCATTGTTTCTTTGGCCTTAGACATATAACATACATACCTATAGTACGCTTGCTATACCAGAGGTATTATGGTATCATTACATGGAGGTATGATTATATGTACATTGTACATTACAGCCTCGCACCATGAGTCGGACTGTCCTCCGTAACGATGGAAAGCGCACAAGGAATGTTACGCTGTGGCAGTCGTGCCTTGCAGACGTGTAAAATGGACAACCAAACTGGCTGGATGGTATCATTCAATGGCTCCGAGGCCCTGGCTAGGGTTAGTTGCATTGGTGTGGTCCTTATACCTGAGTTGATGGGTTGATCCAATGGTTGACAATACGCCACCACAATTACACACGGAACTAAGCCTGTTCCTGAATATCACAGAACGTTATGGTGCCTTTCACGTCAGCCCTAGTTGATGCTGGCGTACCCAATCCTCGCCTTTGGCCCTTTGGCACTCGTCAAGACCATGATGATTGGGGAAATGAGTGTGTATCCCATGCACTCCCTCCCCCACATCTTCATGCTAGTTGATCCGCGGGACGTTTGGCGATGGGTCTCCATGGGTTGGCTCTACGTTGCTATTCCAAAGGATGAGCCTGCTATGCCGGCCGGCCCAGAATGGAAGTGCCCGAGCCCACACCGTCAGTTGCCTCCATGGCTTGGGGGATGAGGTGAAGCAGACAAAATGGAGCGCCCTCCTCCTCTCTTGCGACTCGACTCTTGTTTCTCGCTCTCAACTCTGTCTCTTGTCAGTCCCAGAGAACGGCTCGGTACTTGGCCGTCTTGCAAGCATTTTGTTTGCGTCCTTTCCTTGATCTCAGCATCATTACACTCCTTACTAGGCTTCGGCCATATTACAATCTTTCTTTGTGTGCGAATAACAAGTCATCACCATGTCCTTGTCATTAGGTCTTGGTGTTGGCGGTGCGGCCCCAGCTTTGAACGCCTACTGGGTATGTAAGACATTTTCCTTCTATGTCGCTCACAGCAAAATGCGCTAATGCCTGCATATTTTCTTATAGGGTCAAACTGGTGGTCGTTTCCTCCGTGATATTTGCGACTCTGGTGTCAACTATGCCACTGTTTCCTTCATCAACAACTCCCCCGAGCACGGCGATGGTTATCCCGGAAGTAACTTCGGTGCCAACTGCGCCGGAGAGGTCTACATCAAGGACGGCAAGAACACCAAGTTGCTCAGTGCTTGCACCTTCATCCAGAGAGACATCCCTTACTGCCAGTCCAAGGGCGTCAAGGTCTTGCTGGCCATTGGCGGCGCCCCTTTGCCAGGGATAAGTGATTACGATGTATCTTCCGAGGAGAAGGGCGTCGAGTTCGCCGAGTTCTTGTATAATGCCTTCGGCCCTTATAAGAGCAGTTGGACGGGTCCCCGACCCTTCGATAAGAGCCCTACCGAGCACGTTTCCATCGATGGTTTCGATCTGGACTTGGAGGACAGGTCTACCAAATTCAGTAAGACTTCCACGAATACAACATCTTCTGTTGCCCCCTTCACAGAAAAAATATCCTAACGTCAACACGATAGGCAACAAGCCCTACATTGCCATGGTCAACTGGTGGCGCCAGCAGAGCCACAAAATGTTCATCACTGCCGCCCCTGAGTGTGTCATTACCAGAAACGGCAACTTTAACCAGAACGACGAGTTGATTGCCAATGCCGAGTTTGACGCCCTCTTTATCCAGTTCTACAACAACCCCGTGTGTGATGCTATCCCCAACAACACTCCTGGTGACGAATTCTCGTATGATGACTGGGCTGCAAACGTTGCCAAGGGCAAGAGCAAGGACGCCAAGCTGTTTATCGGTCTGCCTGCCTCGACTGATTCTGCTGGTTCCGGCTACATTGTTCCCAAGGACATGAAGGATCTTGTATGCAAATACAGCACCCACAAGAACTTTGGTGGTGTCTCTCTTTGGGATGCTACGCGGGCTATGAACAACGAGGACGCCGAGGGTAAGACTTTCTTGCAGAGTGCGGTCGAGGCCGTCCAGTATGTGTGCCAGGAACCTCCCAAGACGTCCTCTTCCACGTCCACTTCGACCAAGATCATTTCTACAACCAGCAGCACGACGGTGAAGACGACTCCCGCTTCTTCGACCACGTCTTCTCAGCCTACCGCTACCAGCGCTTCTTC
This sequence comes from Metarhizium acridum, assembly GCF_019434415.1. Taxonomy (NCBI): domain Eukaryota; kingdom Fungi; phylum Ascomycota; class Sordariomycetes; order Hypocreales; family Clavicipitaceae; genus Metarhizium; species Metarhizium acridum. Next base: position 1,173,207 of record NW_027094041.1, on the reverse strand, counting down.
TCAAAAGCCCACAGTCAGCAGCTTTTCTGAGAGGCTCACGACTGCCAGCACCAATTCCGGTAATGTCACGACAACCTCTATCCCGTCTGGCAAGCCTACCACAAGCTCCGCAACCTCTGAGAAGCTAGATACTACCAGTGTCATCGCGGCTGCTTCCGCTACCAAGTCTGCAACCACATCTAGTGCTCGTATGACTAGCTCCATTCACTGGTCCAACTCGACCGCTACCGGGACTGTCCAGACTACGAGCAAGCCCGTCTCCATGACCACGAGCACCGTCTACACCACCTCCGTCCACACCGTGACTGAATGCCCTCCTACCGTCACTGACTGTCCTGTCGGCCACGTCACGACTGACACTATCGCTCTTTACACCACAGTGTGCCCTGTCTCGGAGAATGCTCAGCCTCCCAAGCCTACGACCACTAAAGCTGCTGTCATGACCACCAGCACCGTGTACACCACCAAGACTTATACCATCACTGAATGCCCTCCTGCCGTGACAGACTGTCCTGTCGGCCGTGTCACCACCGAGGTCATTCCTGTGTACACCACCGTCTGCCCTGTCACGGAGACTCGTCATCCTCCTAAGCCTACGACTACCAAGGTTCCTGTCATGACCACTAGCACTGTGTATACCACCAAGACTTACACTATCACTAAATGCCTTCCTACTGTGACGGACTGCCCTGTCGGCCACATCACCACCGAGGTTGTCCCCGCGTACACCACTGTCTGCCCTGTTAAGGGGACAGAGCCTGGCAGTGTCCCCAAGCCCACGGGACCTGCTTCCTTGTCCGCCGCCACCGAGACGACGGTTGTCACCAAGACCATCAAGGTCCAGCAGGTCAGCTCTCTCTCGACCTCTATTCGCTCTACGGCCGTTGTTCCCCAGCCTTCTAGCAAGGGTTGCTCTGGTCTCAGCTGCCCTGGCGCCACCAACGCTCCCGGATCTGGCTGCACCGGCCCCGAGTGCCCTGGTGTTGCTATTCCCACCAACAGCTGGACTAATAAACACGGCTCTGGATGCACCGGCCCTGAGTGTTCGGGTGTTGCCATTCCTACAAACGCCTGGACTAGCTCCCCCGTCGGTCCTTCTGCCGTCGCCAGCTCTCCCGTGACCGCCGGTGCTTCTACTCTGGCTCTTGGCCTGACCGGTCTCGTTGCCATTGTTGCCGCTCAGGTTCTGGCCATTTAAGTTGAGGGAATATCTGCAAATGGGATACTCAATTATTCTAGATGCGCATAGTTGGTGTTGCAATTTATATTTTCTTACGGACTAAGCGACTCGTGGACTCCTTCTCAATGCCATTCTTAATGGACCACTTGTCTGACTTTTATTTTCTCTCTTTAAATGACTCATGGGCTGGCTTTACATGTTGCATGTAGACATATTATGCTAGCCATTCGCATATATGAAAGCCTGGGAACTCTTGCAAAATCGTGCAAAAAGACCGGGGTGGTGATGCGCTCATCTTTGGCGTTATCGAGCGTTAGCAAACATTCCAAAAACGTGAAGCTATCATTTCTTGCAAGTCATGTCCTCTCTGCTCTTTGGCTAATCGATTTATGTCGACGGGTTGGGAGGTTAAGAGTCGATTTGCGCGGCTGCGTGTCCCAAACCGACAGCGTTATTTCATGAGTATCGAGTCTAGTCGGTCACCTGCTGAATCTCCGGAGATGCTTGACTACGGCCAAGTTTGGCGACTTGTATACGAATACAAGACAACTACTGCCTGTGAGACGTCAACTATAGCCTCTATTTTCCAAGCACGAGTTTCTTTCTGCAATGTGTATTTTGTTTTACTCATATATGGGACCACGAAGCATGGAATGCTCAGTTGTTTATTATCCATGTCGCTGTTCTTGTTCTTTATATAGGTGTGTATGGCATGAAAACTAGGGCCATTATGTACCTGCGTAGTCTTCAATTTTGATATTAGAGCTCTCTGCTTTGCCTACCCCTAGGTCAACATTTCGGTGGCATCAGGGTCTTGTATCAGTGCAGCGTTAAGATACTTGATTCGCACCGTCTCGGGGATGACTCCACCGCCTCGCATCTCGCATGCGCCGGCCGGCATGGAGTCTCACGTCGTCGCGTCATCGTCTGGAAATAAAAAGACGGGGCCAGACAAGTGTGGCAAAGAAGCAGAGTGGCTGTCTATTCTTTCATGGCTTTCACGCCATTGTTACGGAATGGAAAGAAGGGCATTGAAAACACCGAGGTGGGCGGACAGGTTCGCGGAGGGATAGACATTGCGATGATGGTCTTTTGTGTGGTTATTTGACACACGTGCCCTGAACGGTTGAATGCTTCAGCTTGCCTCTTGTTTATCTCCCAGAACAAAGCAATACCTGGTTGGCTGCCAACGTCATGTCATTCATGTCTTGGCTAGAATATGTTCCCCACCTAGCCTCGAGTGCTCTGTTTTTTGTGCCGCCGACATGATTGGGTTGCGACGGCAATTGCGTCCACGTCGCTCTCCTTGCAATTTTCCTGCTACTGCCTCCTGGATGCAAGACGATCGGTGCCTTTGATTGCAATTTGAAACTCTCCCATTCAACTCTATTTCGATTCGCACTTGAGCGAGCCATTTTGGCATCTTGGGTCAACAGCCTTTCCAGGCCCCGTCCCCCTCCTCATTGTCTCCTCCCCTCCTCGGCCACCCCTCGTCCACAGCTCCTTCCCTCTCAAGGTGGCAGTACCTTGGGCTGTGGTGGCTTGACGTCGCTCTCTCATCATCATCACCACCACCGCAACCATCACCACATACGCTGCCATGTCGGAAGCGGGAGACAGGTAAGCCCAACCCGTGCCAACTTTGGCAATGCAAGTCTTTTTTCCTGCGTTTGCCGGCATCTTGACGTGATACTTGCTCTCCTTCGGCTTGGCCGTCTCGCCCCTTTAGCTCCTCCCCACCGCCAACACCCCAACTACCTCTGCCTCTACCTCATTCCTATACAGCATCCTCCGCGGCCAGCCAATCTGCGCATTCTTGGTTTCCTTGCTGACGTGCGCTCCTCCTCCTACTTCGCCTTGAATAGCACGCATAAGCGATCCAAGTCCTCTGCGGCTCTTTCCCTGCTTCGCCGCAGAGAAACCCGCGAAGACGAGTCCGGCTCAGAAGACGGTCGGTCCGCCGCCGGTACAGCCTCGCCAAAATCCACCTCGAGACCCTCTGGCACTCCGTTGTCGCATCAATCGACCACTCGAGCACACAGTTCGAAACTTTCGACCGCATCCGCCATGCTCAATAGAATACCGTCTGCACAATCGCCCACCGCTGCAGCCAAGCCTGCGCCCATACCAAGCCAAGGTGCCAGCCTGGAGCAGTCTGTTCGCAAGTTCAGGGTCGTGGAAGCCCTGAGAAGTGGCGATACAGCCTCCATATCCAAGGCGATTCGCGAGACAGCTGATAATGCCCCCCGACCCAGTACTTCCTCGGTGGCAACCGTCAGCACCGGTCCCCTCGAAGACACCACTATTCTGCATCTCGCCATTCAGTGCGCCGAGTTTCCCGTCATCGAATATGTCCTATCGGACAGCGCCGGTAGCGTTGATGTGAATGCCAGGGACAAAGACGGCAACACACCGCTGCATATCGCTGCCATCCAGGGCCGGACGCCTGTTGTGAAGCTCTTGTTGGAGCAGAAGGACATCAATGACGCAGTCGCCAACCACCACGGAAAGCTGCCGCTCGACTTGGCCAGAAATCCCGAAATCTTTCAAATCCTCCAACTATCGCGTTCTCTATTCACCGAGGCCAAGGTGAAGCAGGTACAGGAGCTCATTGCCCATGGCGACTACGATACTCTGGCGCAGGTGCTCGAGGAGCCTCGCCTGAAGACCGTGGTGGACATCAACAGTCCTGAGTTTGCCTCGGAACCAGTTACTGTGCAAACAGGTGGGACCTTGCTTCATGAAGCAGCACGAAAGAAAGACACCCAACTGATCCAGGTTCTCCTGCTTCATGGTGGTGACCCTTTCCGCCGTGATCGCAAGGGAAAACTGCCGCAGTCCGTCACTCATGACGACAATGTCAAGGCTATACTGAAAAAGTCCCCTGCAGCCGTTGCAGCTCAGAGAGGTATCCAAGAGAAGGCCGTTCTTGGCCAAGCAGCATCACAAGGCGCTGGTGGCGCTGCCGCAACTGACTTGATGGCTGGGCGCGAGGCCCGGGAAATGAAGGGCTATTTGAAAAAATGGACCAATTACCGCAAGGGCTACCAGTTGAGATGGTTTGTGCTTGAGGATGGGGTCCTCAGCTACTACAAGCACCAAGACGATGCTGGTTCCGCATGCCGAGGTGCAATCAATATGAAGATTGCCAAGTTGAACATGAGCGCTGACGAGAAGACCAAGTTTGAGATTATTGGCAAATCATCCGTCAAATATACCCTCAAGGCGAACCACGAGGTCGAAGCCAAGCGCTGGTTCTGGGCACTCAACAACTCTGTCCAGTGGACCAAGGACCAGGCAAAGGAGGAAGAAAGGCAGGCAGCCCGCAGCGCAGAGCTCCTCAAAATCGCCAAGGCTGAGCAGAGCTCACTTTCACTCCATGAGGTACCTAGTGAGAATGCTAGCCTGTCAGATCTACAACGCAGCACTTCACAGCTGCCAAGCCGGACCGCGTCGCACAATAGGATGACGCCTCCAAAGGCTGACTTGACACGAGCAAGCACGATCGGCAGTATAGACGACGATGAATTTGCAGATGCGGCCACCGATGGTGACGTCTCTCGTATACAGGGCAACGGAGGTCCAGTCATCCCAGGCGAAATTGACGACGACGACGATTTTGGCGATGACAGGAGCGTGCGCGATGCGCCACAAGCGAGCAAGGATGCACTCAACATCACAGCCCAGTCCGCAAAGATCCAGCTGGAAACCATGTCCGGAGTTCACACGGCACTTATGGCACAGCTCACTCAAAGCCCCGCCACACCGTTGTCTGACACGAATGTAACTCAGGCGCTGTATACCTATGATGCGGCGATTCGCAGCTTGACGGGGCTGGTTGGCGATTTGCTTCGAATTTCCAAGGACCGAGACGCCTACTGGCAGTACCGTTTGGATCGTGAGGCAATTCTGCGCCGTATGTGGGAAGACAGCATGCAGCAGGTTGCTCGCGAACACGAAGAACTTGAGGCACGGATGGGCGAGGCGGAGGAGAAGCGTCGCTTGACCAAGAAGGCCCTTCGTGAGGTCATTGAAGCCGGCGGTGTTTCCGGTGTCGGCACACCCACAACCGAAGCTCTGCAAGAAGAAGTGGAAGCAGCCGCGAAATCTCCTCCTAGAAGTATTGGACGCAGACCGACAGCTTTAGACCAACTGGGTGAGCTGTCAGAAAGCGAATCTGGCGACGAAGAGGAATTCTTTGATGCAGTAGACGCCGGCGAAGTCGAAGTCGCTGAAATGCCACATGGGGAGACTGTCCAGCCTCAGAAGGATGTGATTGTGTCCGGCGTTGATATTAGCCCTTCATTCAAGGGTTACGAGAACGGCATCCGACGCAGACTGAAGATGGATGCCGATGATCGTCCCAAGATTTCACTTTGGGTGAGTAAGCGTGATTCTGTGCCACTGACGATTGTCAAAAGTCTAACAAATAGTTTACAGGGCATCCTAAAATCCATGATTGGAAAGGACATGACAAAGATGACGTTGCCTGTATCATTCAACGAACCCACATCTCTGCTTTATCGCTGTTGTGAAGACATGGAGTATGCTGACCTGCTGGACTTGGCTGCGGAGCGCGCCGATTCAATTGAACGCCTAATATACGTTGCTGCTTTTGCTGCCAGCGAGTATGCATCAACAATCGGGCGTGTTGCCAAGCCATTCAACCCGTTGCTCGGAGAGACATTCGAATACGTGAGACCGGACAAGAACTACCGCTTCTTTATCGAGCAAGTTAGCCACCATCCTCCTGTTGGTGCCGCATGGGCCGAATCGCCAAATTGGGAATACTGGGGCGAATCTGCCGTAAAATCCAAGTTTTATGGCAAATCGTTTGATATCAACCCTCTTGGCACATGGTTCCTGAAGCTGAGACCTACTGCCGGTGGAAAGGAGGAGCTCTACACATGGAAGAAGGTCACCTCGTCGGTCATTGGCATTATCACTGGCAACCCGACGGTAGACAATTATGGCCTGATGGAAATCAAGAATTGGACGACTGGGGAGGTGGCCATCCTTGACTTCAAGGCTCGTGGATGGAAGGCGTCGAGCGCGTATCTGATTTCTGGCAAAGTTCTGGATGCAGATGGCAATGTCCGAGTTAGTCTGGGCGGACGTTGGAACTCGAAGCTATACGCTCGTTTAACGCCTGGGTATGAGGCGTCTATCGACGAACCGAAGGATTCCGGCCCTCTGCACAAGGGTGCCATGAACGATCCAACACGAGCCTACTTGATCTGGGAGGCCAACCCGAGGCCCGCTGGCATTCCATTCAACTTGACGCCGTTCGTACTGACATTTAACCATATCGACGACAAGCTCAGGCCATGGATAGCACCAACTGACTCTCGTCTCCGGCCCGATCAGCGTGCCATGGAGGACGGCGAGTACGACCTTGCCGCTACAGAGAAGAATCGACTGGAAGAGGCGCAGCGAGCCCGCCGCAGAATACGTGAGTCCAAGGGCGAGGAGTTTGTACCGGCGTGGTTCAGCAAGGAAACGTGCGAGATCACTGGGGAGTCATATTGGAAGTTCAACGGCAAATACTGGCAGCAACGCGAAAAGGCTGGACCAAACGGAGACCCAAATGCGTGGGCAGGGCTAGAGCCAATCTTTGAGGATGTAAATCAATAGACAAGGGCAAGGCTTTTACACGATTGCATGTTTGGAGTTTGCTGTGGTTTTGGGAGCGAAGAGGACCACGGGGTCAAGAGTACAGGGAACAATCTATCCATTCGCTTGAAAGGGCAATGCAAAGCTGGACTCGATCCGTTTGAAATATAAAGATACAATGTGTCGTCTGTCGACTTTGCTCGTAAATTGTATTGAACGGCGGGTGTGACGAATTGCTGCGGTGATGGGTATGACAATGATGAAGCACCGTGGCATGAATAGGATCCGTGTATAAACAACAATAGGAGATGTTTACTTATATCACAAGACACCTGTGCAGTGGGTGGTTTTGGGTATTGAGGAGCCCAGCCTTCTGCTGCCACTGGACGCAAACACACTCATAGGGACGGACGTGCTTTCAAACCATCTTGTAACTTTTATTCCCGGGCGCATTCTTGGTAAGTTATGTAATACAAATATGCTCCCCCACTTTTTTGCAAAGAAATTGCACGGGCGGCAATTGGCCCGCCGCATCCCATGTTCCCAGGGTGAGGGGAGGGAAGGAGTGTGACACCAGACAACCTTAATCCCAGTCTCCAACAAGTTGCGGGTGTGGGTTAGCCGAGGCTCAGACGTGGGACGTTGGCCGAAGGGGGACGTTGCTCCTGCACCAGTGACGCGCCTTCCTGGAGGATTCAATTCTCAATTCCTGCATCAGCTTCTCGGCCGTCCTTCTCTCGGCTTGCTTCACTCTCAACGAGCGACTCATTTGGCCATTGTGTGCTGCGCCGTGTGCTCTGAAGAGCATCTACAGCCATTCGCACGTTTTGCCTCGGCTGGCCGTGTGTGTACAGACTCGGAGTGGTTGGTCGATTTTCTACCCCGGAGTCGTATTCCAGTCGCTTATATCCCCACATAAGCGGGAGGCCGTTCACCACGGTTGCATTGGGGAATAGCTGAGCTGCTGCCAACTCTCCCTTCCGGATTGTACGCCACAAGGAAGAAGCAAGAATATTATGGCTCCCGAGGAACGGTCGACACTGTTGAGGCCGCCGCCTGCGGATCCGAATAAGGCCCCGATCGAAAATGTCTTGGAGGTGACCGAGGTTGGAGTCTTGGGCTCTGTACGTGTTTCCCATGCCTCTGCTTGTGCTCCGTATTTCTCTTGGAATGTTCCATTGACCCAACCCCCAGGACATCTTCACAAACACGCGCAGGGCCTGGGTCCCTCCCGGCGCAAGAGGCGTCTATGGCGGAACTGTCATTGCGCAATGTCTTGCCTCGGCGCAAAAGACGGTCCCCGACGACTTCTACCCTCACTCTTGTCACTGCTACTTCATCTTGGCCGGGTCCGGAAGCATCCCTATCCTCTTCCACGTTGAGCGAGTCCGTGACGGCCGCTCATTCGCCACGCGCACCGTCCAGGCGCGCCAACGAGGGCGCTGCATCTTCACCACAACCATTAGCTTCGTCCGTGAGGATGCGGGCGGCGAAAAGACGGTTCGTCACGCCGTCCCGATGCCAGAGGAGGCCAAGTCCCCTCCGCCTTTGGACTGGCAAGAGGAGCCCGAATGGGACAAGGGCGGGCCTTTCCAGAACTACCGCATGCCTGCCGTACGCGGCTCAGATCCAACAGCCCGGCCGGATGAGCAGAGATGCCAGCAGTGGATGCGGTGCCGTGGCAAAATTTCAGAGGCAGGCGGCCGCCAGGCACATTTGAATGCATTGGCATATGCCTCGGACAGCACCTTTATCGGCACGGTAGCACGCGTTCACCACCTTTGGAGACTGCCCTTTAAGCCAGAAGACTATGACGACATGGCGGAGGAATACCAAAAGCACGTCAAGGAGCTGGCTGAGTTTGAAGGCCTCGGATCAACTGTCGAGGAGTGGAAGACGCGCCCCAAGCTGGGCATGATGGTGAGCCTGGACCACAGCATTTACTTCCACGAGCCCGGGCGCGTCAAGGTGGATGAGTGGATGTTTGCAGACATGGAGAGCCCCTGGTCCGGCGACGGACGTGGATTTGTGACGCAGCGTATATTTGCAAAGGACGGGACGCTGCTGGCGACTTGTGTGCAAGAGGAAAGTCCGCGTCATGCTCGTTTGAGAGGATGAATTAAGCTAACTGGGTCATAGGGCGTTGTGCGACTAGCTGCGGACGAAGCCGAGAAGAGCAAGTTATAAACCAGGACAGGGAGGAGGCACGGTTACCCAGTGAGGCATGTTGATATACTTTCCTAGAGCCAAGTTTTTGTGTAGTTTTTGTCCAGTCCCCCGAGTCCGAGTCCACAAGTTAGATGCTACAGTTGCATGACATAAAATCCAAGGCGAATTAGAATATGTCACGCGTCTCCCGGGAGTGCTTGTCCATCGTAACGTGCATCGTCAAGGGCCGAGGTAGAAGCTGTCCTGTACACTTGTTAGGCAAGGCGGATGAAAAAGGTGGCCGAGTGGGTGAATACGGAACGTGGGCAAGCCTCCGCTCTACCTCTTTAATCTGATATACAATACAGGCGTCCCCAGGCCCCTGGTTAGTTAAAGGGAAAATACGTTTTGGCAATTTATTGAATTTACCCCAGATAGCCAGGTCCCGTGGTCGTTTGCCGTGTGACGAGCTAGCTGCCGTTGCCTGCCGACGTGCTGTTTTACTCCTTGTCGGGCGCCAATCTAATCCGCCTCGGCTGATTATACGTCATGACCAAGAAGCTATATTTACGGCATGGTAATACAAGATGTGCTGTAATCAAATCCTTATAATGTGTACTATCTAGGCTACACTCTCTCAATGCTAGTTAGCGCCTGGCCCTAAACCGTCTACATTATGCATGTCTGGCAGCCAGGTCCATCAACTCTTGGCTGTACTCAATGCATGCCGCAACACGCTCTACGTTATACCCAGCCGTGCTCTCATGCTAGCTTGTCGCAAAAACATCCACCCAAGGAAACTAGCCGACACATGTTCAACACTGCGCCAGTCGCAGTTGACGAAACTGCGTTTGCCGTTCCCCCGGTACGGTTCATCCAGAATCCTCGACTGCGTTCTAGAGGCCCGGGTCGAAAGCAGCAATGGTGGGACGGCTTACAGGGCGAGGCAGTACATGAGCCATGGGAACAATTTGGGCGTGATCAGACCTGCGCTTACACAACCGCGTGGCGGAATGGGCGAGATGCTTTGCGCCGCGGGGTTTCCCAGTCCCCTTCAACCCTGGGAGGCTCCATTTCCGTCCAACATCTTCTCACATGGAGGACAACAAGACGTGACAGTCTACAGCAGACACATTGGCCTAAAAAGTATACACCAACTAATATACTGTACTACATTAGAGTATTGGGTGCGATAGCCAGCTTACCCAATCTAGCTGTAATTCTGCCCCCCCCCCACGGTAGTCTATGAATCTGGTCATGATGAGTTTGTTGAGAACGCCAGCTAGAAATGACGTGTGCTCCAACGAGGGTATCGAAATGACCATGTTCTAAATGGCAATATAAATCAGCGCCATATCGTTCAGCTCGACCCCCTACGTGGTCAAGCCATTCATACATGTACGGAATTCAAGAAAGAATAATCATTATAAAATTTAGAAATATCGCCTTTACAAAAAAGCCGAGAAAACGACAGCCACGCCCAGGAGGAGAGTGGCGGCGACGGAGGAGGGAACAGGACGGCCAGAGGCGCTGGCTTTCTCTCCGGGGCCAGGCGCTGGTCATGTGTTAGCGGTGGATGTTGCGTCGAGGGGGGGTTGCGGGGGGATTATATACTAACCGTCGGAGCCCTGGACGTTGGGAAAGGTCTTGGCATCCTTTTGTATCTCAACGACATTCGAGCCGGTGGCGTTGGGGTTGGACTGGGCCAGGCCGATCTGCTGGTTGGCCATGTCGTAGGCAACGTAGGCGGAGCGCAAGAAGGTGTCGCCCAGCAGGTAGAACTGGTCGTCCCTGACGCCAAATGCCGACGAGCCCCCCAGGCCGAAGAGACAGGCGCTGGTCCAGTCCTTGAAGCCAGAGGGTGCGTCTTTGCTCTTGAGGATCTGCTGCACTTCCTCGGGGAGGCTGTCAATGGCCATGTCGGCAATGGGGACCTTGATTGTCTTGTTGTCAGACTCGAAGCTGATGACGATGCCGTCGCCCTTGCTGCCTTTCCAGGCACAGTCGATCATGGGGGGCGCGGTCTCGCCCTGAATCTCAATCACAATGACACCGAACTTGTCCTGGATGGGTTTGGCAAGGGAATCGGGTACCAGGGAGATGGTGGAGCCCGAGTCCAGAATGCCGACCGACTGAGGAGCAACCGAGGGGACGTTGACGCCCGTGGCGGAGACGGACTTGATGGCAACAGCGTACGAGGTGACGTTTGTGCCCTCGGCGTTGGGCATCGGCTTGATCGGGAGAGTAGCCAGGCTGCCGAGAAATTTGGCAGAGTCGATGCCGCCGAAGAGAATGGTGCCGGAGTTGGCATCGAGGTCGTTCTGCGCGCCATGTTAGCAAAGTTGAAGCCATGTGTAGAGCACGCTTTTTCTTCTCTCTCTCTCTCTCTCTCTTTTTTTTTTTTTTTTTAATATCTTCTTCTTGTTTGACCGCCGCCATCTCGGCAGGCAAGACAAGGGCAGGCAGGAGCAGCCGTGGGCAAAACGCACCAAGTATAAACTGAAGCTTGGATGGGCAATGATTCCCTCGCTAACCATGTTGTCGATGACGGTAGGGTACTTGTTGGGCGTGGCGACATTGGCGCTGAAGCCCAGGCCCATGATGCCCGTGGGGCGGACGGACGAGATGGCGAGGCCCAGCTGCTGGTTGTTGATTTCATGGCCGCCAATGGTGACGGTGTCGTTGAAGTAATCGCCCGTGATGCGTCGCTGGTCGAGGTAGGTGATGTTGAAGCCACCCTCATCGACGAGCTTGAAGGTCTTGCTGTTTTGGGGGTTGACTGGCCACCATGTTAGCCTTTTCTTTGCGCGAGCTTCTCGAGCGGACCAAAAGTGACCACAGAGTTGACCCGTGATATATGTGAATTGCTGGGGCGGGACATACAAGTAGCCGTGCAATAGCCCGCCTCCGACTGCGCCATGGCGCTGCGGCAGTACTGCGTCCGGGGCGAGTTCATCCAGGTATCGCTGCTGCCCGTGTCGAGCTGGAAAGTGAGATTCTGGCCCGGCGTGCCAATGGCAAAGTCGGCATAGTACCCAGCGGCGGTGATGTTATTCAGGGCCGTCAGCTCGGCGGTCCCGTTGTCGGCGGCTCGACGGGAAATGGCCCGGCCAAGCAGCCGGTAGTGCTCCTGGCTGGGGCCTCGCCGCTCGAGAGGAACCGAGAGCGTGCCCGCGGAAACCGTCGCAACGGCGCCCAGGACAAGCACCGCGTGGTGGAGTGAAGGCATGGTGAAGTCGATTCGTCTCTCTGGCAGGCCGGAAGAAGGGGAGGGGGGGCCGGAGAAGCTTGGATCGCAGGACGCAGAAAAAATATAACTACCAGCTCCCCCAAACCACAGGGCGACGACGCATCTATAAGTATGAAACCCCAGGCAGCCGATGAAGCAACCCATGTGGCTGATCAATAAATAGATTACGTAGCTCAGCCCCCGCCCCCGGTGCCTCGCGGAAATAACGGCATGGGCCCAGTCGACTTTCAGACCCAAAAAAAGGAGCTGAGCCACGCAGATTTCAATGTCTTGGTAGTCGTTATCCTCGCTTACGGGCGGAGCACCAGCCACACCACAACACCAGCTGTCGGCCGTGGGACAAGGCGGCCAATAGATCGAGCGATTGGGGTGGCTATGGGTAAGCTGCTGTACCAAGGGTAAAGTAAAAAAGACCAGGCACTTTGGGCCTGGGCTCCCAGCCTGTGGAGGCAGAAAGTGGCAGCGGGCCCATGCACCCCCGTAATGCGATCCGGCTTAACTTCATTGAGCAGCCGCCGATTTGCCCGCCCAGGAACTCCCGCGTGCCAAGGTTGACGACTCGACCGCCCAATTCCCGTCCATTCGGCCTTCTTTAAATAGTCGTGCCATGTCAGCCTGAGCCTCACAGCGCCAGAGATAGAAATGCGGCTCGCTTGGCGGCTGACCCTTTCACCCTGCTCGCTGCATCGTCCACCGGGTTTTCTACCTAGCTTCGGTCCGGATGCGTGGAACGCGAGACCTCGCACAAGATTGAATGCTCGGCCGGGTTGGGGTTGCGGCCCACAGAGCACCAGATTTAAACCGAATGGTGTTTCCCTCTACCGGGACCCCCAAAACCAGCAGGCTGGCAGAGATGGCAGCTCTTGAGCTCTTACAGACACGCAGATGCTGCGGGGCTTTCGACCTTGGAGGCTAAGAGACTTAAATGTGAGAGGCAAAATATATCCAGGTCAAAGTACCTTTTATCGCGCTCTATAACAAAAAACACACAATATAGCACATTGGTGCAAGTGAATGCTTCTTGATGGGCAACTATATTCTGCCACAGGCTGCACCTGATTTACCAATTGTACACTATTGAACAACATCAGTTCATCTGACTATATCGCTCCCTCGCCTTATCCTGCACGGTAGTCAAATAATCCGAGTAGGAGCCCTTGGTCTTGCGTTCCGCCAACTCTGCCGCATCACCCAAATTGCTGCCCTCGGCACCCAACCCCACGCCTTCTTGGTACGCATTCGTAGTAATTGCCTCTGTGCGGCCGTCATTATTCGCCCCCAAGCCTACGCCTGTTGTCCAGCCCATCTTGGCAAGCATCCCTGCTCCCTTGGATGCAACCTTGACCGCGGGCTTCGGTTCCTCGGGCGCTTTCTTCGACTCAGACTTGGGCTTGGGGGCCTGGGAGGGTCGATTGGGTTGGTTGTAAATGTCACGCCGTTCCTTGGCCCGGTCGCGATACTGAGTTACTTGCGGATCCTGCTTCTGGCGTTTATCGCGCGTGGCGAGCCGCGGGAGGGCCGCCTTGACTTTCTCGCCGTCTTCCATGGCGGATCTGTGGTTCCGCGACTTTTCGTGAATGTTGACTTCGTCGATGGACTTGTACTTGCGCATGCAGATGAGGCACATGAGTCTTTCTCTGTCCATGTACGTCTCTTCTTTCGGGGTAGTACTTTCCGGTACGTGCTGCGGTGAGCTTGGTGGTGGGGTGGCCTGGGCAGTGGGTGATTTTGCGCGCGGCGATGGGTGTCTTGCGGATGTTGGGGGTGCCGACGGAGCCCCGAGTTTTGTAGAGTTTGACAGTGAAATCTTGATCGGAGCCGACTTGGTTGTTGAGTCGGGTTGCCCGTTTGAGGCGTCGTCGCCTTCTTCGACGCCGCGGAGCTCGTCGTGTTTCCTCTGCCAGACTGCCATTTGGCCTGCCATGGGGACCGACTTTTTGGCTGCGGACGCGGCTAGGCTCCCTTCGGCTTTGCGCTTCTTCTGCTTCTTGTCGTTCTGTTCGTCCTCGGTGGATTTGGCGGCGTTGAGGTTAACGTCGGCAGGTGGTTCGGATGTGACGACTAGTTGGCTTGGAAATACGTGCATGTCCCGATATCGTACTCGGAGAGAGGGGTTGAAGAGCGGATTAAACGACATGTGTTCGATATTCGGCGCGATTTCGCGCTCCTCGGGTAGAAATACGCCCATGTGTGTCGGAGCAACGGTAACAGCACAGCCGGCAACAGTAAATGAGCGAGACATGCGAAACTTTGTCACTGCCGCAGCTGCATCCTCAAGGGTCCAGAACTCGGCAAACCCGTATTTGAAGCTCTCTCCCGAGGTCACCTCGCGTATGAGAAACACGCGGTGTAGCGACTCCGGCCTCGCACCGTAGCGAGAGACATCGGCTCCTGGGGCAGTTGACTTTAACTTGGTTGGCCCATTGGTCGAGCTTTTTGGTTCCTCTGACTTTTCGAGGAGTTTGAGGTCTTTCGCAAGCATGTCTTCAGTCACGAATGATGCCAGCGGATATACCACCAATATCTGCGACACGGCTTCAGCACCGTCGGCGACATCGGCCGCACCTGTGAGGCTTTGTTCCCAGTTGTTCGCTTCGATACCAGTTAGCGTATGGGTCACGGCCGCCCAACGGATCGCTCATCGCTCATTCTTACCCGCTGGCTGTGTGCCGCATATTTTGCACCTCGTTCTTGTAGAAAAGTTCAGAAAGTCACACTAAAGAGGTCAGCCCATCTTTTCCCCGCACGAAATAGCAAACAAAATACACACTTGTGGGCAAATCCAGTCGGCGGCCCGAATCTGCCGGGTGTCACCGTCATCGCGATTGCGGGCATAGTGAATATATGCTTCAAACTTGCCGTCTGGTGCGTCATCAGTCGAGTGCTGGAGTTCAATAAGGATTTTTGGGAAATGCTCTTTAACGAAAGCAGTTGCTTGGTCCACGTCTTCAAACTGAACAAATGCTCGTCGGTTTCCTGCTCATGGGTATGAGTCAAATGTGCGTCGGAAAAACCACCAGCCGCTGGACTGACCTCTTGAAGATGAAAGTCTCACATCAATGGACGGAAATTCAGCCGCAATCGAGTTGGCAAGAAGGCTGTCGCGAACCTGGCAACCACCATCAGTTTTCGCTCGCTAGTATGAGTTACCCACCCTCGACAGTCGCTCTCACTCACCTCTGCAGACGATATACTATACGGCAGTCCCTCGAGGATTACCGTGTCTGTGGGTTTCCCAGCATCTCGCGTCCTGCTCCGGGACCGACTTCTGTAATGCCTGCCGCAAGGGCTACGGGATCTCCCTCTACGACCATCACGGTGAGAATACTCGCCGCTGTCTCTGGGCTCGTCGTCGTCATAACGTCCCCGCTGCTTGCCTTCATCACGGCCCCCATCGTCGTACATGTCCTCGTATGAATGACCCCGATCATCCAAATGTCTTGATCGATGACGGGGGCTCCGGTCTCGTCTTCTGTACTCATCATCTGGGCCGTCGTAGCGGTAATCATAATCCCTTCCGCTGCCCAGGTCTTGGTGATGGCGTTGTGGTGCTTTCTCCCGTTGGTCGTCGTAGAAGTTGTGCCTTGTAGGAGACCTGGAATAGTCTCGACGCCCCGTGGGTAAGTTAGCGAACAAAACTTGTCTAGTCTTAATACAAAAGCTCCGTGACAAGAGGCTTGAAGGCTGTATCAGTCTCCACACAAGGCGCGGATCATGTCTTTACCATGACGCGATCGGTAATGGTCGTCCTGCCGGTCTTGGCCCTCTCGGTCTCCGCCTCTGCCTCGCGAGGCTCCCATGTTGTCGTGGTCGTTTCGATGCCGCCCTCGGTCGGGGGATCGTCCGTGATAATCGTCGCGCATAACGGCGATGTGCACGATGCTTTGGCGCGAAGATGCAACAAGGGGAACAAAAATCAGAAATGAACGAAGCGTGAGGTGGATAGTAAGTAGCTCGGAACTAAGTTGGAAGGGTCCGATGGTGTGTGGCCCATTGAAGATCTTAGTCATCAATCAACTTGAGCAACTTACCCTGTCTGTTGCATGTTCACAGCCTTCTGAAGCAACAGAAGGGACGGATTCTTGCTGCTTATTTTTGTTTCAGTTTTTCTCAACATTTGGTACAGAAAGCGAATGCTGGCATGTTCTTCCACTATGTCCTAGTCTGCTAGTTCACGGGGTGGTTTGGCAGTATTCCCACATACATACCTTCACTTTCGGAGATCCCCGCTGCCGACTCCTCATATTTACCGTCACAATCGTCCCAACCAAAACCGCCATCGCAATGGCATCTCAAGACGAGGATTTATGGGAACTGTCATCGGAAGGCTGCTATGTTGCCCTAGCAAGAGACCACCTCAGCGTCCAAACCATAATGGACCGCGTCCGCAACCCAGCGGCCGGCGCAATAGTCCTCTTCGCAGGTATCCTCACTCGGCACCGTCACCACAAAAACTCACGGCCTAACCTTGATCAGGAACAACAAGAGACAACTTTGCCGGCAAACCCGTCAAAGAACTCACATATACAGCGTATAAAAAACTCGCCCTGAGGACGATGCTGGCTATTACCAGGGAATTAATAAACAAGCACGGTCTCAAGGGCATAGCCATGATCCACCGTCTGGGAACTGTGCCCATCGGCGAAGAGAGCATCTTGATTGCTGTATCATCACCACATAGACAAGCAGCATGGCGGGCCGGGGAGGAAGCTTTGGAGGAGTGTAAGTCGAGGGTTGAGGTGTGGAAGAGGGAAGAGTTTGATGGCGAGGAGGGTGTCTGGAGGGCGAATAGAGATGGAGCGATGGGCGAGAAGGTGAAGTCATGATTTACAAAATTTTCTTTTGCTGTATAAATGCCATCACCCCGTACTATATTGATGCTGTGCCATCTGAAATGCATTTTGTCGTGTCCTCGCCACCGGGGCAAAGCGCTCTTCACCATAAACGCCGTCCTCATCATATTAACCATTCGAGCGTAATTCATCTTCTCGGCCCAAATAGTTTATTCGTGCTTCCTCTTACTTGGAGTACACTGGCGGCGGTTCTCTGAGAAACTGCATCGGACACGGAGGCGGGTCCGAGCCGCAACATCTGCCGTACATGACTATACAATGTCAGTTTCAGTAACCAAGAAAGAGCTGGTTCCTGCAAAGAAATGAACCGACCGATATGCCCGCAATAAGCATCCATAAATGATACATCGACGCCTAAACCCTGCACGTCGATGTCCTCGGTCAAAGCCGAGGGGTACACGACAATGCCGTACTCTGCATGGAGGACTTTCCAAAACTCGAACGGCAGTCTGGATTAAATTAGCGCCCATCAAACCACAGAGGCAATGGTCAACGGAGAAACTGAGCAAACAAGGCTAAACGTACTGGTATTGACCATGCTTAACACAAGCATGCACAAACAAGCACACCGTCTCCAGAACTAGTATCCCGCCCTTGGCAGCTTCTTCCAACTGGTCATTCCCCCAGCCATAGACCCGTTTTAAGCGCTCCTTGGAATAAAGCATGGCAATTGTCCAGCCTTTGGCGATCTTTTCAATGTCTCGTTCCGGGCACATGTTGGACGTTTGCTCGCAAGTATATATTTGTATGTTGAGGGATAGAATCAAAGTCCAAAACTGGAAATATGAGGAACGCGGAGATTGATGGAATATCAGTAGAGGAAAATAAAGTAAAAGAGGGAAAATGTAGAGACGAGAAGCAGATATTGTCGCCAAACTGTCGATAAAGGTTCCCACGAGACCAAGACGTTCTACCCATCAAGGTGCCCATGCGACCCTTTTGGCATCGGGAGGATCCGCTTACAGGTTTTGTCCATGTTCAAAGAGACTTGCATCAGTAATAAACGGCCTTTGTGTGTATGGATAGAGGGATGATGTGACTTTTCCCGGCATTTGCATGGGGTGGTTTGTAATCCGCACGTCACCCTTTTGTCTTGGGATGCGATTGTTGGAAGTGGAGAACATCTGTCTCGACTCTCGAGCATATATATAGATTATAGAATGAGGTGATGAAAAGCTGCTAGTATGCGTTGACTCTAATTTATCGAGAAGCGGCATGCCGTGTTTATTCGTCTTACAAGTGCGGTTAGAATAAGATTCACCAAAGAGTCCCGATGGGCAACCAAGTCAGCGGTAACCCGACCCCAGAAGCCTTCTTGATCGAGCTGTCCAGCAAAGCGCATCAACGGAGCTTTGCCCCTCGCAAGCCTTGTCACACCAGTAAGTGACGGTTGTCGGTGCCGAATTCAACTTATATGCCCGTACGTCGCTGGTAGAGCGGACGTAGCCGCCGTAGCCCGCCGTTCCAAAGCGGCTGAGGACGCCGGCAAGAAAGTTATCTGCTGACGCGCGTTCGGGCTTGTCGAGAGAAAGATGAGATGCATGTCGTTTAACAACCCAGCCAGATTCAGTTTCGGTGTCATAGTCGCCTTGAGTTTTTAACGGACGTAAATGACGCGACTAGCTTTTTATATTAAAAATAAGAGCATCAGTAACTTTTGACGCGGGCGTAAAACTAAGAGTTTTCTCTAGTCAATTCCAGACTTTTTACGTAAACGTGGTAAATATGAGTTCAAGATTACTCAAAAGCGTCAAGAATCTCTTTGATTTAATAAATATTTCAACGCGTAGTTTCTTTATTCTCAAGTAGCTCTTCAGCCGACATATTAATAGGCTCAATACCGCCATGTGGCCTATTCCCAAGCATAAACTTAATCTCGAAACATATGAGGACTCTTGCCCCCATTCCTTTTCGAGTTATTAGGGAGCCTGGACAAGCAGCATGCGCGGGCACTTATCGAGCCTCGTCTCGGCATCCTGCTGGTCAACGAAGCTCATGACGGCCGCATGGCTCTATAAGTGCCCTTTTGCCTCTGTCTCTCCATGTCCCTGAAAATAGTACCTTAGTGTACATTAAAGCCAACTCACTTGCATAGCAAGCTGTTCTCCAAAACAGGTAGTCATCTGAATACACTCGCCCATCTCAATTATGCCAAAGGCCGGCAAGCCCTGGACCTACTGCAGTCTTCCCGGGGATGCGCATATTGGAACCTCCTGAGGTTTGCCATTGCCCCTGTATGACAACATTCATGCCTCGGAAGGCATGGATTGGGATTGAATGACTGGTGAAACTGGCCATCTATTGGCATTGTCGTTCATACTGCGCAAACTCACGCTAGATGCTTGTGTATGCTACGCGCCAAAAGGTGCACAACTTGGAAGCTGGATCCCCTTTGCTGCATGACGCAGTGGTTAAGCACACAGCCGCGTGTCAGATACGCAAAGTGATGCATGCTACGCATCATGCTCACGAGCCGCCCGTACTTGACCGCTCCTGAGAGTCCATACAGTATAGCTCCGTAGACGTAGGTAGTTGCAAGAATAAATATAATTTGCCCATGGGAACCCCAGCACAGTCTGCTAGCCGTGAATTGCCTGCACTTGTGTCCCATAGATAGCCCACTACCTACCTGTGCAATGTCACGCAAGGCGGGCTCCCTCCAAGTACACCAGACCCGGCAGCTATATCCCGTGGGCCAAGGCAAATCGTAACGCGTCTGGCTTTGGATCAACGGGAGACAAGAAAGACGAGGGGCCGACCAAAGAGCAGAGCTACGAGGAGATGGCCAAAAAGTACTGTGATATGATAGACTTGGCCCGCGGTTCTGATGGCCCTTGTCTACCCGTGACGGCGTACTGATTCCCAAAACTACAAAAAAGACGACCATCTTGTATTCTACCCAGTGCCCGGACGCGGAGCAGAAGGCCAGGAGAGTCTGTGATTACGATGCCACTTGTCTGTCCACGTGGAGGTATTGCATCGTCAATAGCAAAAAGGACGGTTATGAGACGGCTGAGGACTGTGCGGATGCACGAGAAATGGAGATTTGCGCCCAGGCAGGGACATGAATGACACATTAGAAACTAGGTACAGGCAATTATGTTGAGCATTGCATGTACGCTTCCAACCCGCGTGTAGTCAAACTCGTCAAAACATTACGCCCGACTTCTATATACACTCACATTTTGACCTCATGGTATTGCTACCATGTACACTACCCGCTTTTTACAAGGCATAGTTCTCAGCGTGGAGGAAGATTTCCTCCAGCTCGTCATCTCCCCAAATTTCTGCCTGCAACCTCGCCACTGTGTTGGCGACACCAACTCTCATTGAGGGAGGCCCACAGACAAACACGGCTGTTCTTCTGCCTAAAATACCCCGTCCATCCACGCCGCCCGTTGCCCACTCCTTGAGCATGTAGCCCAGATCAGGCCGGCCGTACTCCATTGACCACCCGCCGTCGATTTCGTGCGGAATGGGGAAAGCTGATCTCATCAAATTCTTCTGGATTTCAGTCGGTGTTTCTGGAAAACCAAAGTCGAACCCGGCCGGCGGGCCGATAGTAGACGTCGGTCGTTGTTTGGCACTCTCCGAGTTGGTAGGGTGCCGTAAGTGGGCGAGTTCGGGAGCTCGTACAGGATACGGCTCCTGGGGCTCCAAGATAGTGAGAGCAGGCTTGTTGGAATTTGGGGGAGCGTAGTTGAAGTGAGGAGGATTTTCTTTATGGAGAGGCGGGAAGTGGAATTCTTCGGGTTGTTTGACATCGTCGTCTTCGAGCTTCTTATCTTCAGGGTATCCATTAGGTCCAAGGCGACTCGAGGGTGGGCCTGGCGGAGGAGGATGAGGAGGAGGATATTGGTGCGGTTGGAGATACTTTTGCTGGGGGAGAGCAGTGATGCGATCCTCGCTCTCCTCACGGAGCTCACGTTCCCTCTCGGGATCACCTCCAGCCTCGGCTTGGATAAGAGTCGAGTTCCGCTTGGAAGCAATACCAGCCACGAATCCGTCTAACTTGTCGTGCAATATATGATTGAGGGCCCGAGGGTTATGCCCATTGATGGGAGCGGTCATTTGGCCAGCATCTCGGTGGCGAACAGCTCCAGTAATAAAGAACTTGCAAGTTACACTCTCCGGGGGTGCTGCTTCCCGACAAATCCGAAGTTCTTCTCGAAACCAATCCATAGCTTCGAATCTCTTGAATGCCCAAATGACCACCACCTTTCTCGTGATAGCTTTGCCATCGCGCATGCGCTTGATGAGGTTGAGGAGCTGCGACATCAATGAAGTAATCCCACTGCCACCGGCGATGAGAATGCAGGTGTCAAAGGCCGCTAGGTCCCTGCGCATGCCGCCGTAGGGCCCATCCAAGAAGGCTCTATACGTGTGAAAAGGTCCTTTGGCAATGGCTGTATCCAGAACCTTGCGTGTGAATCCCTTGAATGGCTTGAAAACCAAAACGCAATCGCGATAATTCTCCCCGTACTCGGATGGAAAGTCCTCGCTGCAAAGAGATGAAATAGTAAACGGATGGTTATCCAGAACAGATATGCCGGGCATTCTAAGGTACACATATTGACCGGGCTTCCATCTCATCTGGGTAGGAATCGTAATTTTAATTGCGTTTTCGGACATGAGAGTGACAGCGGCCTCGTCGCCAACCAGGAAAGCGTTGCGCCATGGCTTCAACCAGTTGAGATTGAAAACACGCATAAAGTAGGCAAACACCCAGATGACAATGGTGGCATAGAGGTAGTCCCAAGTCAAGAGAGCATTTTTCGTGTGCCAGAACAAGAGGCCAACATACGCAACGCCAGCTGGCACATGAAGAATGACGAATATTTCGTACGCAACTCGTCGGATCCAAGGAAGCGACGCCACACAAAGCCAAATCAACGGTACAATGCAGGCAATTCCCGTTCCATATATCATGCCACTGCCGTCAGGAAATAGTTGGTCGAAGACAGTCATACCGTTATCCTCCCAGACAGGCTGAATGTAGAAAGGGACCATGTGAACGAGCGACAGGAACAGGCACAGATACCCCAGCCAGCGATGGAACACATTGAGACGTTCTGGCCCAATGCCAATGATTAGGGTAAGGATGTTTGCTTTCATACTAGTCACGATGATCCATGGTGTCATGGCGACTGCGAGCATCCCTGATCGGATAGCCACCGGTGGTGAGCCGAAGCGGATGCTTTCCCAATACAACGGCTGTTGAAGAAAGCAGTACAGGGTGACAAAGACGAGGGCAATAAAGCCGCACGCTAACACGGCTAGAGATGAAAACGTAAAGCGACTCTTTCCCCATACAATGTCTGGAATGGGCCGGTAGAAGACCCATCGGAACAGAGCTAGAGTATCGTTGACAATACCGACAGACGAGAAATGAGCCTTGGGCCGGAATTGTCTGTTTCCCAGAGCAGGCCCATCGGGGAAAGACTGTTGCGACTGACCCGTTTGGACGGCCATGGCATAGTCGGCTTCGATGCTATATAGGTTTCGGTAATGGTCCTCAACCTCTTGCTTATAAATGGCTTGTCGGATTTTGTCTTGCCAGTAATGCCAAATACGAACTATGAGGACACATCCCATTAAGCTGAGGGCGAAGTATGTCCACCCTAATCCATATTTACCAGACTGGCTCCAGGGATCGACAGCATTCGCCTGTAACAGCCCCGGCGGGCTCGTAGGCGTCAAAGGAATCTTGATGCGCTTAGCAAGGTGCGACAAGGAACGGCCGCCGTGGGCGGCCGCATCTCGGATTGATATAGTCTGCAAGCTCGGAGCCATTTCGACCCGCGAATGAAGCTCCTGATTGGGTATCTTTTTAATAGGCAAATGAAACAAGGTCGGCGACAGAGCGCAGACTTGTGGTATATTCAAATCGACATAAGGGCAGAGCTGAGGCCCTCGCCCTGGTTGCGACAATAGTGGGTGCGGTGTTGTTCGAACACCGGCTCACGAAATTGGCTTACACGACACAGGAGGCAGTTGATGGGCTCTCGAATCCTATTTGTCGCAGTAACAAATTTCGATAAAGACAGAAGGGATATGGGTGATATATTGCAACAAAACAAGAACCGGGAATAGGAGATTTCATCCAGTGGAGATTGAAGGGAAATGGCGGCAGGGTGCCGGGATATAAATCACAGAGCGATGTGATATCGGCTTAGAGCCACTGCGGCACAGATGGGTCAAGTGCAGAAAGAACTCCTTCGCATTCAAATGGTGGAGAATGTATGCAAGATGATAGCTCTGGCACATTTGGAGGAGTGAACGATTGAGACCACGGTATCGAGCAGAAGAGCTGTCGATGGTAACTAGAGCTGGCGAGTTGCGGGATGGGGACGGGCATGGGCGAAGTAGCTGCTGTGTAAAAAGGCCCGTGGCCACGTTCATTCGCAAGGGCCTGGCGGTAGATCATGGCACGAGATTGGCTGGTTCGAGATATGGGCATCGCCAATGGCGGCGGATGGTCACATAGAAGATGACAGGGACTGGATAGGTTTGACGCGCGATGCGGTGGGAGTGAGACTGCGTGACATGCATCGTCACCCGACCGAGCTTGAGCCAAGCAACACGGCGGGCGGGGAATGGGGTCGAATGTTCCGGCAGAGAGTGTGTGGCTGGTACTCGGCAGGTTCTAAAGAATTCGTGAGCAGTCAAAGGTTATTGATGATATGTACAGAATAGCTGGTAGAAGGTGATGGCGTACTTGCTATCGCCATCAAGTTGAGTTGATATCGGGGCTACCTTCAGTATGATAAAGTCCCATCCAACAGCCTCCCAAGTCTGGCAGCAATTGGTCGAAAGAGGGCTGGATGTGGCCATTAGGGTCATAAGGGACAGGGTGCCTGAAGACAAGTCGGTGATGGCTCGCGATGAGAGGGACCAATTCGACGACTTTGGGGGTGGGGATGCGATGTGGGTGCCATGTTGGCCATGTTGGGGGCCGTTGGCAGCTGTTACTACTGACATCGACCGATTCGTGGACTGTGATTCGGCAGATAGCGGCCGAGGAGGACGCTACAGGGGAGCCACAGCGACCTCACACGGGACGGGCGCTAATAGACAGCGTCTCATTTGCTATGGGCTCGACGGGTGGGTCACGAATCGCCAGGGCCCAAGGCCCCAAGCAACTCGTGCTGGTACAGTCGTGGTGGTACCAACTGGAGGCGGGGAGTATTACAGAATGCGGCACTGAGAGCACCTGTTGACATGTGCAGGCACAGAGGACGGCGTACAGAATGCACCACCAGGGGACCACCAGACATGTCAGGGTCGAACATTGCAGCGTCGATGAGAGAGCTCTGCGCCGTGTCACATAGTTACATATGCAGTCTGGTAGCATGCACCTTGCTTTTCGTGCTCATGATGTGTCTGTCCAACTTGTCAATCCTTCTCAACTGTTCCATTCCGGCCACAAAAACAAACCAACCTGTTATTCCCAGCGCCCCGGCCAATTACTGGATCGCAAAAGCGACCTGCAGCCGACATGGCGTTGCACTGTGAAGTTTTCCCGCCTCCACACTTTCGGCCTCAGTATCCGACGATATTTCGTGTGCAGATCGCTTCCTTGTTCGGGCAGCCCGTTGCCCTGTATTGTCTGTTGGCTCCTTTGATTCGATCATGATGTGATATCTCGTGCTTGGTCGACTAATTCAGCCATTGGCATGGTCCGCCAGGACAAGTCAGTACTCCGTATGGGCATTGGCAATTACAACAAACAGTATTGGTCGGGGGGTGAACCGCTTCTGTCCAAGACCGAGAAGCGTCTAAGTGAAGTGACCGGATCCCATGGCCTTGTTAAAGTGAACCGTCAAACTACGAAAGAAGAAGGTGCAATGTCGGAGACAGTGACGGTGCCGAGGCTGCCTCTACTTGTACTCCAATTAACTTACTGGAGCTGTCAACCCTCGATGTTGAAGCTTGAGATTTGGCGGGGCGGCTATGCCAATTGACCAATTGGCCCCTCTCAAGCACTTTTGTCTAGCCCACCAACATTCCCCATGAGGCTGCAGCCGACTTTTCCTGCCATCCTCCAGCTTCGCAACACAAGCTTGAACATTCAACAGCCTTTCCATGCTCAAAAAGATCTAGGTCACATCTTACGCCGAATCAAGACCTACGCTAGGATTTTTCCACCATAATAAGGCGCTCGGATTTGTCATCATGGCGCCTGATGCGGGTCTTTCGCGTGCCACATTTGCAAAACTCTCGCCTCATCCATATCTTCTTGCCAACCTGGAACCTTCCGATGACCATGTTGCACCGGCACGAAGCAATGGCCGCGCCCCGGATCAAGTTCGCCCGACGACCGTCAATCTCTCAAGCCTGTCACACCCGCATGGCAGCTCTCTGGTTCGCATGGGAGACACGACTGCCATCTGCGGCGTTCGCGGTGAAACCATTTTGACACAACACATTCCCAACTACCGTGCCTCTAACAGAGAAACTGAGCTTCGAGATTATGACCTGCTTGTTCCAAACATTGAACTGGCCACGGGATCTTCACCCCAGTTTCTACCAGGAGGGCCCCCCACAACACTGGCCCAAACTCTGAGCACCAGGATATATTCTCTTCTTCACGACTCAAAACTGCTCCAACCAGACGATCTGCGGATATGGCACACTCGGCCATCTGAACGCATGGTTGCCGATGACGATGATAAGATGGACGAAGACGGAGAGGATGTGGATGAACAGAGTGGAGAAGAGTACGTGGCCGCATACTGGGTGCTATACATTGACATCTTCTTTATTTCCTTCGACGGAAATCCATTTGACGCAGCCTGGGCTGCGACACTCGCTGCATTGCGAGACACCAAACTGCCTCGGGGACGTTACGATCCCGACCGTGATATGGTTCTTTGCACAAGAAAGGACCCGAAGCCGCTCACGATTACGGGAATGCCCGTTGCTTGCACAGCGGCCGTGTTTACAGGCAAGGAGACGGACAGGCCGACTGATGGAAGGTTCTGGCTATTGGTCGACCCTGACAGACTCGAGGAATCACTGTGCGATGAAAGCATCACAATTGTAGTCGATTGTCAGGAAGAAGCTATGAGGATATTGTCCATATCCAAGCATGGGGGCGTCGTACTGTCACCAAAGCTACTCCGATCAAAGAGTCTTATGAGCTGGGCAAACCAAAGGTGGAAGGGCGTTACAGCTGCGATAACCAGCAACTAAATACGGAATCAAAACAGAACATGAATGATACCCATATTTCCTGGTCCGATTTAAGTGAATTAAAAACCGCAAACGTAGATATAGCTAAACAGCCATGGTGGCTGTACAACGGACAGCTGATTAGGCATGTGTCAACCATTCGAACTACCCTTTCAGGCGTTATTCTAGGGCAGTAGATACCGGCCGACAAATTAATCTACCACTCTTGTGAAATTGCATGAATTTTTGACGCGCAATGCGACATACACAGCGGTACACAATGCATTGGTCGTTGAAAAGAGCGGGTGAATGAAGAAAGGAGAAAAAAAATCCTGAGGGGGAATTGACGACCCGCAGAGAAGTACTCGCCTACCACGCAAGCCACTAAGCCCAAACCCCACCACTCACGAGCCCGGCATGCAAAAACCCTCCATCCGATCTGCAAAATAAAATACTTCAACTTTCTTCTCCATCACTCGCCTCCCTCTCATCCTCCACACCATGGAATCCCTCTCAGATACACAGTGGGATGTAGTGATCAGCGGCACAGGGCTACAACAGTCCCTTCTGGCCCTGTAAGCTTCTTGGATTCCATTGGCTATGTTCTTTCCTCCCCAAATCAGTCGGACTGACTTTAGGTCTTGTTGCTGACCATCTGCAAAAGAGCTCTGTCGCGGTCGGGGAAAAATGTCCTACACGTCGACCCTAACGAGTACTATGGTGGTACTGAAGCTGCGTTGAGTCTTCAGGAGGCCGATAATTGGGCTGCGAGGCACAGCGGTCCGAATGCCACTCCATTTGCTGGAGCGGAGATCACCAAGGAGAGTGAAGGACTTGCGGCTTCACGATCGTATAGCATTCCTTTAGCTCCGCAGCTGATCCTTGCACAATCTGAGTTGGTTAACCAGTTGGTTTCATCGAAGGCATTTCGGCAGATCGAGTTCCTGGCCGTCGGGTCGTTCTTCATCTATCAAGCCGCTGGGGAATCCTCAGAGCCAACACTCAGTCGGATACCGTCCACGAGAGAGGATGTCTTTTCCAACACCACTATTCCAGCTCGTGCGAAGCGCTCGTTGATGAAGTTTCTCAAGTTTGTTCTTGATTATGACACCGAATCGGGGACTGAGTTGTGGAAACCGAATGAATCAGAACCACTTGCCGAGTTCCTGGAAAGGGAATTCAAATTGGATGGTGACTTGCAGTCATACGTCGTCACCTTGACTCTCTCCACAGATGGCAAAATTTCGGTAGGCGATGGATTGGCCGCTATTCATCGCCATCTCACCTCGATGGGCTTGTTCGGAGCAGGCTTCGCGGCCGTGTACCCCAAATGGGGGGGCCTCTCGGAAGTGGCTCAGGTAGGTTGTCGTGCCGGTGCTGTTGGCGGTGCAGTTTACATGTTGGGGACTGGCATCTCCGAGGTGCAGCACATGGATTCTGACGGCGAGACAAACGTCCAAGTTTCTCTCACCAATGGCGTGGCCGTAGAGTCAAAAACTTTAGTCCAAAGCACCGACGAGACTGCAACCGATAGTGTCCTTCTCAGCAGACTCATCGCTGTTGTCAACTCCCCCTTGTCCAGCATGTTGCAAGTCATCGTTGAAGGTGCCCCAACACCTTGCGCAGCAGTTGTAGCATTCCCTGTTGGTTCCATCTCAGCTGATGATGGTACTGCCTCTGGGTTTCCCATTTATGCTTTGGTTCATTCCAGTGATACTGGTGAATGTCCAGCCGGACAATGTGAGTACTTCCCCTTTCTTGATTTTTCATGCCTATGTTCCGTGTTCGGATGAGCCAAATAAAACGAATACTTATCTACATTGTCTGAATTACAATGACGATTCTTATCTCTGACAACCTGATTGCACAATCTCATTGCTCATTATTCTGGGGAAGCCTCTTCGAAAGCAGCTCGCTAACGAGATAAAATACCAGGCATCGTGTATCTGAGCACAGTCTCTAGCTCCACTTCCAAGAGTCTTCTGAATAATGCACTCTCATCTTTCCTGAACGCGATCCCAACATCTGAGCCGCCTGAATGCCCCTGGCGAATGCACTATGAACAAGTAACTGGTACAGGCTCCTTTGCCTCTGCAGGCAATATTGGAACCTTTGACTGGATGACGTCCGATTTGGCTTTTAACGACTCTATCCTACAGTATGTGAAAAAAGCATGGCAATTTGTTGGTGGGGCCGACGAGGAAAATTACATGCAGTTTGAGGATAGGGAAGGCGTGAATGATGACGATGATGCATTTAAGAACTAAGCTTACCGCCTATGAATTCATGTGACCAAATAAATAATTATGCCACCAGCAGTCCTTTTTCCACCCTGTACATGTGGTGCCATAGCCCAGCAATATAAAAATTCAACTTGAACGCCGACTGTCCCCTGATAGATCGCACCATCCCATCCCATCGCACAGGTCGCCGCCTTCCCATATAGAGTTGGGTAGAGAATGCTCAAAAATGGAAAATCAAAACCCCCCCCCCCCCCCCCAAAAAAAAAATTTTCTTTTTGTCATTCGCATGATGAAACTCTCGCCATGATCTGAAATATTCGCCAATATTGTCCCAGTCCCAGAATCAGGTTAACGGTTAACTTGACCATCCGCCAACTTTGGTGATGACTTACTACATCTCCCATGTAATATCAAACTCAAGAGTCAAAGAATAGCAATGATAAAAATGATCAATCGAGTAGAATGGACAATAAGAACGAGAAGAGGAAAAAGCATGTCATGAAAAAGAAAAAAGTAACAAAATCTTGTAGTCTCCGAGAACATCGGGAACTTGCTGTTGTAATGGACGCGTTGTCGCCCAAATGCGAGTCCCGCATCATTGCCAAAACTAGAATCATTCAACGATGGCGGCAGCCGCGTCAAGAACATGGCCTGTAAGCCCGACGCGGAGAGCGCCAAAGGGCTGCTTGTCCTCGATGCCATCCTGCTCAACGGAAATGACGTTCTTGGTCGCGAGGGAAAGCACGTGAAGGAAGGCTTGTGCAGCGATGGCCTTGGTGTGAACGTCCGGATGGGCAAGACTGTCGAAATCAATCCAGTACTTGTGCTGTGCGTCGTGGGTTCCGAGGGCATCCTCCGCCGCGAATTGGTTTGCAACGTACGTCAGGAAGCGTTGGCTGGAGGTGTCTAGCCCTTGGGTAGACGGAAGAGTGTCGTTTGCGGCATCAAAGTTGGGTTTCAGGAGGCCCTGTTCAAAGTCCATCGACGACATCTGGGAGTCGAAGCCGACAACGCCAAGAGAGCCTTCGATAGGATCGCTCTGTCTTTCGACGGAGCCGATGAGGCTTGCTCGGCCGTGGAGGGGGCTGGGCGCCGTGACGGACTTCTGAGCACTTCCCAGGGCGCGGGGGGCCGATCCAGGTGCCGCGGATCCTTGACGGCTCCAGGGCATCAGGGAGGACGAGTGTTTGTCCTCGAGTGCTGCGCCGGCTTCTAGGCCCAGTTCTGGAGCCGAGTCGTGGCCGAGATCGAGGCCGTCTCCGGGCCCAGCAGCTTCTCCTCGCGCAAACTCATCTTCGTCTACACGCCGTCGTACGTTTCTGATGTCGTCGTTGCCGTCCCCAAATGCTTCAGGCGACTTGCGGCGTCTGCCCTTCTTCGGATTGATATCCTCAATATCGTCTACGTTGAGCCCCAAAACGTGAGCCTTTAGAGCTGTACCAGCGAATTCGTGTGCCAATGGGTGATTGATGCCGAAGTCTCTCTGGAAATTGCCAACTTGTGCTAGCCCCTTCCAGTAGAGAAACGCGAGTGCATTTTGTTTAGCTTTTGCTTGCGTTGTGGCCTTGATTCTGTTCCGGGCCGCGAGCATGTTTGTGGCATAGTTCTCGGTCCAACCACGAAACTCGTCTCGTGGGACTCGGAGTTCTTGGTCAAGCATTTCTGGAAACTTTCGACGATGGGAAACTCTGCATGGAGCTGCGGCTTTTCCAGTTTCCGTGGTCTCCGTGGCCAGTGTTGGTGCGTCAGTGTTGCGTTCTTCGACGCCTGGGGGCACAGCGAACGGCTCTGCATCCGGCAGTGCAGCTTCCCCAAGATCAGGAATGGGCTCTTCCACCAAGCCCTGATTATCTTGATACATTATATCCCCAAGTCTCGGCGTCGTAACACCGGCCGCGTGGAGAGGGTCGGGACTTGTGCCACGCAATGGTGGCAGTTCAGGCTCGTCGTCAAGTATACCGATCAAGTTGCCGTCAGCATCAAAATCAAGGCCAACGGTGCAAACTGGGTCGAATTCATTGTCGGCGAATGGGGCTAGTTCGGGCATGTTTTCTGATTCCTGGATGCCCTTATCAAAGGGTGAACTGTAGCGGCCAAGGTCACCAGGGAGTTGGTAGCTTCCGACAGAGTGTGATGAAGGAGGGAGATCCAAGCCGATGAAGCTTGAGCGGCGACTGGTGGCTGCACTGGCTAGGCTAACGTTGTCAAGTGGTGACATCTGCGAGTACTTGACGGCCGATTCCTGAGTTGCCGTAAAGCTGAAGAGGGTTTCGGTGTTGAGCAACTTTTCCAACCCTGGAAGCATCGCCACAGGATCGAAGCTAGGGTCATCTTGGAGCGTGATGTGTTGTCGCCTTTTACTGATTAGATTGACTGTACTCTGTCTCCGGGACATGAGGAATTTCAATGGCGCTTACTTGGTCTTTCCTGAGTTTTCATCCGTCGCGCTTGTATTCATGGAGCGAAAGAAGGTCATCATATCCGATTGAGTCTTCCCAGCATCCGAAAGAACGTAGTTGCACTGATGGGAAAACACCCGTGACACTCCATATAGCAGGTTCCCCTGTAGCCGCAGAGCAAGAGGGGCCCCAGGATCAAGAATCTTTTCACACGCCCTGGGAATATCAACGTCTTGAAGGGCCTTGCGATTCAACTTCCGCTGGCCGGTTTTTCCAACGGTTGCGACAAGCCTAGGATACCTTAGCAATGCTCCGGGGATCAACAAGGCCATACTGAATGATACCATATTGTTGCGACACCATATTGGTTGTTACTTAAAACTAGCAACGAGGTTAGTAACTAGACATCTAGTGGCATGACGTGTAGAACATACTCTCATGACTGAAAAACATGATCGTCGCTGGACACCACCTTGATATGTCAGGAGATCAAGGTCAGTCGAGATGTTTGTATCGTATATCTATACAAAGTAAGGGCTGAATATTGTGGGATACTGGAACGATGAATCCACAGCTTTGATATGCGCCAATACTAAGAACTACTAGGTGAAGTGATGTTTTATGGTTGGGCTCTTGGAAGAAATGGGGGAAACTGGAAAAGCACTCTGTCTCTGGGGATGGATTGAATGACGCGGTCGGACGCGCCACGGTAGTAGCTGTCTATTATGAATTCAAGATCAGCTGGCAGATTCTCGTCGGCAGCTGTCGAGGTGGACGTTTGCAACCGGCAGCCACAGCAGATAATAGGTCGATCCTGGGTCGATGGACGGTACTCATTGACCATCCTGTCATTGCGGCGTCTAAGAATTTTGCAGCACAATAATCTTTTGCATCCATTGATGCAAAACTCGAGTCCAGAGGGTTCCCTCGTCGACTAGCCATGTGCAGGTGTAGACCCTAACCCTGGACATCGTCATCGTTAGTATAACTACGCAGGTACCCAGGTATGTCTCCCAAATTAGCGTCAGGATCATGATGGCATATGGAGCTGAGAAATTTTCGAAAGTCTTGTTTATATCTCATCTTCAAACCCGGCAGATTTCGTCACCCCGATGATTCGGCATGCGGCTTAGACATGGTCCGCGATGCTGACCATTGTCGAGTCCACAATGTTTGAGTTCGCAATTTTAGAAAGGCAGACGCATTAGTCTTCTGGAACAACAGGAAAAGAAAATCCAGGCATAGACCTACGTCCCGAGGTACCGGACACTCTCTGGCGTCAGGACCCGGATCGCACTTGCCGTATGCTCCATTGTTTAAAAGTCGTCTAACAGTCTGATGGCGTCAGACGCCGTCATCATTGGAGAATTTCCCTTGTCTAATTTCATGGTGGAATTGGCTCTCGAATACTTTCTTTCTGATGATAACCTCAATCAGAACCACCACCAACTCTGTTTCAGCTGTTGATCGGCATGTCAGTTTGACCGGTACTCTCCCTACCTCGGGCGGCGGTGGCTGCATTGAGCCTATGCCGCTGGCGGAGGATGACAAGGTGTGCCGCTTTCAATTTCTCCGCGTCGTCTGCCGTCTCTCACGATGATAGACCGCCCCTCCAGGCTCGAACCAGTCTGTGCTCGGGTTCCGGGCCACACCTGCCAACTCAAGCTCCGTCAATTGAGGATTGTGGATTGGAGCGCGCACAATGCGTGGTATGGGCAAGGTTGCCCTGGCCAGTACTCCGTACGAAAGCATAGCATGATCGACCGAAATAGTAGTGGGGTCATTGTGATTTTGTGACCAAGAGATTCATGGCCCGAAAGCCCTTGTCCACAGGAACTTATCATCACATTACCCTCTCTCCGGGCTTCAGGTTGATTGGTCCATCTAGGATGATCCCGGGCCTTCGGTTAATAGAAGAGCCTCCCCGTCATTTTCTTCAGATGAGCTAGAGATCCATACGACTCTGTCCACATGAAAAGTGTCTAGTGCCTCGCGTCAGCTCTCCATGGCCTGGACATTGGAGTTTGGAAGCCACTAATTCACTCAACGCAGGACAATCCTGCCCAGGCGGAGGGTAGCAATGCATGAAAATGGTGGCGTGAGACACTGTCACTCAGAGGGTCCGCGCAACGCACAGAAGCTGCCCCATGGCTCCGCTGGCAAGAACCAGATGGTTTTGGTTGCCATACCGACATAAACAGCTTTGGGATTGTGTACACGAAGTAAGGCACGGTTATGATGGCGCGTCTGATGGCTTGAATGGATAGAGTTCCGCCTTGCTCCGTACACCACCAAGATTGTTCAATTGGAGCTCTTATAGCGTCCTGGGCAACTTAAAGGCTACCAACAAGTGGCTGACGCAGGGGACAGAGAACAAAGCGGTGGCTGGCCTGCCAACAACAGCCATTACAATGGAGTGCTTAGGCTGAACCGAGTAAAGTGGAACATCTCAAAGTCAAGCTATGGGAACGCCAGATACGTCTCACCGGCTGAGCACTGGCGGATCTACTCCGCACCAAGAAGAGCCACACGAAAGGTTGAAAGCGAGGCGGGTTAGGATTTGCAAAACCTGGGGGTTTGGGGCATAATTTTTCCAATACCCTTTTTTTTGTCCTTTTGCTTTTTCAGCTTTTGCTAATCATCATGTTATAGCATTCAACTACGGAGTACGGAGTATAGCATACAATATAAAAACATAGCGCCTGATAAGCCAAGCACCCGGTCTGGACAAATCACTGCTTCTCCAACTGTACGGAGTGTTTCATACCGGACAGATTGTGGCTGAACGATGCCAGGATGTGACCCCGGACCCAACATGGAAAATGATAAACTGCTGGCTCGACGAAGGCTGTCAGACGGGACGATGGCGCCGCAATGCCGGCACATGCCCTTCGATATTATCAGCAGTGTCTGATGGGGCGTCAACAACTGCACATAGTACGGAGTAACACAACTATCCCAGACAGGCTAGTGTCGGCTGGTACTTCTTTTCGACTGCATCTTGCAGAATGCGCTATTGTAGCCTTGTACTCCACGCAGCAAGCCAAGCGAACTCTGGACATGACGGCTGGCCTCAGCTTCCGCACGTCAAAACTGGTGGTGAAGAAAAAGCCTGGCCATCCCCGGTGTGGCTAGCCAAGAGTTTCGTCCGATTAAGCCCATATTGATAACCTTCGTCGAGAACCAGCAGATCGGCACAGCCGCAGCAGGGACGATTCCAATCGAAACGGGAGAAGCTGAAGCTGAAGGATATTACATGATTTTTAGATCATAGAAGAATCTTGGCTCAGCCCTCTCATCTAATTGCTGTCTGCAACCTGGATGAAGAGCGAGGCTACACCTGGCTTCCTGGTGCGGCGCCAAAGACATGCCGCCCGATATATTAAGCTCAGGGACGAGAATTGATTGATACTTCGCGAGTGCCGGCTGGGCCAGACCGACCAGTCTCTTGGCTTGAGGCTCCTGGACCGAAGACACACGCGAAATAAAGCGAGGCCACTCCCCGTTGTGTCCGAAGCCAAGACACCCACTTCTGTACACCACACTGAGCACTCCGTCTTCTACAAGTCGTTCCTGCTGGTCCTCCGCTGGATCCCCAGCAAAGGAGATGGACCCTGCTGGGCCTGCTGGGGTGAATCATACCTATGCCTCTGGGATGGGCAACGCATCTACGTCTGCAACCTCGAATGCCTCAAATAACTCAGCTGCGCCGGGCTCAGCGACAAGTCCTTTGAGCGTAGACGGCGGAGCTTCTGCCGCCAGCCAAGGCCAAGCTCCGGCAATCAAACGCCGATCTCCAATCGCATGTCGAAGGTCGGACCATGACATTTTACTGAATTCGTATACCAACGAATATTAACGTCAATATGCAGGTGCCGCCGGATGAGAAGCAAATGCATTCACGAGAAGGGCAAGCCTCCGTGCAAGTCTTGTCATGAAGCGGGCATACCTGCAGAGGAATGGTTAGTTACACTTACGCCGAATGTTCCTCGCCTGATTCCGGTCTCCTAACCCCCCACTCTCCTTACACAGCATCTTTCCAGTCAGGGGACAACCTGATCTGGATCGTGAGTATCGACACCCTCGCACAAAAGCCGACAAGAGTACGCGAAGTGGCTCGACTAGCTCTAAACCACGTCGCTTTAATGCAGATGGCTCACCTGTGACTCAACAACGACAAGCTGATAATTGGGAGAATCTTCCCCCTCTCGAGGAGCTCATTGACGGTGTTAATCTTTTCACAAAGCAGTACTTTCAACTTGGCTTTATTCCCAAAGAGCAGTATCCGGAGCGCCTGCGTAAGGATTCGCGCTCTACTAGCCTGTTTCTACTCATGGGCATCCTCAGCATTTCAGCTCGACTAAGTCCCGCCTTCAAATTACGATATGGGACCGGTGTGAAGGCTGCCGAGTACTTTATGGAAAGAGCATCGTTGATTGCGTTCGAAGAGGTGTACCAAGAACCTACACTAGAAAGATGCCAAGCCTTTTATTTGTTAAGCATTGCCCAGCAAGGCAGTGGTGAGCGCAACAAGAGCTATGTAAGTAATTTGATTATCAACTAGCCTGATATGCTTCATTCAGTGCTAACCCGGGTTGCCAAAGATTAATATGGGCATTGCGATCCGAATGGCCATCCTCATGCAACTCCAGCGAGAGGAAACGTATCATATCTCGAACCCAACGCCTGATCTCATCATACGCGCCGAATCCGCAAGACGAACACTTGTGAGAAGCTGATTTTCAGGCAGTCTTGCCATTTAACCCTCCCCGACACGGTAGCTAATTTCTCTGTTAGTGGATGTTACACAGCCAAGACAATTTACATTCAGGGCCCCTGTCTCCCGTGTCGCTGTCTGCAGGTGACATCACCACGCTGCTACCCTGCAACGAAGAGGACTTTGCAAATGGACATAAACCAAGATCGCGAGCTGCTTTGGAAGGGACACCGCCCGCTATGGACAACCCGAAGCTAATTCAAGATCCCAACCGGTCGCTCTTCGCAACGCTCATGCAGATTCACTCTTGGTGGGGCGTAGTTGGACGACGTGCCGTCAGGTTCAGCAAGAGTCCATGTCCCTGGGACGCAGCAAGTGAATTTTCGCAAACGGCCGAAAAGCTGAGACAGTGGGAACAGAATTTACCTCAGGAACATAGATGGAGCACCTATCTTCTCAAACGGTACAAGACGGAAGGCCAGGAATTGGCCTATTTGTCTGTAACAATGATGACGCGCTTGTCCAACATCGTTCTTCGTAGGCCATATCTGATAGAGTCAGTTGCCCTCCCTCCCTACGCCGTCTCTGTGACCTTTTCCGCAAGTATGGTTTACAAACTTACAACAAGTATACAGTATTATAAAACCTGACAAAAAGGACCACACGAAACAAGATTTCTTCGCATCCATGTCCGAGGAAATCTTCATCAACGTGCGATGCCTGTACGCACAAATCGATGCCCAATTCACCAACCGATCTCCAGATGAGAGCGTCGGCGCACAAATTGCCGCCTTTTGTGTATATAGCTGTGGTTTGTTCTCAACCTACCTTTGCAAATATCCCAGCAGTAAGCCCGCCGCCCCCTCTCACATCCCCCCCCGTCCTCGATTTACAAATATAACAAACCAACATCAAACCCACCAGTCTGCCCAGACAAAGCCCTCGTCCGTGACGGACCAATTATGCTCCAAAGAACAATCAACATTCTCAAAGAATGCCGAGAAGTATGGCCCCTAGCAGCACGCTGGGTAGAAGCCCTCGAGAAGTTCTCCCTCGATCCGCAATCGGCCACGTTTGGCAACGAAGGAAGCATGGACGATGGAAAAGATCCCATTCCCCGTTTTACACGACAATTACCACCCCTATTCCCTAGCGCAAAACCGATCCCACCTCCTCCACCTCCTCCAACGCTACCCGGACCAAACATCCTCCCACGACCGGGAACACATCCCGAACTACCGCCCTCATCATCCATCGGACTACCGCACCACCAAAACGCTACATCTAACCCCGCTCCCAACCTTCAGTTACCTTCTCCACCGCAACAACAAACCCAACCACAACTCCATCAATCGCACGGCTATCCAAGCGCACCCCTTCCAGCACCAGCAACAATCTCTCCACACCCGTACGCAAACCACCCCCAGCCTCCTCACGCAGGAGTCCTACCAGACTCCCACAACATGTACATGCACACCCCGATGGACCGCCAAAACGCCGACGGACTAGGCATGCTCATCGAAGCGTTTGACTCAAACCATCCCGGCCCGCCGGCTCCGCATTATGGCGCGGGCAACTTCAATCCGCAACTTGTTCCTGGGACGGATGGTTTTGAGGGCGAATTGCAGTTTTACATTGACGGGCCGACGTCCGCTTGGATAAACAGCAGTGCCTGGCTGGACACGATGCAATGAGAGACGGGTTGGCCATGACCGAAGCGCCAGATGGCAGCTTCACGATCTATATACCACGTACCAAATATACACCGTAGAACACATACATGGCCTATTGAATCAGCAGTCGAGCCCATTCATCTTCAGACCGAACCCCACTTTCGAGTAGACATACCCGTGAATCATACTACAATAGGCAAATCATCGCACAGTCGGTGAAGAAAACAACAACAACAACAGATGTAGGCACGCGACGACGAGAGTGGACCAACTATTCTTATTGAACTGTTCGTGTAGCCTGCGTCTGACAAGCATCACTTGATGCCAAGTCTAATACCACCAGCACACGCTCGCCAAAATACCCATCCAGGCAAATCAAACCATGCGCTCTCTCCGTTTGCACAGTCTTTCCATATCTTTCACCGACACACCCCTATGTAACATCTTCATATTCATCCACAACATACCTCTCTCTTCCTGACTGATGATGCTGTAATCCCAGATCCGGCTTTTGCGTATATGCTCTAGAAGGATCCCATTCACTTGAAGGGCGCCTAGCGCAAATGACATGAGACAAGAAAAACACAATGGAAGAAATGAAAAAAAAAATAAAATCATATAGAATGTGACAAAAAGCTGATATTTGAGCCCGAGGCGAGGGGAGGAAAAAAAAATAATAAGGTAAAATAAAAACTGACCAAAGAGTAGAAACCTGCCGCCTGTACTCCCT
The DNA here is from genome assembly GCF_019434415.1 of Metarhizium acridum. NCBI lineage: Eukaryota > Fungi > Ascomycota > Sordariomycetes > Hypocreales > Clavicipitaceae > Metarhizium > Metarhizium acridum. Next base: position 1,135,227 of record NW_027094041.1, on the reverse strand, counting down.
GTTCCTCTCTACATGACTTTATAACGTGCCGCCGCTCTCTTTTTTTGAGAAATTCCATGCGGGGCTTTACATGACTTCTCTATCCCTTCATTGTAACTTGAGATAATTAAACAAAAGATGTGTAGTGGGCAATATGTTGGGGGTTGTGAGGTGGAAAAGGGATTGGGGGCGAGGGAAATGATAATGGTAGATGCGTGTCTGTAAATTAGAACACGGGGGCATTTGGGGGCAAGGGGGGAATCAATATCGTAGTATTGATGAGGGGGGGTATTTTGATTACTGAAGTGTTCGTGGGGGTTTCTATATACACGTGAAAGGGTCGTAGGAATCGTGTTGTTGGCGGGAATGCCGGTGGTACCGCTGGCGCCGTGGCGTGGACCGTTGACCTCTTTCGAAGTCGTAGAGACCAAGGCGGCATCGCAAGGACAATGAGGGGAGTCTCGACTGTTGGTCCGTGGTTCTAAACTCTTCCTGGTAGGTTGTGTCGAACGGAGTGGCTCAAGACATTACGGTTTGAGCACCTCCAAGCTGACGCTTGACCTGTTCCCGAGCCCAGCGAGCAGTCTCAATGGTTTGCGGCTTGAACTCGCGGTTAGTCTTGGTCTCTTTGATCATGGCCGTCAGCCACTCCTGGCGGAATGCGTCCACCAATTGACCATTGGGGTAAGCATCAGCAAGATCACTACAAAGAGGTTAGCGGGTGTCCAGGGATAGATTAAAAGACCTATTCACACATACCCAATAACGCCCATGCTCGCACGCAACAATCCCTCGCTTCGGATGGTATCGTTGGCAATCTGACCAAGCAAGTTAAAGATTGCAGGGACGTATTGCTGCAGAGCTTGCGCTGCGAAAAGATTAGCAAACTGATCATTGTTAAGGATGATAGACCGCAAATGCCAGGAACCTGCCACCTACTCTTGCCGCTAGACTTCATGGCACCAATAATGCCACCCCAGGCATCCATGATACCTTCACGAAGAGAAATCACGTAGTCAACCATCTCAATGGGACCGTCGGGCGCAGCAGTGACCGTCGAGGCCTGCTCCAGAACCTGAGCCACCACAGACAAATACGTCTCGAAGTGTCCAGTAATGGCACCGGCAATGTCGCCGAAGCATTGGAGAATAGCCGGCTTGAACTGGTTGGAGAGAGCGGTACTCTAACAAACAAGGGTCAGCCGGATACGTAATATAATGTGGGGTGGGGGCGAATAGATCTGCATACCCTCAAGTTGTTAAGTAGATAGTTCATGAAATTATCGCAGAATGGTTGGCTGCGCTCTCCCATGGAGCGGGTGATATCGCTGACCAGACCAATAGCCATGGAGCAGAGACTGGGCTCTTCCTGGTTTCCTAGAGCATTGTACAAGAAAGGAGCAAACGCATCCATGTACTTGATGAAGTCCTCCTCCATTGTTGTGGAGAGGGCAGAAATTGTTCCGAAAACAGCCTCGGGGACGCTAGACTTAGCTCCGACGCTGTTAAGGATCTGGAGTAGGATCTCCATAATACGATCAGCTTGCGGCGCGATATCCTTATCAAGTCTAATGACAATGGCCTGCAAAACCGTGCACAAGCTGTTTTGCATCTCCTCGAGGGTAATCTTATCCTCTACGCTGACAACCTGGGACTGTAACGGAACAGTCTCTTGCAGACGCTTGATGATGACATCGGATAGCGAGGCAATGGCCTGCAGACTGTCTGAAGCGGAGCTCTGTACAAAGACATTGAGCACCTCGTAGGCGGCGGTGCGCACATAAGTTTCGGCATCCTGTCTGGCCGTGACATCGAGCAGGGAGCTGACGGCCTGGTTGAAGTGAGGCGTCACGGGGTTGGAAGCAGCACCGACATCGCCGGCGAATCGTTCAGCCAGGTTCATGAGAGCCCAGCAGCATGAAGGAGCCATCTTGGCGTTGCTCATGAGGCCCTTGAATAATGACTCGATGAGAGTAGGGAGTTGCTGAACGGGATCGATGGCCTCTGCACACGCATCCGTAACACGTCCCAGAGTGAAGGCTGTGGAGTCCCTGACTTGGAAAGATTGATCATCCATCATGGTGATCAGGATGGGAAGAGCCTGCTTGACGATAGGATCCAGGACCTTCTCATCCGGCCCCTCCATGATGGCGCCGAAAGCCGAGACAGCAGCGTCGCGGAAGTGCCAATCCTCGGAGCGAAGGTTTGCCTCAACAAACTGCAAGACCGGGGTGATGATGCTAGCACCAACGGCCTGTGAGTAGAGCTGCAAGCACTGATAGGCAGCGCGGGAGATGTTGTACTCGTCGTCAGTGGCGTCTTCGTCCTGTTTCGTAAGAAGTGACAACAGCACGGGGACGACCTCGTTAGCAGCAACGCGTGCAAAATTGTAAAAGTTGCGCATTTGGTCTGAACGCTCAACCTGGGCGTTGTCATACTCGATGTTGATCTCCTCCTCACAGACAGTGCTCCAGAACTCGACAGCAAGCTTGGCAACATCCTCGTCATCAGACTTCATTCCAAGAATAGTCAGGCCAAACAGAGCCTTCTCCATGTAGAAGCGCATATTGTCGTAGTAGAGAGCCATGATTCGGTTGAGACAGCCAAAGGCGCCCTGCTGAATACGCGAGTCGTCGGCCTGGGTGGCCTCACAGACAACCTGCATGATGTAGTTTCGCTCTCCCTCATGTTTGAAGTTGCTACTAACGAACTCCAACGAGTCGCCAAGGGCGGTAATAGCGGCCAATCGAACCTCATTGTTGGCCTCCTCTTTCCTGGCCCCTTGAACGACAGCTGTCAAGATGGCGTTTGAGTGAGAGACGAGAGCAACCCGAAGTTCCGAGTCGGAGCTTTCGCAGATATAACCGATAGTGGTTAAAGAGGCCTGTTTCTGGTGGTCGGCGCCCTCGGTAACGTTTTTGACCAGAAAGGGCATCAAGTCACTCCACTGGTTGCGAGGCAGCTCGATGGCAGCAATAGAGGAGATGACTTGGGCAGCAGCATTGCCGGCTTGGGCATTGTTGGACGAAAGAGTTTGCAGGGTGAGTTGCTTTACGCGCGACTTGGTATCCTCGTCTGTCCGTTGCAGCCACTTGGTTTGAAGTTCTTGCAGACGCTGAAAGTCTCGGGCTGTGAAGGCGTTCTTCAGGGCCAAACCGGCGGCAACTCGGATGGGCCCCTCTGCTTGTTCGTTGGCAAGTTCTTGTACCAGGGTCGCCAGGTAAAGCGGCTATATTGAAGCAAGGCACGCAAACTCAGTCAGCACGAGTAAGCCAGGTGAGGCATGAAGCTCGACCAGGGGCATATGGAAGAGGGGGAGGGGGGGGATGATCCGGCAACTTACGAAGTTACTCTCCGCAGCCTGGTTAAGCTGCTGCTCGGCAGCATTTCGCAGGTTCGCGTCTGTGCAAGGAACTTTGTCAGCAAGATGGAATCGCAACTTTGAATCCAAGATGTATGGGCAGATAGTGACCAAGATCCACAAAGGCCACGCAAATGCAATACAAGGAAGGCCTCGCCCGCCTCAGGGAGCAGAAAGGGACCGCTGAGGCGAGCGAGGGGCCGGCTAGAATGCCAGAATCCAGGGGAACCCAAAAGATGGACTGTGGTGGTGTGAACCTACCTGGAGACAGCGAGTTGGCGAGCACCTGATTAATCTCTGAGCTCGACATGATTGTAGGTCGCAGAGCGTCTCGTCATGCGGCTTCTTGTGGTGTTGGGTATTGTAGTGATGTTTTAAAGGAAGCCAAAGGCCGGCCACAAGTCGCACGTGTGAGTAGGCAAAGGCGGAGACCCCAAACGCGGCGGGTGGGGTGGTTATTTTTTCTGCCCTCGAGTGGATGTGGGTGGTCGCCGATAGATGGTGGATGGCCGCGTGCTGGTATGCAGGCCTGGCAGGTTCGCCTCTTTTTTTTTTTTCCCTAAGTTCCTCTTCACTTCTCGGTCGAGGTAACGTGAAACACGACAACCGCCAGAAGAGTAGGAGGACAGGCAGGGCGAACCTGACAGTTGCGGCGGGGGGAGGTTTCTGGATGGTCCTTGTGGGTGATAAACAAGAGCGTAATCTGGTGGATTTGCTAGCCGTGCGTTCTGACAGACTCGTTTGTAGCTTTGAATTGTGCCCGGTAGAGACGGAGCAGGGAAAAGGGAAAGAAGAGATGCAATTAAAGGATTGGCTGAAGATGGAAGTTGGAAGGACGAGAATCAAAAAGGTCAGAGTTTCGAGGGGACTAACTAGGAGGTACTTCGTACATGTAGACATACATATGGCCCATGGGAGGCACTGGCGGGGAGAGTCCCGAGCCAGCGCAGCACATGCAGGCACCTGGGTTAGTACGCAATACAGGCATGCGTTCAAGCACCCAGGCGCCGCCCAGGGGTGTCACATCGCTGTAGGAACCCTTCAACTTTCCGCCCTCGAATGTTCCGAGCAGCCAGGCTGCCCAAGCGGCGGTGTCCAGCGGGCCAGACATCAATGATGGCCACTGGCCGAGCTGGATCATGGGCTGCACTGCACGTCCAGACCAGTTGACGTCCCTTGGGCGCGCCTGCCGTCGACCAAGGCACCGCCAGCCTCACAAGCTCAGTGACGGGGACCCATCGTCATGCACTCGACCTGGCGTATGCCCCAGACTATCAATGTGTGTTCACAAGGCGGTCTGCGGCCAACACACACCAGGACGTCTCGAGCCCGACTGCGGAGAAGCAAGCTTTGTGCCACGGGCCTAGACATTGATGCAAGACATGGAACCAGCGTCATTCAAAACATCATCAACATATGGAACCCTTTGTCAGGGGAAGATTGAGGCGTCTGACGTCTGGAAATGCCTGGCTCGATCCGCGACATGCAATACGAGTCCCTATTGCAACGAACCATAAAGCAGCATGGCCATTAGGGCAACTTTGCACAAGAAAAACGCTGCTGCAGCACGAAATTCTGCCTTTGGTGGTGTCCACACTTTTCCCCTCCCCAACAATGCAGAGAGTCTGCATCGACCGTGGGCGCGATATGCAACTCCCACGACCAACCGGCAGTCAATCCCACTTATCCACTGCTCCATACCACCCCTCTCATCTCACTCGAACTCGCTCGAGCACCTGCACAGACATGCGCTCCCGCAATACTGCTGGTATACGGAGTATCGCTTCTCAAGATACGGCAAGTTTCTACAAGGTAGCCCTCGATAGGACGAGCGGGGGGGCGATCACACCAACCAGCAAACCTCCCATCCATGCCTATCAATCTATCTGACCAGACTCTTTTCTGTTAAGAATTCACCGCGGCACAACTTCCCCCAAAACAGCCCGTCGTCATGAATGCCATGCTGCCAAACCGCCAGCCCGAACCCCGTGCGAGCCATGAATGTCTCACTGTGCAACCTCAGCCAGCTGCAAAACGGGGCTAGACCAGCCAATAACAGCCGCCATCCTTACAGACAAGGTGCGGGAGGATATTTTTTCCCGCCCACTCTCCCCGCCGCCAGCAGCCCCCGGTTGCCAGTGGCCCAGTGCACCGCACAAAAAAAAAGCATTTGAAAACAAACGGCGCCCGTCAGCCCCAAAATAGCGCTGCCCACCTCCCCGTCACTCGCGGGCACTGTGTCCCCGTAGCGCGTCATTGTTTCCGCCAGACAACTTGACTCTCTCCCACATGGGGTCAAAGGCAGAAACCACCTGGCAAAGGCTGGTCGAAGTTTCGGGAACCGGCCCAGCTGCAGGCTCTTGCTACTCTGCCCTTTGTTGTTGATGTCTATCTAATACCGACTAGGATAGTTGCTGCGTGGGCAATACACACACATACTCGGTATATGATTTCGACGTATCGAACCCCTTCATAATGGATTTCCCGGCATCCCTAAACTCCTCACGTATGAGCTTCCTTGGAGTCAGAACAATGTGTTTGCTTACGGAGACTCTATTTGTTTTCGTAATTCAGCCGAGCCCACTGCTTCCACGGCAACCGGCGCAGGCAGCACAAATTTTGTACTTGGTATTATGACAGTCCCCCTTTTGCCCCCAAACCAGCCAGATATTAGTTACGTCGAGCTAGCTCATTAGTATATTATCAGCTGAGACAATGAAAGGGTCCGCGAAATTGACTCCGCTTCAATATGAAATTTTTTTTTCTGACGTGGTCTCATTATGCTTGTAGCCATGGCAAACTCTTAGCACCGTGGAATCAAGTTGAAAGGGTCACTACTACTCCGTAGAGGCGCGGGGTCAATATAGCTTCTGTAGTGTTAGTACTTGACCACTTTACGCAAACACCAAGATGGCACTTGAGATTTCTCAGTCCCGTCTGAGCGAACCACTCGTAGTTCAAACCGGCTATTGGACCAAGTTGCTTCCGCACACACGTTCCAGCGTGTGCTAAGCCGAAAGTATTGCACAGAGTACAGTTGCTGCACAGAGTACAGTTTATTGCACAGAAACAGTGATTGTGCGCAGAGATTGCACAGAGCACAGTGATTACATTGGAAATAGGTATTGCGCAGGAAGCAGCTATTGCATAAAACAGCCATTGCATAGAATAGTTGCCAGGCGGAGCACGGCTCATCGCAGAGCAGCCATCCCGCTCAGCGACGACCCCTATTCTCTACGATCCCTCATGTCCGCCCACCAACTACCTCGTGGCGACAAGGCAGACCGAGATGTAGTAGGCATAACTACTCCGTACTTTCCAACATGCGACCCTATCCAAAACTCCCTACGAAGACAATCGGTCCGTCTACACCCCGAGCCAACATCTAAGCCTCCAGAACACCAGCGGGCCCGTCAGCGGTACCAGTGGGCGCTCCTCACAGTCTATTGTACGTCTCGATGGATGGACATACACTTCGCAAGCTGCCGATTCCAGCCCATGGGGCATGTCCTCGGCACTACAACCCCAACACACACATACTTGGATGTCGGTGTCTTGTCGTTCAGAAGCGCTCGCGACGCAGAGCGCTTGGGCAGGCCAAAGCCGACCATGCAGTGGCGTCTAGTTGCGCAGTCTCGCAGGGTTGCCAGCCTTTACATTCGGTACGCGATACCAAGGACGCGTTGTTTGGCGGCACAATGCCTCGCTTGTATTGCTGGGACTCGTCCTCGCTCGGCTGTGCAAGGCCATTCACACCACGTAGCCACCACCCGGACGCAGCGCAAGGGTTATTCTAGCGTCAATTTATCCTAGCCACGCGCTGCATGCATCGTATACTCGTAAAGGAAAAAGCCTCCCGCTCTACATTCTACATTACACCCCCCCCCCCCCCCCCCCCCCCCCCCCCCCCCCCCCCCAATGCACAAACCCACGCCCCTTTTTATCGAAAGTAGCCCCTCGACGGCCCGCGGGAGTCGTATATGACCTCGCGCTCCCTGACGCGCTCGTCATCCCAGTCGTAGTGAGGGCGGTGGTGGCGCCGGTACCGGTGGTGCCAGTCGTCCCTGTAGTCGCGCTCCCACTCCATCTCCCTGTAGTGACGGCGGTGGCGTCGAATACGCTCCGTCAGCTGCGTGAGCTGCAAGACGTCGTCCTGCGTGGGGAACTCTGGTATTAGCCTCGCCGCCTGATGAATACACCAAACCTTTGCAAAGATGGCACAAAAAAAAAAGAAAGAAAAGAAAAAAAAAAGGCGGGGGAACATGAGACAAAGGTTGTCAAAAAAGGGAGGGTTGATGGACTCACATATTGCAAATACTCCATAATGTAAAAAAACCACTTGGTCTCCTCGTACGAATACCCCATGTGCTCAATCGCCTCCCTGCACACCAGGTCCTTGGTAATCTCCGTCCACATGTCGCGTGCGGGAAGCGGCGGGGGCTTGGGCTTGCCCGAGCGCCGGTCGATGTCGACGTCGACGTCGATCTCGCGGTCGCGGTCGTACACGGTGACGCTGGTGTGGTCCCTGCCGGCGACGACGGGGACGGGCGCCGGCCGCGGAGACGGCTCCCTCGGCACGGCGACGAGCTGCCCGTCCCGCTCGGGGATAAAGGTCGTCCGCCGAACGCCGCTGTACTTGGACCAGTTCGTCTCGGTGCTGGCGCCGCCCACGCCGTCCATGCGAACCCTCTCGGTGCCGGGGGGCACGTCGACAATGGTCCAGTCCTTGGTGTGGCCGTGCCAGGCCTCGCCCATGCGGCCGCGGGCGTCGATCCTGCCCGTCATGTACTCGGCCTCTTCGTCGACGGGGGACGCGACGGGCGCGGCGGAGCGGGCGCGGCGGTGGGAGCGGCGCCCGTCGTCGATGCGGAGGCGGTCCATGCCGTCGCGGACAATGATTTCGTCGTCGTGGTATTGCGAGCGGCGGCGCTCGTGGCTGCGGCTGCGGTGACGGCTGGTGGAGCGGTGGATGTCGACGTCGACTTCGGTCTTGTTCTTGGAGAGGGAGATGTCAATGTCCGTCTCGCGCTCGCGGTGGGTGTGCGGTCGTGGTGAGGGCGGCCTTGCTCGGATGACGCCTGGAGACAGTGTCAATTACTCGAAATCTTGTCGGCGGTGCCATGGCCGGGGGGGGGGGGGGGGGGGGGGGGGGGGGGGGGGGGCGGGATATTAAAGTTACCATGATCAACGTCGGTATAGTGGGTGATGACCTCCCTCTCGATAGTCGGTCCCCGTATCACGGGCGGCGGACTGGGACTAGGGCTAGGACTCGGCTCCTTGGCCTTCTCTCTCTCGACGATTCTCGTGCGAATATGCTCTCTCACAGGAGGGCTCGGGCTCCTCCTCCGCTCGACAAAGCGTACGCCCGGGCTGGGGCTCCTCCTCCTCACGGCAGACGGCGACCTGATCCTCTCCCGTTCTCTCTCCACCACCCTCGTCCTCGAACGCTCGTGCTCGTGGTCACGATAACGCGGCGACTCACTCCTCGGTCGGTGGACGATGCGCTGCTCGCGGACCCTGGGTGGACTAGGACTCCGGTGGACATCCCAGGTTTCCACGTCCCGCTTGCGAAGGACCATCTGTCCAGGCTCGGACCTTCGAGCATCGTCTCTCAGGAACGAGATGCCGCGGTCTGACTCTCGCTCGCGAGGAGGAGGGCTTCGGGTCATGACCCTCGAGGTACGGTAATCAGCTTCTTCGAAGCGCGCGCTGGACCGACGAGGGGCAGGGTAATAGTCCCTTTCCTCAAAGTCGGTGACCCTGGCGCCACGTTGCGACATGGTTGCGGTTGAGGCGTTGGGCGACTAGGGATTTTCCTTTGTTCTGGCCGATTGCAAGCTGTCTTGACAATGAGGGGCAAATATATCGCAGAGAGTGGGTGGCTCGCTGGTCGAGAGAGGAGGGAGGGTAAAAAGCAGAGAAAAGAAAAAATAAATAGCGTCGTGACACTGGTCCAAGTAGGCCCAAGGTTCTTAACCCGTTGGTCGATCTAGGACTGGTGAGGCAGCCCGTCGAGATGCAGCGACTTGCAGGCGCCGACTCCTCGTCAAGCGTATCGTGGATCAGTCAGGCCGTCATAAACGTCCCAAGGCAGAGAGAGACAACAACTAGGCAACAGCGCCTGTCCAGAGGAAATAAAAAGTCGACAGAAGAGGCACCACCTGCAGACAAAGGCCAACTTTTAGCGCAAGAAAAAGCTCACGAGCGAAAGTATCGCTCCGCTCGGATAGGCAAAGAAAAAGAAGGAGGCTGGACGTTCGATGTAATGGACCAGACGAGAGAGAGCATTGACTGAGCGCCAAACCAGACGTCACCCGCGGGGAGGCCGCAGGGGCGGACCGTGAAGTGTGGAGCTGGCGGACCGGGACGGCCCAACGCGACGAGAACAGACAGAGCCCAACGCAGATGATGTCGTTGCAAGAGTCAAGACTCAAGAGTGAGGAGAAAGAAGAAAACGTCGAAAACGTCGCGAGCCAGATCAAGACAAAGAGCCATGTAGTTACGTACGTACGCGGCCCCTATGCATCCCCCGTCCTTACCGAGCACTCACTCGCGCTGCCGTCTTGCTGGTCTTGACGCCAGCCATTGGCCGCCTTATGTTTGTAAGAAACCAGCGTCAATCCGTGCCCGCAGGCCAGGACAGCCAGCATTGATACGTCAATCTGCCCAATCACTCGACCTCGTCGCCTGAGCGCTGGCCGTTTCAAAAAGAGGTCTAGTGTTGACGGGGGCCGTTGATGCCTGTCAGGTCGAGTCGTCAGCTTCGCCGCCAGCAGCTGCATGCATGACCGGCCAGTTGCCACGAACAGTCTTTGGCAAGCGACAAGATGTAATTTTTCTTTTCTTCTGTAATTCTGGCCACGGCCAAGTACACTCATCAGAGTCGACGTCTCCGCTCATCTCCAACTCAACTCAAGCACTCGGTCCGGGGCCGCCGCTGATCCAAAATGCTCCGTCTGACCTTTGACGCAATTGTGCAGCCACAGCGCAATGCCGTAATGCTTGTTTATTTCTCTCCCCACCTCCCCCCCTCGCCTTGGTGCCCGTCCGCCGGTTTGGGTCACTACTCTCCTGATCGATGACAACTGCTCGTACTCGGTCCTTTGGGCATCGGCCCCGTTTCCACAGAAAAATAACACAATGTACGGAGTAGTCATAATAATAATGAAATGGCCACTCTAGTCATCTGCTCTGTTGCCAGCCTTTGCCCATCCCCCACGACTGGTGTGTGTTGAGACCATCACTTGACCAGTTTGGATGAAGGATGCTACTGATTTTTTTTTTTTTTTTCAGCCGTCACTGGCAGCTGAGCTGACTGAGTAACTACCTAGGTAGTTGGTCGTCACATGGTGAGGCGGCGTCATGTAAAGCACCAGGAGATATCTGACGGAGCTGACATCTGGACCCCTCGCACCAGACCCTTGTGCTGTTGACGCCCGCACAAGCTAGAACAGAGTAGTTTTTTACTGCCGGAACAGAGATGGTCTGAGCCTGGGTATGCATATCCTAAAATCGGGAGCTAGTGTACCGGTTCAAAAAGTAGATTCGGTACCTTGCCGTTATGACTACCTAGGTTCTTATAACTCTACTGGAATCATAAATAGTAAACCATACGCACACCAATCCTGCAGGAAGAACGCCAACGATAAGATGAATGCACAAAACGAGTCGAGTTGTACTTGTTTCCTTTAGGTTTAAAAACTTCCCAACGCTCTTGACTAAACGCCTCGCTCTCAGACAATGCCTCTCTTGGTGTCCTTGGCAATTAACCCCGTCAGACTCTTCTCCGGTCTGGGATAGTCAGGTCGACCGCCCAGCATGTCCACCACATCACGCATCTCTAGCCAGTGGGCAGCCTTGGGCCGTCTGTTGGGCCAGTCCGTGCCCTGCTCCTCCAGCGCCTTCACCGGCGTGAACACAACCTCGGAGCCCTGGATGCCAATGACCGACGTGCTGTTGGGGTCCTTCTTCACGCGGTTGTGAGCGTTGCAGCCAAAGTCCTCCAGGTGCTGGATGCACTTGATGGCCAGCCGAACCGCCCGGCACCGGTCCATGGGGGATGGAACGCCGCCCTGTTGCACATGCCCGGGGATGCTTTCACGACTTTCGAACCGGTCGTGAGCTTCCTCGCGGATGATCTTGGCAATGAGCTTGGCATCGTACACTTTGCTCGCCTTTTCATTGACCAGGATGAGACGACCCGCGCGGGACTGCCCACGGTCGTTCTTGAACACCTTCTTGAGATGGTTGACATCCGCGTTCAGCATGGAGAGACTAATGCCCTCTTCTGGGATGTAGACTGCCGACGCCCCAACGCTCAGTCCGCTGAGCGTGGCAACGTAGCCGCAGCGACCGCCCTGCGTTTCAATAACAAAGACTCGTCGGCGGGTGGCAGACGCAGACTGCTTGATTTTGTCACAGTAGCTCACGAGCTCATTCAAGCACGTGTCCGACCCTAGAGAGTATTCGGTACCGGGTACGTTGTTGGAGATGGTCGCGGGCAGGAGGCAGATGGGGATGCAGAGTGAGGGGTACTCATCCCTAGCCTTTCGCAGCTGGGCCACAGAGTGAAAGGCCTCGAAGCCACCAATAATGAAGAGAGCATCAAATTCATACTGCTCAATCAAGTTCGCAATGAGCTCCATGCCTGATTCTTCTGGAAGCTCACGGTTTGTTCCGATCTCAGAGCCACCCTTACTCGCCCAACCATCTACTTCGAGCCAGTCAAAAGGTCGGACAGAGCCCACGGGCTTGTCGTCATGGTGACGCGCAAAGCCTGCAAATCCGTTGTGAATGGCAATGGGCTCGTGTCCTCGGCTGATACAGTATGCAACGGCTGCTCGCACCGCCGCGTTCATTCCACCGGCCGGGGCGCCAACGTTGATGAAGCCAACCTTCATGCGCTACGTAAAGGAATCCAATGTCAGTATTTCCATATTTCACGAGTCATGTCAACTTTCAACACTCACGTTCTTGTGGGGTAGCTTGTGGTCGTCGATCATGACGTTGGTCGTTGTAATATACGAATTGTACTGGTCGGCAAACTCGGCATCACGCAGTGACATGGCCTTCTCAAAGTCCTTTGCATCGACAGCCTTGGCCAGTTCCTTGGTTTCTTGGACAGCCTTCATCAGCGGCTTGCGTACAATCTTGTTCTCGTTCATAGCAATGAAGCAAGTCTCGGTGTCGGGGGTGGCTTCCAAGACGGCGTGAACGGCTTCCACACCCTGAAGCGTAGAGAGCACGCGGTCGTAGGCAACTGCCGTACCTCCGCGCTGGACATGACCCAGAGTAGTGATGCGAGTATCAAGGCCGAGACCACCCTCCGTTTTGTCGGAGAGAAGATCCTTAATTTCCTCGGGGACAATCTTGTTGCCATCCTTGTCGCGGGCGCCCTCGGCGACGATGACGATTGTCTTCCGCTTGCCGAGCTTACGATGTCTGTTAACAACCAAACGCATGTCTTTTCTCCAGTCGTGCTCTTGAGGACGCTCAGGGATGAAGACAAAGTCTGCACCTGTTGCGACTCCGGCCAAAAGAGCTAGCCACCCGCAGTGCCGTCCCATGACCTCAATGACGAAGGCACGGGAGTGAGACGAGGCAGTAGCTTCAATGTAGTCGACCATTTCGCAAATTCGTGACAGGGCCGAGTAGCAGCCAACGGTGGCATCGGTGCCGGAGAGATCGTTGTCAATGGACCCAACAATACCAACGATATTGAGGTGTTTGTAGGGAGCAACCTGGTCCTCGGAAAGCTCGCCATCTGCCACCAACTCCTCCAGCAATGATGGCCATTCGGACCGGAATCTGTCGGCGCCGGTGAGAGAGCCATCTCCTCCGCAAATAATCAGGGCGTCGATGCCGTTCAGTACCATGTTCTTGGCGGCCGTCAAGCGCCCCGGTCGCTCGTAGAAAGCCATGCAGCGAGCAGTTCCGATAAGCGTACCTCCCTCGGAGAGCCAGCCTCGAACATCGTGCCATTCCATCTTCTTGATGAAATTGCCTCCCCGCACCAAGCCTTCGTATCCTTCGTAGACGGCATAGGCATCGCAATCCATGTAGATAGCCGTTCGCACAACAGCTCGAACAACGCCATTCATGCCTGGGGAGTCACCTCCGGAGGTCATGACGGCAATCTTCTTCTTTGGAGCGGCCATGGCTGGAGAGCGTGTTCGTGGCGGGCTTGTCAGTGTCGATGTCGCGGCGGACGAGCTGAGACGGAGGAAGAGAGCCCGCCAGAAGGCGAGTAGGATATTTCGTAATGGCGCAAGGAGGGTATCGATGGGTCGAACAAAGAGTTGTAGGTAAGACGCGCTAGGCATTTATGGGGTCAACATCAATGGCAGTGTCAATCGAGGTGGCCGGTAGAAGAGGTGGCGGCGTCAATGGAAACCCCAAAGGGATGCTTGGCAGAGGCGGGAAAAAAAGAAGGCGGGTTGCTGGCGTGCAAAGCTCCAGGTAGTCGTCTTGAAGAGGTCAAACTGCATGTGGTTGAGTTGAGGCGAGTGAGGGCGAATGAGGGGCAGAAGCTTCACCACAGGACACCCACGAGGCAGGGTTGAGGAGGGGCACTTGGACATCTAGTAGACGGCTCGTCTTATCAATTTATCAATTCCATTACAGAAAGAGTTGGGCACTGGGGCGCTGGAAGGCAGTGGCTTGCAATCTGTTAGTGTGACATGTCACTACATATATTACGGTACATGACTTCATTCGTCTACGGCAACTTGCGTTGAAGCAACATCTAGAGGAGCTAGAGAGCTCCCACCAGCATTAGCTTTCATCGTCATACGGGAATCCCTGTCAGTGACGACGGATCAGTGCGAGGGCAATAATGTCGGGGGCGCCACTTGCTTAAACCGCCACCAGAAGCACCTGAGAACCATGGGTTTGAGTGAGGTGTTTTTTTTTTTTTTCGCGTGCGCCTCAAGGGCTCCCAACACCGACGCTATTCCCTGGACCTCCGGACCATTGCTCGGCCTCATTCTGGCTGCCGTCCACTGGGCCCTCACCAGCCATTCCCAATCAAACACGGAGCAAATATTGAAACACGTAAATGCAGATGCTCCTCATCGATATGCGCTTGACAAGCCGAGATGCAATTGCGTGGCCTTGGAGCCATACGGAATGCTGCACTTCACACCACTTCAAGTCTCACGCAGAAATTGACAGACGATAAAGAGTTGTGCCACGTGAAAAATCAGCTCATGTTTCGATGCCTGTTTCGATGCCTGTTTCGATGCCTGTTTCGATGCCTGTTTCGATGCTCTGCCGGTCGGTGATGACCGACGTCAACCGGGTGTCTGGTAGCGGCAATGCATGAGGGGCCATGATCTGTTGTTAGCCAATAGCCACAATATCTGCAAAGGATCAGATGGAGAAAAAATTCGCGCGCTGGGCCGGGCCAGGGCCACACGACGACTCATCGACCATCACGAATGTCACTTAGTCGACGGCGTCTAGATCTCAGTGAGTAAGCACAAAAATACACCAATTACATGTAATTGATTGTCGGCCCCTTCTCTCTTCTTCACATCTAACAATAATGTACTTGTAGCCGAATCTCTGTAATCGCCCTCCCCAAGGCTGACATGTCACCATGGCCGCGGCCCTCACAACCATCTCGCTGCCATCGCTGCAGAAAATCGCATCCGGCAAAGTCCGCGATCTTTTCAGCCTCCCTGATCCCAATGTCCTGCTCTTCGTCGCATCAGACCGTCTTTCCGCCTTTGACGTCGTCATGACCAACGGCATCCCCAACAAGGGCGCCATCCTGACGCTCATGTCGGCATTCTGGTTCCGTCTACTGTCTGAGCGTATTACCAGCCTCCGCACACACTTCATCAGCCTAGATATTCCTGCGGGCATTCCTGCCGAGGAGGCCAGCGTCGTCAAGAACCGCAGCATGCAGGTCCGCAAGCTGGAGGTGTTGAAAATCGAAGCCATTGTCCGGGGATACATTACCGGGAGTGCGTGGAAGGAGTACCAGGCCAAGGGGACCGTTCACGGCCTCGCCATGCCCCAGGGCATGCAGCTTGCTCAGAAGTTCCCCAGTGCCATTTACACGCCTAGCACCAAGGCGGATGCGGGCGCGCACGATGAGAACATCCATCCCGACGATGCGTGGAAGGAGATTGGTGACAAGGGGACTGCCAAGAAGGTCGAGGAGCTGGCTTTGGCAATTTACAACACTGCTGCTGCGTATGCGGAGGAACGTGGGATTATTATTGCCGACACCAAGTTCGAGTTTGCCAAGGATGCCGAGGGCAACATTTATCTCGTGGACGAGGTGCTGACGCCCGACAGTTCGCGGTTCTGGCGAAAGGATGGGTATGAGCTGGGAAAGGAGCCGGACAGCTTCGATAAGCAGTTTGTGAGGAATTGGTTGATCAAGGAGGGGCTGAAGGCCAAAGAGGGCGTGACACTTCCAGAGGATATTTGTGTTGCTACGGGAGAGAGATACAAGGAGGCGTTTTACCTGTTGACGGGTACCAAGTTTGAAGATGCGGCTAACAAGTAGTTACCATGGCAAGTCAAATAACTGGGCTGTGATGGGGTAATGATTATAATTAGATGAACTTTTTTCGAGTCTTCATGTATTGCTTCTAAATCGTTGTTTTCCCATTGCAGTCTATAGCATAAATCACGATGACGCCCACCTCCAGTTATGCTGTATAAGCAGGCCCTCTTTAACATCAGTGGTTCTCATTGCGAAATGGCCGTTTTAATCCTAGGCCTGGTCAGCAATCCCCATTCAAAAAGGCACCTCAGTCGAGCCAGCAGAGCAGAGCGAAAGGACGGAAATACCTCTTAATGCCTTCCTTTACAATATCAGGATCCTGTGTATAAACCATCCGAAACCAGCCCGGTTTGAGTGAATGTTCCTCCCTGGGATGCAAAAACACCCCATTTGCCATCAGCTTCTTGGCCAGGGCAAACTCGGCATTCGGCTCGCCGTCCAAGTCGGTCGGCAGATACGGCGACAAGTCAATCCACAAGAAGAAGCCCGCGTTGCTCCCCGGCAAGTACTGCACGCCAATGTCCTTCAACCCCGACGTGGCAACGCCATACGCTTCCTTTAACTTGACCCGGTTGAGTTCCACAAACTCGCGGCACCATTTCCGGTCTTCCAGCATGGCGGCGCCAATGGCAAGACTGGGCCCGGCCGGGTTGTGGAAGCGGATGACTCCCCGGATGGCTGCTTCGACGGCCTTGCTACGAGTGATGATGGCGCCGATGCGGAGGCCTGCGGAGCCAAAGTCCTTGCTGAAGCCGTAGGTTACGTGGAGGCGTTCGGTGTCGATGAGGCCCTCGGGGTCGATGGCAAGGATGGATGTGAATTCTGTGGCGGAGGGCTCGCCCGAGTCGAAGGTTGAGCAGGCGTAGATCTCATCACTTATGAGATGGATGTTGTGGCGTTGGCAGAATTTCATGAGAGCGACGAGGGTGTTTCTGGGATAGCATTTTCCTTTTCCAAGGGGAACACGATATGACAAGTCAGATGGTGTCGGTGAGATGATGGGTTGAAAGGCAGCGTACCTAGAGGGTTGTGAGGATTGACGATGAGGACGGCTCTGATCTTTACACCCGCGGCCTCGGACTTGACCAGCGCGTCTTCAAATTTGTCGACAACGTCCTCGTCAAAGACATTTTCTGCGTCGGTGTCAGCGTAGACGACACTGACGTTGGCTCTGTTGCCAAAGTCTAGCTCGAATCGCCCGTATACTGGTCGGCTTGCCATGATTCCGTCTCCTGGGTCGGCCAGCCCCCAGGCAAGGATTTCGTGCATTGGGGTGGCCGAGCCGGTGACTTTGATGTGATCGGCCGTGATGGGTGTGTACGGCCTCAAGTATTCATTGAGATGGACTGCTAGTGCTGTTGGAAAGCGGGATCCGCCCGCAAGACTGAAGCCATATGTGAATTGCTGCGATTCGAATTTCACCTGCATGCAGTCGTGGTGAGTTTACGTGAATTGGAGCGGAAAATGCGAGGTTGGATCATACGGCACTATTTACGAAGCTTTCCACGTTGCTGGTAATTAGTTTCTATCAGGTATTTTAGTATTTTCACGTCGGGAGGACAGCAATGATATTTGATTAGGAAAATGTTACATTCTCAGCGGTTCCGAATGAAATCAGGCCGTCAGGGTACTTCTCAGCATCATACGTCTGTGAGGGCGCAAATCTCCAGGGTAAGCTTTGCTTCTCGAGAGAAGCTGCCGAACGTTTGGAAAGATAGGACTCCATTATTTCAGGAGAATACCGCAAGCATCTGATGCAATTGACCGCATTCAACTAACATATATTAAGAAACGAAGTGGAAGAAGAGAAAAAGGTGGGCAGAAACGTGCTCATGCTGCATGTATATACACATGCATCTCACAAAACGACACCGGTTGTTCTGATGAGTCATGTTGTGGGAGGGATGCTTGCTTGTCAATTGAAGGGCCCAGGTGGCCAGCAATCCACCACCCGAGTTCGCAAGGCTGAATGTCAACCGCCACAGGCAACATGAATCTCGAAGCATATCAACCACCGACACCTAATCCTATCCCTCCGCTGGCCAATTTCGATCCTCTTACTATCCCCGGATGTGCTGTTTCATCTCCTCTACACAATCAAGGTGACCTGAGCCATGGCTTCGCCCGACGGACCTCCCTTGTCCTTGCGACCGTTCCCCGTCGCTGACAAGGCCCCCCGAAACCTCGCCGAGTTCATCGCGCGCGTCAATACACAGTCCGGTGGCTTTCGTGATGTGACAGAGAACAAACTTCAAGATGAGATCAAATCCAATCAAATCGTCAATGGGGCCGACTCCGACCAAGAGGATGTGGATATGTCCGACCTAGGCCACGACGAGGAGCCTGTGAAAGATGCTGCCGCTGTGCGCATGGATGTCTTGAAGAATATAGAGTGCGTAGCTTAGATGCGGTTCCTAAGTCTACAGAAAATACAAGGCTAACAACGGCGCGTAGGATTGCCGGCAACACCGCTATGCTAACCCTCGATTCCCTCTCCCTGCTCTTATCGAAGCAAAACCCAACCCAGGCTGGCTTGACCCTTTCTCAGCAGCTACGAGAAATGGTGGGCATAGGGACCTTGGGTGCCGATAAACTGGACGAACCAATATTGAACGCCAACAAGGAAAAGGAGGAGGAAGAAGTCGCCACTGGGTGGACGCTCATGCAGATCAACCAGGCGCGAGATGCCGCCTACGAGGCTGGCAAGTTCCTGCAACGAGAGGTCGATGCGGAGAGTAAATACTGGGAGGACGTCATGGCAGTCAAAAAGCCTGGCTGGTCTATTTGCAGAGTACCGCATGAGCGCCATACTCTGGGCGTAAAGTTTGGCTTCTCAGAAGGCGAGTCGCCTCAACTTGAGGTCCTCCTACCTGTTGGGCATTTATACCCCCATGCTAACGAATTCCAGCTTCTCCCGAGTTCAAGAACAACGGCCTCGCCCCCATGAGAAGAGGCGACAGCGGCTCAGTAGAGCTTGACCTCGGACGGCTAGGAGGTGTATCAGAAGGACTAGTAGTCACATACGAAAAAGACGGCCAGGTGGTTGGCCGATCGGTTCCCCGTCGCCGCGCCCATGACGACACCTCCTTGGAGTCCCGTGTCCTTGAGGCCCGAAACACCATCTTTTCTCAAGAGCTCTGGCACGAACTGACCCGCGAAGCCCGCACGTTGGCGGCATACGGCGTCCGACCAGAAGGCTCAACTCTAACCTGCTCCGTGGACGACTCCTCCAAGATCATACTCGAACTCCTACCCCTCAATTCGTGCCCAGTGGCCGACGACTCATTACCCGACAACGCCATTGCGGAAGCAATCTTCATCTCCCTCCACGTCCTCCTCAGCTACGCCCACCGATACAACGAACTCATGAGAATCCGCCCCATACCACCGCACATCTCCCGCTCCCGCGGCCAGCAAGCCTACGCCCTCCTCCGCCCCGTCGTCACCTGCATGGCATCCAGCCGCTCCATCCTCTCATGCACAACCTACATCGGCTCCATCACCAAGGCCCTCCAAAAGTCCGGCCTGCCAGCCTCATTCACCCTCAGAACAACGCACTTCTCCGTCGCCGACCCCTCATCTCAGGGACCAAACCAGCTGGCCGCCGCGCAATCCCTCATCCGAAACATCCTCCAGACGATAGAGTTCAACATTGCCTTCACCATCCTCCCCAACGCATCACTCACCATCCGCGGCCGCACGTTTCTCTTCCCCGTCACCACGACATTCTATCAGGTCGCCCTGCCCCCGTCCTCCACCCTGCAGGGTATCTCCCCCCCCTACGCAGACGGCTACTCCAGCTCCAAGGCCCTCTTCAGCTACATCCGCACCACTACCGAGCGTGCCGTAACCCTCCACTTCTTGAACTCCTTATCCGCGTCCCCGAATCCACCGCAGTGGATACAGAGAGGCACGTCTATCCGCGACCCCGAAGACGATTCCCGCGCGCTGCAGTTCACGATTGCAGAGCGGCCCGTCGCGTTGGTGCTGACGAGCAGCTTTTCGAACAATCCCAAGAGGGAGACCAAGTCATGGACGTACTCGGCCCATCTGGACAGCGAGTCCACAAAGCTAGAGGACGTGGTGGCTCGGGAAACAAGCAGGCTTAGGCCTTAGAAAGGTCACGAGCCGGTCCCCGCCAAGGAGGAAGAGTTTTACTCGCCCATGAATATCCACGGCGCCGTGGAGAAATGGCGTCAGCAATGCCTCGAGGCCACGGATGGAAAAGCAAAGTAGTTTGTAGATGAGAATACCCAATACGATTATGATGAGTGTCCTGTTTGAAGGTTGACTTGAGGCAAAAAAAAATAAAAAATAAAAATAAAAATAAAAATAAAAGAAGCAATGTATTGTCTATGTAAGCTCATGCATTATGTGTAGCGTCATTATCGTAGAATCCCTATGATAGCCATATAGCCAAGTCCTCGCATGCATCCAATTTACCTGTTTCAATAATCCGCAAAACCCCGATTCGCATCGTAGGCCCTTCCAAAAGGCCACAAAAGCCAGTCCATGCAAAAACGAGGCATCCAGTGCTCCTCAGCGCGCATTAAACAAGAACTTAAGCTCACTAACGCCCAAACGACCAATCTTCATGCTCTCCGTCTCGTCGAGCGCCGCCTCCACAATCTCCTTCTTCTTGTTCTGGAGCGCCACGATGCGGTCTTCTACCGTTTCCTGCGTCAGGATCCGATACACCTCTACTTCCTTCTGCTGTCCTATGCGGTAGGTCCGGTCAATGGCTTGCATTTCAATGTACGGGTTCCAGAAGGGATCCATGATGATGACGCGACTCGCGGCCGTGAGGTTTAGGCCTGCGTTGCCGGCGCGGAGGGACACGAGCATGACATTGTACTCGGGCCGGTCTCTGAAGTGTTTAGCTGCAGTACTGCGTTCGTCCCCGGACATGCTGCCGTCGTACCGAATGGGCTTTTCTGGGAATTGCTCGTGCCACATGGCCACTTCTAGGAGATCTAGGAGCAACGTCCACTGGGAAAAGATGATGGTTTTTTCGCCGGTTTCTCGGATTTCTCGGAGCAGCTTCATGCATTCGATGACTTTGGCTGCTGGCATCCATGTCTTGCGTAGGTATGCCATATATCGCTTATGTGCTCTGTGGTTCTTGGCTGCCTCTAGACGAAGGCTCTTGAGCATGGATGGCTTGACGTCTGGCTTCTTCTCTTTGCTTTTTGCCTTCCCTTTGCCTTTATTCTTAGCCTTCTTGGTCCGTTTTCGCGCTTTCGTGTCGCGGGCGGAGACCTCCTTTGTTAGGTTGTCAATGTCGGCAAGCTCTTCGTCGTCATAGACGATAAATCCTTTAAGGTTCCCTTTGCTATCAATCTCATCTGACGCATACCCGTCTTCCGAGCCGTCTTCGTCGTCCTCGCTAGTGTCATCGTACTCTGGTTCGATTTTCGTTGACGATTCCAGAGTGTCCGGCATGTGGACTTTCTTGAACAAATCATAAGTGAAACATTTTCTTGGCTCGAAAACGCCTCGACACACAGGGCACTTAGCCTTGTCACTCTCGTTGCCTTCGTGGAGGTTCTGTGAGATGGCATTGTCTACGATGCGAGATAGACAATCGTTGCAACTGTCATGGCCGCATGGTATGAAAAATGACGGCGATTGTACTGCATCATAACATATCGGGCATTCGAATGCTTCGACACCCTTGATTCTCTCTACGATAGATGCATCCAGTTTCTTGACAAGTTCCTCCACATCAGCACTGCTGACGGGATTGACTGCGTCATCGACGTCCAAGTTGAGATGAGGATGACAGCATGCTTGCCGCAGTCGAAGGAGCAACACGAGAATGCTGGAATAATTCTTTCCAACACTCCCCTCTCGAAGGTACTTGCTGAAAACCACTTGGGCCTTTTCCTCAAGTTGTTTGTAAAAGTCTCGCTCGTCCACGGATAGCTCCGCATATACAATGTGCTCCGTCTTCGGAGGAAGTTGCAAGATTGGCTTCCCGTCTAACTGGGAGTCCTTCTTTCGGCGAAGCATTATTGCTTTGAGCAGTGCTCGAAGCTTGTTCATGGCAATGCTCTTAGGGTCGCCTCTCTGGCCGAATAATATTCCAAACGTCCATGTGGAGGTTAGCTCAGATGGTCCAAACCCACTAGGCAATTTGATTGCTTACCTGACGGAAGTTCTCCCATGTATTATACGGCTTTATACGCAGGAATTTTAATAGGGAATAGAGCTCAAGAATGCCATTCATCATTGGGGTGCCAGTCAAACACCACCTATAGGTCGCCCTTAAGCTGTGACAAGCTTTTGCTGTTTGGGTATTCCTGTTTTTGATGCATTGCGCCTCGTCCAAGATGATGCGATGAAAGACAGCTTTCTCTGGGTGTAGCAGCGGGAACTTGGCCATACAAGATTTATCATTAAAGTTGATATTCCTGTCTTTGTTTTCTTCAATGAATTTCTCACGGCGCTTGAGTTCTTGTGCCAAAGTGCCATAGGTTGTGAGCACAACGTCATGCTTCAGGAGCTCATCGGTCGTCGTTTTTTTGCCGTGATACACATACACCGTAAATCTATGCGCGAGCTTGGTCTTCTTTTGCAATTCCTCTTCCCATTGTCGAATCAACGAAAGAGGGCCGATAATTAAGTTTGTCTACACTATATGTAAGTGAAGTGTCTTGGAATAATGGTGAGATTATACGCAATTCACCTTTGGGCGAGATGTGGATCGGTTAGAAAGCATGAGTGATAGGGTGGAAATTGTCTTGCCTAGTCCCATGTCGTCGGCCAAGATACCGCCCTTATTGGTGCCTTCTTCCATTTGTTTCATCCAAGTAAGAGCAACTTCTTGGTGGCGGTAAAGGGGGTACTTAAGCCCAGGCGGACCAACCCCGCGATTATGCTCTGGAATATCTATATCAGGACGAATGTTGGCCAATAAGTCTTCCAACTCCTTTCCCGTCACAGGCGACTCATGAGCATCGTCTGAGAGTACATTTGTCAGACGACTAGGCAGTGGATTGCCATATGAATCAAGCCCGTTTGTGAAATCAAAAGTGCTAGTTTGTTCGATGATATTTCCAATACTAGAGCCATTATTTCCCGGTAGCCATGGAACCCCATTGAACGGAACTCTCGACGATGAGAGAGGCTGAAAGGCGTTCCTAATAGCCGGGTTCGAAAGCTGGTTTCTCATGGTAGAATAAGGGGAATTTAGCTGAGTATTGGGCCCCGAAGGGCTCTGGCGATTTCCACTAGGTGAGTTTATGCCCGCAACTTGGAATCCGTTACTAGGTAACGGAGCTGGAGTTGGAATAGGAGATCTATCCCATGGGCTTGGGTTGTCCCAGCTTAGATCATACGACCCCGGCATTGAGGCTCCCTTCATATCTGTAGGTGGTGTTGGCGTTTGAGTACTAGATGTCGGCAAAGACTGCCAGTTCCATCCTGTTGGCCCTCCTGTGTTCGCTCGCTCCGTGGCCATGATCCTCGAAAAAGCGTCCATCTCATCGGAAGCCATGTCCGAGGACGATGACGGTACCACGGGAGTTTGGCTAGCAAGTTGCATCGCCATTTGCCGGTCTCGGTTCTCTCGTTCTTGCCGCTGCTGCTGCCGGATTTGTTCGGCGACCATGGTGGAATCGAAGTCGACATCGTCACTGTTGTTGTTAGCATGAGAGCAAGTTATTGCATAGCTACAGGCACAGGCATACCCAGTGAGATCAATAATATCAATAGGTTCGGTGTCGTTATATTCCACGGCTTGCCTCGAAGGGGTAGAGGAACGGTTGCCTCCGGGAATAGGAGTTGTACGTCTAGACTTATTCTGCCTATCGACTGTAAAACCATCGGTCGCTCGAATGTCCCTTTTTCTACTTGGTAAAGATATTGATGATGGGCTATCCCAGATGTTGTGATAACTGGGGGAAGAATCCATCTTCATCGAACGCCCGCCTGTCGCAACTGGAGTTATGGGTTGAGGGCGTGGAAGTTCTGTATGCTCATCGGTTAGGGATGTGGGAAAAATGTGTGTATAAAAGATGCAGGAGATGCTTCTGCTATATCATCCCGTAGCAACGTTTGCCTCTGCTCCGTGTGACGAAGAGGGTGCGTTGTGCAAGGAAAGATTCACTGCCGTCGTTCTCGGGCACTTGCCTGATCATGCAGCCGGCACGATGCAGTTCATACCAGCTGGCAAGATTAGGTGTTGAAATGCAGTGGGGTGTAGTAGATGCAAATTTGAGTCTTGTGATCAGAAAATGGAGTACAAACAGTCAACTGGTTCGTCTGGTGGCCCGGTGAAACATGACAGGCATTTCACACCGGCCGACTGTGTAGAATGTGAATAACTTCACGGGCTTTGGTTGTAAAGACGGCTTTTCTAGAGCATAAAAAAAAAAAACAAAAAAAAAAACGCACTCACTGTTTGATGAGCCCGACGGAGATCGCTTTTGTGATGCAGAGCGGCCAACATCTAAAAGAAAAGGTGTTAGGCCGTAATGAGGGTGATGTCATAGGGTTTCAAGTTCTGCTGCTGGTATCAAGCAACACACATCATACAAATCATAAGGGATACGACTCACCAGTTTTATCGTCGGTAGGTGCCTGTGCCTCTTGACTCAGCTTCTTGATAAGACGCTTCAGGCGTTCAATATCCTGAAGGACTTGGTTCCGCTCCTCCTCGATACCGTCCCATGTCTGGTCTTCCAGAGAGCTGAGTATGACCTGTTGGACGGTCAACTCCTCCATGGCATCCTCGATTCCACGGTCCATGATTGATGGACTTGCCATATCCACCCCTTAAAGTCCTGCAAACAAGGCAACCAAGACGCAGGCATCCGTGCACTTCAGACAATGAGGCGAGCTGTGGAACCCAGCACCGCCCCGACACGTCACGGAAACAGCTGGAATTTTAGTTTGAGGAAAAAGTGAAGTAGCGCCGTACTCGCTGTACCAGAGAAGCGAACGGAGTGTGGAATGCAAGATTTGTTGAAGCAGTTGGCTGGCCAAACTCCTCGAATGCGATGTCGCTCTCACAAATAATGACAACGAAACAGTTTAATTGATCCACCAGTTGGTGGCGCGCGGGACCAGCCTCGTGTGACGCGTCTCGACGCGACTACCATTGGCGGCATGTCCAAGAAATATGGGTCCCGTGCGTGACAGCCCACGACTCCACAGCCAGCGGCTTCACTCACTCGTGAACTTGGAAAGTGCAGAGTCTGCAAAATGCAAAGTGGAAAATAGACAACAATCTTTGTATTTGCAAACCTTGCATTTCACTAAGAGAAGCCTGCTCTATTGTTCCAGGCCATTCTAAGGAAATCCTGAATGTCCGTGCTCTCCTCCAATCCCGAAGAGCACGTACGACTGCTGCTTATCATGCCATCTGAATTTAAACTGACATCTGGATGACGGGCCTCTGCCGGTCCAAGGGACGAAATGGTCATCGTGGCGTGAGATATTTGCCCAATAAAAACAATATATTGTACTTGGTTCCCACCACGTCAACTCAATACTGTTGAAATCTCAGCACCAGGACAGCGCAGCACCCTACTCTGCTTTGTCAAGATTAACATCATGTCCCCAGAAAACAAACTCGCCAGCCAATGATTATTCCAACGTTGGAGTTTCGTTCACCTCTCGTCTCGTAATCTGTCGTAGAGGTGAGTTTGCACATGGCTAATTTTAAACAGCATTTGGAATATCCACAAGGGGTCAAGTCAGCATCGTAGTAAGGTTATTCTTATCGCTCAAGACCAGAAGTCTTGTCCCATGTTATAGCGAGATACGAATGTTTTCTTTATTTTTGCCGTCAATATTCAATCCTGTGTCATCCATCCTCCGATTGAGTTGTCTTGCTTTCAGGGCGTCTCACGATACACCAGTTGACAATAGACTCTGCGAGAATCTCCCCCAGCATGACCTCTTATTAGCAAGAAGTCGGCTGTGCAAGCCACAGCCTGTAGCATAATATAGTTGCCTCTCAACAAGTATCCATTAATCATTGTGGTATAATAGAGCGCAATAGCCAAGTACCTCGTCTACTCAATATTTTTTGCATCCCACCGTACGTAGTTCAACAGTTCCAGCCTGTCGCGTATTACCAGACGTCAATCAACCCAGTCAAGCCCGCAAGCCAAAAGGACCGGGCGACCCTAAAGTCAAGTTAGCTTATCCGAGCCACACCCTCGCCAAGAGTCATGGATATGGAGCGCTACCCAACCAATACGAGGCATTATAACATGACAGCTAGAGACGTCCAGGAAATGATGAGCACGCCGACAAGCCGTCCGGCGCCTGGGTCCTTGACAATCTAGATCGCGGGGCATTTTGCCCAATCCTTGCTGTTGTACGCCGTACCTGGTTAGCCAGAGTCATGTCGATGACACGGTGCCATGGACGGTGCCGGGGTTAGGGTGATTCCTTGTTACTTGCCTCGGAATAGAAGAAATTACATGGCAAACTGGTGCAGTGGACTGGTGGACAGTTGAATGCAGCCACAATGCAAGAAAGGCCACTTTTGAACATGCGATGATATGTCTGATGGGGTGGACGAGCGAAGACGGGAGAGACGGGGAGACAGAGAGACACGGACAGGGGCACTACGCACTGAGAACCCGGCCGGATAACGGCAGCAATAAGACAGAACTAAATATCCAGTCTGGGGGACATGAGGGGAAAGTTGTTGAACGGACCATGACTAGGACGCACAATTGAAGTTGGGCAGCCAAGATTGACGGCATCAATTGATCTCGAAAAAGCCGTCCAGCGACGTCTTGCTGCTAGCTTTGCCCCTCTTGGAGTAGCCACCTGGCATCGGTCTTTGGAACTGCTCCGGAGTTCGGACGACATCTGGCTTCTTGGCTTCCCCCACGATTTTCCCACCAACTCTCGAGTCTTGACCCACTGGCAAGTCTCCGCGCGGCGCAGTCGTGCGGATAGTTGGTCCGGATCAAGCATTCATTCATTTGAACAAAAATTTTCCTTTCCTTCAGCTCTTGACGAATGGTCAATTTCTCGAATGTCCGCTTGACAGCTGTGACTTATGAGCCCAGGGTCGCGTCTGGCCTTTTGCGGGTGGCAAAGGATCACTCTGCCGCTTGGCTATGCAGGAACAAGGAATTGGTAGTATCATGTATGTATGGCGTCGTCGGCACCTACAGAACGTCGAAAACAGCCAAGCGATACCGATGCACAAAAAATTTGGATAGTTCCTGACTTTGGGCTGGCACCACCAGGCACAGTCACGGGCCAAATGTAGCAAAGGCCGCATGGTGGAAGACAGGCACCCTCACCTCATCCCGCCAGTAAGCCTCTAGAAACCGCTTCGATCTTCGGTCTTTGGTCTGCATGCCCCTGACAATCTCCCCTGCAGGAACGAATAATCATCCATGGCTGGTGGCTAGTGGCTGCAGACCGATGACCACTTTGGCAACTTCACCGGGGAACCTGTAGCGGTGCAGCAAGGATCACGATTTCCGCTTCAACAAACGTCACCTTCCAAAGATGCGGGGGGTATAGACTGAAGGAGACGACATCTGGACGCTGCCGACGCTGCCGACGTTGGGGTGAGCTGCCCGATCAATCCGGCCGTTAGCTCAAGGTGATGGCCTGTCTGTATTGAACTCGAACTCGCTACGGCGATAGGATCATAGACCCGGGGCATCGCGATCTCGGCTTCTCACACGATGAGAGAATTCGTGGCATTTTCAATTTCACATGCGCAGTACGGAGTACAGTGACACTGTTGCTCTTTCCATGTAATATCTCAAAGATTCCCGTAGGAAAAGCTGAAACTGACGACGTCAACCTGTCATCTCAAGGAAACGCTCGATGTGGACTCTTCCAAGGCATTCGACTACCCGGGAATGCGTATCCGTATTCATGCTGCATATGCTCAACCCCGAAGACACCACGATGCAGCCCACTTTAAGAGGCTTGCTCTTGATTGCGATTGGACTCCCCGTCGATGGCTTCTTTTCTACTGTTGGCGAGATACAGTCTTCCTTGGTTTGATAGCCCGCCTTTCGGGCTTCTCAAGATGCAGGTCCCCCTGTGAGCGCAATCTAAGTGGTACTCGATCACTGGATGCTCTCCCGTTAATAATCAGTTGTAGTTATAAAGCACCCGTGGGGGACACCCACTCTCTGGACTGGTTCTGGTGACTGCTTTCACTCTTTTCTGAGCTAGAAGAACTCGTCCGACTCTTCAAGCTGCTGAAGTAATCCCAACTTCTAGTCACTCGTTATTTGGCGATCTGTACGGGGCATTTTGATCTAATCTTCAAGTCGACATGAAGTTCGTTGCTGTTGCCTGTCTGGCTACCAGCGTTGCGGCCGGTGTCGTCGACCCTTCTGCCGCGGTCGTTGAACGCGATATCAATGCCATCACAGACGTCATGACCGAAGTTGGCCACGGGCTCGACAATCTCGATGCTCAAGTCAAGGGATTTACAACCGACCCTAAACCGGTCGAGGATGCTGCAGCCGCCGTTATTCAGACACTGCAGAGAGGGAAGACTACGGTCGATGCTCAGCCCGATCTGACATTGGGTGACGCTCTCGGCCTTCAGGACCCCGTCAAGACTCTGCAGGTCAAGGGCGAGACCCTGCTCGCTGATCTCAAGGCAAAGAAGAATGTAATTGAGAATGGGAACTATTGTGCTCTCGTCCGCAAGCAGACCATCAATATCAACACCTACTCCAACGCACTCATTGACGCCACGGTCTCCAAGGTTCCCGCTATTGGGCAGGGCATTGCCAAAAACATCGCTGCCGGTCTCGTTAAGGTGTTGCAGGAATCTCAGAACGAGTTCAATGAGAAGAACTGCATTGATAAGAGGCCACCGCCTCAAGCGACCACTAAGGGCCAAACCACCGAGACTACGACCAAAAAGCCGCACATGACGACTTCTGAAGAGCCTTGCACCGAGACCGAGACTACCACCCAAGGTCATCATACTACGGACAAGCCTCATCACAGTACTACCTCTGAAGAGCCTTGCACCGAGACCGAAACCACCGAGAAGCCTCACACCACGAGCAAGCACCATCACACTACCACTTCCGAGGAACCCTGCACTGAAACTGAGACGTCAACTCAGGGCCACCACACTAGTACCAAGCATCATCACACTACCACGGAGTCTTGCGTAGAGACTGAAAGTACGACCGCTGCTAGAGGTACCACCACTAGCTCTGGTGCTGGCATTACTTCTACTCCTTCTACAAAGACTGAAAACACGACGGCTCCCGGAAGCACATCTACAAACTCTGGTTCAGCTTCTGTTTCCACTCCTTCCACCAAGACGGCAACTACGACAGCTTCTGGGGGCACTACAACGTCACCCGCCATGACCATCAGCACCGCGTACACTACCAAAACTTACACAATCTCGGAATGCCCTCCCACCGTGACTAACTGCCCCGTTGGTCACACTACTACGGAGGTCATCCCGGTGTACACCACAGTATGCCCTGTTACAGAGACTGTTCAGACCCCTAAGCCTACAACTTTCAAGGCTCCTATTATGACCACTAGCACGGTGTATACCACCAAGACTTACACTATTTCCGAATGCCCTCCCACCGTGATCAACTGCCCTGTCGGTCACACTACCACCGAGGTCATCCCCGTGTATACCACTGTTTGCCCTGTTGAGGAAACCCAAACACACACGGTTGTGCCTACCAAGCCTACTGGCGGCCAGAACCCCCCTCCTCCTCCTCCCCAAGAAACTACATTCGTGACGGTTCCTGGTAAGGCTCAGCCCACTGGAGGCAACGGTGGAAACCCGCAACCTACCAGCGGTAACGGCGAGAACCCTCAGCCAACCGGCGGCAATGGAGGCAAACCCCAGCCCACTGGTGGTAACGGTGAGAGCCCTCAGCCTACGGGAGGCAACAGTCAAAACACTCAGCCAACCGGCGGTAATGGAGGCAAACCTCAGCCCACTGGTGGTAACGGAGGCAATCCCCAGCCTACTGGCGGTAACAGCGAGACCCCTCAACCCACCGGTGGCAATGGAAGCAACCCTCAGCCAACTGGTGGTAACGGGGGCAATCCCCAGCCTACTGGTGGTAATGTAGGCAACCCTCAGCCTTCCGGAGGCAGCGGCGGAAACCCTCAACCTAGCAACACCCCCGTCACCGCTGGTGCCGCTTTTGTTGGTCCTGCCACTGCGTTTGCCCTTGCAGTTGCCGCCCTGGTTGTTGTGTAAACCGAACGAAGTGCGGGTATAGACAAAGTGAAGCAGGTTCTATGATGAGAGAGTTTGGGCCAGACGCAGCGTATATAGAACAATTGAACGCAGTTAGTATCACGACCCGTATATAGTTATGTCCTAGTTCTCCTTCACAGCAACAGCAACACTTGGAGATCCGACCAAGACGTCGAGTTTGTTTCTCGAGGGCTAATGATGCCAGTAACGCTTAAAGGAACCAGGATTTGAACAAGGGATTGGGCACTGTAATTGCCATAGTTGGCGGGGACTTTATCCAATGTTGAGCGCAATCGCCTGCCCAAAAGCCCCCAGGTGCCGTGTTATTTGCTACAACCTTGGTAGTTGTCTCTGACCAGCACCAATCGCCAGTGGACAGCGAGGCGTCGTTTGATATGTAACCATGTGCCGGAAGCAAGTTGGACTCACCCGCGGGTTCTGAACTCCTTTGCCAAACGGGCATGCCTAACCTCACAAAGACTCTGCAACGTTTAAGAATTCATACATCAAACTATCGTGAATGGAAATGTGAGCAGGCTTATTGCATCATTGTGTTTGTTTTGTGCTCCGGCAGCGTACCGAGCCAAGGCCGACTTGGCCGTTCAAATTCAACGGACCTGCATGCCCGGCATGCATCTCATCAGGGTGAGTTTCTGTAGCATCCCACGCCGTGGGGCTCACGAAACGCAGGCATAATGGCAGCAGACGCAACGGCCGTTCGCGGTATATGGTCCCGGAGCCCTTGCTGCAAGGGTTGGGCCAAAACTCCGACAATGTATCAAAGGCTGTTTTCGACGAGCAGGTCCCTGACCCGGGCGTGTTGGCATGGAGGAGACTCCGCAGCTGGTCCTCGGTTGAATTCAATGACTTGATTGCTCAGAGGAACGAGAAACAGACCCCCTCCGTATCGGAATCGTACTGCGGAGCAAACTTATGCATGTCAGTTGAAGGCTCGAGGTTCTCTACAGACAGAATTGCACGAGATACGCCATCGTTGCTTCAGTAATGGCAACGAACAAAGTGAGCATTAATACATATCCAGCTACCCGGAGCCGGTGATCCGATCCCATATCCCGCCGACGGCGTCCGTAATCCAACCCCACCAACCCGTTACTGTGTCTCCGAGCGACCCGTCCTCGTCAGCCACTTGTTCGTCGTCCCTGTTTCCACGGCCCTTTGTGGGTTCCGCCGCTGGTTCTTCTGTGCTAGATGGCTTAGGAGGCCTCGTGGGCCGTTTTGGCTCATCAGCAATTGCCGGTGAAGAAGAGGCTTTAGGCTTCGTCGGCCGCGTAGGCTGATGGGTATCAGCCGCCGGCAAGGACGGCTCGGAAGCGGATGCACTCGACGGCGGCGGCGGCAGATCAACGCCAATCGCCGGCGAAGATGCCTGGGGTTTGGTCGGCCGCGTGGGGACAAACTCCGTAGGGTGAACCGACGACTCTTGCGGCGGTGGGGGATCCTCGGGCGTTTCTGGTGGTTTTGTGTCATCATGGGTGCCGACTGGTTTCAGCGGCAGTCTCAGAGTTCCGTTGTTGGGCTGCGGCTCTATGCCCAGCGAGTCGCATAAGATGTTGTACACTTCGAGATTTTCTGCGCCAATAGTCGCGTTAGCGAAGCTGCTTCCCGTGGCAGAGACAACCAACCAAAAAAGAAAGAAAGAAATGGAGGGGGAGTTAACTGACGGAACGGCTCGACCCTGCTATTCCCCTGGTGAGGAAACGCTGGTCCTCGAGCGATAAAAATAGCTCTCATGAGAGGGTGTTGATGATCGTAGCCGTGCAGGCCGCGAGGATGGTAGACGAGCCCCTTCTCCTTGGCTTCATTCACCGCAAACTCATCCTTGGTGGCAATCGCCCATCCTACCTTGGGTACTATCCACAACGGCGCGATGCGGTGGTTGTTGGAGAAGTGATACCGCTGGGGCATGTCGACATCGCGGAGGTAGACGTCAAAGTTGGGGTTAGACTCGGCCTTCTCCTTAAGTTCATCGTATAGTTGCCGGGTATCTTTGTCATCCTTGGGCCGCAGACCATACAGTGGCCAGCCGTCTGTATGCTCAATCTTGGACGTGTCAACCAGGTCCTCGAGCTGAAGTACACGGGAAGTGTCCGTAGTTGCCATGCCGTGGTCAGACACAACAATGACATTCACGATATTCGTCAGGTTGCGGGCGTCGAGACCCTTGGAGAGGTTGTCAATCATGGTGTCGACGCTTTGAATCGTCGACATGATTTCCGTGCTGTTGGGGCCATACTTGTGACCGTCGGTATCGACATTGGGTACATACGCCGCAATCAGTTGCGGTCGTGTATCCTTGACATCAACGGCCGGGTTCTCCTTGCCCGGCATGTCGAGGAAGCCCAGTACTCTGGAGACTTTGCTGTCCAGCGGCTCGTTGCCGTTGTATTTATCGACGATGCTTGCAAAGGTGTCTTGGATCGGAGCCTCGCTGCCCGGCCACATGTGCACCGCCGCGCGGATTCCTTGCTTCTCGGCCGTCACCCAGAAGGGCTCTCCTCCCCACCACTTCGGGTCCAGGCTCCTTGCCGGGTCTGTGTGGTGAAACTCGGCATTCAAATCTGGGTCCCAGAATTTGTTTGCGACAATGCCGTGCGACTCGGGGTACAAGCCCGTGGCCAAGGTGTAGTGGTTGGGGAATGTAAGAGACGGGAAGGACGGCATCATGTACTGCGGCGAGATGCCCTCTTTCACGAGGGCGTTGAGTCTGGGCGTAAAACCTCTCTGCAGGAAATCAGCTCGGAAGCCATCCAAGCTAAGAATAATGGTAGTTGGGGCGAAGAGAGCCGTCCCATTGCTGACCAGGTGTTGCTTGGGCAGCCCACTCCTGCGGTTTCTCGACAACTTCCACGCAACCAGGACGAGAATGGCAAACCCAATGGCAATGAGAGAATGCAAAAACACCCATCTGCGCCAACTCCGGCCACGGTTGCCCCTAGCTTGTGCCACCAGATTCAGTCGTCGCCGATCCGCTTCGCCACTATCTTCTCGTTCGCTGCTATCGCCCGTGGAGCTGCCGTCCTTCATGCCACCTTCTTCCATCTCGTACATTAATTCGCCGTCTTCGCCATGGCGAGCATCTTGGATTAGTCTATTCCTCTTCTTTTTTCTCTTAGCGCGTCTGGCCTCTCGCTTCTCGGAAACCAAGTTCTCCGTGGAGGCGCTCGGTGAGGACAGCTGCGATGAGCTCCCTCGGCGGGCAAAGATGTTCAAGGCACTGGGAACCGAGAGCCCGGAGCCCCGTCGCTGGCGCTCTTGTTCCCGTCTGGATGTGGTGACCAAACGGTCAAGTTCCTCCTCTTCCATTAGAACAATCCGATCGGCAGCGCGCAGCTCGCGGCTATTCCGCGCCCGCAGCTGCAGCTGATCATCGTCGCTGTCTGTGTCTTGGTCGCTCCGGGAATGCAGGGACGCTGCGTCGTCGTCGTATGCGATGGGGGAGAGTAGCGATGCGCCGTCACTGCGCTCCCCCTTGGACTGGTTTGTGTCGAGTCTTTTTGGGGGCATCTTCGTCGACTCCAAAGAGCTGGCTACCTGCCGTGCCGGGGGATCATTGATGGAACGTCGATGGCCCAGAGCAGGCTAGATGTTGATGGAGAAGGCGATGTTGGAATGGCTATCTGGCGTCTAGGTTGGGAAATATGGATTGATTAACCAAACCTGGAGGGTCCCAGCAGGGATGTTGGGAATTCTGGGGCAGACTAGCCTACCCGGTATACGAGGCGCAATCCAGAAATCGGTAACCCGACCTCTCAACCATTGGGCTACACACCAAATCGGTGGAAAGTCAGAATTGAGTTTCTGTGAAACAAAAGCAAGTTCTTCTCCTGTTATGTGTAATGTCTGACTGAAATGATGGCCGGGTTCGGATCCCATCGTTGGCATCTATGAGGGCCCCCAGATACGACAACTGGCCTCACGCGCGAGTCGTGATGAAACCAACGCCCAAACAATGAGCCAAGTAATCGCACAACAACCGATGTTACAAGCATCTCATGACAACCCCCTATGCCCTCAACGCACCCCCCTTACTAGCAAACCACCCCTCCGCCTCCCTCCGTCCCTAGCAGACTCGAAATCCACATCCTCCCAAACCGATCAACATCACCGGCCTCGGCCTCGCTCAGCACCTCGCCAAACTGCGCGTCCGTCACCACAAAATGCCTCTTATCCCTCCACGCCCTCGCAAACTGCACCGGAGTCCCCGCGTTCCACAAATGCGCCGACAAGGTCCACGAGAGACAGAGTCCCAGCCTCCCGTCGCACTCTAGACCCTTTTGCCCGGCCACCAACCTATACGCCTGCAGGAAGAAGAAGCAAAACAAGACTGTCCGCCTCGCCGACTCTTGCAATATCCAATCAGCCCAGAAATTCTTGGTGGGAGCCAGAGGGTACAGGGGCAGTTCCCCGGCAGGGAACTCAAGGTCGAAGCGCACATGGGCGAGGAGCCGCATGGCCGATTCCTCGACCTCGGGGATGATGCGCTCCGCAGAGGCCCGCGCCTGGATGTCCCCGTCAAAGAGGCGGATAGCCTGGTAGAGGACGAGGGAATGGGTGTGGGCGAGATTTCGATGACGGTGGTGGGCGCCGGGGAGCAGATGAGGTCTCTGACGCGGAGGTCGATGGCGCGGAAGATGACGGCTGCATTGGCGCGTGTTTTGGCCAGGTAGAGGGCACATGAGGCGTGTGAGTCTTTTCTGGCTTTGTGAATATTGCTTGAAATCGTATGGTGCCCATGGTAGGGAGGTTGTGTTTTTGTAGTGAGACTGACCTTGCATGGACTTGGGCAGCCCATCCTTGTATAAGAGCGGGTGACACCACGGCGTCTGTGTCTCGAGAATCATCAACGATGGCGCCATATTGATCTCGTCTATTGCAAACTGTAGCCTCTTGCCTATAACTTGCTCTATATGTAGGTCTCTTGTCGTTGGTGCCGCCAACGATGCGTTCTGCCCAACTACTTCCATCAACGAATTCTCCATGCTACAGCCCGGCAAAGAGAAGTCTGTTATCCCATATATGACGTGTCGAGATTATCAAAAACACTCATGTCTCCCATCCTTTGGTCAGACTGCATGTTAGGGGCGTTTAGGCATGTAAGCCATGTCGGCGAAATAGTAGTTTCCGCTAATACAGGGGCAACGGGAAGAGTAGTGGTAGGCAAGTTGGCAGGGCGTTGAGTAGCCCGCCGCTCACTCCGCTTGGGGTATTCACAGGCAACATTGCTCTGCGAGCATCTCAGGCAGGCGGGAAGTGCAAAGTCGCATCGTTGTTTGGCTTTGGCTTTGATGCAGGCAGAGCAGGATTTCCGCCGGGAAGGAGGGTCGTTGCGCTCAAGGGCGGTGAGGGAGCAATTCATTCTCCTGTCGGGCCCCAGCGGAATTGAAGCCTCTATGCCAGAATACGAGTGTCAAAGAGTGCAGGTGGATTGTACCATCATGCCATGTAGGTCCAAGAAGAGGTTGAGAGTGAGGCTCTCTGCGGAAATGTGTCCCGGCGAAGTGGGTCGGCGGAACTCCGCCCGGCGGGTTTCGAGATGCGGAGCTGCTTCGAAGAGTTCCCGATTTGGTAATTGGCGGATGTACCTGTGATTACGCTGCTATGATAGTACGGACTCACATAAATTACGGCTCTTGCGTAACGTATAAATCGAGGGATTTTTCCTTTGAAAAGATTGTAAGTTTTTTGTAAATTAATGCGTCAATCCGCAGACATTACACCTGCCTGCGTCTAGGCATGCTGCTCTGCTAAACCAGGCCATGCCATGTCCCGATTAATGAAAATTTTCCAATTATTGGCCCTTTTTCACACAAAGGCCAGCTGGTGGCGCTTTCATACACTTTTCTACAAACA
This sequence comes from Metarhizium acridum, assembly GCF_019434415.1. NCBI lineage: Eukaryota > Fungi > Ascomycota > Sordariomycetes > Hypocreales > Clavicipitaceae > Metarhizium > Metarhizium acridum. The sequence continues at coordinate 1,099,297 of NW_027094041.1, read as the reverse complement.
AATTATTCTAGTCACTCATCCAATCACTTCTTCTTCCATCACCCGGCCAAAACAAGACACCATCACCACCACCATGTCCATCTTCATCTGAGGAGTAACCGGCACCCAAGGCTCCGCCATTGCAACGCACCTCCTTACCTCCCATTCACCCCACGCCATCCACGGCATCACCCGCGATGCTTCCTCCCCCGCCGCGCAGAAGCTCATCTCTCTCGACGCCCGCATCACACCCGGCTCCTACACCGAGACCTAAACCCTCGCCGGCGCCCTCAAGCCCTGCCAAGCCCTCTTCCTCAGCCTCTCCCCGTACCTCACCGATCCAGCCGCCGAGCTCGCAACCGCCAAACAAATCATCCAGCTCGCCAAAGCCCACGGGTTCCAGCAAATCGTCTACTTTTCCGGGCTGAGCGTAAGCAACCCCCAGTCCCTGCCTCACTGGGACCCAGAATCCGTCACCGCAACGGAGTTTCTCTCCAAGAAAGCCATCAGGGTGAAGTACGCGCCGCAGGCTTCCGGTACTACACCATCCTGCGACCAGGCAGCTTCATGAGCAACTACGTCCAGCCCCAGGTGCGCATGTACACCGGGCTCGTGGACCAGGACGTTGGCGGACGGCCATGCAGCGGGACACCAATTTACCGTTGGTAAATGCGGACACGATTGGGAGATTTGGGGCAGCTGCGTTTATGGATCCCGAGGATTCGATAAACAGGAGATTGAGCTGGCCGACGAGTTTTCAACGGTGGATGAAGTGTTGGGAAGGTTGGGCAGTGTGACGGGGAGAGACTCGCAAGCGGTGTATATGACTGATGAGGAGATTAATGATGAGAAGGGCTTTAATCCGTTTATGGCTGGGATGTTGATGATGAGAGGCTTGGCAGGGTGTGTGGATTTGGAGAGGGTGAAGGAGTGGGGGATGCCCATGAGCTCGATGGATCAGTTTATTATTAGGGACATGGAGCGTGTATTGGAGACGTATAATAAGCAGGGCGATGCAGTTGATCAGAATTGAGGTTACGGTTGAATACGAACGGGGTGGAAGGTCATTCTGTTTTCTTCTTCTTTCGTGAGCAGGAATACGCCTTGGGTTGGAATTTATACACTCTCTAATCGTGTTTATGCTGCACACACGTCATGCGCATAAGTGTGTCGTGATACTATTTGTCGAGCACTATGTTCAGTCCTTGGCTTTGAGGCCGGAATATCGTGTATCTCATGTAAAAATCGCGCTTCGTATGTCTTCCCAAAACCAACGCCGGTCCCTGAAATCATGATTTCCCATCAGAATCACCATGTATATCTCCTTTAATTCCTGACCCTTGCCATGTAGGTGAAGGGAGTTCCGGAGTGTCAAGCCATATACCATTGGATACGTTTGAGCTCTGACGCGGCCAACCGATTGGCATATTAGACAATCTTCGTTGGGTTCCCACGCTCTCACTACGGACACGACCGATTCTGACGGCCGCAGCCTCTATAGCCTGGTTATTCTCGAGAACACTAGAGGTCGAGCTTCTTTTGCTAGTTGCATTGATTACGAAACCGCCCTTCTCGATTATTGGCCTACTTGGAGTAGTACGAGCGACCGCGACAATCGCTGCCTTTGTAGATTTTTGGATGCATTTGAACTGCTCTAGGGGGGGCTTGTCTGATGTTTCATCCACAAAAATCCATCCAATACCAATAATTAGAGCTGCGAGGAGGGCGATGGTTAAAATGGCAGCCCCTGCTTGATCGCCAGCTGTAATTGGCTTGTAGTTTGGAGGCTTGGGTTCATTCCGTCCCATATCACCTCCGCCAAGGCCCGGGTTGCCTTTGCTGGTGCCGCCATTGCCATGACTAACTGGAGCAGGACGATCTTGGATCAAACAAGCAAGTGTCACTTCCATTGCTGCCATCTGCTGGCCAACGCCAGTCGAGCCGTCATATTTGTCCTGGTTCCATTTGAGGCCGCACATTCGTTTGTTATTACCACCAACGCATTGCTTGGCTGCGGCGACGGCTGACGCCCGCAGATATGGCATGACAAAGTCGTAAGTATGAGGCGCCCATTTGGTGATGGCGGCAAGCCAGCGACTGAGGTATGCCTTGAAAGATTGTTGGTCCAAGTTGCAGCGGTCTACGGGTTCGCAGGCAACTTCGGTCATAATGTTTTTGTCTGGCCCGGTGAAGAAGACTCTACTCGCGCTGAGCAGATTATCCAACCTGTCTTTCCAAACAGGATTTTCCGTATAGTTGTACATTGCGGCGGCACCGAGGATAAACCCACCGGCATTGTAAGAAAACTGATAGGGAACGTGATCAGTACAATTAGTACCAATGTGGGCTCCATCAATGACACGCCAGTACTTGTCAATAAACCCAACGTCTATCATCCAATCCCAAGACTTTTCGGCCCATTCCGCATATGAGTTGTTGCCGGTGTATAGAGCAAGTCTTGCGCCGAGTGCGAAGAAGCAAGCTTGTGAAATAGAGTTTTTGTAGTCAAAGCCTTGGTTCCACTTGAAGATCTGCCATCGTAGACCCCCGTTGCAGTGTTCAGTATCCCATCGACCGGCTTGGGTGTTGAATACAGCCTGAGCCAGCGCCAACCACTGTGGCTTATCCGATGGCGGATCGGGGAATTTGTACTCCGCAGCACTCATGACAGCCAACCCCCAAAATCCCTGGTCATCGTTTCCCTCTGTTAATGTCTGGTTTCGAGGCATATAATCATTGGTGTCGCCGACTTGAAACAACAGTGCCTGTTCCACAAGCTTGTTGTACTGATCGTCGCCGGAGTAATACCAGTAGTCTATAAGAGAGCCCATCATTGCGCCGGCCTCCCACCCTGAGATGTGTCAGATAACAAAGATCAAGGGAGAATGGCACTGCAGGACGATATTGGAGATAGCGTTATCGATTTTGACGTACAGTAATAAGGCTGCGGAAGAAGACCGGGAGTTCCTCCAGTTTTGTCGCCATCGTAAAATGTCATGAGATCCGCTGTCATTTGCTTGGCCACGGATAGGATGGATGCTGCGGGGATTCGGGTCAGATGCGATTATACTTTGCCAAAGGCAAGTGTGGCGGGGATCTCAAGTAGAAAAGAAACATGGGCATACGCACTGGTTGAATTGGTATCTAGCTCGTATGCCAAAGCATGAGGACCTGCCATTAACAGTATTGTTGTAGCCAACATGTTGACTCCAAGTAGAGAGTTGACCATGATGCAGGTGGATGGGGTGTTGAGAACCACGTCGCTTGCAAACGGCGTTTTAACACCGGACAAGCTGGTGCCGGTCCATACACCTAACAACCGTCCACTTCAAGAGGATTGAGCATTGATTGAGGCTGTTGTAGGACAAGTGTAAGATGGTGGAAAGAGGAGTGAAGGAGGGACTCAGCAAAGAATGAGTAACGACGGCAAGAATACCCAAGATGCTGTGGAGACTGAGATGGCGGGCGAGCTGTCTCCGAACTTCAAGCTTAATATGATCTGATGCCGACAGAGCAATTCGTGTGAGTGGGGAAGTGGTGCAGCGAAGTCGCAGATGAGCGTAATGAGCGTAATGAGCGTGATGGGCGTCAACGTTTGTTGGTCGTACAAGAGGAGTGTTAAGAGACGAGGTTAACCGATGGCCCGCAGCCGGTCAATGCCCTCGCTGCCTGGGGGGCGGCCGAGGAACGGAAACAAAGGTGAGCGACAGAACTTGTTTGTTTGCTAAGGACGACTGGATGCTTCAGGTGACAATCAGTGTGAGCGGCATGTGTTCTAAACGCTCAGTGCGGTGGTGTTACTGTTTGATGTAGGCAAGTTTAGAACTTCAGGATGGAATCGGATCTTGATGTCAGCGTCGCTGGCCAGACGGGAGGCTCGGGAGGGCTGCGCGGCGGGATGTCAGGGTTGTGCAACGTGGGGTAGTATTGCGAAGAGCTTGGTAAAAGCAAAGATTCATATGCAGCCAGTGTCGAATGAGAGGAAGGTTTCTAGGTTGGACAAAAGGAGGTAGAAAGGTGGTTGTCTTGATAAATGGCCCATCCGTTGCATTGGGTTTGTTTCTAATATCTCAGCTGGAAGGAAGGAGTGGCCGAGCGACTTCCCGCTCAAGTGTGTACATGCACCAATGCGGATGTGAGTGTGCATTACTACTCCGTACGCGTGTGTACCTATATTAATTGGGCTTTGTCCGGAGTTGGAGAATATACACGGGACTCATTGGTGTGAATTACCTTGCGAATGCCAGAATCGGCATCTGGGGCACACCGCGATCCAACATGTGTGCATGAGTCTATTACGTGTGGACGGACATGAATATACGAACTATGGCAGCTCCATCGAGGCTAAAATATGCATGGCCTTTTACACATCAGCTGCCTTTACGGTGGCACATTAGCTAAGGTTCGCAGTTGCTGCTATAACCCTACATCTAGCATTTTAAGCGATTTTAATAGTTTAAGCGGTTTAAATAATTTAAGCTATATATATAAAGTTAATCTTTACTTTATTAATTCTTTTATATAAAGAAATTAATTATTTATTTATTTATTTATTTATTTAGGTACTCTAAAGCTATTACAAGCTATTCTAGTACTTTTACACGTAATTCGAGTGGGAAAACCCTTTATATAGGAAGAAAAACCCCCTCGCTTCTATTTCAGGTCGTCCCCGCCCCGCTATAACTTATAGTTATATAGAGCGTGTTCCAGATCGTGTAGGTTAAAGGTGCCTACTAGGCTAGCTGTCCTAGTAGCGGTTCGTTGGAGCGTGTGTGGTAGAGGTCCGGGCTGAGTCCGGGTTGGCCCCGGTGCGCTGGTCAGGTGGCTGTCCTAGTTGTTACGAACGTCACCAAACGCGGGAAGGACTAGGCCGCACCAGGGAAGGCAAAGCCATAACAGGGGAGAACCAAGACGTCACGTGCCAGGTCACGTGATCATAAAGTGATTAATGGATCACCTATCGATTACTATGAGCTAAGTGATTGTTGGATCACTTATTGATCGCTATAAGTTGGGGATTAATAGATAAACAAATAATTAGGGTGATTATAAGTTTATAATAGAGAGATAGACAAGTACTTAAGGAGGAGGTATTCCGCTATAATAGATAGTCTAGTTCTCTATTAATTAATCTAAGTAATAGTTTTACTATTAAGAGTTATACTCTTAATAGCCTTATTATAATACTGCTTAAAAGTTACTTTATAGCATTTAACTTAACTTACTTCCTAAGAAATAGACCTACTATATCTTAGAACCTAAGCTACTATTATATTTTAATTAATCCTATTTAGTAAGTTACCTTAAAACTTTAAGTAGTAATGACTTTTAAGATATTTACTTTAAGTGGAAAGACTACTAACCCTAGAGAGATAATAAAGTACCTTTATAATAAGATTACCGAGCTTAAGAAGTAGAATTAATAGCTTCTTAACTAATAGAATAATCTTTACGAAAAACTTAAGGTATAAGAAGAGGAACTTATAGCAGTTTAAAATCTCACACCTATATTCTCTATTAATAATAATAACATGCTAAAATTCCTTAAGCCTAAATTATATAATGGTTATAAGGGTAATATAAGGAACTTTCTCATATAAGCCTAAGCTTACCTACGAGTTAACGAAAAAATCTACATGATACCTAAGTTATAGATTCTTTATATTAGTAACCTTTTAACTAGGAAAGCAATAGAATAGTAGGAGCTAACCCTTCGCGTATATTTTAAGCACGGCGCTAAAGCTAGAGTGGAAGTTATTCACATCTTCTCTAATTATAAAACCTTTAAAGAACGACTTCTCGCTGTATTTAAAAACCCTAATAAGCATAAAGAAGCTACACGATAGCTTACTTAACTTAAACAGACTAGATCTACAGCTTATTACGCTAGGGAGTTTAAACGTATTATAATAAAACTTAACTAGAATACTAAACCTAAAATAGAAGTCTTTTATTAAGGACTTAAAGAAGAAGTAAAGGATAACATTTATTAAGAAGATTATCCTAAGTTATTTAATAACTTTATTAAAATAGTTATTAAGGCAGATAACCGTTTATACAAGTAATGTTACGAAAAAAGTCACAGGAAATTCGAATTATATACTAGGTTTAATAAACCTAATAGTAGTAAGCTATATTAAATATTAATAGTATACGGGTACCACGCTAAACCTATAGAACTTAACGCCGCGAATAAGAAAAAGGGGAAGACTTATTATAATTATAGTAAGACTAGACACTTTACGAATAAATGTAAAGCCTTAAAAAAGCTATAGAAGCTAATTCCTAAAGGTAGGAAGCTTTATACTATAAACTAAGAAAACTTACCCACGCGAAATCTTAGTGTAGTAAGTAATAAAGAAAGCCCCACGTTAATAAATAATATTAGTTCGGATAAAGATTAGAAATTTAAAACCTAACTAGTACCTAATAACTTTTAGGAATACTAGATACCCTTACTCAAAAGTGAACCTTTACTAGAATAGATCTAAGAAAAAGAGAATTATTTAACTAAGAAAGATAAACCTAAAATTAAATATAAACTCCTTAATTAAACCTTCTATTATAATAATAATTGCTACACGCACCTTAGCAGTAAGTAAGGTAGCGGATAGTTTCTACGAGAATAAAAGGGAAGGAGAATAACCCTTATAATATAACCGAAATTACAACGAACCGATTCAAAGATATTAAACGGGAAATTATACTATGCTAAGGATAACACACACACTATCCGAATTACGCCCTCACAATCTAAGGAAGAAAACTATATAACTACGAGTAACTCACTTAGTCTAAGTTTAATTAACATAAATAGTAGATTAAGTGATTATTAAGGAAGCTCTAATAAGACGCTAGAAGATAATCGCTAATAATAGCGCTTAGAGATACGCGCTAAATAATAATAAGAGGAGAGAAATAATAATTCGGGAAATAATAGCCGTTATTACAATTAAAACCGATTCCTTAATAGAGATCTAATAGGTCTCTATATATTACAAATATTAATAGTACTACACACCTTATAGTTAATATAACTATAATAGGAAGAAAGATTCAGGTAATAATTAATAGCAGAGCATAAGGAAATTTTATCTCGCTAAATCTCGTTAATAAATTACGATTACCTTAAATACCTAAAGACAAGCCCTACTAACTCATAACTATAAAAGAAACTATAGTAAAGTATAGCTACGAAGTAATTAACATGGAGATTACGTAGCTTCTTATTAATATATAAGGCACGAAACACCGAGTTACATTAAATATTATAGTAATCTTAAAACACAATATTATATTAGGGATACCCTAGTTACAAGCGAGTAATCCACGAGTTAATTGGAGAACCGGCTAACTTTAATAGAATTTACTAGGATACGGTTACAAAGTAAAGAGTAGCCTATAAAGAGCACCTTATTTGAACTATAATAGGCCTCTAGAAATATATGTGATCGCTAGAGAGCTAAAAGCTAAGATAACGGAGATTCCCGAGAAATACTCATAGTATAGTAAGCTATTTAGCGGAGAGCTAGAAATAGAACTACTAGAGTATTTACGCTAGGACTATAAGATTAGACTTTAGCCTAGTATTAAACTAACGTTTAATAAGATTTATCCTTAGAACCCTAAGTAAGATAAGGCGCTTAAGAAGTATTTAAAGAACATATTATAAAAGGGATATATACGACTATTAGAGTCCCTAGTAGAATACCTAATTCTATAGGTATTAAAGAAGAACGGGAAACTATAACTATACATTAATTACTAATACTTAAATAAGATTACAATTAAGAATTAATACCTATTACCGCTTATAACGGAAATTAGAGATAAAGTTAAAAAAGCTAAATAGTTTACTACACTTAACTTAAAAGAAGCCTATAACCTTATACGAATAAAAGAAGGCTATAAGTAAATAATAGTATTTTAAACTAGTAAAGGACACTACAAATATCTAGTAATGCCTTTTAGGCTTACTAACGTACTAGTAACCTTTTAAAGAATAATTAATATGATCTTACGGAAATAACTAGGAGTGTTTATAGTTGTATACCTCAACGATATTCTTATTTATTTAAATACCCTTAAGGAATATAAACGATATATATATAAGGTACTATAAACTCTATAGGATAATAAACTCTTAGTTAAAGCCTTAAAATACTAGTTCTACTAGAACACTATACACTTTCTAGGGTACATGCTTACACACGAAGAAATACAAATAAGCCTAAATAAGATTAAAACCATTAAGGAATAGCCTACACTAAAGAATCTAAAAGAAGTTAAAGGATTTATAGCATTTATAAACTTCTACTATAAGTTCTTAAGCGAATATAAAGACATTTTATAACCTCTTATAAACCTAATAAAGAAAGAAGTTAGCTTTTAATAGAACGAACTAGAAGCTATAGTATTCTAGAAAATAAAAGATTTAGTTACGTTAAAACCTATATTAAAAGCACTTAATTAAAATAAACCTTATAAGCTTAAAACGAACGCCTTAAACTTTACACTAGGCGAATAGCTTAAACAATAAGATAATTAAGGAAGATTACACCTAGTTACATTCTTCTTAAAGAAACTCTACGAACCTAAACTCAATTATAGGATCTACGATAAAGAACTTATAGCTATTATTAAGTGCTTTAAAGAATAGAGACACTATCTTATAGGAGTAAAGCATTAAATTAAGGTCTATACTAACCATAAGAATCTTATATTATTCTTAACTATAAAGGATTTAAATAAATAATAGATTAAATAGTATAAAACCCTCACGAATTATAACTTTAAAATTATATACTATAAAGGATCTAAAAACGGAAGAGTAAACGCGCTTAACTAAAGAGAGAACTTAAAATCGGATAAGTAAGTAAGTAATACACCCTTACTACGCGCTACTAAGGATAGAAACCTTATACTAGGTACCTAAGAAATTAATATAACCTAGTAAGTTAAGCTAAATAAAACATAAATGTAATAAATCGCATTATATATTAAGAATAATAGCTACCTAAACAATTAGAAAACGAAAACGCATTTATCTAAGAAAGGCAAGACCTTCTTATATAATAAACGGTAGTATATTCCTAGTACACTTTAAGAACAGCTTATTAAGGAAATACACGAGCACCTATTACACGAATATTAAGGTGTAGGGAAAACAATTAGCCGGCTAAGAAGATCGTATGACTTCCTAGAAAGCAAAAAAATAATATAAGAAGTTATTAAGAAATACGATACGTGTAATAAAGCAAAATTAGCGCGACACGCACTATACAAAGAATTATAACTAATATTACTACCTAAAAGAGCATAGTAAACTATTATAATAGACTTTATTATTAAACTACTAAAGTTAAAAGAACCTATAATAGGAGTAGCTTATAATAACATCCTAGTTATTATAAATAAACTCATAAAATACGCCTACTATATTCTATATAAGGAATTAAGTAACACTAAGGACTTAGCGTATATATTCTTTAAAATAGTTATTGCATAATATGGATTACTAATAAAGCTTATATTAGATCGCGACAAATTATTTACCTTAAACTTTTAGAAATGCCTTATAGAAACTATAAAGATTAAATAAAGCTTATTAATGGCATTCCACTTATAATTAGATAGATAAATAGAAATCTTAAACTAAATACTCGAATAATATCTGCGAAGCTATATTAACTACTAATAGAACGATTAGGTAGAATAGCTACTACTAGCATAATAGGCTTATAATAGCTCCGAAATTAACAACATAAAGATGTTACTATTTAGGGTAAATTACGAATTTAACCCTATTATTAAGACATATACAACACAGAATGTAAACGCGCTAGTAGCTATAACGTATGTAGTAACTATAATAGAAATATAGAAACACTTGTAATAGAAATAGATATTTTTGCAGAACCGAATAAAACACTACGCGAATAAAAAGAGATTACTAGCGTTAATCCTAGAGAAGGGATATAAAGTATATCTTATTCACAAAAACATTAAAACTAAGCAACCTAGCGATAAACTCAACTAGAAGAAGATCGGACTATTCCTTATTAAATGAAAAATCTTAAATACTAACTACGAACTATTATTACTAGATGGAATGAGAATCTATCCTATATTTTATATATTACTACTAGAGAAAGCATTAAATGAATTTATAATCGCTATAAATATTATAATGGAAGATACTAATAAATACGAAGTTAAACGAATACTTAAAGCACGAGGAGATATAAAGAATCGTTATTATCTCGTTAAATGGAAAGGATATTTAAACTCCGAAAACACCTAGAAACCAGCTAAAAATCTCACGAATTACTTAACGTTACTTAAACAGTTTTATTCCTAAGGAACGCATCCCAATTAATCTCCTAAGCACCGTCTAATAACTTAATACTAAATTTAGTATTCAAGGAATAAACTAAAATAAAATCCAGATTCTTAGAAGGAGTAGAAAGGACCCCTATAGTCTTTTAAAGCTATTTCGCTTCTTCACGTTTCACACGTTCTAACTCTTTAACGTTATTAATACCACGCGTAACTACACGTATTATTTTCTTAAACTATAATTTCTTTTATTTTCAAAGACAAAGAACCTTCTCTTTCGCCTCTTTTAGCTTACGCTTTAACTTAATATATTAAGACGTAATATTTCGCAATTAAGTAGAAGACACTTCTTAAACGTTATACTATAATAAGTTTAAACGAATACACTCCGTATATTAAGAGGAGTTAGAAGGAGAAACTTAACATTTAAGGATATTATAGCCCTTATAAGCGGAATAAAATGGTATGGTTAAAAGAAAAGGACTCGTAAGAATAGCCGCTAGAAGATTATTACGACGAAGGATTAATGCCTTAAAAGCCTTTAACTTTTACTTAATAACACGATTAGCGGGTATAATAGCATATAATAATAGAAGAAGGAAGTTACCCTAGGACCTTAAACGGCCTACTTTAATAGCCTTAAGGATAAGACTAATAGGGGAGAGGCATAATATTACGAACGTCACTAAACGCGGGAAGAACTAGGCCGCACTAGGGAAGGCAAAGCCATAACAAGGGAGAACCAAGACGTCACGTGCCAGGTCACGTGATTATAAAGTGATCAATGGATCACCTATTAATTACTATAAGCTAAGTGATTATTGGATTACTTATTAATTGCTATAAGTTAAGGATTAATAGATAAATAAATAATTAGGGTGATTATAAGTCTATAATAGAGAGATAGACAAGTACTTAAGGAGAAGGTATTCCGTTATAGTAGATAGTCTAGTTCTCTATTAATTAATCTAAGTAATAGTTTTACTATTAAGAGTTATACTCTTAACGGCCTTATTATAATACTGCTTAAAAGCTACTCTATAGCATTCAACCTAACTTACTTCCTAAGAAACAGACCTACTATGCCTTAGAACCTAAGCCACCGTTACACTAGTATCCAGGTTTTTAAGGCCATCACGTAGTTTTCTCTAGGTGTCGTGTTATGCCGCACCGTCCCAGGCCCGGCGTAACGCCGTGTCCCGAATATTCCTGGTGTAGTTAGTGTGTTGTGGTGAACTTCACTTTGTCCTCACTTCCAGGGCTGCCTAGCCGGGCAGAAATTAATTATTAACTTAAAATACTATAAGAAGATATTAATTATTATTTTAAATTAAATAAAATTATTATTTAATACCTTTACTTAAAGCTACTTAACTTAAAGCCTCTTTAATTATATAATAAAATAATAAGAGATATAATATAATAAGTAATATATATATAATTAAGTAAATAATAAATAAAATATATACGTATAAGCTTATAATATTATAAGATCTTACTTAATTTTATTCTTATTTAGCTTAATTAACTTATCTTAAGTTTTTAGCCTTTTAATTAAATTAATTAATTATTCTTAAAAGCTAATACTTAATTTTATACGTATATTCGCTATAGGTAATTTACCTTAATCTTTATTAAAGTAAAAAAACGCGTAATTAAGCTATTTATAATTATTATATATACTATTAAAATAGCCTAATAATTATATATAAATAAAAAATAAAGAGGTAAATTTATTTATATTTTAAGTTATTTATTTATAATAATAATTATAAGAATTCTTATATATAATATCTCTTAAGTAAATTAAAAAGATATTAATATATAAGAGCCTTTTACTTTTAATTTACTTAAGTTTAATATAATTTTAAGAAATTATACGTTTTACTTAAAAACCTTAAAAATAGTATATTACTCTTATAAAAAAGTATATAATTTAAGACTATTCTCGCTTATATAAGTTAAGAATAATTTAAGTATATTAAAAATAACACGTATAAAACTTTAATAGAATTATTAGTTATTATAATAATAGCTTTATTAAGTTATTTATACGTATAAGATTTCTTATTATATTAAAGCTATAATAATAATAGCTTTATTATTATTAATTATATTACTTATTCTTAGCTTTATAAATATAATAAATATTAATAAATACATATAAAAACATGTTTTTTTATTCTATAAATATTAATTATATAATAATAAAAAAAAGAGAGTATTATACGTATAGTACTATTATTATTATTATTATTATTTTAAAGGAAAAAGAAGAGAAAAAAATCGTATAATTTAATAGTAGCTAATAAAGCCTTTTAAGGCTTTAAGTATATAACCTTTTTCCTTTTTTTCTTATATTAGCTAATATTTAATTATTTATAGCTAATAAGAGATATTTATAGTTATTAATAAAAGAAAGGTATATATATATTATACCTTATATAATTAATATAAGCTCTATTATATTATATAATATTAAAGCTATAATATATTAAGGTATAATAATACCTTTTTTTATACTCTCTTTTTATTAAATTTTTCTTCTCTTTTTATCTCTCTTTTTTACGTACGTATAATAGGTTTAAATAATTAAAAAAAATAATGCTTAAAAGCGCTATTACGTATATATAAAGAGATTTAAAATATATACCTTAACTTACTTTATTATTATTATTATAGTAAATTTTAGCTTATATTAATTTTAATTAATTCTAATAATAAAAGCTTTTTATTACGTATAAAATCTTAGGTATTAATATAGGTTTTTTAATTAATAACTTTATAAATTATATTATTATTAAATTTAAAGCGTAATTATATAATAAACTTCTTAAAATTCTTTTAAGCTTAAACCTAAAAAGCTATATAAGTAACTTATTAATTCTTATATAAGAACCTATAAGAAAATTTAATTAAATTACTTATTTAAGTAATCTCTTTACTATTATTTAAGATTATAATAAGTAACTTCTTTATTTTAAAGATATATATAAAGCTTAATTTATATAAGAAGCTAGAATTTTCAGTATATATTAATATAAAATAGGTTCTATTAAGCTTTTACTTCTTAAATAATATAAGAAACTTTATAAATATTATTTAATATTAAAGAATAATTAAATTTAAGACTTTATATAACTTAGCTTTAAAATATATTTTTATAATTAAACCCTTTAATAGCTTAAAAGAACTTAAATAAAGTAAGCTAGCTTTTATTAATTAGATAATTAAAAATATATAAAAGAACGTATATTATTTAATCTTTTTAAATAAGATAATTTATATAATTTAAATGTTTAAGATAATTAAGTTATTATATAAATAAATTTTTAAGTCTTAAAGAGTTAAAAGCTAATTAAAAAAGAGGTTATTAATAATAATACTATAATTAATATATTATATATAAAATTCTCTTTTATACGTATAATAAGCTTATCTTTTAATATCTCTTAAAGCTCTCTTTTAATTATTTTAATTAAACGTAATAAATTTATAAGCTTAAGTTAAGCTTCTTATATAAAATTAATAAAGAAAGTAAATAATATAAAATATAATAAACTTACTTCTTATACGTAATATATATGAAAATAATAACTTATATAAAAAGATTAAATATTTTTAATCTCTTTATTTTAAAAGTCTTATAATTAAGCTTAAAGGTCTTAAGATATTAGGTTTTCTTAAAGAGTTAAATTAATAATAGGCTTAAAGTTCTATTAAAGAAGCTTATATTAGTTTAAATTAGCGTATAAGAAATCCCTTTTTTTAGTTTTATACGTATAAATTATTAAGCTTCTTTATAAGAAATAAAGTTAAGTTATAAGATTAATTTTTAATTACTTACTTAATAAGCTTAAATTAATTATTATAAAGTAAAATAAGCTAATAAAAATAAACGTAAATAATCTTAATTATTATTATTAATATTAAGGTTTTATAGCTCTCTTATATATTATTCTTATATTTCTTATATTAAAAAAAAGTTAATATTAATATTATAAAGAGAATTAAGTATTATACGTAAAACCTTTTAATTATTAATATTTTTATTAATATTTAATAGTATACCTTAATTTTAAATACTTTATATATAATAAAGATTTATAAAAATACTTAAAATAATATAATCTTTATTCTTTTATATATGAGTTTTATACCTATTTTAAAGCTAAATAAAGTCTATAAATTTATCTTAAATTATAGGTATATAAATTACGTATAATATAATTTAATTTATAAGATTACCTTTAATAAATAATATATATTTAATTAATTTATTTAAGAATAATATCTATTAATTTAAGGCGCTTAATTATAATTATTATTATTAGCTTTTAATACGTATATTTCTTATATTAAGGTTATATATATAATAAAAGTTAATTTAATTCTCTTAAATATAAGAATATTAGTTTTTATTTATATTTTTATATAATATATTAGCTAAACCTACTTAAGCTAATATTACTTATATTATTACTTATAATAAAGTCTTAATATTATAATTAAATCTTATAAAAAATAGTTATATTGAAAGGTATTATATTATATAAAAATATTACTTTAATATACTTAATATAATTATTATAAAGTAATTATAATAAAATTAAATAATATAAGGTAAGTATATATTAATATATACGTATACTTAAATACTAAATCTCTTTAACTTCTTATAATTATTAAGGTATTAAAGGAAGTTTAATTCTAGTATATAAAAGTTTATATAATATTTAAAATTTCTCTTTTAATACTATTAAATCTCTTTTAAAAAGATTAATTAATAAAAGCTATAAAGCTAATTTTATAAGATTAAAACTTAACTTTATTATTATATATAATAATACAAATAATTATAATTAAAGTCTTATATAATTAATATTTATTAAAGGTTAGCTTTAAGAAATTAAATTATATTTTAAAGAGTAACTTTTTACTTTTAACTTATATAAAAATATTACTTTATATTATATTATTAATAAATTTAATAAATAATATAAAGTATATATAATAATTAATCTTAAACTTAAAGGTTTTAGAGAATTAACTTATTAAAGTAATTATATAAAAAGAAGTAAAATTATACGCGTTTAATTAATTTATTAATAATTTACGTATAATATTATTATAAAAACCTTTAACTTTAAAGCTATAACTTAAGAGTTTATAAGTTAATTATTAGGTTATTTTATTATTAAAGAAGCTTATTTATTATATAAAGAATACTTTATATTATATAACCTTATATAAAAAGCTTAAATATCTCTTTATAAAGATTAAAGAGAGATATTATAATTAATATACGTAAAAAATCTTAAGAAAAAAGCTAATATTAAAAGGTATAAATACTAATAATTTATTACTCTTATATAAAAAATTAATTATTAAGGTAATTAAGAATTTATTAATAGGTAAGTCTTTTATTTAAAAGAGCGTAAACCTTCTTTTATACGTATTTTAAGTCTCTTTATAATAGTAGTATTACTTATATATAAGTAATCTACTTAAAATATTAAAAATCACTTAAACTACCTAAACCGCTAAAATCGCTTAAAATGCTAGATGTGGGGTTATGGCAGCAACTGCGGACCTTAGCTAATGTGCGACCGTAGCCTTTCTTCTTTCGGACTAGCCATGGTGAGTACCTGCGCAAAGACGCGGGCTCTAGTGTTACGAACCAAGGGTACCTGAAGCAGTTAGCCGGCATTATAGGCCGCTAGCATGCAGACAAGAATAGGGCCCAACGGGATCACAGGTCACGTGAGGGGATTAAATAGAATTAGTCTAATTTAACTTAATAGATTAAAGGGGATTAACCTAATCTAGTATAGGAGATTAAATAGAATCTATTTAATCTAGAACTATAATAGAGAGATAAACGAGTACTTAAGGAGAAGGTATTCCTATAATTAAATAGTTTAGTTCTCTATTAATTAATTTAAGTAATAGTCTTATTATTAAGAGTTATACTCTTAATAGCCTTATTATAATACTACTTAAAAGCTACTCTATAATATTTAACCTAACTTACTTTCTAAGAAATAAACCTATTATACCTTAGAACCTAAGCTACTATTATATTTTAATTAATTTTATTTAATAAGTTACCTTAAAACTTTAAGTAGTAATAACTTTTAAGATATTTACTTTAAGCGGAAAGACTATTAACCCTAGAGAGATAATAAAGTACCTTTATAATAAGATTATTAAGCTTAAAAAGTAGAATTAATAGCTTTTTAACTAATAAAATAATCTCTATGAAAAACTTAAGGTATAAGAAGAGAAACTTATAGTAGTTTAAAATCTTACACCTATATTCTCTATTAATAATAATAATATATTAAAATTCCTTAAGCTTAAATTATATAATAGTTATAAGAGTAATATAAGAAACTTTCTTATATAAGCCTAAGCTTACCTATAAGTTAACGAAAAAATCTATATAACACTTAAGTTATAAATTCTTTATATTAATAACCTTTTAACTAAAAAAGTAATAAAATAGTAAAAGCTAACTCTTCGCGTATATCTTAAGTATAATATTAAAGCTAGAGTAGAAATTATTTATATCTTCTTTAATTATAAAACCTTTAAAGAATAACTTCTTATTACATTTAAAAACCCTAATAAGTATAAAGAAGCTATATAATAACTTACTTAACTTAAGTAAACCGAATTTATAGCTTACTATATTAGGGAATTTAAACGTATCGTAGTAAAACTTAACTAAAATACTAAACCTAAAATAAAAGTCTTTTATTAAGGACTTAAAGAAGAAGTAAAGGATAATATTTATTAAAAGATTATTTTAAGTTATTTAATAACTTTATTAAAATAATTATTAAGGCAAATAATTATTTATATAAGTAATATTACGAAAAAAGTTATAGGAAATTTAAATTATATACTAGGTTTAATAAACCTAATAATAGTAAGCTACGCTAAATATTAATAGTATATAAGTACTACGCTAAACCTATAGAACTTAACGCTATAAATAAGAAAAGGGGGAAGACTTATTATAATTATAGTAAGACTAAATACTTTATAAATAAATGTAAAGCCTTAAAAAAGCTATAAAAGCTAATTTCTAAAGGTAGAAAGCTTTATACTATAAACTAAAAAGACTTACCTACGTGAAATCTTAGTATAATAAGTAATAAAGAAAGCCTTACGTTAATAAATAATATTAATTTAAATAAAGATTAGAAATTTAAAACCTAACTAATACTTAATAACTTTTAAAAATACTAGATACCCTTATTAAAAAGTAAATCTTTACTAGAATAAATCTAAGAAAAAGGAAATTATTTAACTAAGAAAGATAAACTTAAAATTAAATATAAACTCCTTAATTAAACCTTTTATTATAATAATAATTACTACACGTACCTTAATAGTAAGTAAGGTAACGGATAGTTTCTACGAGAATAAAAGGGAAGAAGAATAACCCTTATAATATAATTAAAATTATAATAAACTAATTTAAAGATATTAAACGAAAAGTTATACTATACTAAGAATAACGTATACATTACCTAAGCTATAATCTTATAATATAAGGAGAAAGGGAACTATATAACTACAAGTAACTCGCTTAGCTTAAGTTTAATTAATATAAATAGTAGATTAAGCGATTACTAAGAAAGCTCTAATAATACGTTAAAGAATAATCGCTGATAATAACGCTTAGAAATACGCGCTAAATAATAAGAGAAGAGAATTAATAAATTAGGAAATAATAGCTATTATTGCAATTAAAACCGATTTCTTAACGAAGATCTAATAGGTCTTTATATACTATAAATATTAGTAGTATAGCACACCTTATAATTAATATAACTATAATAAAATAAAGGATCTAGGTAATAATTAATAGTAAAGTATAAGGAAATTTTATCTCGCTAAATCTCATTAATAAATTATAATTACCTTAAACACCTAAAGATAAGCCCTATTAACTTATAATTATAAAAGAAACTATAATAAAGTATAGCTAAGAAGTAGTTAATATAAAAGTTACGTAGCTTTTAATTAATATATAAGGCATAAAATACTAAGTTACACTAAATATTATAGTAATCTTAAAACATAATATTATATTAGGGATACCCTAGTTATAAGCAAGTAATTTACGAGTTAATTAAAGAACCAGCTAACTTTAATAGAATTTACTAGAATACGATTATAAAGCTAAGAGTAGCCTATAAAAAGCACCTTATTTAAACTATAATAGGCCTCTAGGAATATATATAATCGTTAAAGAGCTAAAAGCTAAGATAACGAAGATTTCTAAGAAATACTTAAAGTATAGTAAGCTATTTAGTAGAGAGCTAAAAATAGGACTACTAGAGCATTTACGCTAGGATTATAAGATTAAACTCTAGTCTAGTATTAAATTAACGTTTAATAAGATTTATTCTTAGAACTTTAAGTAAGATAAAGCGCTTAAGGAGTATTTAAAGGACATGTTATAAAAGGGATATATAAGACTATTAAAGTCTCTAGTAAAATACTTAATTCTATAGGTATTAAAGAAGAATAGGAAACTATAATTATATATTAATTACTAATACTTAAATAAGATTATAATTAAGAATTAATACCTATTACCGCTTATAATAGAAATTAAAGATAAAGTTAAAAAAGCTAAATAGTTTACTACACTTAACTTAAAAGAAGCCTATAACCTTATATAAATAAAAGAAAGCTATAAGTAAATAATAGCATTTTAAATTAGTAAAGAATACTACGAATATTTAGTAATACCTTTTAGGCTTATTAACGTACTAGTAACCTTTTAAAGAATAATTAATATAATCTTACGAAAATAACTAGAAGTATTTATAGTTATATACCTTAATAATATTCTTATTTACTTAAATACTCTTAAGAAACATAAATAATATATATATAAGGTACTATAAACTTTATAGGATAATAAACTCTTAGTTAAAGCCTTAAAATACTAGTTCTACTAGAATATTATACACTTTTTAGGGTATATACTTACATATAAAGAAATATAAATAAGCTTAAATAAGATTAAAACTATTAAGGAATAGCTTATATTAAAGAATTTAAAAGAAGTTAAAGGATTTATAATATTCGTAAACTTTTATTATAAGTTTTTAAGCGAATATAAAGACATTTTATAACCTCTTATAAACCTAATAAAGAAAGAAGTTAACTTTTAATAGAATAAACTAAAAGCTATAGTATTTTAAAAGATAAAAGATTTAGTTACGTTAAAACCTATATTAAAAGCACTTAATTAAAGTAAACCTTATAAGCTTAAAATAAACGCCTTAAACTTTATACTAGGCGAATAGCTTAAATAATAAGATAATTAAGGAAGATTACACCTAATTATATTCTTCTTAAAGAAACTCTACGAACCTAAACTTAATTATAGGATTTATAATAAAGAACTTATAGCTATTATTAAGTGCTTTAAAGAATAAAGATATTATCTTATAAAAGTAAAGTATTAAATTAAGGTTTATATTAACTATAAGAATCTTATATTATTCTTAACTATAAAGGATTTAAATAAACGATAGATTAAATAGTATAAAACCCTTATAAATTATAACTTTAAAATTATATACTATAAAGAATCTAAAAATAAAAGAGTAAACGCGCTTAGCTAAAGAGAGAACTTAAAATCGAATAAGTAAGTAAGTAATACACCCTTACTACGCGCTACTAAGAATAAAAACCTTATACTAGGCATCTAAGAAATTAATATAATATAGTAAGTTAAGCTAGATAAAATATAAATGTATTAAATCGTATTATATATTAAGAATAACAGCTATTTAAATAATTAAAAAACGAAAACGCATTTATTTAAGGAAGGTAAAACCTTCTTATATAATAAATAGCAGTATATTCCTAGTATACTTTAAGAATAGCTTATTAAGAAAATATACGAGTACCTACTACACGAATATTAGGGTGTAAGGAAAATAATTAATAGGCTAAAAAGATTATATAACTTCCTAAAAAGCAGAAAAATAGTATAAGAAGTTATTAAGAAATGTAACACGTGTAATAAAGCAAAATTAGCGCGACACGTACTATACGAAGAATTATAACTAATATTACCACCTAAAAGAGTATAGTAAACTATTATAATAGACTTTATCGTTAAACTATTAAAGTTAAAAGAACCTATAATAAGAGTAGCTTATAATAGCATTTTAGTTATTATAAATAAACTTATAAAATACGCCTATTACATTTTATATAAGAAATTAAGTAATACTAAGGACTTAGTATATATGTTCTTTAAAACAATTATTATATAATATAGATTATTAATAAAGCTTATATTAGATTACAATAAATTATTCACCTTAAACTTTTAAAAATACCTTATAAAAACTATAAAGATTAAATAAAGCTTATTAATGGTATTTCACTTACAATTAAATAGATAAATAGAAATCTTAAATTAAATACTTAAATAATATTTATAAAGCTATATTAACTACTAATAGAATAATTAGGTAGAATAGCTACTACTAGTATAATAGGCTTATAATAGCTCTAAGATTAATAATATAAAGATATTATTATTTAAGGTAAATTACGAATTTAACCCTATTATTAAGACACATATAATATAAAATGTAAACGCGCTAGTAGCTATAACGCATGTAGTAATTATAATAAAAATATAGAAACACTTATAATAAGAATAGATATTTTTATAAAACTAAATAAAATACTACGCGAATAAAAAGAGATTACTAGCACTAATCCTAGAGAAAAGATATAAAGTATACCTTATTTATAAAAATATTAAAATAAAATAACCTAATAATAAACTTAACTAAAAGAAGATTAAACTATTTCTTATTAAACGGAAAATCTTAAATACTAACTATAAACTATTATTACTAAATAAAATAAGAATCTATCCTATATTTTATATATTATTACTAGAGAAAGCACTAGATAAATCTATAATTACTATAAATATTATAATAAAAGATACTAATAAATATAAAGTTAAACGAATACTTAAAGCACGGGAAGATACAAAGAATCGTTATTATCTCGTTAAATAGAAGAGATATTTAAACTCTAAAAACACTAAAAACCAGCTAAGAATCTTACGAACTACTTAACGTTACTTAAATAATTCTATTAAAGAATAAAAACTTATTAAAAATAGGGAAACCTAAGTTTACTAGAAACTTAGGTGTTTAATTAAGTATATTAGACTCTAACTCTAGACACTTCTAGGCCTTTAACTCGTCTAGACTCTTTACACTATAAGCAATTATCTTCGCAGCCTTTTATCGCAAAAATTTCTTCTAATAATAAATTCTTTATAAATAAGCTATTACCCGCTTTAAATTCTCCTTAGCTAAAGCACGTTCTTTGTTAAGATAATCCTTTTCGCGAAGGACACGATTATAAGTATCCAAAGACGTTTCGCCTGAATTACAGCCAGAGCATTGGAAGTAGTGTAGTTTTGTAGTTTTGTAGTTTTTGTAGTTTCGAATATAAAAAATTATATTAAATCTAATAAAATACTTATAGAATTATAAGTTTTACGAATAACTAGCATAAATCTAAAATTATAAGCTTATAATAAAAAAAGTGGGTCCTTATATACTATTATAAGCCTAAAACTTCAAAAACTACATTTTGTAGTTTTTGTAGTGTAGTATAGTATAGTAAGTTTTTAGAAAACTATATAATCTAGTTTTTAAGCTTATAAAAAGCTAAAGGGACCCACTTTTTTAAATAAGCTGATTGGCTATTATATTAGCTATTTTATGTATTTATTATTATAATTCAAGTATTTTATTAGATTTATTATTAATTATTTAAGCTTTTTTAAAAAATAAAAATGTAGTTTTCTTGTTAATGCTCTAATTACAGCTAGAGCATTAACAAGAAAACTACATTTTCATTTTTTAAAAAAGCTTAAATAATTAATAATAAATCTAATAAAATACTTGAATTATAATAATAAATACATAAAATAGCTAATATTATAGCCAATCAGCTTATTTAAAAAAGTGGGTCCCTTTAGCTTTTTGTAAGCTTAAAAACTAGATTATATAGTTTTCTAAAAACTTACTACATTACACTACACTATAAAAACTACAAAATGTAGTTTTTAAAGTTTTAGGCTTATAATAGTATATAAGGACCCACTTTTTTTATTATAAGCTTATAATTTTAGATTTATGCTAGTTATTCGTAAAACTTATAATTCTATAAGTATTTTATTAGATTTAATATAATTTTTTATATTCGAAACTACAAAAACTACAAAACTACAAAACTACACTACTTCCAATGCTCTGATTACAGCTAGTGTAACCACGTAAAGCGCATTCGCTACACCTATCTTTCCCTTTAGCGATAATGCACTCTCAATTGTTTTTTTAACACGAATCGTAGAAAGGTATAACGAAGTTAAAGGCAGATATAAACTTAGAAAGACGTTTATAATTAATCTTCTAGTTAAGGTAAGATTATTATTTTAAAATATAATTAAAAGACATTATAAAAAGAATAATAAAGAAAGAAAAAAGAGAAAAGAGAGAAAGAAAGAGAATACTTACTAAACAAAACGAAATAGCCTTAAGAATAAGACTAATAGGGGAGAAGTATTATATTACGAACTAAGAGTACCTAAAGTAGTTAGCTAGTATTATAAGCCGCTAGCATATAAATAAGAATAGGGCCTAATAGGATCACAGGTTACGTAAGGGAATTAAATAGAATTAGTTTAATTTAACTTAATAGATTAAAGGGAATTAACCTAATTTAACACGGGGAATTAAATAGAATCTATCTAATCTAGGACTATAATAGAGAGATAAACGAGTACTTAAGGAGAAGGTATTCCTATAATTAAATAATCTAGTTCTCTATTAATTAATCTAAGTAATAGTCTTACTATTAAGAGTTATACTCTTAATAGCCTTATTATAATACTACTTAAAAGCTACTCTATAGCATTTAACCTGACTTACTTCCTAAGAAACAGACCTACTGTGCCTTAGAACCTAAGCCACCGTTACATCTAGCAGTCAGATTAAATCTGGAGCCAGGAGCCTGGCCAGATAGCCCCTCGGTTGTGTTAAGGCTGCAAGCTTGTACCGGTAGGGATTTTCATCCAATTAGAAGCCGGATTATGAAGGGTACTTAATTCCACACCTAAATTACACTATGATAGAAGTCCCAGCAAGCATCCGAGCTACAAAGAGCTACATCACACACATCGCACCCTTAACGCGACTAGCGGTCACTTGAGGTACCTAGCTGCAGTCGATTAATGTGGGTCCAAGTGACCTGCTTGCAGCCTTAACACAACCGAGGGGATCCCTTTGAGTGTGTTAAGGTCCAAGTGAGGTATTATACCCACTTTTCTGCGATACCTAACAGGTACTTCTTCGGTATTATATCTGCCACGATAGGAAGATGTAGCTCTTTGTAAATTTAAATATTCCTGGTACTTACACTATCACATTACTTCTTAGTGAGACTTTGTACCGTTTAACACGGTTTTTCTCATTGGCCAGAACCCCTGCCCGGTACGAAAAATGGACCTTAACACATTCAAAGGGATATGTAGTTACAGGCCACAGCTGGCAGCTAGGCCACAGCGGACAACCGATGACGCCGGGCGACTCCACTGTTCACGCCTAGGTGCCTATCTAGGTACAGCGAACCCACTGTACCCAAGCAAGGTATGTGCCAGTCGCGCGGGTGCAGCCATGTAAAATAGATCCCTCGGGAATACCTGTCATCTTTGGGCGAGAATGTCCAGATGTGACCAGATAATTCTGCCGCACTAATGTACCCCTTGTTGTCCCGACAAGGGATTTCTCAAACAGCAACCAATAATCAGTCTTTGTGTCAATCCTATTGCAAACAAAAATAGATTTGTCGGGTGGATAGCTCCTTGACGACCCCGTGCGGGGAGCGCACTGACTAGCGACAAGGTCAAAGTTTACTAGGTCAATTGGTCCTCAAGCAACGATGCGATACCTCTGATGTCCAGCTGTCTAATGTCTGTTACAGTACTTGAGAAGTTGCTCCGTTCTTGACGACAATAAGTCACAGTCATGCAGGCAGGCGGGGGTGCCGGTGCTGCGTCACCATCGGGGCTGGGACCGGGACCTCCTAATGTCTGGCCACCATCCTTCAACACAAATCCCTCTCTCTCTCACACATCCCTTTGACTGTGTTAAGGTGCGTCCGATGTATTGAAGTGGGGTTCTGGCTAATAAGAAGCCTTATACTTGAAGGTACATTATATAACTAAGAAATCATAGGATAATAAGAGTACCTATTAGTTGAGGTATACTTAAGGCTACTTTATTTATATCTATTTAAGAAGCTTGAGCTATCAATTGATGTCTTAAGGTAGCTTAGATGTACTGAGCAACAGTGGGGCCTATACATCCAACGCACCTTAACACAATCAAAGGTCATACGAGCTTGTTTTGCAGCATCTCTCCATAATCGCAATCCTGTCGTTTCTTCTATTTTACACCAACCGGGGCAGAAAATAAATTTTGACCACCAGTCAGGGTCATCCAGCCTACCTAGGTACTTGGCAATTCAAGCTTCCTAAACTCGTGTCGTTGTACATCGTGACACTACCAACACCAAGCTGCTGAATTGAGCGGGGAATCCCCGCAGAACCGACCAGTCGTTAGAATAGTTGACGGTGGACCAGATTCCATCAAAACCAACTGAGTGCAGGGCACGGAGAACCTTATCAACCTTCGGATGCCGCATTCGATGTCGTGTCCCGAGTACCTAGGTATCTTGGTAGGCAATGCTAAACAATGACTACTAGTATGACCGTCATCGTAATGTCATGACTCACAACCGCTTATATCGTGTCATCACCACCAGGTCCATTATGAAAGGCTGTTAACTAAGACTTGGATTGCCGCAACATTAAGCTTGAGTGGGTAGCAAAACGGTGCATCCATAACCTTGGTGCTCTGCATTCCATGCCTAATAACCACGTATTAAGTCTGGCATGGGGAACCAGTTGACAATATTTGTTGGCCAGCCAATACACTCCAAGTTGATCTTCCAGGACCTGCTTCGCTGGGTTCTTTCCCTAAAAGCAGCGAAGGCGGCAGTGAGGTCACGGAATCCATAACGCCCCTGCCAGCAGCCGGTAATCTCGAGTGATATTGGTGATAACTTATATTAGGCCTAATAAAGGCCTGGTTATAATATGTGTGACGTAGCTCTTTACAATTGAGAAGCGTATAGGGACTTTTATAACGTAAATTCGGGTATAATAAGTGCCTTTTAAATACCAGCTTTTAAATGGCTTAAAATTCCTGTCATGACATGCTGCCGCCTTTGCTGCTTTTAGGGATGGGTACGAGAGCGTCACGCCACCGAGATAGTAAACTTGGAAGTCTAGTATCTCATCAGAGTGATGTAGTTGCTTGCCCGCCATCACATCTTTGAGTTGGCTGTACGTATGTGACAGCAATTGTGCTCTATCCTCCGCGTCGAGTTGCTGCATCCGTCCCTGGTTGTCCGTCCCTATGCTGAAACACCTCTGCGACGATCTTCAAGATCAGCACGACTCGCCATTGCACTGACGCCACATGCTAACGCAGGTTAAAAAAAGAAGTTATGCTGCCCGCGACTTTATGAACGGATTTAGAGATGCACATGTCAAAACAAATTGCAGCTATCGGGAGCCGTCAAGGCCAGCCAACCTGGCCCTGCTGCTCTCCTCTTGATTTTCTCCAAGGGACTGTTCTGAATGTGCTCGTGGCTGGGCAAAATCACGTGATTTCATTCACCAATCTGACACATGACCAGATGCGGATTCGTCACTGTGGCAAACTCAGCTGGCTCCTGCATGTACACCGTGCGGAGTGGGCCCGTGCCCTGTCCACGAGACGAAAATGGAGACAACAGAATAATCACGTCAGGCCGCAGGCTCAGCATCATAACAACGGGAAAACTGTTGATATTAGATTATAACCGTAGACAAGCCTTACTATAATACGTCAACGCATGCGGGCAGATCGGCTTGCACCGAAATTCAGGGCTCCTTGCGGTATTGAGCAGAAATCGTAGCACCAATCTACACGAGCAGGGTCTGGTCAAGAAGCACACAGTGGCGTGTGTCGAAGTGACAAAGAGTTTCTGTTGTAGAAGTACCAGACTTCATACGGAGTACAACTTGCAGGGAGGGCCGGAACGAGTGGCTCCGTGGCCTCCGTGATACATGGTCATAATAATCGCCAAGCATGTCAGTAGGCGCTTCGCCTAGCCAACCAGGGGACGGCCACTCAAGAAGGGGGGTGGGCGCAGTCTTGCCTCCTCTGCCAACTCAGAGTCTCATCTGTCAATCCTTCCTTCCAACACGTTTGACCAAATCGTCCTTCTCACGCTGCCCATCCATCAACATCGTTGTCATCGAATTTTCGAGCGCTCTTCCTCTGTCCGATCACACAGTTTCTTGACTTTGCCGCGAATCTATTCAATCCGCCGACCGAAGTTGTAGTCACCAAACTTCTCAAAATGTCCAACAACTTGTCCTATGGGCAAGGTGGCCATTATAGCCCCCAGGATGTGCCGCCATCCAACACCAGGAACGACTTTGCAGGCAGTCTGCCAAATGATAAAATACAAACAATTCACAAGGTGGGTTTCTCCCTATTGAGACACGAATGGCATGCTTTGATGCGGCCTGGAAATTAGGCTGTTGAATGCTCTCCATACCCAGCTGCTGTGCCTGTTTTAAAGACCAAAGTTTGTCCAGCCAGAAGGCAAAAAGCTATTCAAGCCGTGGAAAGTCACTTTGTGGAAATGCCAGTGACAATTGAAACTTGACTGGCTATCACTACTGCTTCCGCTCAATGCGCGAAATGCTGTCAACTATAGCCCATTCAGTGCTGACTTAACCGTAATAGAAATTGGCCGAGGCGACGGACATCGCGGGCCAGAATATTAACTCGATGAAGGATCGAGGCGAAAACCTCGATGGCCTGCAAGACAAGACCAGCAATCTGGCGGATTCTTCCCAACAATTCCGCCGCGGCGCCAACAGAGTTCGCAAGCAAATGTGGTGGAAGGACATGAAGATGCGCATGTGTTTGATTGTTGGCATCATTATCCTCCTGCTTGTTATTATCATTCCTTCCGGTACGCGATTGTTTTGCCTGGGGTTCATTAAATTCGGGACATGCCACTTGTCTAACATATTTTTCTAGTTGTTGCCACTCGTCATTAATCGCGATCCTTTTCTTTTTGGGTACAGGCTCTAGCAAGAATGGAGCGACTGTCTAGATACCAACGTAGTGGAACTAGTTATGTGCGACGGCAGCGGAACATGCGACGACAAGGCGATGAAGCCATCGGCACCGCAAATATCTAGTTTGAGCACGACGGAGTTGGTTCACCTGGAGCTGGAATAGTTTGTTTTGGGCTCACTCTGCCCACTCTGCTTTGTCTCTGGAAGATGGCCATGACACTCGCCGGTTGCGAGTGTCGGCTGCCTGTTAACCAGCTATCGGCGTAGCTAGTTGAGAGCAGCCCAGGCCTATATGTATGATTCAGGGTTGGGCGTGGCACACAGTATAATTGAAATGTTTTAGCCGTTTTGTTGTGACCTATTGTGTGCTGATGAATTTGCATGTGACGACGCGCCGTTCGATTGGATAATGGAGATCTTGCGAGGCCGAAAGCTGGGGAATGTCGTGGCCGGCCGAGTATTAGGTTGCATTGACAACTGGGGCTTGGGTTGTGCTCTGACATCGAGCCGGCTGAGAAAAGCCTCACGCACTGGACTGGAATGGGATATCGGCCACAGCTTGCCGGAAAAGGGGACGTGCGAGCTCTGGATAAAGCGGCACGCAATGAAACCTCGGACAATTACGCAACCACGCAAGGTTGAAATGGTGAGCTGATGGACCGGAGTGCCAGACTGCTCTACCATGCGGGGTGGAAATTGAAAAGGGGATGGGTCACCATTCAAACATCTGTGTCTTGTGAGCATGCTCAGGCCGCATTTGTGCGAGTACAGATACGCAACACTAGGTGGTTTGTAATTTGCACGAAACCAAGGTTGGAAGTTGTATGCGGTCTTTTTTATCAGTTGCCGAAACGGCAAGGACTGACAATTCGGCCGGGCTGGTAGGCGGGTCGGCAGACCGAACATCTTCATATTGCATACATACTACCGAGTATATATCATCAAGTTCCCGGTGCCCGCCCCTCTGATATTTTTGCTCCCTTTCGCAGAGCTCCCCTGCTCTCCTGCACTCGACCTCAATTGTCTCGGGACCTTTCCTCCCGCCCCGACGTCTTGCTGACTTGGCTTGTTGGCAATCAAAGACGGCCCTTCAGGTACCCAGTTGTAAGGGCTAGGTACCGAGTACGCTGCACTCAAGCCTCTCACCGCCCACGATAGACCGGTTTCGGGGCTGACAGTTGGTTTTTTCTGCCGCTCCCCAACGATCTCAGATTCTCTCACGGCAAGCCACCATCGTTTTCTCGTGTCGTCCAATTCGTCCCAAATCTTCAATTAGGACGATGCTCTCTGCCACAGCTACCTCCTTGCGGGCAGGCTCACGACGAGCTATATCCCGAGTAGCTGGGGCCTCGTCCGTCGCGGCTCCGAGACAGATCCGACGTCCCAATGTCGCCCTATGCCGAGCCCTCTCCGCCACGAGCGCGTTGGCATCACCACCTGCCCGAGACCGTACACGAGAGATTGTTGCCCAGACTGTGAGCAGCATTGGCAGCAAGCGCGAGGGTCAGCAGTACCTCAAGCTGTTTACTTCGGTATCATCCCAGAAGTTCGCCGTCATCAAGGTCGGCGGTGCCATATTAACAGAACATATGAGTGAGCTTTGCCGGAGCTTGCTATTTCTATACGAATTGGGATTGTATCCTGTAATAGTCCATGGAGCTGGGCCCCAATTGAACCGGCTTCTAGAAGAAGCTGGTGTTGAACCCCACTTTGAGGAAGGTATTCGTGTGACGGATGCTAAGACGCTTGGTGTCGCCAGAAAGCTCTTCCTTGAGGAAAACTTGCGACTCATTGATCGTTTGGATGAGCTCGGTGTCGCCACCCGTTCATTGAGTGGCGTATTCATGGCGGATTATCTCGACAAGGAAAAGTGGCAGTATGTTGGCAAGATTACCAAGGTCAACAAGGAGGCTATTGAAAAGTCTATTGAGGCTGGGTACATTCCCGTCTTACCTTCCATGGCTGAGACTGAGGATGGCAGACTACTCAACGTTAATGCAGATGTCCTAACCTCAAACCTTGCCCGTGCTCTGGAGCCTCTCAAGGTTGTCTATCTTTCCGAAAAGGGTGGCCTCTTTGATGGCGAAGGCGAGAAGATCTCCCATATTAACCTTGATGAAGAATTCGATTATCTCATGTCTCAGCCCTGGTGCCGGTACGGCACTCGTCTTAAGATTAAGGAGATTAAGGAGCTTTTAGACACTCTTCCACGCAGCTCTAGTGTTGCCATCATCCATCCAAGCGAGATGCAAAAGGAACTTTTTACTGATTCTGGTGCTGGTACTCTTATCCGTCGCGGTGATAAGATTCAAAAGGTTTCTTCTATCAATGAATTTGAGGACCTTGAAAAGCTTAAGGCGTCTTTAATCCGGGATCGCGAAGGTCTGGACGCCGAGGCTACTGTTGAGCGGTATATTGATTTCCTCAAAGAGAATTCCTTCACTGCTTATTACGACGACACTATGCAATGCCTTGCCATTGTCATGCCGCCTAACAAGGACCGTCCTATGGCTACTCTGGCTACGTTAACCATCACCAAGTCTGGCTGGTTGACGAATGTTGCCGAAAACGTCTTTTCCGCGATTAAGAAGGACTATCCCAGCCTTGTTTGGACCGTGAGCGAGAGTGACGAGAATCTCACTTGGTTTTTTGAGAAGGCTGATGGCAGTTTCAATAACAACGGCAGCGTTCTCTTCTACTACGGCTGCGACCTCCGATCTGATGCGCTGGCTCCCGTGTATGATGAATTCATCTCTCACGGCCGTGCTATGCTTGGACATTCCAATCTTGAGTCGCGTCTTCGCCGCGCTGCTCAGGCTGCTAGCGAGTCCATTGGTCGTACTCGTGTTGCCCAACAGGCTCGCGGCTACTCTACCAAGGCTCGTCCGTTTCAGGGTGTCGGTCAACGACGAGGATATGTCACCACCACTAACCCCAATCCTCCCTTCGGAAAGAAGAACGCCTCCAACGACGTTCCCTCCCGCGTCGGGTTGATTGGCGCCCGTGGCTATACTGGTCAAGCACTTATTGACTTACTCAATACGCATCCTTACATGGACCTTCGGCACGTTTCTTCAAGAGAGCTTGCAGGCCAGGAGCTCCCGGGATACAGCAAGCGAAAGATTATCTATGAGCATCTCGGTCCTGAGGATATTGGACAGCTGGAGAAGAATGGAGAAATTGACTGCTGGGTCTTGGCTTTGCCTAATGGCGTCTGCAAACCCTACATCGAGGCTCTTGACGAGGCTCGCAAGGGTAGCAATCACCGTAGCGTCATTGTTGACCTTTCTGCCGATCACCGGTTTGACAGCAATTTTGTCTACGGGCTGCCAGAGCTTACTAAGCGCTCCGAAATCTACAAGGCCACCCGTATAGCCAACCCGGGCTGCTACGCTACCGCCGCTCAGCTTGGCATTGCTCCCATGCTGGATCATCTGGGTGGCCAGCCCACCATCTTTGGTGTGTCTGGCTTCTCAGGGGCAGGATCTCGGCCGTCTCCTAAGAACGATGTCGTCGCTTTGAAAGATAACCTCATGCCGTACAGTCTCACGGACCATGTACATGAGCGTGAGATAAGCAGCCAGCTCAATACCCAGGTTGCCTTTATGCCTCATGTTGCCTCTTGGTTCCGTGGCATTCACCACACTATCAACATCCCTCTCAACAAGACCATGACCTCTCGTGACATTCGCCAAATCTACCAGGACCGATACGCTGGTGAAAAACTCGTCAAGGTTGTCGGCGAGGCGCCGCTCGTCAAGAACGTCATGAATAAGCACGGCGTGGAAATTGGTGCATTTGCCGTTCACAGCAGTGGTAAAAGGGTGGTCGTATGTGCCAGCATCGACAACTTGCTCAAAGGTGCTGCTACGCAGTGTTTACGTATGTTTGACCCCCTAATCTTGTCAAATGAAGTCTTGTGCTAATATTGGCCATGCAGAAAACATGAACCTTGCGTTGGGGTATGCCGAATTTGAGGGCATCCCTACCATGTAAATGGCCAAGGTCAGTGGTGAAGGAGTTGACAAGGTGCTGGGGGGCTTTCTTATAGTGCCGGTCTCTCAGCCGTTGGGTCGCAGCCTCTGTTTCGTGCTTTACGTTTTAAGAGGTCGGAAAACGGTCATGTATGGCGTACCGAATGGCCTTGAGCTGTTCACTAGGAGTATTATTGTTTTGGACATGCGCCATCTTTTATTGCATCCATGGTGATATTGAGTAGTGAGCGTACAGTGTGGCAGAGAAGGGAAAAAACATCGATGCCATCGCCATTACCTCTGCGTTTTGCCCATAGAGCAGCCCCCCATTCACACACCGTCCGTCTAGTACCAAGGCATCTCAGCGTTTTTGAAGGCCTCCTTCATTGTTGCCCCGACACACTCTACCAATTTCTTTGCGTATTTGGACTTGCCGATTTTGTCGTAGGCTGATGCAAGCTGTAATTGAACACTGTGGAATATTAGATTGTTTTTTTTTTCGACCGCTGGTGGACAGACCTCTACGAGAAGCTTGAGCAGACCAATTGCCTCTTCAGGGTGTCCATGAGCCATCCATGCTTTTGCCAGTTGGAGCTGTGACTTGAGACGCATTTCGTGGGTTTCTGGCAGGGTGTTCCTCTGCGGATTTACCAGGTCTTGTACGGCGCAAGACATTTTCTAACTTGGCTGTCTGAAATGACTATCTTTTCAAGTTGTTTCGTACGAAGCACATAGTCACCTAGTATTTCCATTGTATTCTCGTCGACTCTAGCTAGTTGGCTAGCTACGTCAGGTTTTCAAGGATAGCAATCGCCTCTTGGTGCTGCCCGGTTCAGCTGTACCTGATATCCCGAGCTCGCTCTGTATCCGAAGTCTCTTCTGGTCATCCTGGGGCGAGATTTCTTTTTCAAACCCCATCACCTGCTGAGTTCCTAGTAACAGCTGTTTCCCAGCGCTGATCCCTGCGTAAGCATGGTGCGACGAAATAGTTCCAGACGGGCTTCCAGGTCGTGTTTTGTCTCCCGTGTACCAAGCGGGAGCGCATGTGGGAGGCATGCCTGCCACAAGTCCTGCTTTTGGACACGCCCGTTGGGGAATATTGGGAGCACTCGGTTGATGTGGCAGATGGTCTCTTGCGTCTGCTCTTCGTTGAAGAGTTGTTTCGAGCAGGACCTGAGGGCAAGATGCACCAAGCTACGCATGTCCAGAACCTTGCCACCCTCTCGCCGACGCAGGAAGTTGTAGGAGCAGAGTAAATTTATTGCCTCTGCTTTCTTGAGCCCTCGTTCAAGAGGGAGAATAGAGGTAGGTATCTCCTTTGGACTTGTCCACCGTAGAAAAGAGAGCAGCTGGGCAGCGGCGGCACTTGTATTGCGAGTTGCAGCAAACGACGCACACCAAGTTGTCAATATGGCCCCCTGGCTCCTGCTGTGGAATGTTTCATTGTGCAGTTGTCAGCCAAGCAGGTGAATCAGGCTGGTGTTGTCATGGTCCTGCTCCATCTCATGGTGACGTAAATGCTCGCTGATGGACATGCAGTTTGCATTCATTTAACTAACCGCCTGGGCCATCGCGAGAGGGAGATGCTCGAGTTTCTCCATAAGAGAAGAGAGAGTTTTATCGACGTCACCTTTTTGTAGCTCGTGGTTCTCGCTGAGAGACGTCTCCAGATGGCGTTTTCCCTCGCCGAACGACATTTCTTTTAATTTGACAACATTCTGCGGGTCCGCAATGCTGTTCGCGACTGTTGACGTGCGGGTGGTGACGAGTATTCTACCGTTTTGGGCTCTTGGGGAGGGAGCTGAGCAGGCAGCGAGGCTCATCGGGTGTTCCGTCAACTACAGACATGTCGTCGGCACTGTTGAATGTTGTCGATGGTGTTTTCACGTCCTGCAAAGCACAAATTCTTTGAGTAGGACAAGCTGCACACTGCAATGGGAAACAGGTCAATACATGCTCTACCTACTCCCTTTGGCAATTCACAAGCCAAAACGCACCTCTTTTGGGTCTTTCCGGGGGTCCTATCTGAAGAAGTATCTCCTTGGCATAGGCAGCTGCCATTGCTGCTGCGTAGGGCCGCCAGGCTTCTTTCGTCTCTTCGTCCGCGTAATCACAAACGCCACGAACGACACCAACCGGGATCTTGGGTACTACACCGGCTGCTGCTGTCTCAATACCGAGAAGATTATGCTTATCCCTCAGCTCATCCCTCTTCGAAGCATTCTCTATCAGTGAGCTGACTGAGCCAATCGTACCATACCATACGCGGGTACGCTTCCCAGGTTTTCGAGACTTTCTCTCCACCATGGACCGGTCAGTTTTGTATAACAAGTGCCGTTCTTGGCCCGGATCGTCGAACGCCTCGGGGCGGCTAGTTTGGCCATCATCTCCTGGTAGTGCTTCAGGAACGAAGGCTGGTCTTGAAAGAAATCTCCTGCTTTGATCTGGGTAATTGCCGACCTGACGAGCATGTGAGTCGTATCCATCCAGCCTCCGCGGCGGAGCACAAATCCGTTTTCAGTCCATTTGCCCAATTCCAGGTTGATTAGCCCTGAGACTTTGCCGTCTTGTAGGGCCACAAGCACATCGCCAAGTCGGATATCCCTCTCCTGATCACCGCCGAGTTTGGGCATGCCAGCAGCAACTCCAACTAGGAGGCCGAACCAGAGGTTAGGGAAAAACGTCTTGACTGTCTTGAAAGAGCGGCAGCAGAGCCCAAATCACAGTCCTCGCCTGCTGGTAGCGTGGCAATAATGACATTGTGCCCGCCCATCTCCCCTGGTGTGTACAGATACTCGTAGCCTCTTGCTGTGGGAAATCGGCCACGGTGCCTATTGTCAAGCATCAGAGTTACTGCAATGATTGAAATGCGATAGTCTTCTGGGTTTAGCGGCCGAGTCGCTCTCATTGTGATTCTTTTAGGCACGCCGTTATTTGACGGTAAATAGGCGGCAAAACTTTACCAGGAGAGTGACAAAAAGTAGCTTTATATGGAATAAGGCTACGGAGTAGTGGAAAGTAAGAAGCCATTCTTCTTCACCTGAGCGGCCGTCATTTATCCATTTCCGCTGCTGCAACTAGGAAGACGGTGTGTACGAGTGAGGCTTTTGCAGCGAACCAGCCGTCTCACCCTCCCTGCTAGACGCTGTACTCTCCAGTTTGACCGTCAATTGCTCGATTTGCTGACGCGGAAAGCAATTTTGTAACCTGGTCGGCCTCCTGCGGTCCATATGTGACGAGTCTATTATTGGACTGGGGTGCTCCGTCTGTACATGCACCAAGGGAGCTCGGTGCTCTGCTATCAAGCGTTTATTGTAGCACAGTTTCTCCCGTTGGTAAATCGTATCCAAAAAACTTGATCTCATCATGAAAACCCATCCTTGACCTGGTAGACACAAGGCTACTCCAGCGTCAGCCAGCATGTCCCACATCAGCCGCATGACGGAGTACCTTTTTCACGCAGACGGCCAAAGAGCCCTGTTAGGAAGCTCTAGTGAAGATCCTACATTCAACTGAGAGCCAGTCGTCTCCTCCTGTGCAACATGTTGCCGCTCCGACAAAAGATCCAGCGAGGCCTGGCTTTCTCGGCCGGCCATGGGATAAAAGCCACCTGCTCCAAGGACTCCATCCCACGGTTATTGAGTGGACTTGTTGTTCCGCAGGCTGCCTTTTCATACGGCCCGATGTTTTTGTCCCCAAGAGAGCTGTTGTGTTTGCTTGTCATAACTTCGCTACCCCAGCCTGATGACTTCACGCCAACCTAAAAGCAACCTGCTCCCTTGTTTGAAGACGATACGAGCCATGGAGTTCGTAAGCAAGCCTGCTGCACGCATTGCTGGTGCAGAATATTAGAGTTTCGCGCAATTTGTTTGCACATGATAAGGAACAAGGGCCGGCCTGCCGCCTGTCGATGCTGCCCGCATGAGAACGGGGCTCAGATGCACAGAGGCTGAAAGAGATGAGAGTGGAGGAAACTATAGCCTCATCTCGGCAAAGGTAGCACAAGCATCCCGTGCAGATGAGCGCGCGGGATTTGGTACTTTGCTACATTTACACCTTGTCAACGAGTCCACCTTGCATCTCCTCAGAGTGAGGCGAAATACATTACCAAAGAAAACAGTCTTCTGTCGGACCAAGAGGCGCTACATTGTATGTTCACAACGTGTTAACACTTTGGCATTACTATGTGTTTTGTCGCCGTATTAGCTTTGCTGCTGCGATATAATCCCTAACTAACTTGATGGCCAAAGCACTATAGTGTGCAACAAATGTTCTGGTATGATATATCCATGCCGAATAAGCGAAACCTAGTAAATAGCAAAAATAGTTTCTTAAAGACGATGTCAGCAATGTTTGTACAATGAGAGTGGTTCACGTCACTGGCCTCAACCCGTGCCATGGCGTTGAACGACGAGGGAGGCCTCAATCGATGGGAGCAGGGAGGCACTCGGGTCGACCGAACTAGCGATTAACGATGCTATTTAAGCGTGCAGTAACGGGTATATACTTCATAGTTGGTTGAATATCAGGTTTACTCCCTTCTTTCTCTCTTTTATGCCTTGTCTCTCTTAAAGCTGGAAAGTGTCGTCACAACCAGTCATCATCTTTGGAAATGAGTCCCTTTTACACCGGGTAGGATTTTTGGAGTTGGGAACCAGCCAATTTCGGTTATGGACATGTTGAAATTACCACTGATGCTCGCTTGGAGAGGCTTGTCGAAGATCCCTATGATCCTGATGTACGACGAGACTTGTTTCGCAAATTGAGCTCAATGATGGTTACCAGCGCCCAATGCGCACGCATTGTCGCTCCCAGCATTGCGGAACCCCAACTCGATGAGGTAAAATGGCACAGAAGCAGACGGACGCTTTGCACAGTTTGAGAGTTAAAGTTGAGCTTCGTAGATGGCGGTGTGGCTTTGGCGTTATGCACTTGTCAGAGTACGTTTGTCCTCACATCTACAGGTTCAAGTCGCGACTGTTGTACATGGAGTGGGCGCGTTGCCAAGTTGCATTGAGCTATTTCCGTGATGGCGATATTAAGCTTTTATGAAAAAAAGCTTAATATATAAGGTCCTTTTGTATTTCGCAGATGCAGATAACTTGACGCCCTCGTTTCGACTGAAAGTGCAGACGGAGAAACGTACCTTGGCCTCCGAGTTTTCGATAGAGACAGGCAACATCGACTACATTGTAAATCGAACCTAGCTGGTCCAAATGATAGTCAAGCTGGCTGAACAATCCTAGGGTTGTGTTTCACGGCGATATTTGCACGTGCCTTGGCGAGATATATGTTAAGTATTCTTTTGGCCTTCTTCATCGTCTATTTGGGGCTGAGAGCCTCGTCCTTAACAACACTCACAATCTACCTTGGGCTCAAAGCAGAGCCTTCTCTATAGTACCACCAGGGTCGTATTCGCTCAATCTGCAAAGACGTTTCCTTATTTCCCTTTGTCTCTTTTGTTACGTACTTGTTGATTGCTTAAATTTTTTCCTTGCAAGAAATGCCATATTCGTTCTTGGCCGCAGAGAGTCGACATGCCGACATACAACATCTTCAATCACATTGTATGCGCGGAATTCATGCCCAATATTCGCCGAGTCGAGACCGTTCATGTCTTTGAGAGAAAATCATGGCCCTGGTAGGCTGCAACAAAGCATTGGCCGATAACTTGTCAGCTACTTTCTTTCCGCCTGACCAGACAGCATTCAGGGTGTTTATGCCGAGCGTCATTATGGACGAGGTGTAATACTGACTGCCCGTAGCCGAGCTGTGGTGACGAGCACGTCTGACGTCTAAAGTGGCATCATGTCTAGCTAATAGTGAGACCAAGGGTTCTGGTCTTGCACCGAGCATATTTTAG
This sequence comes from Metarhizium acridum, assembly GCF_019434415.1. Classification (NCBI taxonomy): domain Eukaryota; kingdom Fungi; phylum Ascomycota; class Sordariomycetes; order Hypocreales; family Clavicipitaceae; genus Metarhizium; species Metarhizium acridum. Next base: position 1,061,859 of record NW_027094041.1, on the reverse strand, counting down.
AGTGCAAACTGACCAAGGACGATCTGTAAAGACTAACCTTTGAAGGAACTTGTTTAGGCATTGTGCTGTTGCAGACCAATGGCTTATAAATTGTATGCTAAACGGTTAATTTGGGCATGCTTTGCTGTTGAGAACTGAATCAAACGCGTATGGTAAGATGACCATCGTCCGGCACCCATACTCTGCGTAGATTTGGAAAGATGACCTGGTAGTTAGAATATCAGAGCTCAATAGTCGGCAAACACATGTACGTGCTTCATTTTGGTGAAGCCCAACTTCTCCCGAGCTGGCGTCACGATAATCAAGATTCTAGAGTAAAATTCTCTTATAGCCCGACATATTGGGCATGTGGGAAATCAGCACCAATTATCTCCTGCAAGCCCCATCCGGAGCTGCTCGTAAGTCTTGACAGAAACAAAAGAGGTTATTGTATTTGCCAGATGCTCAGCCTATTTCCGTATCCGGGTGCGAACCTCAATGACGCCAAGCAATCCCTCGTCGCAATCAAGAACCATCAAAACAGGCAGCAGCCGCAAGACCAAAATTAACCCCCACGTAACCAGTGCGCACATGAAACTCGCCAACTCGCCCGGTAAGATTGGTGATCGCCGACGAGTTGATTGCGGGGAAATCGTCACGCTCCCGCTCGGATCGGGAATGAACGCCACTCGCCCTCTTGCGGCTGACGTTTGAGGCAGAGTTATCCGGACCCTATTCGCCAGGGTATCCCAACTAGAACACGGCGTCTGCAGGCTCCAGGCGTGTTTGGTCGGATCAGATTGATCCCTCTGCCGGCAGATGAAATGTCATCAGATGCAATGCCGTCCCACAAATCGCTTCCTGCATCTGTATAAACACAATCGTATCGACGTGTCAAGGGGCCGTGAATACCACGCCATCTGACGCCAAGCTCCAAATCCCGAAAGACCTGCAACCCCCCTCGACAAGTTGGTCTACGACTTGCAAGTGAGGGAACCAACAAGGAAGCTCGTTGCGGTCATGCCTAATCCCCTCATCACCTGCCTCTGGTTCGACGGCAACGCCGCGGAAGCGGCGGAATACTACGTGTCCATCTTCCCCGATTCAAAAATCACAGCCAGGCAGGTCTATCCCCAAGGGGGCAGCGAGCAGCACCGGTCCGCGGGCAGAGACCTCGCCGTCGAGTTTGAGCTCAACGGCCACAAGTTTGTCGGTCTCAACGGCGGGCCCAAGTTCAGGTTCAGCCCGGCCATTTCGTTTCAAATCATTTGCGATGATCAGGCTGAAATCGACTACTACTGGGATAAGTTGAAGGAGGGGGGCGATCCGGAAGCCCAGGTCTGCGCGTGGGTGGCGGACAAGTTTGGCGTCTCGTGGCAGGTTGTATATAAGAAGCTTCCCGACGTCTTGGCGGGCGAGGACAGGGCCAGGGCGAGCCGGGCCATGGCCAAGATGATGGGGATGAAGAAGCTGATTGTTGAAGAGTTGGAAAATGCGTAGGGTGCTAGTACGGGCCGTCGTTGGGTGCCGCCGATGCGTTGTAGTCGCGATTACGATGAATATTGCTGCATCGCTACTTTCGGGCTTCTTTGCCTTGTGATGAATCGTGATCGTTCTTGGTGAATACGTGCTCATTGTCGGCTTCGTATATGCCGCGTAGCCCCTGGTGTACAGACCGCATCTCTTGTACCCATCCTTTCTTCTGTACTTCTCCTGTCTGCATATTGGGATCACAATGGCAGTTGGCCTACCTGCCATAAAGTATATTCATCACAAGACCTCCCAACTTATATGAGTACGCCTCTCCATTGTATAGCTAAAAGCTTCCTCATATCTGGCTATCCTAGCGTTAGTTTTCCATGAATGCCTCGTCATGCTTCACAGCTTGTTTGGCGTGTGCCAGTTCTCAACATTGACCTCTACTTCTAATCATGTATCCAACTCTTTGTCTGTGCGTGCAAGTTGTTCCTGCTGGGGTACTTTTTCCCATGTCATGCTAAAATTATCACCTTCCGACTAGACGTCGTAGATGAAAGCAAGGTGTATATATTAGCAGAGCAAGTATATTCCAATATAAACATTTGCCGCAGCTTCCAGGCACTAGTCCTCTAGCCACGGGCAAAAAACTAGTGATACCTCCTACAAGACCAGTATTCTTACTAATGATTCAAAGTTAAGTTTAGTAGACAAACAAGAACGACCTGGTTTCCCGCCCTCTTTTCCCCCCTCCTGTTTTATTTACACGATGCACTTCTGCCATCCAATCCGTACTGCCAACGGAAATAATAAGCGGGGATAATTACTTCGCAATTAGAGCAGGTTCTTTCGATGCCAGGCACAATCGCAGGGAATCTTGCTTTACTCTCAACAAAGGTGTATACGGGACCTTGTTTTGATCAACTCGTAGCTACTAGAATAAGAGCAAGCGTTTCCCCCATTTCCATCCCTTCAAAAAGAAGAGTTATGGTCCGACTTTTGAACTCCAAAGAGTTATCCCGCCAGTCTTTAAGTTACCGCCGCACATGGTAGCTGCAAGGGACCCAGTTCGGCTGCCCAAGCACTTGAAATGCTAATACTTGCTTTCGAATTTCGCAAGCCACCCAATGAACTAGCTTGGTCGACTTGGAACACCTAGGCCCGAGCCGAGGGTTGCTTGCCGGGTTCATCATTGCCGCTGCTTCGGGCCGGGGAAAATACCTCGAATATGCGTACATCCCAACAACCACGTATCCCCTGAGCAGCTCTACAACAAGGCATGTATCCAGTTGTAACATGCTATCCACGACACCGGAGCAAAATCAGTCAGTGGCAGATGAAATCCACCACCGGCGGACGCAAAAGGCCCGGTTCGCCTGAGCACTCCCCAGTCCCCGGATCCATCCGTCAACACGCTCCGACGACAAGATTCCTCTTGGATGTGCCCTCACATGCGTCAAGATGGTGCATCACCCCAAAAGCAGCCACGTCGGCAAATAGGCAGGCTGAACCGCCAGATACTGAAAGGAGCTCTATTTCATCCCATTACGCGGACAATGTAGTCTATCTCCTGCATCACATTCACATGCTTGAAGTGATTTTTCCCCAGCCACATTTACATCAAAACGCCTCCAAGGCTTCTAGAAAAGCCGGTTATTTTGCATCCAAAATCCAGTGCCGTCTAATAAATCGGCCGCAATCCCATTACCAACGCCTTGGCTTCTAATAGCCATTCTCTCGCTCCCAGCCATGCAAAGATTAAAAAAAAAAAAAGGGACCTGAAAATACACTATTGTTGTTTCTCGGCTCCTGGATCGCAACGGCTCGTATCAGTCTTGCTTGTCCAGGGGATGCATGTCGCAGTGTAAAACAACAAAACAGACCCCGACTCTCTTGCTCCTTCTTTCCAAGTGAGAAACCACGCTTGCTATCCAACAAATCCCTTGGTACATCGTACAAGGCGAGTGAATTCTCGTCTTCGGAATCGCCAGGCCTGAAAAGATGACGGCGGTAGCAACTACGCCCATGGTGCAAGATTACCATCGGTACGCTGGCTCTATTTCGAGTCTTGATGTCGACGGGCCTGGTCCACTGAAGCGCCGAAACAAAGCAGATCCTTGGCCCATGGTAAAGCATATCTCTCCCGGGGGAGGAATTCTTGGGATCCCCATCTCCCCCGTCCCGCTGTTGGAAGGCAAAGTTGCACCGCGAGCAAGATTAGTATTAAGTAAGCTGGCTTGACAGCAAATATTCGTCGTCATGAGCACGCGCAATCCTGCCCTCTGCGTCGTAATTTCCATCCACCAAGTCCAACACGAGCCCGTGTCTTCGCCATCGGAGGGTCAGTGTCGTCGATAACATCTTCGTGGATGGATCACCACGTCTGCGTCGCGAGAGCCACCAGTCTCTTCCAATATCCTGGTGGCAAAGCGGTTTGTTGTCAGTAGATTGTCACGCCCGTCAAGTAACCTACACACACGGCCTGGTGGGTGAGGCCGGTGAAAAAAGCTCCCACCAGACTCACTATGACGCCGTCCTCGGGACCAAGGGGCATCTGGGAATGTCGCTGCTGCGTTTCAAACTCTTGGAGGACTCGCTGGCCGTATTTAAGAAGTCGTATAGCCGCAATGATTTCGCCTCGGATAATCTGTTTCCGATTAGTACGCAGGCTCCAGCTTACATGTCTCGCGGAGAAATAACAAGGGTAGGGGTGCCCTACCTCGATGATGACGAATACTACGCACGAAATGATGTGGGAGAGCGGGTGTTTTGGCGTTCGCTGGATATCCAAAGCGGCCTTGATGGCCATGTTGTGATGGTGCAGGGCATATATACCCAGGTTGTGCCTCTCCACGGCCAACTGGCCGTTGGCCGCGTCGACCGGGTGCATGAACAGGTCGTGATACGACGACAGGGAAATCAAAGCGTGCCATATTCCAGGCTCTGCATGCGCGATCCGGAGAATCTTGGTCGTCCACAGCTCGTCGATGAAAAACTCGGAAACCTGGGCTAGTGTGCGCTCCCTGAAGGACTGGACGGCTTGAAATTCATCCTGGGACGACGGCGTTGGGTGCGCTATCGCTGCTTTAGTTGCGTATCCATCGCATTTGCGACCGGTTGAGGTACCTGTACGGCAAGGACTGTTAGTTTTCCTCTTTTTCGTCGAGCCTCTTTGCGTTTTGTGTTGGATGGCACTTACATCGGCTGCAAAATGGCCGCGTTTCGTCACACTTTATTCTCCGCGCTGTATCGGCAATGTCAGCACATGTCCCAATTTGGATTCCCTGCAGTACTTTCGTCCCGTTTCTGCGGGCAATACTTGCTGGGAATGGCAGGAAACCAACTAACCCCTATGTGACCGTGTTAGCCTCACTTACATGATACAACAACATGTCAGGCTCTCACCAAGCAGCAAAAAAAAAAAAAGGTGTACAAGAACAAAAATACAAGCACAATATCCCTTCACCGACTTACTTGCATGTTTGACATCCCGTTCTGACCTTGGGGGCCTTGGCTCGCTTCCTCTGGCCGGGTTTAACGCGCGTCATGGTGGTAAAGTCACAGATGGGACATCACTGGTCGGAAACGACAGCAAATAGAAAAGCAAAAGTGCAGGCAGTTGGCAAGCGGTCCGTACGACAGGACAAACGACGATGTTTCTGGGAATGCAGCTGATCATATGCATCTCTCGAGACCGGCGGCTTGTTCAACATCCATCTGCCAGCAAGGCTGATGATATATGAGCCCATGGCGGCCTATACGATGAAACGAATCACATTTGCCGTGGCTCCACAGGCCCTCCACTATTTATCTGGTAGGCCCATGCCTGCTTCTCGCTAGCCGCTCTTTGTTTCACAAGATAGCACTTGGTTTGGCGTGTCCCTAATAGCCGGAAGCTGTCTCTAGATCTCGACAACTCCACCACGGCCCAGTAGCCGGGGGTTAGGGTTCCCTCTTTCTTTCCTTTGCCCTTGGCTCGTGCGGCCGGAACCACTGTGGGAAAGCCCAGATGGGCTGTAGAGATGGGTTTGCTTGGTGTTGCTGGGCTGCCTGGCCGCCCAGGTACATACGTGCGTGTCTGCTTTTGGAATTTTTGGGTTCCTCAGCCCTGGGCTAGCCAGGACACCACCGGCAGTTTGGGGGATCTTCCCTGGGGTTCGCGAGCAAGGGTTGGTTTTGGGGCCTGGATGGCTCGATGTGTGGGATGAAGACGTTGGCTCCGGTACCAGTTCCAAAGCCACATGCTTGCGACAGAGATGTAACGTGTTGGTACATGTGACGCGTGCGCCTGATTCGGATCCGAAGGAAAGGCCAGCCTATTCAGGAACTGACTCGCTCGCGGCATCGCTAACCGCCAGTCAACATGGTACATGGATCGATTTTCCAAAGAAGGGCCCTGTCAGTCGTTTATATACCACGTTTTTGGTTTGGCGCTGGTCTTTGCTTGGCTCTCTGCGAACGGGACGCCATCTCCAAGGTGACAAGGTCTAACCATCATCCAGATCCGACTGACGTACATCCACCGTCAAACTTCAGACGTCAAATCCATTGCCCCCTTGGCAGCATTGCGCCGGCGTCGCCTCAAGGTTTGCCTCGGTGTGTCGTCTAGATGGAAAACCGAGTCAAACACTCGCGCGCAACTTGACACGTGTGATCGGGTTGCATTCTTTCCATGGGAGGCCTACATCTCATCCCATCGGGAATTTTCCTTCTTCTTCATGCGCATCATGATGGCCTGGGAATAGCTTCATCCCGGCAGCGACTCCATCGTGAGCCATCCCGGCGCACGCTCCCCCAAAACAGCTAGAGAAGCACAAGTCCTCTCCGGATGGCGCTGCCGAGGAATCTGAGAGAAATCGCAGGCTCTCAGTCTCCCGTGCTCTTCGTCCCATGCATACGTGGCCCGGCTATGCCCAAACTGGCAGCCGCTAGTCAATCCATCTGTTCCCTTCCCTCCCTTCCCACAGCCCGATTACCACCCGTTTAGGGCCAAGCAGGCATCTGTAGTCATCTTCTTTTTTTAGTTTGAGAAGCTGTTGACAAGACGACGACGTTTAACGCCGGTGTTCCTCGGGCGCCGCGGCGCCGGACTTCAACCCACGGCCTGCCTATCCGGCCGTGATGACAAGAGAAATAGAGTGACTGAGTGAGGCTGAGGGCATCTCCTTTGCATGATTACTCTGGCCACGGCCGGCAAGTACCGCCAGGCTAATTATGGGTCGCAGCAAAGTTTATTCTGTGTCATGTGTTGCGACAGACTCGGTAATAGGTATGGGGGTCCCTTATCTGGTTCCTACCGCCGCACTTGTTTCGTAGGGTCGTCGTACAGGGGGCGGCTAGGTATATTGCAATTTGATTTACCTGGATCAGACGTCCTAGCAAACTGGACGATTGCCATGCGACCCCGGGCTGGGCGAAGTGGTCTCGGCGCCTCGCTGCCTTCTTCGGGCGCGCCGCCGCTGACATCACGGTCCTCATGCCATTAAGCAACGGGCTTTCATGCCCTCGTGTGCTGGACATCTCTCTCGGTTTGCAACAAAAAGTCGGCCGTCTTCGCACCGCAAACGTGACCCAAATCGTGCAGAAGCGCTGCTGATGCCTACCTTGGCGGTCCCATCGGACCAGGGGCAGTCCTGGCACCTACGCGTACCGACCCCCCGACGGGGATACTCAATGGCATTCTTCCTACTCGCCCGGCCTGGTGAGCTGAGTGTATTCGGCATGGAAGTCGGAATCAACCATGCCGCATTTCCAGCGAGAGCTCGCCTGCCATGGCTGTGCTCCCTTCCTAACCCCGAGACAACTCCGTGCGTATTCATGACTGCTTACTATCTGTTCGATTTCATGGTTGATTACGGGGTTTTTGATATATTCGGCTTGTAGTGGTAATGTCGCGGACATGGCGTCAGGATGGTTGCTATATTTTGCGTATGGACAAGCTCTCCCAAGTCGCGTGAAGCGCCCAGACACGAACTCGCGACGAGCCTTTCACAAACGTTGGTTTATTATTAAGTTGATTTTAAAAATTAAGAAGAAAAAAAAGAAAAAAAAAAAAAAGAAGAAGATGAAGAAGAAGGGCTGGATGCAGGACATCTAGCATCACTGTATTTTGGCCGTACCTAGGCCAGGGAACCGTAACTAGCCACGCAGTACACCATGGACGCCTCGCGATGCGTCAGACACACTAGCCGTTACCTTTTTATAGTATACAAACGGTATAAGATGGATATTATAGCTATGGTGGCACCACCTCGGCTAATTCTATCGAAGCTGCTTTCCGTCGGATAATTGAAGCCAGCCTCGTTGCTCTTCATGTAAGTCGGGCTGGGGCTGTATGACGGCATCTCCATTCCGCAAAAGTCTCGCCACAGTGCTGACTGACGCAAGCTTCATCCGGCACTTGTCGCGGCACGCCGGCACACACCACGCCTACTGCAGATGTCATTGAGGGTTTGAACTTTGAAATCCTGCTGGAGCCGTGGACTTGGACCTTGATAACGCTGCTTCCTTGCCAGACCTTGACGATCAAGATGCCGACACAAGGCCCTGATGAAGACATTCAGAGGCCAGTATAAATCTGGTGACAGCCTCTGAAATGCCGGCCGTTTGTGGACATGATGATAACTCCCGGAGCTTGATGAGCTTGATACCACCACCCCGTAGTCCAACTTGCGGCCCGCGGTGGACGTGAGCTCTGACCAACATGCCCGGTGGCAAGGCGTCAAAAGCCGGTGCGACTTCAGACTCGGTTTCCAACCCAAACGCTGTCAAGGTACAACGGAGGCCTCTTCATGGTAGAGCCCTTTCAACCCATGGAATAACCTCGTCGGTCAGCCCGAGTTTATCAAACAATGGCAAGGCGGTCCAAGCACCGGCACGGCCTGCTCTACACGTGAAATTAAATTCAAACACGACGTCTCCTGTGCGCACAGCAGCGGCGTATAAGGAAACATGCCTCTTGGCAACCCTCCTGACCAGCTTCTCCTTCCCCTGGCATGACGTACTCTCGATAACTGATGTCGAACGAGTTTCCGCCCCTCGTCAGCAGACGGCAGAAGAAGCTTCTCTCTGCCAAAGACAAAAAAAAGCTTTGATTTTTTTTTTTCACATCTTTTACGTAACTCGTGATAAATATTGTACGCCTGCGCATGGATGCTAATACTGAGCTCAGAACTGAGTCCTACGACTATAGCTCGCGTCACCTGCTAATAACTTGGGCAGATAGAGAGCACTGACATGCCCGGTGAGCCCGCCGCAAAATGACGTTGGGCGTAATCATGACGGGTTTTTATCCTGATGAAAATGTCAAGCGGCGCGGCGCCGTCGGAACCGCTGCCGAGCTCGTCGGTGCTGCAGGAATAGATTCAACGTGACGAAGAGATGATGGCGAGCCTGCACTATCAGGAGAGTTCCGCTTTTTGCTAGTCAATTGTAGCTGGCATGCGCTATGATGTCAATAGATAAACGTTGACATGTGATATTCCTCATTGATGGTGTCCCGCCAGCTAGCTCCGGCGCACAACCCCGACGAGGTGTTGAGGCGTCTCCAAGCAAGTCGATTTCAGACATGTGATGAAGCACACATAGTCCATGGACGCACGTGAGGCGCTGCAAGTCAGCAATATACCACTTCGTCCGGTTGGCCGGTTGTCTTGTCATGTGACGCTCCATGTCCCGGGCCCGGCTTGTCGCTGTTGCCCCGTCCAGCGACCGCAGCATGGGTATCCCAGCTTGGACGAATCTACACCGACGGCGCGATCCCAGGCGTGATGCGATACAGCCGGGCGAAATGGTGACTTCGCAGCCGGTCAGTTTCTTTCGGCATTCGGCATTCGGTCTGGTGGGAGCTTGTGACGGGCGCACCACCGTTTCAGACGCTTTGGGTCTGCGGTTTCCGAGGCACGTGGCCCCGCGACCATGGCTTTCTGGCGGCGAGATTGTCGAGCGATACGAGAAGAGCGCCCGTCGAAATTGTGGAAATGGCCGTAGCGCACGTCACTGGCCTGTCAAGGTGCGGCCGTCCCTTGTCGAGATGGAGTTGACGGCAGGCAGGGATGCGGCCGGGTCTCGCACAACTTACAAGGCTGGTCAGCCCTCAAATGGATCTATGTATATAAGCCGACGTCACTCGACGACTCTCCCCGGCCAAGGGCTTGGTGCAGTGGGTATCGGCGAACTGGGTTTTGAGGATATAGAGTTGCCTAGAGAAACGCCGACGTTGACTTGTAACAAGTTACATTAGTTTTATGCATAATAGGCCCATGCATGCCAAATAGGAGCAGGAATACTTGATACTGATGGCTCAAGGCTGACCCAGCCACTGGGCGTCACATGAGGGGTTCCGGGCGTACTGGTGCATAGTTGTCGAGTCCATGCCCGCAATACGGCAGCTAGGCGTCTTTGGTTGATAGACGGCGCTTTCCAATATTTCATACCCATCATCATACGGCCATGCAGCTTGAAAATTCAAATTCATGACGAGTCAGATGTTGCAAGAGTTCGTGATGAGTCATGCCTTCTTGGGACACATACGTTGCGCCGGCATTGTTGCAAAACTTGCCAAGCTTGGAGAGGCAGGCCAAGTTGTAATTATAGGGCAGCAGGTCTGGGACTGTTGCCACGGGCATGCTCTGGTGGAATATCCCAACCAAGTGCTGCTCCTGCAGTTGGACAATGTAACAAAAAGCCTTGATAGGAAGCTGCCGCCACGCTCTTGTAATCGTGCAGACAAAATCTGCGAGGCGCTGTTCTCACCGCCGCTTTTGCCGCCTTTGCGTGAGGCGCCAATACACAGCCCAGGTACGGTGTATAATTCTCCGCATAGAATATGAAACTTGGTATGGTTACATTGTTTCTCCCGATAATAATCTAGCACATCTTCAAGAGGCCGTCCTGACGTCTTGTTCCTTGCAAACGCACATAGTCTCGAACTGGAGTAAAGGTATTCAAAACCGGGAAACCGCATGCTAGATATAAACTCGATTCGTTTTCCCCCCCATTACTTTGATTTTTTCCCTTTGTTTTTTGTTAAATTGACGCTTTTGAGCAAAGGCCAACCAAAATATACGTCAGGGGCTCTCCCTCTTCTGGGACCAACATAACCATTTTTCTGGCCTCAAATCTCTCAATCACAATGCTTTCTGACTGGTTGCCTCGACGACGCGACAAGCTGCTTCTTTGAATCAAACACTAGCACAACGAGGCAGCAATGCGACGATTTCGCCAAGGCTCGTGCCGATGGGCAGGCCACCCCCTTGCAGATACATGGAACATTCAGCTACACTGTGGCCGTAAAGACTACCAAAATCCCCCACTTTCGCGTCCGTAATTCCAGCTTTGACATGCACATGATGAGTCTGGCCAAGGTACTTCATGCGAAATCCGTGGCCGCCTACGAGTAACACGGCATCACCGGTCGATCCCAAACCCCCCACAGCTACGAGACGGACAGTCTTCCGGGATGGCTTATATCACGGCGCGCAATATATGCTCTACGGAAATTCTCGATGCTGTGTTCCGACAGCGCAATACTGTGGAAGACTTGGCGAGGTGCTTTGCATGCCTCGTCGTCCCGTTCCAGGCATGAGCTAAGAGTCTACGCGGCTCCTTCGCCTAGTCACAGAATAACAATTCATGAGTAGATCCGGACAGTACATCTACTCTACTTGGTGAGTTTCGGTCCAAGTTTAACCTTGTTGCTTGTGCCCTACCGTCTTATTTTACCTGAATACAAGACAAGTTCGCCAAAGCCTGCCAGCACTCTTTTTAGGGACGTTTTCTTTGGTCCTTGGCTACAGGGGTCTGTGTGAAATGAATTTCTTAATGAACTCCGAAACGGGCATCACGAGAATTATTGACTGGGCAGAATCGAAGGTTCTCCCATTCGGCTTGGCCTTATAGGGGCTCAAGAATACCCTTGGCTACACCGATTTTTCGGGGTGGCACTACTATGATGACCGCCGTGAACTCGAGGACCTTTCCTGGCAGGTATTTGGGGCAAAGCTTCGCAAGGGGTCGGAAGATGAGATGCTTCTCACTCGGACGTGCGAGGATGGAGGGTCTCGCTCTGTCGATGTGGGCTTATCGTGAAGGGCAAATTTTTCAAAGGCGTAATGGACCCAGCCAAGTCCTCGTCTCTCCATGTATCTTGAAGCATTCTGCACGACTGACATTTAAGAAGCCCTTCTCGCTAGACGCACCGGCGCCACCCCCCCAACCGGGGGCCTGCAACACTTGGTGAATGATATCCTTAGCCCAAAGAACATCCACAACGTGATCCTCCCTCCCATCTTTCCATCAGTAAGAACCAGATGAGTCTCCCTGACCGTGTGGGTGTGGCTCTGATTCCTTTGAGTTCGGTCATGGTTGGTTTAAGCGAGAACAAGTCCAACATTTCAATTCTCTCCCGTCTAGCACGGAAGCACCGTTGTCCTTGGGGATACACTCTCACATCGTATCCGGAACTTGTTTTCCGAGAACTTCAAGTCTGCGGCCGCACTAAAAAGTGACAAGACGGTTTAGCTCCGATTATCCAGTATTTTTCAAGGAGTTTGCTCTACCCAAGTCATGAGGCTCTGTCACACGGTTACGCGAGGGCTACGATCACGGGACCTAGGGCAGGAGGCCCTCACCGACTTCTTGCATTTACAGAGACGTTTGAATCCCCGAGGCCTTGAGGAAAACCAAGGACCTCTGATACCAAAAACTGCTATTAGATGAATCGAGTTATTGCTCCAAACCCTCACTGAGCCCTTGTCACAGGCTTTGTTGAATCTCAGTCAGTTCACGATAGTATATAGCCGTCTGGTTGCTCATCTTATTCAACCATCGGTCAACAGCTCTGCAGCCTATTCAGCCCCTGTAACATGAATGCCAACTGAGTCCTCTAATGTGGCCAATAACCCACAACACGACGTGTCAAAGCAGCTGTAAACAGCCTGCGTCGACGAGGCTTATGATAGCATGTCTATGAGCCAGATTCCTATTAGTGCACTGTCAATGCGCTTGCTTGGCTGTGCTCCTCATTTGCCCACATTGCTCCGGGCAGCTTTTATATAGTCCCCATGAATGAAGTCGGCCAAAACCTGTTTTCAGACCGGCATCAAGAGCAATAGCCCCCGACTTAAAGACTACCGTATCGATTGGCGGTAGGATCATCAGCGCTGACTGAGTTGCAACGCAGCCCGCGTCTACATAGCTACCAGGGGCTTCAACAAATCAGGCGATTCTCATATGTAATTTACTCCAGTTTATGGAAAGTATATGGCAGAGCACCTCGACAGTTCTGGCAGGTGTAATATCCGCGGTCTTCTTTGCGGGTAGGTGATTGGTACGCTCTACACGTAACTCAAAGTGTTGGGGCCTAATCGTGCAATAATTAAAATTATTGCACTTACTACTCATGCTAATGTTGTAGGAGCTTTATATGATTCATAGTATAATCCTGTACCTGTGTCTAGGTACACTAAGAAGAAGAAAGCTGATGCAGTATTACTGTGTAAGTAACGAACTAATAAGCCATGATTCAAAAATAATACACCCTTGATAGCGTTGATTTCTACTGGAATTATCCTGGCACTAATGATCGTTTCGTAAAGCCAGATGACGGCAGAAACGTTGCACCCCGCTCAAGGAATCAACAGCGAACCAATGTAGTTCATGCTCTCCTTTTCTTGCAACGACCATTCGCTGGTATCTTTGCAACTTTGACATATCTGCTGTCGACTACGTTGACTGTGTCAACACTACGAGCTGTGACCGACCTTGACGGCGTATGAGATGCACGAAACCCAGCAGGTGTGGTGTGTACTCGTCAAAATAACCATCGGGTAGTAATGAGAGCTGGGTCAATGTGGCAGTACTAACTGCTCCTCGGCAGGCAATATTATCCTATCCCGCGCCAACCTCGCCAAGGTCAAGCTCGCCTTAGGCCGTTTCTAGAGAAACAAGAAGCCCACCGGCCAGCTACACCCCGGACTTAGTTTCTATCATCGATCATTACACCACTAGATTCCTCGTGTTCGCCACCAGGTTCTCAGATCAAGAGCGATACAACCTGTAAACCGCTCCGACAACTCGAGACGCTTGCCTATTTCGAGGTCGTGTATCTCTTAAAGCAAAAGAACATGAATCCGCACCACAGTCAAGAGACTCGGACAAAGTACATGGCATAGAGCGACGACCAGTAAGTCGCCCATGACTGCGCCGACACTTTCAAGGCCAGAGTGGACTTTTACTAACCACCCTCGCCTTGAAGGCTTTCTGAAATAGCCCATCAACCAAGGCTTATAGATTTTAGGTACTCTCAAAACTGTCTTGGGTAGCAAGGGCACCGACATTAAAGCACTAGAGCATACTCGGCGTCAGGACCATGTCCCCATTTTTCCCTTGCCTCGGCTAAATTCATGCGTACTTTGGTTCATACGGTCAAGAACGCAGTCAGGAAAGGCACAAATCAGTTCTATGATATCATATTACAGAGACGGGCACGAGAGTCTGGACTTGACATCACAGCTAAGGCGAGGAGAATCTGCATCTACCAACCATAACCAACGAGCTTCACGACACTGGCAATGTGCAGCCAAGTATAAGTTCAAACCTTGATTCGTAAAGTGAAAGGTCTAGTCACTGGCTTGGGCGTGATATATATCAAGTCAAGAAGGTTTACCCGTCAGCGACTAAGTGGCTCGTCCACTTAGTCGCTGACGGGTAGATATCAATTGTTGGCGAAAGCTCACTTGGCAACGGCGTTGAGGCGGGCCAAGCTAGCACGATCACGTGAGGATGCCTTGCAGCTGCCAAACACTGGCGTAGAGAGCTTGACACCTGCGAGCAGGCCAATGGCAAGATCCACCCACGATAAAAGCTTCAGCCTTCCATCATGTGCTCTGTCAACGAGTGCACTTGGTCTGATTGAAAGGCGCAACCCACGTGAATTGCCATGGCATCGCGTTCTCGGTCCCCTTCGCGGGGCCGTCAGAGATCTCTGACGCGCTCCATGTCCTCGCGCTCTGATGATTCGCGCTCTCCCCGACGACGCCGCTACGACTCGCGCAGTCCGTCGCCTATAACCCCGCCGCCTCGTCGCAACGGGCGGTACCGAAGCGACAGTCAAGGCTGGAGTCGAGGCCGCGGAAGAGATAGCAGAGAGGCCAGTGAGTCTCCATTAGCAAGAAGCACAAAGGTCGGCTCAGAAACGTTGGCGCTCGTCTGGTGTTGGAACCGGAATGTTAACCTTGCTTGCAGATTGTCGTGGAACGCTTGTCCAAGAATATCAACGAGGATCACCTCCACGAGATATTTGGCCAGTTTGGCCCCATCAAGGATCTTGATCTGCCCATGAACAGAACTTGTACGTGTCTCTCTCTCTCCTTTTTTTTTCTCTCCTATATCTCAAAGAACTTCCAGAACTTGCACTAACTTGCTCCCAAAGTTGGAACAAACCGAGGAACCGCCTACATCTTATTTGACCACGAAGCCGACGCAGAAGCCGCAATCTCGCACATGCACGAAGCTCAAGTCGACGGTGCCACCATCAACGTGTCGATTGTGCTGCCACGGCGAAAACTCTCGCCGCCGCCCCCAACAGCCCGCAGGGGCGCCAACATTGATCCTCGAATTCCCATGTCGGGCCCTCGAGGTGGTGCCGGTCCGCCCGGACGTGGAGGAGGATTCAACGCTGGCGGCGGTCGTCGTCGCGGCTCTCCATCTAGTCGATATGGTCCCAGATCGGATGTGTACAGACCCTTGTCACGCTCGCCGTCCAGATCTCCAGGAGCTCCTCCTTCCCGTGGCGGCGGCGGCCGATACCGCAGCAGATCTAATGCTTCATACTCGTCTCGTTCTCGGTCAAGGTCACCCGGACCGAGGCGACGAGGTGGTGGTGGGAGCGGCGCAGGCGGAGGGGGAGGGGGAGGGGGAGGAAGATTCGAAGACGACAATGACAGACGACGCAGCCGCAGCCGCAGTCATGACAGCTACGGGGCCCGAAGCCGGTCTCGAAGTCCGCGAGGCTACCGATGATGACCTGGGCAGGGTGTACCGTTGGGCGTGGATGCAAAAATTCATGAAATTGGTCGTAGGCGTTCAGGTTCTAGGTGGAGTCGAAACCCCAAGTTGGGGCGGCGTCTTGGTTGATCAGCCCGTGGATGTCCAAATCTATAATTTTGCAATCAATTGGCGATTGTAATAATTAACTCAAGGATCACGGTTATGGCTCATGTTGCAGGTTTGTTCTACGGAACATCAGAGGTCGTACAGTGGCCACGTTGCCCGCCTTGGCAGAAGTATACGACAAGTCTAGACAATGATAATAGAATGCAACGACCATTTACATGGCCAACATATAAACCGTCACCATGTACCATCCACCCCATGATATCGTACACTTGCATGCATGATGTCTTGCCGCCTTGGTCCTGCACCCAAAGGAATACGCCCCTTTTTAGCTTGGATCATGGGTGCAGATGTTGCAATCGAGCTCGCCACCCGTAACAGGCAGCTCCTTGCGCCCCTGGATCCGAAATCTCTTCATCTTGGACCCCTCGCTGCTGAAGTAGTGCCTCTTGTCGCCGGATTTGCTGGCGCCAATCCAGACGGTGAAGCTTCATGCCTCGACGCCGGCGAGGGCGACGGACGAGCAGGCGCGAGGGCTTCACTTGTTGAACCAAGGGTGAGGATTTGCTGTCAGATGTGATGGCACTGATGTTGGGTTTGGTGGGATTGTTCTATTGGCACGGTAGTCTGTGGACTTTACACATTTTGAATCTGCATGCTTGAGATATCTCCATCTTGACTATTCCTAGCCGGACGGTTCGGCTGTTTACTATTTTGAGGGGATCCGCGTGGCCTTGACGCCGTTTCGGCCATTTGGTGAATAATACAAATGAACCCTGGATTCTGCTGGACGGGGGGGAAAGGGGGATCTGGTGCAGATCGCCAGGCGATCACTGAAGGCCGGTGCCATTCCTAGGTGCTTGGTCTCTTTCTTCGCATCAGATGTCATCATGTTCCATGCCACGAACCCATCCACCTCCTTGTCGAGCCAAAAGAAGCAGCCTCATCGCCCGGTGCCCTACGCTTGTTCATCCACACACCAGACGCAAAACAGCCTCCCCGTCGGCGGAAGCACCACCCGCTCCCACAGGCAAAGACACCCAAACAGCTGCCTGCTTACACGCAGCAGGCTCGACATTGTGCCGATGTTCCAGGCTTTTTGCTCAGCTCACAGGACCCCATCTCTGTAAAGACGCGGCAGAGATAGATCTCGTCGTTTCATGTGCGGCCCGATGTCGACTTGCAACGGGGGGGCCAAGGAATGCTTGCAGATATCCGAGACGAAGGGGCTTTAAAGGACTCCTGGTACCCGAGCAAAGCCTGCGTTGCAAACAAGGCCACGTTTATCCCAGGGGCGTGTATGCTACTATTGGGGGCGGAGAAAGAGTGGACAATTGTATTGTCTCCTGGTACCAGACTTTTTTTGCTTTAATAGCTTACACGTCGGTCGAGTGGGTCGGGCTCGTGCTACCTAGCTACAGTAAGGTGCTAAAAGTCTGCGCCCCCCTTATTGTAAAAATATATGGTAAAATATTAAGGAAAAAATACTCTTATTTTAAAATTAAATAAAAAGCTTTATATATATATAATATAAAAATAATAAAAGATAAAAAATTTAATTTAATTTTTAAATTTTTTATATTATCAAAGCTTATAATTTTAATTATTTTATTTAATTATATATTGTATTGTATTAAGTACGCTAGAGCTCTTTTAAAGCTATTCTAGTATATCAACCCGTATTTCAAGTAGGAAAACCCTTAGGGGAAGAAAAACCCACTTGTATTCGTAAAGCCTTCCCCCCCCCGCCTTATACCCCGGCATAATATAAGGCGTATTTCTTCTCGTGTAGGTTACAGGTACTAATCATTCGCTTTCGCCTATCCTTAACCTATTATCCTGATTTTTCTGCGGTGTATTATATTACGGCTATAATACGTGCTAGCTTAATTTTCCCCTACCCTAGAGCTCTGGGCCTGCTAGCTAATTTTTTAGGTGGGCTTAGCTTAATTCCACCCCTAAAATCACGTGATTAGAATCACGGGTTAACTGAATTTCCGGGTGACCAAGCCGAAAATTCAGGTGCCTCCGGCCGGGTTCGAACCGGCTTTTAATTATATATTTAATTTTAAAATATTAAAAAATTAATTTTTTTAAATTTTTTTCATAAAATATTAGTTTTTTTATATTTTTAAAAAATTATATATAATTAAATAAAATAATTAAAATTATAAGCTTAATTAATATAAGAGATATATAAATTAAATGATATTTTTACTATATAATATTTTTTATAATATTTTTATATATTTTTTTATTTAATTTTAAAGTAAAAGACTTTAAAATTTACTTTTCCCCGTAATTTTACCATACATTTCAGAAATAAGGGGGGCGCAGACTTTTGGCTACCTCCTGTACGTAGAAACACCCAGTTGACGGTACCAGACGAGTGACATGGAGCATATCCGCGGCCGTTTATCCCAGGTCACAACATTGAGTGGGACATGGTGTCTGGTGCCCGTACACTCTACACTCTCTCAGTGACCTGCGTATTTGCAGCCTCAGGATGTCTCTTTTCGGCGATAAATCCATCCTTGCCACATACCCTACACCTGCATCACCGCCACGTCTAATATAAAAAACAATATATTCAATATCAGCTCTACATCCACGCCATGCCAGCGCCCAAACCAACCATGCCAACAGCAGCACCAACCACACGCGCGGTACACCTAGCCCCCCCTCCATGGGAAGTGCTACTAGACAAGGAACTGGTGGCGCTCGTGGCCGTCGCCCCCGATGCATCAGCACCGCCCGTCGTCGTCGCAGCAGCAGTAGTGGTCACCGGACAGTCGGCCGTACACGGCAAATCACTGGTAAAGACGCCGGACACAGTCGAGACGGCAAACACAGGCGACTGCGTAGCGGCTCTCGGGTCCGGCGCTGCGCCCTCCACGTCCGGGTTCAAGACATTGCCAATGATGTGCATGACGCCGTTGGCAAGCAGGATGTCCGGCTGGACGATGCGCGCCGAGTTGACATACTTGGTGTTGCCGTCCTGGCGCACCACCAGGCGCGCAGGCCTCCCGGCCGCGTCCGTCGCGAGCGTATCGTAGCTCGAGCCGTTGGCCAGGCGCGCCGACGAGAGCACCCTGCCCGGGACGACGTGGTACCTCATGACGCGGGCGAGGCGGGGGGCGTCGAGGCCCCTGAGCGTGCCGCCGACGAGGCCGTACGCGTCGTCGAGCGGTGCAAAGATGGTGACGTCCCTGCGCACGGCGAGCTCGGGCATCAGGCGCGCGGCGTACAGCGACCCCAGGAACGACCGGGCCTGGAAGGCGTCGGCCGTCTTGGCCACCTGCGCCGGCGGCACGAGCAGGTTGTCGACGACCTGCACCAGGCCGCCGGCAAAGGGGATGTCGGCCTCGAGCAGGCTGCAGCGGCTGCCCTGGCCGCTGGTGAAGACGACGGCGTCGCGCTGCCGGTTGACGAGCACGCCCTGGCCGGCGGTGACGTTGGTCAGGGCCGGGCTCGTCAGGCGGCTGGTCTCGAGGTACGTCGGCCCCTCGCGCAGGGCGGCCACGGACACGGCGCCGTCGAGGATGTGATACTGCAGGATGGCCGTCGTCTTGTCCCTGTCGTCGGCGTCCCAGAGCGGCTGGAGCGCCGTGTAGGCAATGTTTGCCATGGCCTTGTCTGACGGCGCGACAATCTGAGAGCAAAAGCGTCAGCAAGCTGTTGAATTCCATCTCTGTGGTGTGAATTTTTTTTGCATCTTGCCGCGGAAAACTCATGGCATCTTTTGCCTGCGTGGCCACGGGGAGCGAGCGTCTCGTACGTACCGTCACTCCATTGTCACTCGGGAGCTCTAGCAAGACGTCTGGATATTTCTGGAAAAAAAAAAAGTCAGCCGCCAAAGGCAGAGTTTCAGGCACATACAAAACGGCACATTACCTTGATCAATTCATAAAACTTGGTCAGGTTCTTGTTCGCAGCCAGCACGGAGCCCAGGTCCTTGTTGTCGTCTGCCATGGCTGCGGCAACCAACGCGGCCAGGCTCAGCGCCGCCTGCAACCACATTGTCGTCCGTTGAGGGCAGCAAAAAGCACCAGGAGCTGTAACAAGAAATGGAATGCAAATTTTTCTCTTTGGCTATACGGCCAAGGGATGCATCAATGCCCAAGATGCCTCTGGAGGAGCTTCACGTCGCCCCGCGTGTGCAGAGACAAAGAGACGGACAAAGAGCACGACATCCGACGATGTTGTTGGTGCCGCGACGTGACAGCTGGCCGGTGCGCGACGCCAGCCGGCAATACTAGCTTCCCGCCAGCGAACACCACGTCGCAAAAATCATGGCCAACCTTTTATCCGCGGCGTCAACCGGGTCGGCCTGGCATTTACAAAAAAAAGCCGAGTGCAACACGAGAGGGGGGCGTGGCATCCTGGGAGTTGCCGCTTTCCCGGGTCTCAAATCAGACGAGTTGCGGTCTCAACCGGCCGGGCAGCAGTCTTGGAACACGATGAAAACAAGAGACACAGATGAATGATGGGGAATGCGCACCAATCTGTCAAACCCCATTGTTCCATCTGGCTCGAGCCGGTCTTGTGGAGGGAACACAGGGCCGGAGACGAGATTTCCAGAATACGAAGCCATCGGCGCGAAGACACCAACCGCCATCCAACGACCAAAGTCGCCCGAGTCCTTGTGAAACCGCCCAGTGACACTCGAGATGGATTTTGAATTTGATCCTCTTTTTTTCGGGCGCCCGGCCGCACCGGACCTGTCACGGCAGTCCATTGTAGACATTCGTCGGGGACGGGTGTAACCCCGGCCTTGGGAGCTGCTCACCACCCACATAGTCTCTCACCTTTTCCGTGTGCCCGCAGCCTGCCGTTTACCAACATTCTCCGGCTCTCGTACGATGGCGATACCGCGCACGAACAAAGAAGGAAAAATAGACACGAGTTTTGGATTATGCGCATGACAAGACAAGGGGGGCCAGCCGCATTCCCTACCACGGTGACCCGGCACATCTAGATTCCCGCGATGAGTTGGCAACTTACGGGGTACACTAGGCAAAACTACCCTGCACCTTGCCGCAGGCATCCCACCCTGTTTCGTTGTACGTGAGCTGTATGTAATACGGAGTAATAGAGTACGGAGGAAGAGAAGATTTGGTAAAAGACATTTGATATACGAACAAAGGTACGTCAAGACCGGGTTCCCCTCCCGGTAGTTTGCATAAGCGAGGAACCGCCCATCCTGCGCGTTATATACCGCGTCCACACTAAAGTCAGCGCAAACATCTGCGTCGACGCTCAACATTAAATAACCAAAAGGGTGGCAGAATATCGAAGATGCCGCGCAAACGCCTCATGCCAAAACGTGCTGTGCGACGGTGCACCGAGAATATTTTTTTTCTCGTTTGCAGTCACGGCCGCAGCAAATTGAACCACGCAGATGCACTTGACGCCGGTGTGCTCGACAGGGGAAGAAGATACAGAAACGACGTCTGCTAGAAAATACGAGATTCATGCTGCTCCATGTCAACCACTGCCTGCTGGGATTCCCCTGCCTGAGCCCGGGTGTGTATCGTAAGGCGACGTCTGGAGTGTTTAGACCTGCAACCCGGCAAGTTTGTTGTGACCCCCGTCATTGACAATTTTCTTGATGGGATCGGGGCCGCATATCGACCTGCAAGTCGTCATCTTCGCCGGGCCTTGTAGCCACCGCACTTGACATGTCAGTTGGTAGGGGCCCATGCCTTGCAGCATTTTGCCATACAATGCCACGGTTTCGAAAACGGATAGCCGCTGGCTCATTCCATCTCATCTACAGCACGATAGCAGGCTACAAGGTGGAGACTTGGCGCATTCAAAGTGTCTGCTATCAGCATGGATGGATACATATATCTGGTCAGTTGGCGTCGGACCCCCGCGTATCGCGGGCCCGGGCCTCCGGAGCTACGCCAACCAAGATGCGGCTTTTCCCTCCGTCTTGCTGCAGATACAAAAAAAAAAATGATGTATATGACAGGAGCCACATGTCGATAGTAATTGGCGACAGCGGCCGTTATCCCAAGGTTGACTTGGGCCGACCAACTGGGCTTGCCAGTTGCTTTCGCCGTGGCTTCGTATTCAACAAACCCAGAGTCGGCCCCAAAGTACCGGGGAGTAGCGATACATGGAGTCTGAATGCCTGATCTCAAGTGCTCTCCCCCGGATCTTTGGGACTCATAATGACCGAGACAAGCTGGGGGCATCGACGTGAAGGCATCGTTGGGCCGAGCCAGACCGGCTTGATGGTTTTTGCTGGCCACCCCGTAGATAGCTTGCGTCGTCCATCGAGAACAAAGCGCGAGTTGGCACACAGAGTCGTATTGGTGAACAATTGCTGCGCGCTAGACTCGGCTCCCCGCGATGCCGGACTGCCATTATTTTGCCCTGCTGTCAAGGGCGGCCAGCCCCCTCGGGTCCAAATCAACACAAGTCCAGACGCTGTACCGGAAGCGCCTCGGGTTTGCGACCCTTCCCGGTGGACTCGTTCGTTTCGGCCCGTTGTTTTGTGAACCATGTCGTTGGGACAAAAGGGTGCAGAGTCGGCGAGTTTAGCTTCCATGGCCACGTGCCATTGCATTCCAGCTGCCATTGTTGGGGGCATTGTTATCAGGTGTGCAAAAGCGGCACACGATAAGGCAATACCACGCCAACATAATGATCCCTTGGGTGTGCAAAGGGTCCAGTCACGTACCCGCATCTACAGAGCTCTCAAGAGGCCTTGGAACCATCAATTGATTAGATTGAAAATACTTCAATCACAATAGATATTCAATCATATAATTTACATCAGTCAATATTGGTTATTTGTTAGCTCACACTCCCAAAAGATACTTCTTTAGAACATTCCCACGCTCAAGGGGGTTAGGCATGGCCTGCGAGTTTGCTGTAATACGCTGGTAGTAGAATTTTGCGTCGGGGCCGCTGACTCGAGGGGAAAAAAAAGGATCCTCTGACATCAAACCCTTTTTTTTTTGCCGTAACACGTACACATGCACGTGGTAGTGTGACTCCATGATACTGCAGCGCAACATCAGCAGTCACGTTAAACGAAGGAGCGCAAAGTCGCAATATTGCCTGAAGCTGAACAAACTGCGGCGTGGGAACGAATAGACGCCGTGCTTGGCCCTGCATTGCCAATATGCTGGTTGATCTGTTGACCTGGGAGCGTACATAATATTGCGGGACACAGCAGGCCATTGACGACGAAAGAGCTCTCTGGTTGCATCGCTCGCATCTCCCGACATGTAACCACACGCTCACAGCCCTGGCTTTTGGCTCGTCGTCGACCCTGCTGTGCCTCCCTGCCGTGCTTTGGGCTGGCCACGGTGCATGCAGCTCGAGTCTCTCGAGTTCCCATGGTTTTTAGTCCTTTCCAGGCACTTACTTGGTTTCCTTCCTGGTTGAGTTCAGACACGACGGCGCCCAAAACCGGCAAGGGGCGTGTCTCTAGACGGCCATGCAGGAACAGGGATCGGGGTCGACGCCACAAGCACCTTAATCAGCCACAGGTTGCTGCCGCTTTTGCGATGCCCGTTTCTTCAGTTTCCGTGTTGCCCCACGAACCCGGGCAGACTTTGCTTTGAAAGGCTACCCGTCTAAAACACAGGCATGACCAGTTGGCTCCTGAAAATATCTTGGTTCCAACTTGTTTGGCCGTCCTTGGGGTCCGTTCAAAATTGAGACGGCCAAGATGGCGCTCCGTACAAACAGTGTACTTGGCCGGAGCCACAGTCTCAGAAGTGATCGAGTCGGCTACCTGGCCTCGGGGGCTCTTTATAATGAGCACGCAAGTACCAGTTGACATTTTGCATTGGTCATTTTGCAGTGATACTCTCTGCCCAAAAGCCCCGTACGGAGAGCACCGGGCGGGAAATTACACCTGACGGTCAATTGCAGGCGGGAGCGCCGGGGGTGGTTGACTTGGCAGAGACGGCTTCCGTAGCCATTTGAGCTGGAGCCAATGGGCACGTACAATCAGAGTCAGTTGTACAAAGCCTTGAATAATACTACTGGGACACGAGAGTGAACCTGTCGACCTTGATAATCATGTCTGCAATGCGGTTGGTTGACGGGCCTAAGGGTGGACAGACAATACGGTGCTTACTCCGTGTGGTAGGCGGCGGGGGATGATGCTATTTGTAGAAGTTCAAAAATGACGGGCAAAATATAAAACATCGACACACACAAAACTGAGCCAAGTTTTTTTTGCAAACTACCTAAGTACCTACATAGGTATGGACCTGACCCCACCATGGGGCCAATGCACTCAGCACTGAGCGGTATGGCGGCAACATTGAACATCAATGTCCCAGGGGCACGGTGGTGTCCGTGTGCCATGGTCGCTCTTGCCAGACGGACCGCACGCCGTACTCCGTACAATACGGACGTTCTCCAGGGCAGCCGCACGAGCCGGGCCCCTCCCTCTGGAGCGAGCTGGCGAGCAAGGGCTCAATGTTACCAGCCAGATGCAGCCGACTGAACCTGACACCCAGCTCTTGGGCAGTGCCCGTGTGGTGGGCCTCGCCCTGGCCGTTCAATGACGGCCCTATGCTGCGAGTCTTGGAGTGGCACCGCGTCCAGCCCACTGCTACGAGATCGTAGCTGTGCTGCTTGCTTCTTCCATCGAGTCCTGCCCACATGTCTACCTGGGACTTTGAACTTTTGTTCGCAGGCACTCTGCATCTGCTTCATTCTTTTAGCAATCGGAGTCGACAACCTAAGTCTCTGCAATTACGCCAGAGCCCAGGGCGTCACGGGGTCGCTCCGTCATCCCCATTCGAGAAACAGCTTCGGTTCCCAAGAGGAAGCATTGGTGACGTCCTGTTTGCTCTCTTGTTGCGGGCTGTAGTCGAACTCGCAGGCCCTTTTTTTTTCTATTTTTTTTTCTGTCTTTTGTTGTAATATCTCCTCGGTGTTTCATCCTCCCATCCTTCACCTCGCGTCCCGGCGCTCTCACTGTTCGCCATGGAGCAAGATCCGTATAACCACGGCTACTATGGCCATCCAGTACCATCTGCTACAACAACCGTCAATCCTACGCCAATCCGATCCGGAACTCCAAACACAGACAATAGCCGCAGCCTTTTCGGCGAGAATGATGCGGCATCCTTGAACCGTCCTGGAAGAGGCACGAATCCATTTACCAGCCCCGATGCATCAAGGCCGGCATCCAGCTTCGGCTCCTCAAGCGCCATGGGGCCTCGATATGATGTCAATTCCCAGCTCTACTTCCATTCCAGGCGAGTAATGAAGGGCGAAGTCGAAAAGCCTTGGTTGGAGAAGAAGGATCCCAAGGAGAAGTGGGTTACCATTCTGCCAATCATCGGCATTTTGATTGGCTTGGGTATTTCTGGATTTTTGGTCTGGGACGGCATTCGCAATGTCGTGCACCACAAATACTGCCCTGTTTTGGATGATAACTTTGACGGCGGCTTCAATACCAACGTTTGGACCAAGGAAGTCCAAGTTGGCGGCTTTGGGTGAGGAGTCCTGGGCTTCTTTACTGTCCATTCAATGAGGCCTCAGCTGCTAACACGTGTCGCAGCAACGGCGAGTTCGAGCAGACCACTGGAGGTGACGAAAATGTCTTTGTTCAAAATGGCAACCTAGTCATCAAGGCCACTCTCCAAGACGCCGAAAAGGTGGAGAAGGACAACGTCATTAACCTGCTCAAGGACGGAACCTGCACGTCTAAAGATTGGTACAGCTGCGTGGCTGCCACCAACACCACGACGGGCAACTCCAGCGTCGTCCCTCCAACCAAATCCGGTCGCATCAACACCATGAAGGGCGCCAAGCTCAAGTACGGCCGCGTCGAGGTCACGGCCAAGCTCCCTGAAGGCGACTGGCTTTGGCCCGCCATCTGGATGATGCCCGTCAAGGACACGTACGGCCCGTGGCCTGCGTCTGGAGAGATTGACATCATGGAGTCTCGAGGCAACAACTGGACCTATGAGCAAGGCGGCAACAACATCATGTCGTCGGCCCTCCACTGGGGTCCAGATCCCGCCAATGATGCGTGGTGGAAGACCAACAACAAGCGCCAGGCCCTGCACACGACCTACGGCAGCGGGTTCAATACGTATGGCCTCGAATGGTCTCAGAAATATCTCTTCACCTATGTCAACAGCCGTCTGCTCCAGGTCTTGTACACCAACTTTGACAAGCCCCTTTGGAATCGTGGAGGCTTCCCCGACGCCAACTCCAACGGCACACGGTTGAAGAACACGTGGAGTGAAACGGGCCGGCCGAACACGCCATTCGACCAAGAGTTTTATCTTATTATCAACCTGGCCGTCGGTGGCACCAACGGCTGGTTTGAGGATGGCAAATCCGGCAAGCCGTGGCTTGACCGGTCACCCAGTGCGCGCAAGGACTTCTGGAACGCCAGGGACACTTGGCAGGCGACGTGGAAGCAGCCTCAGCTGGAAGTCAGTCGCGTGTTGATGATGCAGCAGTGCGATGGTAATGAAGAATTGTAAGGTGTTTCTGTAAACCACAGGGTCATGATGGGCGATTTTGTTCTGGCTGGTCTTGCAACATGACATATGACTACATATTATACACGTCAATTTTTGTTTTTTTTGGAGCATTGGTAATATCATAGACTTGGGGGGAGCGGGATATGAAAACCTCGGAAAATGTTTGTGTTTTGAATACTTGGGGAGGACAATCATCTTGGGCTACTGTTGATTTGTACTGAAGATGATACTTGTATGCCTTTTTTTGGGGGGGGCTAAAGGATACATACTTATGTAGTTTGATGATGCTAGTTGTAGCAATTTTATAGTCAGTGCAGTACTCAAGAGCAGGGGTCGCTCGGCAAATACAGACGGCGGCGCTGGCCGACAAGGGCAAATGTAAACTGCCTCTGTGCGCAGCTACATGGTCATGATAAACGCAACTTGCATCCATCTACTCACGCCAGGCGGCTCAAAGACGACTACTGAGTGTCGCCGTTGACGCATCTAAGCATCTGGATCAACGGATCGAAGTCGCTCAACGGCCCGGTCCCACAACCACCCCCGCAGCGCCGTCGACGCCGTCCAAGTACGTATTGTGTACATGTACGTGTATATGCATGTACATACAAGGGGTTCTGGTGAGATATCCGTCCAGTTCTGGTGTTATTATTAAAGCCTTGAGACCTTGTGGGTGTTTCTGTGGACTTTATCCATCAAAACCTCATATTATATGACACGGCTGGGGCGGCCCACGCAGGACATTCTGGAACCTGCCGAGCCCGACAAGGATACCGGCGTGAGCAAAGACGAGATTCAGCTCAGCAGCTGCGTCGAATCTCACCCGCTTCACGCCCACGCCACTAGTTTCCCAGCGCCACGTCGAATACCACGTTTGTGCTTACATTTCCTGCTGTGGCTGCCGTGACAAGCATGATTGCGTCACGGGCGTCAACATTATGTGCTACCGAGGAAAAAGGGGACTTTTAAAAAAAATTGAAAGCACTCGTTTTTCCTTTTTTGGGGCTCTGCTGTGCTATCCTGGCACTGCGTGCACATACATGGCCCTTCGATGTGCAGGGACTGGCGCTCGCTGGCATGGCCTTTCAAGACTTTGTCATATAGACGCGGCTGGCGCCTACTAGAAGAGAAAATTAAAAACTATGAACTTGTATATACGTGGAAAGGGGACAGTTTCCCTAGCTAGGCCCTGTTGACGATGCAGGTACGCTGGCAAATGCAGGCAAGTTTTAAAAAACCGGACAACTGGGCGCTGTTTTCCGTCGAGGCAAAGTCTGCGCGGGCATGAACGAGGCGATGGGTGTGCAAACCTAAAAATTGTTGCTTGTTTGCTTGCTGTGTATGAGATGGGACGATATAAGCATCAGGATCTGGCCTTGTTCTCCTGGCAAAGACAACGCTACAACGGGAACTGATGGAGCAGCGGCCGTGACGCCCATCATCGAGTTCGGACGGGCTTGACAAGGGAAGGGACCAAGCATAATCACTGAGCTGGTCCCCGTATTTCAAACACTTTGCTCAACCTCGTGTTAGTCGTCAGCCTTGTCCAGAGACCCAATCTACCAAGTAGACAGCGCTTGCCAGTCTTTGATGAGAGATGCGCCCTTTTCGGTGAAATGCTGCAACGTGGCTCATCGTTCGGGCAATGCAATACCATGGATGTGTGCACCATTCCGGGGCCTAGGGATCAATAATGTCAAGCAGTGTAAAGCTGGCAGTCATTGCAAAGTGCCCATTGTGAGGTATCACGACCTGCCCGGCAAGGTCTCGTCGTGTTGCCCCAATTGAATCGCAATGGCCGCTTCTCCGGATTTGGGACCCGGACTCTTCGCAGAGGCCCGGTAATACCAAGCACCTGGTCTGGACCTGGTGGTATTGCCCGACCATAGAAAACACCAAGACGGGCCCATGTTCGAGCCTCGTCCAGACCTGGCGTCGACTGACCGCAGTCACATTGATACAATCCGAGAGGAACTGGCAATCACCCAGCCCGATTTGGTAGCCGTATTTGCAAACACAATCAGTCAGTGCACCTGGGACGGCTGGGAGCGAAATTACATCCAGGCCATCACCGTTCAATAGATGGCGGCTACCGCTCAGCAGCCTCGCGTTCCCGTCGTACCAGTTTCCCTACCCGTATGCCTACCCCGGCTCTCAATATCCCGATCGTGGTGTCGTGGTTGGACAAGACTGAACTAATCCCAGCAGCCCTAGCACGGCAGCAATCGTCATCTCTGTCAGTTTTGTGATATTCCAGATGGAGCCCTCTGACCAGTGTCACAAGAGCCGTCTTTTGACTGGGTCTACAAGTACCGGCTCAAATCGTCGTCAGAGTTCAGCGGCGTGGCTGAAAACTGCCTTTTCGTCACCAGTTTTGGAGTGAATGCAGGTCCGGGTGGTATTAGACGTCTAATCTGCTCCCCCCCGTCGTTCTTGGCCGGTGGGTCATGATGTCCTCGCACACAAGCGGGAAGAGCCCGTGCGAAAGGAACAACCACAAACAGCCCATGGCGTTGGTGGCCCTGACCGTGCTCATGGAGCGATAGCACCACTCGTTTCACAATGAAGCTAGTCATCAACTGTCTGTCATCAATGGGTGCTTGGGAAATCCTACACAATATAGAGTCAGCAGGACGACAAAAAGTCCAAAGACCTCGGGGTCCTCGTGCGTCTTGTATCTCATGACAAGAGCTTTGGGGTGACAGCGCATATACCGACTGCCAAACACGATGGATGGAAATGTTCAAAGTTGCCTTTGCCGGGGGCAGCCAGGTGAAGAAATTCGGGTGCAGACAACCCCCCCGCCCCCCCCCCCCCCCCCCCCAAGGCCCCTCCCCACCGCCACCACAGAACAACCCCATTGTTTGCAAAGACGACAAGAAAGAGCCGGCATCCAGCTTCAGGTTCAGGATGCAGGTTGTGCATTGGGCCGGCAGCGTGCAGGAAGAATACGAGACCAAAAATAGGCTGGTGGCGGCCCGACGACTCATGGCCACCACATGAAGCGCGAACGTCGTCGTTTTTGTCCACCATGACGATCCATGATCGCACACCCCGCCGGAAGTTGACTCTTTTCTGCTGTGCTTCTCAGAATCCCGACGTGATTGAACACCGGCGATAATCGCCCTGCAGCTTATTGCGGTTAGGAAATGAAAAGATATAGAGAGCCGCACGCTGGAGTAGTCCAGCATCGATAACAAGACTGTTGTGCCACCAAGGCCTGGGATTCGCAATTGATGGGAATCTCGTCTACTATTTTTCCTTGGTCATGGCTGGTGTTTTGAATCGCATTTCGGTTTCGCATTCTTTGTGTCTATTTCGCATTTTGCGTCCGTGGCGACAGGACACTGTGCCAGCCTTTTGAACCCTGCTTGTTGGAGCAAAGGCCATGGACAAACAAACCGCCGTGGAGGAAACTGTCTCACTTGGCCGGGCCTGGAACGGGCTGCAGTGAGAGTCCCGCATTGTTTCTTGCATCATGATTGTCTGTATTGCGTCCACGAACAGGCCGATGGAACGGCTGCTGGTGGGCAAAACGGTCTTGCGCCACACACGGCCGTATTGCATTTGGCTAACGTCGCCGTCTTGGACGGCCAGTAAGAGCGTTATCAAACTCCTCTTGCTGTACGTTGCTATTGGGACCTTTGGGCCTTGTACTCTAATCTCTGATAATGTCATGCAAGTTCCAGCCCTCTGGTGGCTGACACCCGCGTCGGCAGGGCTAGGAAATGCAGCCGGATCAGCGTTATGTAGCGAAACCATGATAGGTATCTGGTTGCCTGTCAAGGCGCTCTTGTCAACGGTGAAAAGAAGGCGGGATGTGTGCAAGTCTTCGGTCATACGGAGGGGTCGCTACCCTCCAATTCGGATCGAACGAGCGAGCCAAGACTGGCCAGGGCTGTTGTAACAAAACCAAGTGGTGGTCCAAAGGCATAGTAACGTGTGTGTATGTGTGTGTGTGCGCGCGTGGTTTAAACGACCGACTGCTTGGCCCAAAAGACCAGAAGCGTGCAAGCGTTTGCGCCACAGCTGGGCGGGGCAGGGCGAGGGGAACGGTGGCCCAGGCGGGGAAGATGCGCATCGCCGCTTTTACGTGCTCTCTTGCGTGCTTCAGGCGGCTTGAGCACCGAAGCCACCAGGCCTTGCCGTCTTCGCACCCCCAGATGACCAGATAGCCTCCCCAATGACGATCTGTGGGCGTTGCTGTGGCGGTCTCCGGTTTCCTCAATGGAAGCCAAAGAAGCCCGAGCGGTCAAGCTGGCGCCCTGGACCTGCCAAGAGTCCGGTGCAAAAGCCCGCCCGTGTTTCCATTCTGCTAGTAATGAATAGCACTCGAGCACTCGAGCACTTGAGCACTTGAGCACTTGAGCACTTCTGGAGGCGCTAGCCTCGAATCGGCCACGGTCGTCCACTATTGCACGGAGTACGGAGGAGAAGAGCGCCTGGCGAGTGCAAATGAGTTCGTCGGTTTTCGAGCTCCGAGAACTCTGGGTCTCTCCAGCTCTTGGCCCTCTTGGCCTTGGCGCTGGGTCTTCGCTGGCATCGATGTGGGCGTTGGCCAACTTCTGAAGCAGCCGGCCCTGTCGCCAAAGCGCTACCTTGGTATGGATAGGGGCAACGGCCCCTTCAAATGGAGAGTAGCGCCAGGAACCCGTGGCCTGGTTTGCTTTTGTCCCGAAGGGCGGTCTCGCCAAGCGCGTGCGAAGCGCTGGCAAGCTCCTGATGATGAGTTGCCTCTCGACCTGTCCTATCTTGCCGCCGCCGACTCCATCTGGATGCTTAATTTTCCATGTTTTCTTTTTTTCCCTCTCCCCTTTTCTTTTCTTTTGACCGAATATTCGCGGTCGAGCTTGTATCCACCGGGCATCGGCAGCCCTTGGTGTCTTGCGGTGGCAGACATCTATTTTTGACCGAGACAAACAGATGATCAACCTAGGGATGCCACGGGCAACCGTTCAATGAGTACGGAGTAGCATTATCTTCAGCGAGCGCCGTTGGCCACTTTGAACGGTGTGCCTGTGTCTCAGCCCATCCATTCGTTCGCTTCAAAGGGTCAAGTTGATTCAAGCTTGTCCTTGCCTTCAAACTTCCTCCGTAGCCAGGCAGGGAGTGGGGTCCACCGAAGAAAAAACGTGGATGGACGGGGGTGGGGTGGCTTTTTTCCCCTTTCCCTGGCACACGCCCCTCTTGCATCCCCATGGAACGAAGCGAAGCCCAAGACAATCCCCGAGCGGGTGTTGCAGGACACGATGCATCGTCCATCAGCTTCACCTCTAACTCCGGTCCATTCTTCCTGGCCACTATGACACCATGACGCCAGGGCACCAGGACACCAGGGCTCAAGGGCTCCATCGCTCTGCGCATCACTGTAGCCTGCCGCCCTTTTCATGTTGCGCCGCTCGTATATCATGACTTCTGCTCGTCCTTCCTCCTGGCCGGGGGGTCCGTCCCGTCAAGATCGAGATGAAAGGGCCTCAGGTCTCCTGCTTTACTGCTTTCTTGCCCTGGCCGGATTCCCGTTGCTCGCTACATCTCTGTCAAGGTACATCCGACACGACAAAACGCCCAGAATAGGTCGTCTCCATCCTTGGGGCGAGTTCCAGTCTCGAAGAGAGGACCTGGCAGCATCCCATACACCCTCCCCCCCTGCCAGAGACTGTCCCTGTGTCCAGGCGAGTGTGGGCTGTTGAGTAAAAAGATCGCACAGAAGCTACAGATCTTGTAAGTCCATACCCACCTCTCGCGCTGGTTGGACTTGGGATCCTGGATGCACGTCCGCGAGGACTATTAGCAGCGCCCACCATCTTCACCTATGTATGCCTTTCACTTCCTCTCTGCCTCTGCCCGCCTCGCCGTCTCTTCTCTCTTTAATACCATCCCATCTCCCATCCCTCTTTTGTCGTTGGCAGCCCGCTAAGTTTTCCGGTACGGCCCCAGGCTGGTTACGCTTGGCCGACGATTCGGGATCCTCGCGCTCTCTCCATCACCATCGCCTCGCTTCGTTGTGGAGGAGCCCGGCCCGAGAACATTCGCTACCTCATCGACGTCCTTCGTTAGTCCGCAATTGTTTTACAGATACATAATATCCGGGTCGCCGCCCTCGTTAATTCGACGTCTTTTGGAATCCGATTGTTAGTATATAGTGAATGAGTCTGCTTTTTAGCCCGGCAAACCGATCCATAGCCTTTCTTCGAGTCGATCCTCGCCGTGTCTCCTCGGAACAAAACGTCGACTTTATCTGAGGGCGAGTTGACGCGACTCGAATTCGGGTTCATAGCCCAACATGGGTCTTACCAGCTACTTCAAAACTGGCAACAAGTCAGAACCTACTCCGGCTCAGATAGATGTTCCAACTGCTAGACCGATCCGGAGCCAGCAGCCTTCTTCCTTGTCGGACAGGCCACTGTCTTCTTTTCACATCGGCGGAAACGACATGGAACTCCAGCCCCCTACTCCTCGCTTCCACTCAAGGCCGCAGTCCAGCTCCGGTCGATCAGGTCGATCCACGCCGTCAACAGCGGGGAGTTCCATGTTTCTTGACGACATCAAGCACGAAGTCATGGTCAACTACCTGTACCAACAACAATGTTCCCAACTTTGGGTCAGTGATGGATCGGGCGAGATTGAAGGTGTTCTTCTCAGAAAAGTGAGAGGCCACTATATGGCCTGCCCTCCTCAACTCGGCAGCTCGCCCTTTGCCTTGGCTTGCTCAGCCATGAATGTTCAGTCGGCCATGACTGTCAATTCTCGCGTCATCAAAACTTTCCTCCAGTGGTCCCCCGACGCCGTCGACGTACCTTTGATGAACGGTTTGCGGGTCCAAATTCTGCCCACAATCGAGGATCTTCCTCGCGCGCGTAAACACCAATTTGCTGCTTTTGTCGCTTCCGAGGGTCTGCTGATCGTGTGGGACGATGACCCGCTACACCTTGTTCAGCGTGCCAAAGCCATTGAGTCGGAGCTCATGGAACTCGTGTGGAGGGCGGGCAATACCGATGATGAAGAGGACGAGAAGAGGGGGAGCAATATTGCCGAGGCCGAGATTGACGAGGAGAGTGGCGAAGTGAAGCCTGAAAAGCGACCTATCCACCTACAGAACACCGTCTTGGTGTCACTAACCCTCATCCTCGTAACCGTCTCTCTTGGAGCTGCCTGGCGTGAACTGGCCATTGAAGTCTCCGTCGATGGCAACTATGTTCGTTTGGCGCTCGTGGCCTTGTTCCCCATCCAAATCTTCTTTACTCTCTTCTTCGCCCAAGTCATTGTCGGCTGCTTGGCTCAGATCTTCGGCCCCATTCGGCAGCTCACCATCAACTCCAAGTTCTACTCGGCAAGACCTCCGCCTCGCCTGCAGACCCCTGTCTTGCCTCACGTCACCATCCAGTGTCCCGTTTACAAGGAAGGTCTGCAAGGCGTCATTATTCCCACCGTCAAGTCCATCAAGCAAGCCATGTCGACCTATGAGCTTCAGGGCGGGTCAGCCAACATGTTTGTGAATGATGACGGTCTGCAACTCATCTCGGAGGAGGAGCGTCATGCCCGTATCGAATTTTATGCCGACAACAGCATTGGCTGGGTTGCGCGTCCCAAGCATGGAGAGAACGGCTTCCAGCGCAAGGGCAAGTTCAAGAAGGCCTCCAACATGAACTTTGCCCTCATGATTTCTTGCAAGGTCGAGGAGAGGCTTCAGGCCATCAACCGTCCCCTTGAGTGGAGTCAGCATGACGAGGCCCAGGCTTATGAGCAGGCTCTCAAGGAGGTCCTCGAGGAGGATGGCCGCGCCTGGGCGGACGGAAACATTCGTGTTGGCGACTATATTCTTCTCATTGACTCTGATACCCGTGTCCCTGCTGATTGCTTCCTCGACGCTGTCTCTGAAATGGAGCAGTCTCCCGACGTCGGCATCATGCAATTCTCGTCCGGTGTCATGCAGGTTGTGCACACGTATTTCGAGAACGGCATCACATTCTTCACCAATCTCATCTACTCAGCCATTCGATACACTGTGTCCAACGGCGATGTTGCTCCCTTTGTCGGCCACAACGCCATTCTTCGCTGGTCTGCCATTCAACAGGTTTCCTACCAAGATGAGGACGGCTATGACAAGTTCTGGTCCGAGAGCCACGTGTCTGAAGACTTTGACATGTCGCTCCGTCTGCAGTGCAATGGCTACATCATTCGTCTCGCCGCGTGGGCTGGCGAAGGTTTCAAGGAGGGCGTGTCCCTGACCGTGTATGACGAGCTTGCGCGATGGGAGAAGTACGCCTACGGCTGCAACGAACTGCTCTTCCACCCCATCCGCACCTGGCTCTGGCGCGGCCCCTTCACTCCTCTGTTCCGCCGTTTCCTCTTTTCCAACATTCGCTTCACCTCCAAGATCACGGTGGTGTCGTACATTGGAACGTATTACGCCATTGGCGCGGCCTGGATCATGACAACTGTCAACTACTTCCTCATGGGCTGGTTCAACGGGTATCTGGACAAGTATTATGTCGACTCTTGGAAGGTGTGGTTTTCCATCATCATCGTCTTCAACGGACTTGGCAATATCGCTCTCGCTGTGATGCGATATCGTGTCGGTGAGCGCAACATTCTGTACGCGCTGTTCGAGAACTTCAAGTGGACGATTATGCTGGCAATTTTCCTGGGCGGATTGTCGCTACACGTTAGCCAGGCTCTCTTGGCTCACATGTTTGAGGTCAACAAGACTTGGGGTGCCACAAGCAAGGAAGCCGAATTCTCCAACTTCTTCATCGAGGTTCCCAAAGTTTTGAAGAAGGTGAGTTTTTACTACACGTCCTGGCATGTACAAATATTATTTCCCTCCCCCCCACCCTCCTCTCTCTCTCTTCATTCCGTAAGCAGGGCGGGGGTTGTTTCTCGGAAGGATCCTCGTGAGGATTCGCTAGTTCGAGAATAAAGAGATGCCCTCTTGGCATTGGAGTTCCACATTCCAATAGTTTCCACGTCGCCCTTTACAGACAAACTCTATTCCCGGGGCATTTTAAAGGCTGCGGCAACCGTGCCCATCTGACACATCACTTGCTAACGTACGATGGTTGTATAGTTCAAATTCTCCATGCTCTTTTCGCTCGTTGCCATTGCCGGCATGATCATCATGGCAGTCGCCCCGTTCGTCCCCCACGACTGGCGCATCACCGACTTTGTGGCTATTTTGCCCATGGCCACCGTCGCCGCGAGCCACTTCCTCCTCCCCTTAGCGCTGAACCCTGCCCTCATGACATTCTCATGGTAAAAAAAAAGAGAGGGGAAGAAACCCAATTTTTACACAAAATATTCATAATTTCTGCAAGTCACCGAGTCTTTTTTTTTTATTGGCATCAAGTTATATGTATTCATCGGACCTGTAGCAGCAGGACATCTCGAAGCCTCGTTGCCCTAGTATCTTTTTTCATTGTTCCTTTTCACTCACTGCATGGCCATAGACGGAAATGGAGTTTTTTGTTTTTTGGGGGGTCTATTTTACATGATGCGCTTGGACCTCCTCTGGGTGGGCAATCTGGTATCGCCTGATTTACGCTCCCTTAATTACCAAGTAACGTGGGCGAGAGACGTGGGCGTGGCGGACATGTACAACTCGCTAGACGGTTGTGGACCTGTCCTTTCTTTCCTTCTGTCTAAAATTCAGCATTAATACTGACATTGGATGCGGCGAATGGGGTGTATTCGGGTATATAGGCAGGGATGGGCGGTAGACGGATGGCAAGTAAATACAGATAGATGTAGGGCTCAATTCACGCCATGTACACTTTTTTTTTTCTGCATTTCCTTCTGTGGTGGTTGCGCGGCGCGATTGATGAGGTGAGGTGCTGTGGTGGCACGAACAAGCGGCCAAGGAACAAGGAATGAAGAATGAAGAATGAAGAATGAAATGAACATGTAATCTATTCATCTAGGCCCTACTCGTGCCCGCCCCACTATTTTAGGCGTCTCGTTTCACTCACCACCTAAAGGTGGTGCTTGACAGCAAGGCAGGCTACCTACTAAGGCGGGCTAATTTTTAACCTAATAGCTAAATTAACCTCTTCGCATATAATATACACTCTTTTCATCCTAAATTTCTAGTGATTTTAATATAAAATTTTAACGCTATTAACGTGCCTTTTTAATAGCCTTAAAAAACGCTTATTTAGCTTAATTATAGCGCTTTTTCTTAGCTACCTTAATTACCTAATAAGTATAAGTAATACTATTAATAGCCTTTTATTTAATTATCTTACGTGTATTAGCTATAAAAAGAATATTATTAATTTATAATATATAATTTTTAATAGCTTTATATTATTATAATAATAATTAAGCTACTTTAATACGCTTAAGATCTCTCTTTATTTATATAAGCTTAATAGCTATAATAAGAGAGCTACGAATAAAGCAATTAATATTATATGTAAAATTAGGTTTAAGGGATATATTATATTCTAAGATCTTCTTTAGCTTATTAGTAACCTTATTTATTTATTATAGGGTTATAAGGGTCTTAAAATTAAAAGAGCTATAATATAATACTAATAGCGGTAATAATATGTAAATCGCGGCTTATTATAAAAGAGCCTTAATTATAGGCTTTAGGTTATAAGGTAAAATTCCGGTTTTTTAAAAGGCTAATAAAATAATAAAGGTCTTAAAAGCTTATTTTCATATATCTTAAATGTAATTAAGAAATTTAATCTTTATAATATTTAAAACGTTATCTTAAATAATAATATTTAACGCCTTTATATAATAATACTTTAACGGTTAAAATACTATAATATTAAGAGGTTAAAGAATATATATAAGATATAAGAGTAATATAAAGAGTATTATATTATATTTTTCGTAGTATTTAACGAATTCAATTATATAATATAATTTATAATTATTTAGGATTAAAAGGTAATATTTACTAATTAGCTTTATAAATTCTTAAAAATACTATATTTAAGTAAGCTTAATTTTATTATTTATAAAGCTAATTAAAGAGACTATTATTTTTATATTAGCTTTAAGCTCTTTTATATAATACTATAATTCCATGTGTTTTTACCTTAAAAGAATAAGAAAGGTAAAAATAACTAGGCCTATTATAAAAATGCTTTTTATTATTATTATAGTCTCTTTATTTTTTAACATTAAAAATAAATACACTCTTTTTTATTTTATAATAATTAAATAATCTTAGCTAATTTTAATATAAAAGCTAGTCTTATTTATATTTTAAATATTATTAAAAGGGATTTTATATTATTAAATAATAGCTTAAAGAGTATTAAAATAAGAAAGAGTTCTCTTAATATCTTTAAAAGCCTTATAATTTAAATTAAGCTTCTTTTAAAGGCACTTATAATATTAATATTATTAAATAAAGCGTAAAGTCTATTATAATTTAATTAACTTAAGTGAGGCTATTAATAATACCCTCTCTTTTAAAATGTAATTTATAATATCTATAATAAATTTAACTTAAATAATAAAGTTAATCTTATTAAAGCGATTAATATAATTATATAAAGTAACTTTCTCTTCTTATAAAAGCTTTATATTTACTACTAGATAGCCTTTCTTAATAGAAATACTATTATTCTATTATTAAAGCCTATTATAAGGCACGTTAAATTTTTAGGCTATAACTTAAAGTTTTACACTTAGATTTTCGTTAATAAATTAAAGAGCCTTAATAACGCGTAATTTAACTTCGCTTTTTACCTTCTAAACGCTAGTTATAGTTATTTTTACGGGTTAACGCGTTAATATTAAAAAATTAGCTCGCCTTAGTAGGTGGCTCGCCTTACTATCAAGCACCACCTTTAGGTGGTGAGTGAAACGAGACGCCTAAAATAGTGGGGCGGGCACGAGTAGTTAACAAGCATCCCCTCTATGTTATCAAGCACCCTTTTTGGAGTCCATCTATTGGGAGCTGTATGCATGAGCGCTGTATGCATATGACTAGCCCGATTTGGTCGGGGACTCCACAACCCACACCCCTTGGTGTGTTTCACAAACAAAAAAATGGTAACGTGCGCGCTTAGTAATAGGTTTAAAATTCAACGGCATCAAGCGGCGGCAGCATTAAAAGAGCCTAATTCGTTTAAAAACGCGATTTCCGGTGTTTTATTTAAAATGCATACATTCTATTAGGCCGGCTATTAATTCGGGTTATCTAGGGGGTTATCGCGAAGACGTGCGATGCGTGAACCCTCGTAATGCGCTTCTTGCCAGATATCGTGAGCCTCGCCGCTCGGTATAATAGAATTATTATAATGATTAGTAGAAGGGATAAAAGCAGCTATTTTAATAATTAAAAAATAGCAGGAATAGCCGTAGTAAAGGTGTTTAAGAGCTTAGTTAACTGTATTAATAAATTTAATAATATAGTTAATAATGTTAAAGGAGAGAAAAATTTACTATAGCTACCTTATTATGCGCTACTAAAAATCCCGTATATTATAATACCCTTAATTAGGTTATAACCAGAGCTCTTACAAATATAGTAAATACAAGTGTATTATGTATTGTATTTTGTATTGTATTGTATTTTCGTGTAATGTATTTAAATACATTATATTACATTACTAAAATACCTATAAATGTATTATAAGCAGAGCATTAACAAAAAAACTACACTACATGTAGTTTTTTAGTGTAGTTTTTAGTGTAGTGTAGTTTTTATAGTTTTAGTGTAGTTTAACTACACTACAACTACATTTGTAGTGTAATATGTAATTATAAGGGCTTTAAAAGTAGACTTATAAGCTTATAAAAATAATCAAAAAATACTA
The DNA here is from genome assembly GCF_019434415.1 of Metarhizium acridum. NCBI lineage: Eukaryota > Fungi > Ascomycota > Sordariomycetes > Hypocreales > Clavicipitaceae > Metarhizium > Metarhizium acridum. The sequence continues at coordinate 1,023,026 of NW_027094041.1, read as the reverse complement.
TAATTTTAGCTTATTATAATGCTATAAAAATATCCTTTATAAGTTAGTTAATAAGTAAGATATTAAAGTTTAAAGAATTCTAAAAATAAAGATATTAACTTAATTTATTTTAAGTATTTAATAAGACATAAATGCTTTTTAAATGTTATTTATATATATATAATATATGTAATTAATATGAAAATTTAAAATATTTTTTTTTTACCTTAATTATATGTAAATAATATTTTAAAATATTTTTAGTTTTTATTTATATTTTATTTAATTAAAATAAATCTATAAAAATAAGTAATAAGTATTTTTATATTTTATATAAGTTATCTTAATAGCTTATTAATATAAAACGTATAACTTTATCTAATATATATTTAATAAAATTTATATAAATTATTTTATATATAATTATATATATTTTTTAATTTAATTAATATATATTATTTATATTAAGGTAAAATTATATATATTATTAATTTATATATTATAAAGTATTTTATAAGCTTAAATATATACTTAATATAATTAATTCTATATATATAAAGATTAATATAAATATTAAAAACTTTATTCTTAAGTTTTTTTTATTCTATATATTAAAACTATTATAACTTTATGAAAAAAAGGAGTTTAAAAATAAGAGTAGTATTATTTTAAAGCTTATAGTCTTAGCTATCTAAAAATATTAACCCCACTTAATTTTATCTATTAATTATAAAGATAATAGCCGCGGTATTTAGTGGGGTAAGTTAACTAAGGTAAAACGCTATAGCGTTTTACCCTACTTTAATAAAAAACGCTATAATTTCTATTTCCTAATATCTCTACAAATACTTAACTAAAATTTATAAGCTTATAAATAATTAATAGCCCTTAAAAAGCCCTTTAATTTAATACTAGTTATATAATTATAAGTCTAGTATTCTAGGAGTTATATTTAATTAAAGTTTTAAGATATAAAGGTTTCCTATAAGCTACATATACATGTTTTAAGTAATAAAACAGTATAATATCACACAATATAACGCCTTTAATGCATTATAAGCACACCGGCTTTTTCAACTATTTCACTATAGTTACATTTTCTCGTAAAACTATTTTATTATTTTCCACACGAATATACATGTCTAAGGGGTAAGTTAAGTATTAAAAAAATGCCTAAATTCTAAGGTTTTTAAAACTATTTGTATTATAAATTTATTCTATATATTAACTATATTCTCTCGCTTTAAAGTTTAAAACCTCTCTTTTTTATATTAATCTTCTTACCCTTATAACTCTACGAATACTTAACTTTTATCTAAACTTTTTTTATTATTAAATAGCCTTAAATTTAAGCTATCTTATAAAGACTTTTCATTATTTAAAACCTACCTTTATAATGGATTAAAATCCTCTTAGAATTACACCTCTTATTATTACGGATAATTTAAGCTTTTCTTAGTAAACTTTAACTAAAAAAGACTATATAAATAATAAGAGCTATTAATTTCGCATAAATTCATATATTATTTAACATAACCTTTTTTCTTATAAGGTTTTAGTAGTTAATTTAGAAAAACTACGAGAAATCACCTTTTTTTACAGCTAGCTAAGCTATAACTTTACTTTTACATGCCTAGCTAGCTGTTTTTAATCCTCTAATAGTTTAGTATATTATAGGAAAAAACATTCTACTATTATAGTATTAAAAGCTAAAGAAAACGATAAAATAACTAGTAAGTTACTTCTTTTATTATTTTATATCTTATTATATTATTAATTTATATATTCATAATATTATAAATTTATAATTTACTAATATACTTATAAATAGTCCCTGCTATTACAAAATTACCTTTAATTTCGGACTTTTCAACTAAATCTAGCTTTTCTAGCTTTTTAAGAAGTAATAAAAGACCTAAAAATAATACTATTACTAGTAGTAGTAATGGATTTTCTAAGGATATTACTCTTATATTAGCTCTTAAATTTATGCTTTAAAATAACCTATCTTTTACTACTATAACTAGTAAAAGCTTTAAAAAGCTTTTAAGTTATTATTACAAGTAAGTTATATTAATATATATAATATAACTTATATATTATACTAATATTAAGTTATTTTAATTATAATATTAGCTTTTTTCATTATAAAGGCCTTATATCTCATATGAAAATATTATATTCTAATATAAAAAAGAATATAATAAATAAAATTTAAAATCAAGTTAATAAAATAGGTTTTATATTTATTTAACTTAATATTTAGACTTCTATTAATTCTAAATTACATTTAGGGGTTATAGCTAATTAGTTAAACCCCTAATTTAACTTAGAATATTATTTAATTGGTAAGTATTCTTATATTTATATTATTATTATTATTATTATAATTTAAAAGCTAATTATATATTTAGGATTTAAATATTTACCTACTAGCTATACCAGCTATTTAATTAATTTAATTTTCAATGAATTATTAACTAAATATAATATAAACCCTAAAAACATTATAAGGTTAATAGTTTATATATAAAATAATATTAATTTACTAACTTTTTAATTATATCTTTACTAGAGATAATAGTTCTAATAATAATACCTTTTTATCTTCTTTTTTAAACTTATATTCTAAAAGGCATAAAAAGCCTTTAAATATTCGTTATATAGCTTATATTTTAAATATAGTAGCTAAAGATATAATATTTATATTTATTAACGAAACAATAAATACCAAAAATATCGAAGATTATATAAATAGCGAATTTTTATATTATTCTACAGAAGAATTCAACGATTTATCTGCTAAAAAAAGAATAAAATTTAATAATTTAATTCCAGGTATTTATTATATTACTTATTTTAAGTTATTTTATATAATTTAAGCTAATTATAAAATAGGAATTATTAGAAAAGTTAAAAGAATAGCTATTCTTATTAAAAATAACGAATAACTTTATTTATAATAGTTAAAAGCTTTAAAAGAAGCTAAAGATAAAGGATTTATTACTAAAAATAGTAATCTTACAAAAATACTATTAGGTAAGTTATTAATTCTATATTATAAATATTATTTAAAGCTTTAAAAGCTTATAAATATTATTATTAATATTAATAAGTTATAATAAGTATTTATAACTAACTTTACTTATATTAGCAAACGTAATAAAATAGAATTCAACCTATAAAATACTTTACACAGTTATTTTATTAGCAGAACCTATTAAAATATTACAGAAAAAACGAATTTAGCAGCTTTTAAAGATACTAGCTTAACTACGCAAGAATAGGCTAATTTAAATACTTTAACAAGTATTTTAGAGATTTTTAATTAGCCTATAATACAATTATAAAGCTAATCTTATAATACTATAAGTTTAGTATGTTTTTTTCTAATAAGAATTTATACTTTACTTTAAGATATATTAAAAGATTAAAAAAGTTAGCTTAAAAATGTAAGTTTTATAATATTTATAATATTTATAATTTTATTTTAAATTACTAACTATTTTATAGTTCAATACTTATAATCTATTAGCTAAGGTCTTTATTTTAGCTTTAAAAAAAGGCTTACATAAATTAAATTACTATTTTCTTAAGAATATTAATAGTAATTATAATTTTTAAAAGCCTTATTTATTTACTACTATATTAAACCCTAGGCTTAATTTACAATTAATTAAAAATCAATTAAGTATTAATTCTAATACTATTAATTAACTATTAAAAGACTTAAAAGCCGAATATAAAGAGTAAGTTATAATTTATTATATATAATATATATTTTAAATTTCTTAATAACTAATTATATAATAGAACCTATTACGAATATATAAAAGACCCTAAAAATAAAGTAATTCCTTATATAAAATTAAAAGAAATTTCTTCTAATTCTAAAAAATCAATTAAAAATACGAATAATACTTGAATTAAAGTTAATTTATAATAACTAGCTAATTTAGCTTCTTATAATAATATTAGGCTTTAAAAAAAGCCTAGCTTATTTAATAACTTATTTTTAAAGTAAAAAACTAAAGCTATTAAAAAAACTAAAAAAATAAGATTTCTAGTTATTTAAAGCTTAATTTTAAAGAAGATATAATATTTTTAATCTTTTATAATCTTTTATAATATTATTTATACATTTATAATTATAAGTTAACTTTTAATAGTAAGATATATTTATTTAATAGGCTAATTCCACTAAATCTTTCCTAATTCTTTCTATAATAGCTTAAAAATATTTAGCTATTCTAGTTACTTTAAGAGCTATAAAAGGGAATTTTAACTAGGGAACTAATATTATTATTAAGCGAAGAACTACTTTATTACATGAAAATATTCGAATGATTTTATTATTAAAAAACTAGGTTAAAAATAAGAATAAAAGGGTGGAAAATAAGAGATATTATAATTTATTTTTATATTCTAGTGGAAATTTAAAAGAAAAAGAAGAAGAAGAGAAAGAAGAAAAGAAAGAAGAAGATTAAAATAAAGTTTTAACTAATTCTAATAAAAATAAGAATATTTCTAAGTTTAATTATATAGATATTAGTAAGAATATAAAAGAAGAAGAAGAGAAGGAAAATATTTATAATTCTAATACTTAATTTAATATTAAAAGGGTTTTTTTATTATTATTTTTTATTTTATATAAAAGAGTAAAATTTTAACTTTATAAAAGTTTAAAAAGTAATATTTAAAGTTAACTATATAAAGAGTTATTTAAATTTATATTTTATATAAATTTATATTTAATATTTTTATATTTAAGTTATAGGGTAATAAGTTAAATCTCTTTTTTTATAAAATATTTATATATAAATAATAGGATTTTTTTCCTTTATTAAATTAAGTAAATTTTAATTATAATTATAATATAAAATAATATCTACTTACCTAATATAAATCCCTTAAATTTCCCTTATACTTTCTCTAATTTTTATATTTTTATCAGTTTTTTAATCCCTATTTTTAGCTTATTTAAGCTAGCTAATCCCTGCTTACTAATACTAATATTAGTAAGTAAATTTAGCTCTATTTTAGCTTACTAATTATATTAGCTAATAATAGCTTATAAATTAATTAATACTATATATTACACTAATTTTTAAAATGTAATGTAGTGTAGTAAAACTACACTACACTACACTACACTAAAATTCACTAAAAACTACAAAACTATACTACTTCTAATACTCTAATTATAGCTATATTACGTACGCTAAAGAATACGGTGAAGTTTTCTTATTAAGACGTTACTTTACTAGCTTAACGTAACTTTACTAAGACCTTTATAAATAATTATATTATTAAGTTTACTTTTAGCGATAATCTCTTTTACGCTCTCTTTATAACGGAGATTAGTATTAAATATTAATTACTGCTTATAATCCCTAATTATTTTACGGCTAGTAAATTACTTAATATTATTAAGATTTAAGCTAATAGTAACTTTAATTATACGTTAGCTAATTTTAAATGTATTAATAATAATAACTTCTTTATTAATTAAATAAGCGTAATTATTTATAAATAAAATATAAAGAGAAACTATTATATTTACTTAAGATACGTTATAGTAAATAATTTAACCTTTCTTATACTTATATTAAGCTTAAAGAAGTATATAGTTTAAATTTACTTATTAAATTACTCTAGTATTTTAAGAGAATTAATAGACTATTTCTTTAATATTTAATTATACTAGTTAAATAATAATAGGTAATTTAAGTATAATAGTAAGTATATAAAGAAATCTAATTTTAATAGTATTATTACTTAAATATATATTTATAAAGAATCTTTTAAAGTAAAGAAAATTAATATTAAGAATAAAAAGAAAAATAATACTATATTTAATTTTAAGAATATTTTTAGTTTGAATAATAGATTTAACTTAAAGAACCCTATTAGTTCTAAGAATATTTTTAGTTTTAATAATAGAATTAGCTTTAAAACTATTATTAGTTTTAAGAAAAGTTTAATAGCTTTTACTCTTAAACCCTAGTATATTAAGAAGAAAATATATAAGCTAAAAGTTAAACTTTTTAATTTATTTAAAGGATAAGAATAAAAACCTAAGTTATAAGCTATAAGTATAGCTAAGCTTTATTATTTAATTTATTATAGTTAATTAAATATAATACTTTTCTCTTAAATAATAAAGCTTTCTCTTAAACCCCTTTAAAAACTATTTATAAGGTTAATTAAGGTTTTACTATAGGATTACACGTGCTAGTATAACTTTAATTAGGTAAGTATATAGCTAACTAGATAGATTTACATTTTTAAATTTATTATAGTAATATTATTAAGCGTATTTTAAAGATTTAAATACCCTTAAATAACGCGTACGTTATTACCTATATGATATACACTTAAAATAATATTAATACCCTTAAAGTTATATTTCTTAAATTAAAAGAAGTTTAATTAAAATTAAAGATAAGATACTTTATTATACCTAACTTTATTAAGACTAATATAACCCTTATAGTTATTAATTAATAGAATAAGAAAGCTAATAAGCTTATTAATATTAAGTATATATACTATTATTATAAGAGTATTATTTGTTTTTAGTATACTATTCCCTTTAAGACTTATTTATTTACTAAGAATAAGAAATAGTAAAAAGCTTTAGCTTTAACCTCTTATTATTAAGCTATTATTATTACCTTAAATAAGTTTCTCCTTTAATTAAAAAATAAGGAGAATAATATTATAAAGTGGTTCTTCTTAATTTCACGCCTCTTAAAATAACCTAATAAGTAATCTTTTACCCTTAAGGTTAAGTCTAATAAGAGAGATTCTTTCGCTAATTTTATAGGTTATAATAACCTTTTAAATTTAAACTATAAAAGTATTAATTTAGAAATTATAGAATATCTACTAAGACTATACCTACCCTTAATATCCTTTACTAATAAGACTTAATATACTATAGTGTTACGAACGTCACTAAACGCGGGAAGGACTAGGCCGCACCAGGGAAGGCAAAGCTATAACAGGGGAGAACTAAGACGTCACGTGCTAGGTCACGTGATTATAAAGTGATTAATGGATCACCTATTAATTACTATAAGCTAAGTAATTATTAGATTACTTATTAATTGCTATAAGTTAGGGATTAATAGATAGATAAATAATTAAGGTAATTATAAGTTTATAATAGAGAGATAAATAAGTACTTAAGAAGGGGGTATTCCGCTATAGTAGATAGTTTAATTCTCTATTAATTAATCTAAGTAATAGTTTTACTATTAAGAGTTATACTCTTAACGGCCTTATTATAATATTACTTAAAAGCTACTTTATAGCATTTAACTTAACTTACTTTCTAAGAAATAAACCTATTATACCTTAGAACCTAAGCTACCGTTATATTTTAATTAATTCTATTTAGTAAGTTACCTTAAAACTTTAAGTAGTAATAACTTCTAAGATATTTACTTTAAGCGAAAAGACTATTAACCCTAAGAAGATAATAAAGTACCTTTATAATAAGATTACTAAGCTTAAAAAGCAAAATTAATAGCTTTTTAACTAGTAGAATAATCTCTACGAAAAACTTAAAGTAGAAGAAGAGAAACTTATAGTAGTTTAAAATCTTATACCTATATTCTTTATTAATAATAATAATATATTAAAATTCCCTAAGCTTAAATTATATAATAATTATAAGGGTAATATAAGAAACTTTCTTATATAAGCTTAAGCTTACCTATAAGTTAACGAAAAAATTTATATAATACTTAAGTTATAGATTCTTTATATTAGTAATCTCTTAACTAGAAAAGTAATAGAATAGTAAGAGTTAACCCTTTACGTATATCTTAAGTATAGTATTAAAGCTAAAGTAAAAGTTATTTATATCTTCTTTAATTATAAAACCTTTAAAGAATAACTTCTCGTTATATTTAAAAACCCTAATAAGTATAAAGAAGCTATATAATAGCTTACTTAACTTAAGTAAATTAAATTTATAGCTTATTACATTAGGGAGTTTAAACGTATTATAATAAAACTTAACTAGAATATTAAACCTAAAATAAAAGTCTTTTATTAAGGACTTAAAGAAGAAGTAAAGAATAATATTTATTAAGAAGATTATTTTAAGTTATTTAATAACTTTATTAAAATAATTATTAAGGTAAATAACCGTTTATATAAGTAATATTATAAAAAAAGTTATAGGAAATTTAAATTATATACTAGGTTTAATAAACCTAATAGTAGTAAGCTACGCTAAATATTAATAGTATACGGGTACCACGTTAAACTTATAGAACTTAACGCTATAAATAAGGAAAGAGGGAAGACTTATTATAATTATAGTAAGACTAGATACTTTATAAATAAATGTAAAGCCTTAAAGAAGCTATAAAAGCTAATTTTTAAAGGTAAAAAGCTCTATACTATAAACTAAAAAGACTTACCTACGCGAAATCTTAGTATAATAAGTAATAAAGAAAGCTTTACGTTAATAAATAATATTAGTTTAAATAAAGATTAGAAATTTAAAACCTAACTAATACCTAATAACTTTTAGGAATATTAAATACTCTTATTAAAAAGTAAACCTTTATTAGAACGAATCTAAGAAGAAGAGAATTATTTAATTAAGAAAGATAAACTTAAAATTAAATATAAACTTTTTAATTAAACCTTTTATTATAATAATAATTACTATACGTACCTTAATAGTAAGTAAGGTAATAGATAGTTTCTATAAGAATAAAAGAGAAGAAGAATAACCCTTATAATATAACTAAAATTATAATAAACCAATTTAAAGATATTAAATGAAAAGTTATACTATATTAAGAATAACGTATATATTACCTAAGCTATAACCTTATAATATAAGGAGAAAGAGAACTATATAATTACAAGTAACTTACTTAACTTAAGTTTAATTAATATAAATAATAGATTAAGCAATTACTAAGAAAGCTCTAATAATACGTTAAAAGATAACCGCTAATAATAGCGCTTAAAATAACGCGCTAAAGAATAATATAAGAATAGAATTAATAAATTAGGAAATAATAGCTATTATTATAATTAAAATTAATTCCTTAACGAAGATCTAATAGGTTTTTATATACTATAAATATTAGTAGTATAGTATACCTTATAATTAATATAATTATAATAGGACGAAAAATCTAGGTAATAATTAATAGCAGAGTATAAGAAAATTTTATCTCGCTAAATCTCGTTAATAGATTATAATTGCCTTAAATACCTAAAGATAAGCCCTATTAACTTACAATTATAAAAGAAACTACGGTAAAGTATAGCTAAAAAGTAGTTAATATAAAAGTTATATAGCTTTTAATTAATATATAAGGTATAAAACACTAGGTTACATTAAATATTATAGTAATCTTAAAATATAATATTATATTAAGAATACCCTAGTTATAAGCAAGTAATTTATAAGTTAATTAAAGAATCGGTTAACTTTAATAGAATTTACTAGAATACAGTTATAAAGTAAAGAGTAGCCTATAAAGAGCACCTTATTTAGACTATAATAAGCCTTTAGGAATATACGTAAGTATTAAAGAGCTTAAAGCTAAGATAACGGAGATTTCTAAGAAATACTTAAAGTATAGTAAGCTATTTAGTAAAGAGCTAAAAATAAGACTATTAAAGTATTTACGCTAGGACTATAAGATTAAACTCTAGCCTAGTATTAAATTAACGTTTAATAAGATTTATTCTTAGAACTCTAAGTAAAATAAGGCGCTTAAGGAGTATTTAAAGAATATATTATAGAAGAGATATATAAGACTATTAGAGTTCTTAGTAGGATACCTAATTCTATAGATATTAAAGAAGAATAGAAAACTATAACTATATATTAATTACTAATACTTAAATAAGATTATAATTAAGAATTAATACTTATTACCGCTTATAACGAAAATTAGAGATAAGATTAAAAAAGCTAAATAGTTTACTATACTTAACCTAAAAGAAGCTTATAACCTTATACGAATAAAAGAAGGCTATAAGTAAATAATAGTATTCTAAACTAGTAAAGAATATTATAAATATCTAGTAATACCTTTTAGGCTTACTAACGTATTAGTAACCTTTTAAAGAATAATTAATATAATCTTATAAAAACAACTAGAAGTGTTTATAATTATATACCTTAATAATATTCTTATTTATTTAAATACCCTTAAGAAATATAAATAATATATATATAAGGTATTATAAACTCTATAGGATAATAAACTCTTAATTAAAGCCTTAAAATACTAGTTCTATTAGAATACTATATACTTTTTAGGGTATATACTTATATATAAAGAAATATAAATAAGCTTAAATAAGATTAAAACTATTAAGAAATAGCTTATATTAAAGAATTTAAAGAAAGTTAAAGAATTTATAGTATTTGTAAACTTTTACTATAAATTCTTAAGCGAATATAAAGATATCTTATAACCTCTTATAAACTTAATAAAGAAAGAAGTTAGCTTTTAATAGAATAAACTAAAAGCTATAGTATTCTAAAAAATAAAAGATTTAGTTACGTTAGAACTTATATTAAAAGCACTTAATTAGAATAAACCTTATAAGCTTAAAATAAACGCTTTAAACTTTATATTAGGCGAATAGCTTAAATAATAAGATAATTAAGAAAGATTACACTTAATTATATTCTTCTTAAAGAAACTCTATAAATTTAAACTTAATTATAGAATTTATAATAAAGAACTTATAGCTATTATTAAGTGCTTTAAAGAATAAAGATACTATCTTATAGAAGTAAAGCATTAAATTAAGGTTTATACTAACTATAAGAATCTTATATTATTCTTAACTATAAAGAATTTAAATAAATAATAGATTAAATAGTATAAAACCCTTATAAATTATAACTTTAAGATTATATACCGTAAAGAATTTAAAAATAAAAGAGTAAACGCGCTTAATTAAAAAGAGAACTTAAAATTAAATAAGTAAGTGAGTAATACACCCTTATTACACGCTATTAAGAATAGAAACCTTATACTAGGTACCTAAGAAATTAATATAATATAATAAGTTAAGCTAAATAAAATATAAATGTATTAAATTATATTATATATTAAAAATAATAGCTATTTAAATAATTAAGAAACGAAAACGCATTTATTTAAGAAAGGTAAAACCTTCTTATATAATAAACGGTAGTATATTTCTAGTACACTTTAAGAATAGCTTATTAAGGAAATACACGAGCACCTATTACACGAATATTAGGGTGTAAGGAAAACAATTAGTAGGCTAAAAAGATTATATAACTTTTTAGAAAGTAGAAAAATAATATAAGAAGTTATTAAGAAATGTAACACGTGTAATAAAGCAAAATTAATGTAACACGTATTATATAGAGAATTACAACTAATATTATTATTTAAAAGAGTATAGTAAACTATTATAATAGACTTTATTATTAAACTACTAAAGTTAAAAGAACCTATAATAAAAGTAACTTATAATAGTATTTTAGTTATTATAAATAAACTTATAAAATACGCCTACTATATTTTATATAAGAAATTAAGTAATACTAAGAACTTAGCGTATATATTCTTTAAAATAGTTATTATATAGTATAAATTACTAATAAAGCTTATATTAAATTATAATAAATTATTTACCTTAAACTTTTAGAAATGCCTTATAGAAACTATAAAGATTAAATAAAGCTTATTAATGGTATTCCACTTATAATTAAATAGACAAATAAAAATCTTAAATTAAATACTTAAATAATATCTATAAAGCTATATTAACTACTAATAGAATAATTAGGTAAAATAGCTACTATTAGTATAATAGGCTTATAATAGCTCTAAGATTAATAATATAAAAATATTATTATTTAGGGTAAATTACGAATTTAACCCTATTATTAAGACACATGTAATATAAAATATAAACGCGTTAGTAGCTATAACGTATATAGTAACTATAATAGAAATATAAAAACACTTATAATAGAAATAAATATTTTCATAGAATTAAATAAAATATTACGCGAATAAAAAGAGATTACTAGCGCTAATCCTAGAGAAGAGATATAAAGTATATCTTATTCGTAAAAACATTAAAACTAAGTAATCTAATAATAAACTTAATTAAAAGAAGATTAAATTATTCCTTATTAAACGGAAAATCTTAAATACTAACTATAAACTATTATTACTAGATAAAATAAGAATCTATTTTATATTTTATATATTATTACTAGAGAAAGCACTAAATAAATCTATAATCACTATAAATATTATAATAAAAGATACTAACGAATATAAAGTTAAACGAATACTTAAAGTATAAGAAGATATAAAGAATTATTATTATCTTATTAAATAAAAGGGATATTTAAACTTTAAAAACACCTAGAAACCAGCTAAAAATCTTACGAACTACTTAATATTACTTAAATAGTTTTATTTCTAAGAAATGCATTCTAATTAATCTCTTAAGTACCGTCTAATAACTTAATATTAAACTTAATATTTAAGAAATAAATTAAAGTAAGATCTAGATTCTTAGAAGAAGTAAAAAGAACCCTTATAGTCTTTTAAAGCTATTTAGTCTCCTTATACTTTACACGTTCTAACTCTTTAACGTTATTAATACCACGCGTAATTACACGTATTATTTTCTTAAACTATAATTTCTTTTATTTTTAAAGATAAAGAACCTTCTCTTTTACCTCTTTTAGCTTACGCTTTAACTTAATATATTAAGACGTAATATTTCGTAATTAAGTAAAAGACACTCCCTAAACGTTATACTATAATAAGTTTAAATAAATACACTTCGTATATTAAGAGCAGAGCATTAACAAGAAAACTACATTTTCATTTTTTAAAAAAGCTTAAATAATTAATAATAAATCTAATAAAATACTTGAATTATAATAATAAATACATAAAATAGCTAATATTATAGCCAATCAGCTTATTTAAAAACGTGGGTCCCTTTAGCTTTTTGTAAGCTTAAAAACTAGATTATATAGTTTTCTAAAAACTTACTACACTACACTACACTACAAAAACTACAAAATGTAGTTTTTGAAGTTTTAGGCTTATAATAGTATATAAAGACCCACTTTTTTTATTATAAGCTTATAATTTTAGATTTATGCTAGTTATTCGTAAAACTTATAATTCTATAAGTATTTTATTAGATTTAATATAATGTTTTATATTCGAAACTACAAAAACTATAAAACTACAAAACTACACTACTTCTAATGCTCTGATTAAGAGAAGTTAGAAGAAGAAACTTAATATTTAAGGATATTATAGCCCTTATAAGCGAAATAGGACGGTATAGTTAAAAGAAAAAGACTTATAAGAATAGCTGCTAGAAGATTATTATAATAAAGGACTAATACCTTAAAAGCCTTTAACTTTTACTTAATAACACGATTAGCAGGTATAATAGTATATAATAATAGAAGAAGAAAGTTACTCTAGGACCTTAAATAGCCTACTTTAATAGCCTTAAGAATAAGACTAATAAGAGAGAGGTATAATATTATAAACGTTACTAAACGCGGGAAGAACTAGGCTATATTAGGGAAGGTAAAGCTATAATAGGAGAGAACTAAAACGTTACGTGCTAGGTCACGTAATTATAAAGTAATTAATGGATTACCTATTAATTACTATAAGCTAAGTAATTATTAGATCACTTATTAATTGCTATAAGTTAGGGATTAATAGATAGATAAATAATTAGGGTAATTATAAGTTTATAATAGAGAGATAGATAAGTACTTAAGAAGGGGGTATTTTACCGTAGTAGATAATCTAGTTCTTTATTAATTAATCTAAGTAATAGTTTTACTATTAAGAGTTATACTCTTAATAGCCTTATTATAATATTACTTAAAAGCTACTTTATAGTATTTAACCTAACTTACTTCCTAAGAAATAGACCTACTATGCCTTAGAACCTAAGCCACCGTTACATATAGTTTAAATAGCCTTAAACGTTAATATAAACGTTCTAGTAAATACTATGTAGCGGCATTTATACTTATAAGTTAAAGGAAGTTAAATAGTGCATTTAATCGTAGCTACGTTATTAATATAAGAGAATAAGCACACGTATAAGTCTTTAATTTAATAAGTTTTACCTTTATAATTAATTTTATAAGGTCTTTTACTAATATTTTATTAAGTCTTTTAATTAGCCTTATATAAGCTTATATTACGTAACTAAATTATTTAAGTTATTTAAGTACTTATTTACACTTATAGTAAGCTATAGCTTATAATACGTGCGATTAAAATTACTAGTATTTTAAAAGTATTTAATTACTTTATTTAAATTAATTTATTACTTATTTAAGAATCTTACTATTCTTAAGAAGTGAGTTACAGGAATTAAAAAGTAACTAGATCGTAATACCACGTATAGAGTTATAAGTGTGTGTGTGTGTGTCGCGTTTAGGCTAATAAAATACTTAGGTAAAACTACGAAACCACGTTCTATTAGACTTTATTATCGTCCTTATTTTAGAACTAAAATAAGCCCCTTTAAACTTAAATATAAAAACCTATAGTATTAAAGCTAATAGTTAATTAATTAGCTACTTATTACTATATTAGCTAAATTATTATATAAATAGCTTCTTACTTAACGTAAATAAGAACGTTTAAATCTAATTATAAACTTCTTAAATATACTATAAATCCCTAAATAATAGCGTAAGTCTTAAAGTTAATACTTATAAAGTAAAGAATATTTTCTAATAAATAAAAACTCTTATAAATAAGTTAAAGCTTATAGCTAAAAGACTTTAATAAGAGTATATTAATTCCTAGAAAAAGAACGCTAAAAACGTTATCTTTAATAATAGTAAGTATAAAGAGAAAATTAATAATAATAAAGCTATTAAAGGATTTAACTTTAAAGTTACCCGTTTTAATATATTTAAGGAATAAGTAATAAAGACTTTATTTAAATACGTTAGCTCTAATAATATTTTAAGTAAATTACGTAAGAAGAACCTAATAGCTATAAATAAAAAGCTTTAAATGTTCTTAATATAAGATATTATAGGCGATTTCTTTTTTTATAATAATAACTTTAAATTTCTGAAATTTATTAAAGCTTAGGTCTCTTAATAAGAGTATTCTCTTAATATAATTTAAAAGAATAACCCTTATGACTTACCTTTTATTAATTATTAGATTTTATAATTAATTAATTATCCTATCTCTTAAGCTTTCTTTTAAGTAAAACGTTCTACTTAAACTTAATAGCCTTTAGCTTACCACGTATTATACGTTATAATAAACCTTAAGTGTATAATAAAGAAAATTAACGGTAAAAAAGAAAAGCTAAAAAGAAAGCTAGTCTTTTTACTTAAAGCTATAGTATTACTTTCTAGTAACTTAAAAGACTTTTTAAAGGTATATAATAATATTACTACTATTATAGGATATATTTATACCCGCTATATAAAGATAATAGCTAATATTATAATAGCTATAGTTTATAATTATATTAGACTTTAACGAGGATTAATAGGTTAAGCTACCTTTCTTTATTAGCTAAACTTTAATTACTTCTTATCTCACTTTTATTATAACCTTCACGTATATTACCCTCTCTTAAGTAGAGCATTAGAAGTAGTATAGTTTTATAGTTTTATAGTTTTTGTAGTTTCGAATATAAAAAATTATATTAAATCTAATAAAGTACTTATAAGATTATAAGTTTTACGGATAAATAGTATAAATCTTCTACTATAAGCTAACATGAAAAAGTGGGTCCTTATAAGCTCTTATAAGCCTAGAACTGTAAAAACTATAAAATGTAGTTTTTGTAGTATAGTGTAGTGTAGTGTGTTTTTAGAAAATTACATAATCTAGTTTTTAAGCTTATAATAAGCTAGAAGGACCCACTTTCTTATGTGAGCTGATTGGTTATAATATTAGCTAATTTATGTATTTTTTATTATAATTCAAGTATTTCATTAGATTTATTATTAATTATTTAAGCTTTTTTGAAAATTGAAAATATAGTTTTCTTATTAATGCTCTGCTCTTAAGTAAGAAATAATAAGATAATAAGTATAAGCTAAAGATTATAAACCTTTTTATAGCTCTTTATAATACTAAGAGTAATTAAGTTCTTATAACTAGTAGCTTAGGTATAAATAAAACTAAACTTATATATAAACTAATTTATATAGTATAAGATAATAGTTACCTTTTAAACGTTAAATAAAATAACGTCTTTAACCTTAATTAATAATTATCTTAAATTAAGTTAAATCCTAACCTAAAAGATAATAGCGTTATAAAAAACCTTAAAGAGCTTACTAAAAAGCCTCTTAACTTATAAATTAAGCTAAAGTTAAAGAAGTAAATAAGTAATACTATATTATAGTTTATTAGAGCTTTAATTACTATTAAACCTTTAAAGAAGAATAAGAAGATAATAAATTACGTTATATAATCTACCGCTTAAAATAAGTAAGTAAATAACGTATATATATAACTCTTTATAAAGATATACGATAAAGATTATCTTTAAGTTTTTCCCCTTTATATTAAAATTAATTATACTCTTATATTTAAATCGCTTAAACCTCTTTTATATAAGTAGCCTAATAAGAAAGTATTTTACGCTTATTAGGAGATAATTAAATATATTAATAAAGATTTAATACGTGTATATAGCGAGTAAAACCCTAGTTTTTACCTATTATCCCTTACGTTATAAAGTTATAAAGCTCTTCTTAAATACCCTAGTTATTAGCTAAAGGTTAAATATATAAATCCCGTTAAATAGTATATTAAGTACTTAAAGGTAATAATTAAAGTTAAAGAACTTTACGCCTTTATCTTTAATTACTATTAAACTATTATTATTATTATTATAATTATAGCTAAGATTATTAATTATTACTAAGAATAGTCTTTAGTTTTAGTAATTATTAATAAGGCTAATTAATTAATAAAGGTATTAAATCTCGTTTCTCTTATAAAATAACTTATAATCTCACGTATTATTTATAAAGATATTAAGTAATTTATACTAGTTAATTTAACTTATAATTACGTTATTTCCTTTAAAGTAATAATTAATAGTAAGCTAAAGAACTTTAAGTATAACTAAATCTTTAATTAAGCCTTTATAAGTTTATTAAAGAGAGCTATTTATTTAGCTATAATTAACGTGAATCTTAGTAAGAACTTTTACTTTTAGGGTATTATTTAAGATTTCGCGGCCTTTTAGCTTAATACTAGTAATATTATTATTATAAATTAAAGGGGAAATAATATTACGAAATAACTTAAAATATAATAGAATTAGTTATTACCTAGCGTATTATTAAATTAAATTCTTATTAGTATTAACTCTTTTAAAGAGATTAAAGGGATATTATTTATTAATAGAACCTAAGCTTATTTTTACGTGAAACACGCTATCTAAATTTTATAAGAGTTTAAGCTACCTTAACTTAAAGATTACTTCATAAATAAATAACTAATATACTATAATTAAGTTCTTATTTTATATATATATAAGTAATAAGTAATTTTATATTAAGCGCTTATTAATAAGATTACTTTATAAGAGCTTTCTCTTAGCTTAATTAAAGTTTATATTATTAATAACTTTATTAGTTTCTAGTTTAAGTATATTATTATAACTTTAATATATAATAATAAACTAGGTTTTATTAGGGACTTTAAAAGACTTAACATAGCTTTATCTTACGCTATATTAGGTTAAATAATTATAATAAATAGTAAATTTCTTATTAAGTAAAATAATATTCTTAGAAAACTTTAATAATACTATAAAGAGACCTATATATATATAAACTTATTACTTAATAATAAGTTCTATTATAATTATTTATAGTTTAATTATTATAAGGCTTAATACCTTATAAATATAATTTACTATAAATGTAAGAATAAATAAAAGAATAAACGTTATATTAAATATTCCGCTAGAAATTACTAAAACCTATATACGTATAAATACTCTATTAATAACGTTAATATTAACTTTACTTTTAATAACGTTACTTATAATCCCTTTTTTTTAATAAAAGATATTAATATAATAAAGCTTTTACTTAATAAGAAATAAAAAGCTTAAAGAAAGCACGCGCCTCTATTAATAAGTAAATAAGCTTATTAAGTTAAATAGCTACTTTAAGTAATTAGCTTTACTATTAATAAACTAAAAAAGGTACCTTACTTAAATAACGTTAAACTAATAATCTTTACTACTATTAATACTATAATAGCTAGCTATAAGAATAAAGCTACTAGTAGAGATACTTAGGGTAATACTAATACTACTAGTATAAATAGTATAATAGCTATTAATAGAGATACTTAGAGTAATATTAACACTACTAGTATAAATAGTATAATAGCTACTAATAGAGATACTTAAGGTAATTGTAACGGTGGCTTAGGTTCTAAGGCACAGTAGGTCTGTTTCTTAGGAAGTAAGTCAGGTTGAATGCTACAGAGTAGCTTTTGAGCAGTATCACAATAAGGCCGTTAAGAGTATAACTCTCAATAGTAAAACTATTGCTTAGATTGATCAATAGAGATCTAGACTATCTGACTATGGGAATACCTCCTCCTTAAGTACTCGTCTATCTCTCTATTGTAGTCCTGGATCAGATAGATCCCATCTGATCCCCCGTGCTGGATCAGGTTGATCCCCTCTGATCCATTGAGTTGGATCAGACTGATCCCATCTGATCCCCTCACGTGACCTGCGATCCCGTCGGGCCCCATTCTTGTCTGCATGCTGGCGGCCCATGACGCCGGCCAACTGCTTCAGGTACCCTTGGTTCGTAACATAATACTCCTCCCCCATTGGTCTTGTCCTCAAGGCCATTTCGTTTCGTCCGGTAAGTATTCTCTTCCTTCCCCTCTTTCCCTTTTTTCTTTCTTCGTCATTCTTTTCACAATGTCTTCTGACCGTGTTTCGAAACAGCGATCTCGCCCTAACCAGAAGATTGATCGCAAACGTCTTTCCGAGTTCATATCTGCCTTTGGCTTCGTCATGCCTTCCTGCGATTCGTGTCGAAAAAACAATCGAGAGTGCATTGTCGCTGAAGGGAAAGACAGGTGCAGCGAATGTGCTTTGCGTGGTTACACCAGCTGCAATCCGGGCGGAACGTCTTCGGATGCTTATAATCGTGTCCTTCGCGAAAAGGATCGTCTCGACAGAGAACGTGCTTCGGCCGAGGAGGATTTGGAGCGGGCGATGGCTCGTTTGCAAAGGATTCGTCGTCAGGAGAAATTTTTGCGACAAAAGGCTGCGGAGATGATTGCTCGTGGTGTGGAGAGTCTGGACGAGTTAGAGGCCCAGGAGCGTCTGGAGTTGGAGTCCAACATGCTTAATCAGACACCCGAGTTTCTAGCAGACTTGGGTTTCCCTATTCCTGATGAGTTTTTATTCTCTGGTGGAACTGTTCAAGCGACGTCGAGCAGTTCGTGAGATTCTTGGCTGGTTCCCAGGTGTTTTCGGAGTTTGGATATCCCTTCCATTTAACGAGATAATGACGATTCTTTGTATCTCCCCGTGCTTTGAGTATCCGTTCGACTTCGTATTCGTTGGTATCTTCCGTTGTGATGTTGGTAGCGATTGTAGATTCATCTGGTGCTTTCTCTAGTAGCGATATATGAAATATGGGATGGATTTTCATTCCATCTGGTAATGATAGTTCGTAGTTGGTATTCGAGATTTTCCGTTTGATAAGGAATGGTCCGATCTTCTTCCAGTCGAGTTTGTCGCTGGGTCGCTTAGTTTTGATGTTTTTGCGAATGAGGTATACTTTATGTCCCTCCTCTAGGATTGGCGCTGGCAATCTCTTTCTGTCCGCGTAGTGTTTCATTCGGTTCTGCAAAAATATCCATTCCTGTTGCAAGTGTTTCTGTATTTCTGTCATGGTTGCTGCATGCGTTGTAGCTGCTGGCGCGTTCACATTCTGTGTCGCATGTGTCTCGATGATAGGGTCAAATCCGTAATTTGCCCTGAACGGTGACATCTTCATGTTGTCAATTTCGGAGCTATTGTAAGCCCATTGTGCTAGTGGTAGCCATTCTACCCAATCATTCTGTTGGTAGTTGACATAGCTTCGCAGATATTGTTCGAGTATTTGGTTCAAGATTTCTGTTTGTCCATCTGATTGTGGGTGGAATGCCGTTGATAAGCTTTGTTTGATCTTCATGGTTTCCATGAGGCATTTCCAAAAGTTTGAGGTGAACAATTTGTCGCGATCCGATATAAGCTTTGTTGGTAATCCATGTTGTGCAATGACTGTTTTGAAGAACATATACGCTAAGTCCTTGGTGTTGCTCGATTCCTTGTATGGAATGTAGTAGGCGTATTTTGTGAGTTTGTCCACAATAACTAGGATGCTGTCGTAAGCTACTCCTGTCATGGGTTCTTTTGACTTCGGTAGTTTGACGATGAAGTCCATTGTAACAGTTTGCCATGCTCTCTCAGGTGGCGATATCGGTTGTAATTCTCCGTATGGTGCGTGTCGCGCTGATTTTGCTTTGTTGCACGTGTCGCATTTCTTGATGACTTCTTGTACCATTTTTCTGCTTTCTGGGAAGTCGTACGATCTTCTTAGCCTGCTGATCGTTTTCCCTACACCCTGATGTCCGTGTAGTGGGTGCTCGTGTATTTCCTTGACAAGCTGTTCTTGAAGTGTACTGGGAACATACTGCCGTTCATTGTACAAGAAGGTCTTGCCTTCCTTGGACAGATGCGTTTTCGTTTCCCAATTGTCCAGATAGCTGTCATTCTTAATGCATGATGCGATCCGATGCATCCATGTTTCATCTGGCTTGACTTGCCATGTCATGTTGATTTCTCGGGTGCCTAGCACAAGGTTCCCATCCTTGGTGGCGCGTAGCAAGGGTGCATTACTCACTTGCTCATCCGATTTCAAATCCTCTCTTCGGCTGAGCGCGTCTGCTCTTCCGTTTTCGGATCCTTTACGGTATATGATTTCGAAGTCATAATCCGTGAGGGTTTCATACCATCTGATCTGTCGTTTGTTCAGATCCTTTGTGGTCAAGAACGATGTGAGATTCTTGTGATCGGTATAGACCTTGATTTGATGCTTTGCTCCTATGAGATAGTGTCTCCATTCTTTGAAGCACTCAATGATAGCCATGAGTTCTTTGTCGTGGATCCCATAGTTGAGTTCGGGTCCGTGGAGTTTCTTCGAGAAGAATGCAACTGGGTGCAATCTTCCTTGATCATCTCGTTGTCCAAGCTGTCCGCCTAGTGCAAAGTCTGAGGCGTCCGTTTCAAGCTCATAAGGTTTGTCCTGATCAGGTGCTTTCAACACAGGTTCTGACGTAACTAAATCTTTCATTTTCTGGAATGCCGTGGCTTCTGGTTCGTTCCATTGGAAGCCGACTTCTTTCTTTGTTAGGTTTGTAAGAGGTCGTGAGATGTCTCCATATCCGCTCAAGAACTTGCGGTAGAAGTTCACGAATGCTGTGAATCCTCTAACTTCCTTCAGATTCTTTGGTGTAGGCCATTCCTTGATGGTTTTGATCTTATCCGGGCTCATTCGTATTTCTCCGTATGTGAGCACGTACCCTAGAAAGTGCACAGTGTTCTGGTGGAACTGGCATTTCGAGGCTTCGACTAAGAGTTTGTTGTCCTGTAGAGTTTGTAGTACCTCATGTACATGTCGTTTGTGTTCCTCAAGGGTATCTGAATAAATGAGGATATCGTCGAGGTATACAACCACAAACACTCCTAGTTGTTTCCGTAAGATTGTATCGATCATTCTTTGAAAGGTTGCTGGTGCGTTGGTAAGCCCGAAAGGCATCACTAGATATTCGTAGTGTCCTCTGCTGGTTCGAAATGCTGTCATCCACTCGTGGCCTTCTTTCATCCGTATAAGGTTATAGGCTCCTTTTAAGTCGAGTGTGGTGAACCATTTGGCTTTTCCAACTTTGTCTCTGATTTCCGTCATAAGCGGTAACGGGTATCGATTCTTGATTGTGATCTTATTCAAGTGTCGGTAATCGATGCATGGTCGTAGTTTCCCGTTCTTCTTTGGTACCCACAGGATTGGGTATCCTGCTGGGGACTCTGATGGTCGTATGTATCCTTTTTGTAGCATGTCCTCCAGATACTCCTTGAGCGCCTTGTCCTGCTCAGGGTTCTGAGGATAAATTTTGTTGAACGTTGGTTCAGTACCGGGCTGGAGTCTGATCTCGTGGTCCCAGCGTGAATGCTCCGGTAGTCCTGTTTCTAGCTCTCCGCTGAACAGCTTGCTGTACTGTGAGTATTCCTCGGGAATCTCCGTTGTCTCAGCTTTTGGCTCTCTGGCGATCACATATATTCCTAGAGGCCTGTCGTAGTTCGAATGAGGTGCCCTTCGTAGGCCGCTCTCTGCTTCGTAACCGCATCCTGGTAAATCCCATTGAAGTTGGCCGGTTCTCCAATTGACTCGTGGATTGCTCGCCCGCAACCAGGGTATCCCTAATATAACATCGTGTTTTGAGATCACTGTGATATCTAGTGTAACTCGGTGTTTCGTGCCTTGTATGTCGACTAGAAGCTGCGCAACTTCCATGTCAACTACTCCTTGGCTATACTTCACCGCAGTTCCTTCCACAGTCGTGAGTCGGTAGGGCTCGTCTTTGGGTGTCCAAGGCAATCGTAATCTGTTGACGAGATTCGGCGAGATAAAATTTCCTTGTGCTCCGCTATCAATCATTGCCTGGATCCTTTGTCCCATTATAGTCATGTCGATCATGAGGTGTGCTGTGCTGCCGATGTTTGCAGTACATAGAGACCTGTCAGATCTCCGTCGAGGAATCGGTCTTAATTGCGACGACGGCTGTCGTTTCCCGATTTGTTGATCCTGTCCTCATGTCGTTCTCTAGCGCGTTGTTCTAGGCGCTGTCGTCGGCGGTTGTCTTCCGACGCATTGTTGGAGCTTCCTTGGTGATCGCTTGATCTACCATCTGTGTTAATCGAACTCGGGCTAAGCGAGTTGCTCACAGTCACACAGTTCCCTTCCTCCTTGCATTGTGGGGTTATGGCTTGGGTAGTGTGTGCGTTATCCTTAGCACAGTATAACTTTCCGTTCAATATCTTTGAATCGGTTCGTCGTAATTTCGGTTGTATCGTAAGGGTTGTTCTCCTTCCCTTTCGTTCTCGTGGAAACCATCCGCTACCTTGCTTGCTGCTAAGGTGCGTGTAGCAATTGTCATCGTAACAGAAGGTCCAATTAAGGAGTCTGTGTTCGATTTCAGGTTCGTCTTTCTCAGTTGGATGATTCTCTTCTTCTTGGATCTGTTCCAGTGAAGGTTCACTTTTTGGTG
This sequence comes from Metarhizium acridum, assembly GCF_019434415.1. Classification (NCBI taxonomy): domain Eukaryota; kingdom Fungi; phylum Ascomycota; class Sordariomycetes; order Hypocreales; family Clavicipitaceae; genus Metarhizium; species Metarhizium acridum. Next base: position 999,657 of record NW_027094041.1, on the reverse strand, counting down.
AGGGTGTCCAGTGTTCCCAAAAGTCGTCGGGTACTGGTTGGGTTCCGAACTCCCAATCTTCATCCGAACTGATGTTGTTTGCTAACGTGGGGCTTCCTTCATTGCTTGCCATACTAAGATTTCGCGTGGGCAAGTCTTCTCGATTTGCGGCATGGAGCTTCTTGCCTTCAGGGATTGGCTTCCATGGCTTTTTCGGGGCTCTGCATTTATTCGCAAAGTGTCCAGTCTTGCCACAATTGTAACAAGTCTTCCCCTTTTCCTTATTCGCGGCGTCAAGTTCCATAGGTCCGGCGTGGTACCCGTATGCTGTCGATGTTCGGCGTGGCTTGCTACTATTAGGTTTATTGAACCTAGCATATGTTCCGAATTTCCTGTGACTTTTTTCGTGACGTCGCTCGTATAGACGGTTGTCTGCCTTGATGACCATTTCGACGAAGTCGTCAAATAACTCAGGACGATCTTCTCGATAAATGTCATCCTTCACTTCTTCTTTGAGTCCTTGATAGAAGACTTCCATTTTGGGTTCGGTATTCCAGTTGAGTTTTGCTGCGATGCGTTTGAATTCCCTAGCGTAATGAGCTGCAGATCCGGTCTGCTTGAGTCGAGTAAGTTGTCGTGTAGCTTCCTTATGCTCATCGGGATTTCCAAATGCAGCGAGAAGTCGTTCTTCGAAGGTTTCGTAATCAGAGAAGATGTGGACAACTTCCGCTCCGGCTTCGGCACCGTGCTTAAGATGTGCGCGGAGGGTTGGCTCCCACCATTCCATTGCTTTCCCAGTCAAGAGGTTGCCAATGCAAAGAATCTGTGACTCAGGTGTCGTGTAGATTTTTTCGTTGACTCGTAGGTAAGCTTGGGCTTGTGTGAGAAAGTTCCTCACATCACCCTTGTAGCCATCGTATGATTCAGGCTTGGGGAATTTTGGCATGTTGTTGTTGTTGATAGAGGATGCAGGTGTGAGATTTTGAACTGCTGCAAGTTCCTCTTCTCGTGCCTCAAGTTTTTCGTAGAGATCATTCTGTCGGTCGAGAAGCTGTCGATTCTGCTTCTCGAGCTCGGTGATCTTGTCATGAAGGTACTTCATCATCTCCCCGGGGTTGGTGGTCTTTCCGCTTGAAGTAGACATCTTGGAAGTCGTTACTGCTCAAAGTTTCAAGGTAACTTACTGAACAGGATTGATCAAAATGTAACGGTGGCTTAGGTTCTAAGGCACAGTAGGTCTGTTTCTTAGGAAGTAAGTCAGGTTGAATGCTACAGAGTAGCTTTTGAGCAGTATCACAATAAGGCCGTTAAGAGTATAACTCTCAATAGTAAAACTATTGCTTAGATTGATCAATAGAGATCTAGACTATCTGACTATGGGAATACCTCCTCCTTAAGTACTCGTCTATCTCTCTATTGTAGTCCTGGATCAGATAGATCCCATCTGATCCCCCGTGCTGGATCAGGTTGATCCCCTCTGATCCATTGAGTTGGATCAGACTGATCCCATCTGATCCCCTCACGTGACCTGCGATCCCGTCGGGCCCCATTCTTGTCTGCATGCTGGCGGCCCATGACGCCGGCCAACTGCTTCAGGTACCCTTGGTTCGTAACAGTAATACTAATACTATTAGTATAAATAGTATAATAGCTATTAATAGAGATACTTAAGGTAATACTATTAACGCTAATAGTAATATTTAAGATAATAATACTAACTTAATAACCGCTAATAGTAATACTTAAGGTAAAATAATTAATAATAATAATAATATAACCACGTTAAAAAATAACGCTTAGGCTAGAAATACTATTAATATAAGTGTATTTATTAAGTGTATATAATAAGAAAGGGAATTAAAGAATAAAAATAAAGGAAAATAAATGGAAATAAAGAAATTATATAAAAGGGGGAAACTTATTATACTTTTTATTATTAAAGTAAATTTCTTTTTTTTTCTTTATTATTATAATAATAAGACTATTATCTTTTTTTAAATAAGAAAATATTAAGGCTTATATAATTACGTGTAAGGTATTATTAGTATAAGGCTTATATAGTTACGTGTAAGGTACTATATTACTATTATTACGCTAGCACTCTTAAGCTAGCTCTTTTCCTTTAATATATAATTAACTTCTTCACTTCTTTTAGCTCTCTTATAATATAACTTATTAGTTGCATTACGAGCTCTTGTAACCTCGCTATAGCTCCCTTCCGTGAGCCCTCACAAGGGAGCTACTGGCGTTCGATGGGGAGGATTTAGTTAACTGGTACGCCAGCCTTATCGTAATTTCTCTAACAGGACTAACCAGAACGACAGATTATACCTCCGAATTCCTCCTCGCTAGATCATCCGAATCAGCGGGCTCGAACGATAGATGAGGACGATATAGGAATGGTCAAGTTTAAAGGAAGGGACGATAGAGCATATCAGAGTGTGAGAGGGGATATCGAAGAGCTGGTTGAAAATAGTCAAGGGGCAACAGGGACGAGAGGCGCATCAACTAGTTAGTGTAGCAATATATCTACGCGGCAAGACACTGCTAATACTCCGGCAGATATTGCTCAGGAAGACCGGGAATGCATCCAACACTTACGCGTCACCGATCCACGGGACGACAAGAAGCGCATCGAGAAAACTAAGGGCGGTCTACTGGAGAACTTGTACCGCTAGATCCTCGATAACACCGCCTTTCAACGATAGCGTAACGACCGGCAGAGCCAAGTGCTCTGGATCAAGGGCGGCCCTAGCAAGGGAAAGACGATGCTGCTCTGTGGTATCATTCACGAATCACAGAAGCAGGCCGCGAACCAAGTGGTCTACTTCTTCTGCCAGGGCACAGACTCTCGACTGAACAACGCCACGGCCGTGTTGAGGGGTCTACTCTACGTATTGGTGGATCAGCAGTCAGCGCTCGTCTCCCACGTACGGAAGAAGTATGACAACACAGGAAAGCAACCCTTCAAGGATCTAAATGCTTGGGATGCACTATCCAAGATATTTAAAAACATGCTGCGGGACCCAAGCCTAAAGAGCACGTACTTTATCATCAATGCACTCGACGAATGCAAAACAGACTTACCGCAACTCCTCGACCTGGTCGTCCAAACCTCCTCTAAATCTTGTGCCAAGTGGATTGTGGCCAGCCGTGACCAAATCAGCATAGAGCGGGGCCTGCGGCTTGATGAGTCGCGGACGAGGCTCAGTCTAGAGCTGAAAGAAAATGCAAAGCAAGTATCTCATGCCGTCGCCGAGTATATCCGCCACTGCGTTTCCGAGTTGATAGAAATACAGAACGATAAACGCCTCCAAGAACAAGTCCTAGATAAAATACAAAAGAAGGCCAATGGCACGTTTCTTTGGGTATCTCTCGTCATTAAAGAGCTCAAAGACGAAAATACCATGAGTTGGGACTTCCTAAAGGTCATTGATGAAATGCCCACAGATTTGAACGACCTGTATGGTCGAATGCTAGAATATCACGTTGACAGCTATGGAAGCAGATTAAATAGTGGAATTATCCTTAGGATTTAAACTATCTAGGTACGGAAAACAGGCCCTTATTTATAGATATTAAGGTCGTTTAATAGGTTACCTAAAAAGTAATTAATTTAAGGGGTTTTACGATATTTAGCTATTAAAGGTCTAGCTTTAATAGAGTGGTAGTATAAGCCTTCTTTTAAGGCTTTTTATATAATTAAAAAGCAATTATTTAAGGTGTTTTAAGGCTTATTAGAGTCCCTAATAAATAATAGCCTTTTTTTATTAAAAGAGGCCTTTAATATTAATATACCCCTATAAATTAGGTTAATAGCTTACTATTAAAGCTATTAATAGCTATTAAGGTAAGTTAAATTAATTAATTTAAGCTCTTTTAATAATACTAATAATATTAATAAGCTTTAATTACTTAATAAAGCGGTTAAATTATTAGCTTATTAGAATCTTTATTAATCTATTAGCTAGATTATTAATACTTTAAACGAATTTAATATTAAAGGTCTCTTATTAATAGGCTTATTAAATTTAATTATTATAAATATTAATATAATAAAGAGTAATCTTAAGCCTTAAAAGACTATTATTAATAAGCTAGATTATTTATAAATTATTATATTATATTATAGGCTTTAAATAATCTAGCTAAAGGTTTAACTATTAAAAAAGCCTAAATATTATAATAGTCTCTTTAATTATATATATAAAAGCTAATAATTTAACTTTAATAAACGATATTATAATTATATTTTACTTACTAGTTATTTAACTAATAGGTCTATTAAATAATTAAATTATTAAGTCTTATAATAACTTTTAGGTCTATTAATTATTTATAAAGGTAATATTAAAAGCTATTTAAAGCTTTAAGCTATTAGAATTTTCATTAAATTTAATTACTAGGTATTACGTTAAATATAAGTACTTAATAATTTAATTAATAACCTATTAATAGGTTTTTAACGGATTAAAGAGGAATTTAGCTACCTTAGCTATTAGTTTAGCTATATTAGGTCTTCTAATAACTATAATATAATTAATAGAGTTAATTATCTGCTAATATTAATAAATTTAATTAATAATTATAATACTTAAATTAAGTTTTAATTAATTTTTAGGTATTAGACTTTCTTTAAAGCTATTTCTCTTAAAGATATTAAATTTTATAGTTAGTTTTTTAATATAAAAATTCTAATATAGCTAAAGCTTATAAGTAGCTTTATCTTAAAGGACTTAAATACCTAGAAACTATTATAGCTTACTAAGATTCTTTATATTATAGGTTAATTTAAGCTTTTAAATCATTTAATTAATAGCTTTAAAAGCTACCTAATAGTATAAAAAAACGATATTATTAACGTAAAAAAAGACTATTAATATTAGGCTATTAAAGATATAAGAGTCTTTTAAATAAGGTGTTAAACCTAGTAACTTAAAGGTTTTACTAAGAGACTATTACTATAATAAGGCTAACCTTTATAGCTTATATAAGGCTTATAATAGCCTTATTATTTAACCGAGCCTTTTAAAGCCTTTAGGAAATTTAACGTAAACTTCTTCGTTAATTAAGCTATTTATAAAGACGTTTACCGCGTTAAGCTATCTAGCTTTAAGGTTAAATTTAACTATAATAGCTATTAAGGTTTAAAATAACCTTTTAGCTAAAGTTATAGCGTAGGTCTTCTTATTATTAAGTAATTAAAGGTTACCTTATACGTATAAATAAGCCTTAAATTTATTAATAAATTTATATTTATTATATTTATATTTAAATACCTAAGTTAATAGTAATAAACGTTATAACCGATTAATTTAATTAAGTTAAATAGGTTAAAAGGTCCCTTAATTAGTTAAGGTATTATATTTAGCTTAAGTAGCCTTTTCAAATTTAAGCTTATAAGAGTGCTTTTATAGCTCTTTTTAATATTAAGGTTTAGGTAATAAGCTTCTTTTATATAGTCTTTTAAGCTATTTAATTAAAAAGCTATTATAAAAGCTACTAAAAGCTCTATTAGAAATTTATTATAACTATTAAAGTCTTTTATCTTAATTAAAAGGCTCTAATAAAGCTAACGTTAAAAGGTTTTAATAAGGGCTACTTATATTTAATTTAAGGTCTTTAAAAATGTTAGATTTAAATAATTAACTTTCTTTTTAACTAGCTTAAAGGCTTTAAGTGTTAACTTTAATAATAAATTATATCTTATTAGTATTACTATTATTATTAAACTTAATATAGGTTAAAAATTTAAGCTATTATAGCTTCTTTAATTAAATTTAATAAATTTAGCCTTAATAAAAGGTTTTTTTATTAAAGGTTATATCTTTAACCCGTTTAACTTTTAATTTTAATGGAATTTATATATAAAAGATATTAATAGAGTTATATTTAATAAATAACCGATTTTTACGTAGGCTATTATTTTAAAAGCTTATTTTTAAATATCTTAAAGGGCTTTTTAGGTTATTAAATAGGCCCTATAATTATACGCAATTAAATACGTAATATTAGGCCTATCTTAATAACCTATATCGCGATTATTTAATTAAAGCTACTATTAAAGCTATTAAAAGGGCGTCTTTTAGTTTATACCTTATTATAGTAATAGATTATAAAGGTAAGTAATAGCTTTCTAGATCTTAGGCTATAATTTAATAGAAAGGTTAACTATTAGCTATATTATACGAGCTTTTAACCTTAGAATACCCTTAAACCTTTTAGTAAAGCTATTTTAAGCGGGTATATATAGTAATATAAGCTTATTAATAATACCTTTATAGTTAATTTAAGCCTTCTAAGCAGTTTAAAGGCTTTTATCGTTATTTTAATAGATTTAATAAATACCTAGTTAATATTACCTTTAAATTTAAGCCTAAAATAATTAAAGGGCTAATAATAGGGTATTTTAAGTAGTATTTTTAAGCTTAAAGACTATTAAAAGGCCTAAGAATTTATCTTTAACTATTAAAGCTATTAACTTATTATTATAATTAGGCTTAAATTAAAAGATATTAATATAAATCCTTTAAAAGGGTCTTAAGCTTATTATTTAAGAGCTTTTATAAGAGATAACCCTTTTAGCCTTAGCCTTAAAATAGGCTTTATAATTAATTTATATAGGGCCTTAAATCTTTAACCTAGTAGTTTATTAGACTAAATATTTAAGGCTATTTACGTTTAAGTAACCTAGCTATTAGTACTAGAGGTTAATAAAGGTTATTTTTTAGGGTTAAGGTAGTATTAAATTAAATTAAAAGCTTTTAATTTAATAAATTTCATTAAACTTAATAATAGGCTACTTAAAGTAACGCCTTAAATAATAGATAACCTTATTATCCTTTAATATAGCTTTTATAATTGGGTTTTAATTATAGCCCTTTTTTAGAAAGCTATTTAATAAGGTTATATTTATATAAAAGGTTAAAATAAAGGCTACTTACTCTAGCTAAAAGAGCCCTATTTATATTCGTAAAGAGACCTTTTTATAGCCTTTAATTTAAAGCTTTATATTACCTATAAAAGCTTCTTTAAGCTATTAAAGGACTTAATAGTTAATAAATTAATTAAGGTTATTATAAATATATGTGTTTAACCTAGAATTTAAAATAAAAGAGTCTTTTAAAGGGTAAATATTCTTATAAATTAACTAGATAAATAACGCGGCTACTTACTTCACGTAATTTAACCCGTACTTTCGTTAATTATAGCCTTTTTTATTAATTTAAGCGTTTTTAGCGTTTTTAAGCTCTTTAAGCTACCCTTATTTTTTAATCTTTTAAGCCCTCTAATATTTAAACTATTATAGGCTTTATTATTTATTAATTTTTTAGGCTTTTAATGCTTATAAAAAGCGTTTATAAGCTTCTTTAATTAATGCTTATAAAAAGCATTTATTAGCTTCTTTAATTTAATACTATTAAGGCTTAAATTACCTTAGCACTTATAAAAGGCCTTTATCTTATAGAGAACCTTATTAATAAAAGCCTTTATTTTAAAGAATACCTTATTATTATTATTAAAGTTAGCCTAAAAACGTAATACCTTTTATTTTTAGGTTTTTCTATTACTTTTAATTAATTTAATTAAAAGCCTATTAATAAGCTTAATTAATTTTTGCCTTAATAGATAGGTCTAATAGCTTTTATTAAATTTAAGCTTTAATTTTAGTATTAGGCTTTTATATTAGGTCTTTAAGAGGCTTATTTAAGTATAAACACTTATAATAATAATATTTCTAACTATAAAGACACTTTAAAGCTATCTTTAACCTTTTTTATTAATTGTTTCTAGGTTAGCTAAGTACTTGTAATATATTTAAGGTCTCTAATAATAGACTTTCTTAGAAGGTAGAGAATAAAAAACCGCTCTTACCTTTTATAGCCTTTTAATACTAGTAATACTATTCATATAAATTACTAATCTAAAAGTTATTTAAAATCTTATTTATTTAACCTTTCTTATTAAGGTTTAAGAGGTTTAAGATATAATTATTCTAGTAGCTTAAAAATACAAGGCTAATTAAGGCTATTATAGCTATAAAATCTAGGGTTAATTAAAGCTTTTTTATATTAAGTAGGTTAATTTAATAAGCTTCTACTAGTACCTTCTATTAGCTTATAATTTAAGCCTTAATTTTTATATGATTAGCGCTCTTTAATATTAATTTATATTTTAATAGAATCTCTCTTTTATATCTCTATAATATAAGCTATAGCTAGGCTTATAGTAGCTTTAACTACTTTAAAACGTTATTTTTAATAGCTATTATATTATAATAACTATTAATAGTCTTTATAATAAATTACTAAGTAACTAAAAGGGCCTTTTAATACCTTTAATAGGCTTAAATATTAACCTAATAGTTATTTATAAGGAATTTAAGCCTTTTAAATTAAATCTTATTAAGGTTTATAATTATTATAGCCTTAAGGTTAATATTACTAGGTTAAGGTTTTTTAGAGAGATAATAGTTATCTTATTAGGCTATTAAGGGTTAATGAAATGCTAAATACTTTAATTAATAGTATATTTCTTAACGATAAAAATCTATTAAAACTAGCTTTTTAAACCTATTAAAATTACTAATAAAAAACCTTTAATATTTATAGCTAGGTTAATTAAGTCTTTAAAGACCTTAAATATATTATAATTTAACGTTAAAATATCTTAAATTTAATAGTAAACTAGGCTTATAATTATTACGTTAATAGCTATAAAAGTAGATTAAATAGTAAAATTATCCTTAAAATTAAAGCTATTTAAGTACGAAAAACAGGCTTTTATTTATAGATATTAAGGTCGTTTAATAGGTCACCTAAAAAGTAATTAATTTAAGGGGTTTTACGGTATTTAGCTATTAAAGGTTCAGCTTTAATAGGGTGGTAGCGCGAGCCTTCTTTTAAGGCTTTTCGTACAATTAAAAAGCAGCTATTTGAGGCGTTTTGGGGCTTATCGGGGTCCCCGATAAATAGCAGCCTTTTTCCATTGAAAGGGGCCTTTGGCGTTGACATGGAACAAATTGAACTATTGACACGTGGAAATCCGGACCTTTGCAGGCGTGTGCTTTCGACTATTACTGTTACATATCGCCCACTTCACCTCTAGGAACTCTACCTTTTGTCTAGTTTGCCTCAGCTAGAAGGGGATCTAAGTGTATATCAGTCCACTGAGAAAATAGTCGGCATGTGCGGGTTATTCCTTACCATACGAGACGAGCAAGTTCTCATCATTCACCAATTAGTAAAAGACTATCTAGAAGCAAACGATGGGTCGAAGATTCGCGCAGATGGAATCCGTCAAGTGCACATGGACCTTGGTACACGTTCCATTGAAGCAATGTCCTCGGCTCTGCGACAAAACATGTACGGCGTCGACTACGGCTTCAAGCTAGAGGATACGAAGCCCCCCCAGCCAGACCCGCTGGCTCCAATACGATACTCCTGCGTCTTCTGGGCTGGTCACCTCCCCGAAAACGGCGAAAGCCCCCGGTCCAAGGAGGCACTGGGGGATGACGGAATAGTGTTTGCGTTTCTAAAAGACAGGCTCCTTCACTGGCTCGAAAGTCTGTCCCTCCTGGGAAAGCTCCCGGAGGGAATGCATTTGATAAGAAAGCTTCTGCACATTGTCCAGGTATGTTCACGACCCTGTTCATTTCTTGCAGCTGCTGATGGTCACCAGGGATCAAGTCCCAGTCGTCAACTTGCTGAGTTCTTGCAAGATGCCGATAAGTTTGTGCGTAGCCATGCACCCAGCATTGACCGGGCTCCCATGCAGACGTATGGTTCCGCACTGGCATTCAGCCCGACGACAAGTAAAGTCCGGAATGCGCAATGGAAACAAGATTGCCATTCATACAAAACATTGCAGGCATTAGATCAGATTGGAACGCACAACGGCAGACGCTCGAGGGACATGGCGACGTGGTCACGGCCGTGGCCTTCTCGCCCGACGGCAAGACGCTCGCCTCGGCTTCATACGACGAGACTGTCCGGCTCTGGAACACGGCCACGGGAAGCCAACGGCAGACACTCGAGGGTCACGGCCGTGTCCTTCTCGCCTAACGGCAGATACCTTAGGACGGACTATGGGTCGCTCCGACTATCGTCTTCGTCTTCCTCATCTGAACGGTGTTCTGATAAGACTCCTTCCGATCATGCTTTGTATGTCAAAAATGCGTGGATAACTCTTCATGGCGTGGAGAGTCTATGGCTTCCTCCAGATTACAGGGCTACTACAGTTGCTTTGTATGGGAATAAGATTGTGCTGGGGCATTTGTCTGGCGGACTAACGTTCTTAGACATCAGATTTGCATGAAATTCTGCGATTATAAAACTAATTGTTTATTATCTATTCCTCCTTTAAATTACATAGGGGGGCCTGGGAAGAGGAGTTATCTTGTACATCTTTAAGATTATTACCGGAAGTTAGACTTTAATACTATGACGTGGCGGGCTCTCCGACTTGGTAAACGATGTGGCTGATCCTTGCTTTCGCCCGCGTCTAGTTTGCAGGGACGGACCAGTACAGGTTCGTTGACATGCGCACAGCGCCCAGTCGGGAGGATCACATGTCAAGCTGCCAGGTGCCTGGAAAACACGGTTGCTGTGCCGAATACTTAGTGGACGAACAGGCCAGCACTACACCATTGCCTCCCGTCGCTATCAATTTATGAACTGGGAAACCATGAACACGGCTCTGATTGAACGGTGAGTTTGAACCATCTTAATCTTTTTTTTTTTTGTGGTGAATTAACTGTCTCTTAAGGTCAAGCGGAACACACTGCTTTGTAGACGGTACCCGACAGCGTGTATAGCAGGTAACCCAGCCGGGCTTATGCTTCAGGCACCATAGGATTAGGAGGCTCTGGAAATGATGGGGAAATAGCCTAGCGTAAACTGTTAATAAGTGGATTTAAAAAAAAAAACAAAAGAAAAAGAACAAAGAAAGAGGTTAGTGGTGACAGGGCTTCATGTGAGATTCTGTAAGCATTTCAGCATATCTGCGGGCATGAGCTACCCACCGAAAATGGTCCAGTATGCACGTGCTCTATTACGTCCTGGGCTAAAGGACTTGGGGCTACATATGGATTAGAACGCTAATCCTCTTTTAGACTAAAGGTGGGTCTTGTTATTTATCTTATGTACCAATACCGCGACACCTATCCCTTTGGCTGTGCTAAGGTGCCAGTCAGGTATCGAATTCTGGTTTTAGCCAATTAAAAACCCTACATTTAAAGATACTTAACCCCGCTAGGAAATAATAAGATGATAGAAGTACTAGTAATGCTGTGAGTTATAAAGAGCTACATCGCACATATTACAGCCGAACCTAGCGTATGGGGCCTTTTTGACGCTAAAAAGGTACCCGTTAGGTATCGCAGAAAAAATGGGGCCGATACCTGACTGGCACCTTAGCACAGCCAAAGGGATGGAAGAGATGATAGCGTTGGGAGTATGTCCCAGAAGAAGAGAAGACTGGGAAATATCGCTATAACTGAACTCTTATTATCTATTTTCATTGTGTGGTGTTAAGCCGAACCTTGCATCATGGTAGGCTCCATTGCGGGGGACCCTGACCAGGTGGGGCAGCCGAGCCCCGCAGCGCCAAGGCGATCGACCCGTTTAGTGACGTCAAGCGGGGATGGGAAGGAGGTATCTCGACGGGAAGAGCCGGTCGGTGACGGATACTGGGAGGCAAGCGCATAAGCGCGCCCGGCGAGCGTCATCTACAGAGTCGGATTCGGGGTCGACGGTCAACGTTGAGAACAAGTCACGTGCTGCATGTGTCTTCGCCCAGTCCAAATAGCCTTCGCCTGCTTGCCCAGTATGTAAATTGAACCAGGTTCTTCCGTTCTCTTTGAACCGTGGTAGTTAAACTGTCGATTTCTGGTTTCCTAATAAAAAGATAGGCAACACTGGCAGAAAAATATTCCAAGGCAGTGCATCCACACGCATCCACATTGACGCCTCGGTACCCCAGTTTATATGAATTGCCACGTTCAACGTTCTGGTCGCACTCGGCGTTACATCATTATCCTCAGAGCTTTCATAATCACGGCTGACTGCGTTCTAAGCTGGCCATCTCGTCTGTGTATTCAAAGTCGGTTGCGTCGGCATGTTCGGCAAGCCAAGACTCGACAGTCGATGCATTCGTAAATGTACTGAGGAAGCTGATTCCGACATTCCTCGCACTGAAAAGAGCCCTCACGGTGCCTCCAAGTCTCATGTCGGCATTCATGATTATCTCGCAAGTTCTGCTGTTCTTGTTCCATTCGGACAGCTCGCTCCGCATCGTCCAATCCGTGCCCCGCATCTCGATCAACAACAGCAGTGGCACGATCCAGTAGCCTGTTTTCATGCCACTGTTCACAAGCACAAGTCTTCCACCTCTCTCCGCAAACGTAACAAAATTGAGCGCCACAGCGACACGCTGACGTAGAGTTAGGACGAGATTCTGAGGGTCATGGTTCTCCAACTTACTAATGTGATTACAGCCAGTACTGAGCTCCACCAAGATGCGGCAGGAGGAACATCGCTGCCAACCTCGATCATTCGCCATCCGAAGGACATGCAGCGTGGCTACATCAGGAGGACAATCACTCTCATGTGCGGGTCCTTTACAGCTCGTGCAAGTGCTACTGTAGCACTTTACACATGTTGCTCTATTACCGCGAATGAACTGTGGTGGAATGAAGGTGGAGCATGGTGAGTTATGACAATACGTTCGATTTGGGGTGCCATGCTCTAGCTCTTTCGCGCGATACCTCCCTGCAAGCTTGGCCGGAATAAATATCTGATTTAAGCCAAGAGGGATAGCCTGGCGGCAACACCGAGCGGGGAAAAGAGAATCGTCACTTATCGCAGCCTCGAACAGCCCAGCGATACATGTGCGACAATAGTCATGGGAACACGGGCAACGTATCGCGTCAATGTACGAGACATCCTCTTCGCAGCCGGTACAGTGTCGAGTATTGTAGTCTGCACGCAGCTCGCCTGCTTTCGCCCCTTGTGACGAGGATTCAGCATGAGCAGCATGAGTAGGCAAATCGCCGGCACCAACGAATAAGACGGCGAGTTTGCCCATCATCTCATCATCAATAAGCGGCACAGATGAGTATGTGCGTGGCGGGTTGTTCGTAGAGTCGAAGTTTGTCGCGTATTCTCTGTCGTACGTGGCCTGCTGCTCTTCATCGATACTGGCTTGGATGGCATCACCATCCATCAAGGTCGCTTGAGCAATGCTGCGGGACATGATATTGTCAGAAATGAAAGTCTGGAGCTGTTCAAGATCGTTCTTGAATAATTGAGCTGCAAATTCAACATCCGGTTCCTCGCCAAAAGCGTGCTTCCCCCTAAGCAAGCCCTCTGCATCCTCCAATTGGAGTCTCAGAATTAGGTCGAGACTTGCATTGTCAATCGGGTAAGCCATGATGGGTAACCAAAAAGCTCTTGTATTGGGGTAATGGTTATCGTTATTGTGGTGTTGATGCCGCTGGTGGTGTTGACGCCGCTGTGGTGTTGACGCCCCTGAAAACTGATGCACATCTCGATCTCAGGCTGACAGTATTGCTGCCTCAGATTGAAAGCAAACACACTAATAATTCCCAACGCGGAGGGTTGTATTGCAACCGGCGGAATAATATATTCCCGACGGTTCCAGAACCCGTTTAAAGTAAAGAGGAATGGAATTTTGCTCGAGACAGTGCTCCGGGCATCCCAATCAAGTTACGGCTCGCTCAGCGACCTCCTCCAGTTGTATTAGTTTGTAGACCCACCACACCATATCTTCTATGGGTGTAGTGTGCAGGGAGCTCCAAGTGGCCAGGGACAGGGGTTGGGCTTCAGGGCAAGGGGTAGGAAACGGCTGCCTTGCGGGAAAGCCTCCCGCGAAGCCGCGGACTCTAGTCAAGTGCTTCCTCCAAGCTACGGACCAGGGCGTTTGTGCCAGGTGGGACGGCCTTGCCGGGGGTCGATGTTCCGTCCTTTTGTAAATACTGTATTGTGGAATTCATGTGAATACTGCCACGCTAGCCTGACCGCATTCACCTATGCTCACGTTGAACCGTCCATTGGATGGCACTCGTTGCATTCGTTCATCGTGACTACCCTACATTACCTTTGCGGATAACACCTTTCTGTCATGAGTCTAATCTGTATCTCCATATGTAACCACGTAACATTATAGTGCCTCTACGAGTTTACCCCGGACACCATGTTAATAGATATTCTGCTTTAATAGTGCCCTGTTTGGTATCCAGGGTGGCAGTGGGGGCTGGACGAGAACCCTTAGCTGTGAACTTGTGGGTAACTCTCGTTCCAGTCCGTTATAAGCCCGTCCGTAATTATGGGGTGTAATTTGCCGATAAATCTCTGCGTGAACTTGGGCACAGGATATTAAAGCACTATCTTTACGCTGTCTATAAAATAATGTTATCATCAACGAAACTAGTGGGCTGTTGATAATCCCGCTATGAAAAGGACAGTAATGTATATGGCAATACATTATTGATACGTGTCTAACTTCACAGAAGGTATTAATGGTATATTTCTGCTGTGGTATAAGACATATGTACAATAGATCACTGCCTTATGTACTTGCTGGATTGTAATACTATTGTTGCTCAGCGTAACTGAGACCTTTCTCGATGAGGCGTACGATTAGTTAGATTGCGCTTCGCTACGTGACATTTAATGCTGTTGGACAACCTGTGGACAGCCAACCCGGCACACGGGGTCAAGTAACCAGAGCTAATGACAACAAAAGTTTATGCGAGTAACTATTGGTCGATGCGACCTTCTTCAGATTAGCAGATTTGGTCAGGGTTCAAAGCCACACCACACCACTAGTAGACTACACATTCGGGGATATGGAATGGATATGGATGATGACTAAGATCACGGCCGTGGTATGGATGGATATGTATCCATAATGGATGTGAGTCCACATGTGGCAAGGATTTCCACATTACCGTGATGATTACTAGTAAGGTAGCAAGAGTCCGTGTTCCATCCGACTCTTGCCGTATCGCCATTATTCTCTCGATGGCTCTATCAGTATTTGACCCAGCTAGTCCGCCAATCTTGCCCGTACACAGCTGTATAAAGTCTAGTATAAGCCGATGGTTAAAACATCTAGTCGATTCCTACGGCTCGTCAGCTGTCCCGCCACCAGAAATAAGTTCAAGTAACCTCTTGCATACTGCTGACATAAGCACCACAATAGGATTGATGAGAATATATGAGGAAAAGATCCATGAACATATGCACAGATGATGCAGCTCTTTTCTGCCAGTCAGGTGGTCATTCATGAGCAGCACCTAAGACCTTAGGTGACGGTGGTGACCTGAATATGATATCTTGACCACGGGATATTGTAACAGTTCAATTAAATATATTAACAAATGGCAAGGCAATTTATGTGAATACTAAAATTAAAGAAGAAAGCGAAAAATAACAAAGAAAAGAGAGGCCTGAGCTCAAGGCAGCTAAACTGCTTTGTCGGAGGTCCGGCCCCGCTAGCCGGAGCAGAGACGGGAACGCAAGCCGAGTTACCCCACTTAGCCCGGTACAGATATCAGTTAACAGATACTTTAGACCTGTCCTATTTAATATGTAAATTGCAGTACTTGTTAAACTTCGGAAGAAAATACCACAATTTCCACTTGTTGCCACATGTGGCCAGTTGATATGGAACCATCCCTTTGAGTGCGCTAAGGTGCCACTTGCGTACCGAACAAGGATGTGAACCAATAAAAAGTCTTGAATCAAAAGGTACATTTTCCTACGAAGAGTTAGTATGATAGTATAAGTACCGACAGTTTCCAAGTTTATAAAAGCTACATCGCATGAGGATTTTAGTGTGGAAGGTTTCGTGGCCGACCTTATTGCCAAAAAGGTACCTGCTAGGTATCGCAGAAAAGTGGGTCTGTTACAAAAGTGGCACCTTAGCGCACTCAAAGGGATATGTGAGTCCATATGTGGATTTTCGTGTAGTGGCTTTGAACCCTGGATTTGGTACAAAGGCTCCAGCTGCAAATCCCAGAGAAGGCCCAACAACACATCTATGGCTCGTATTTTTGTCTCCATAGAGTCCCCGCTTCTTCTGTTATGAAACACCGGGATTGGAAGGAGATTGTGGATAGTAAGTTAAAAATATGTTATTAGAGATGTGAGGGTGACTGGTTCGGGGTGGATAAGGAAGATTGGGGGCAATTGCAGGAAATCCAGCAGTATGACTACCTTCATGGCTATTCTGATGGCGAGCGTGAGGTACTCAAGAAAATTGGAATACCATATTTGAGAAGAACATTGAAGATAATTGGTAGTAAATACAAGAGTTGGTCATCATCTAGTTTTAAACCAAAACCTCATCCTCGTGGGGTGGGCCACAGCAAATAACAAGCAGCTGGGCCCAAAAAGTAACAAGCCACAAGTTCTCTGAA
Organism: Metarhizium acridum; assembly: GCF_019434415.1. Lineage (NCBI taxonomy): Eukaryota > Fungi > Ascomycota > Sordariomycetes > Hypocreales > Clavicipitaceae > Metarhizium > Metarhizium acridum. The sequence continues at coordinate 983,234 of NW_027094041.1, read as the reverse complement.
GGTGCAAGACAACAAGATAACCAAGAAACAGCGCTCTATCAGGATATACAAAACTCAAATATCGGTAATGGACTAAAAGCAATTGTCGCGCGGGGTCAAGTCGAGAAGATGTATATAATGAGAGAGATGAAGAACGCAGACCAGCACAACCGACCGAGCCCGATACGAACTTCTAGCAGCAGGGAATGGGCTAGCTGCCAGTATACATAATCCATTAAACCAATACAAGGCACCACCCGTGCAAGTGCTCCGTGAGATCGTAGTGAATATTCGGAACCCGGTCACCATATCGAGCCTACGGGCAATGAACTCCCGTAGCTTAAAAGCACACGTAGACCGTGCTATAGAATAAAGCGGAACATACATGGGCAAACCGTTTGAACGGTCAAATATTTCTCAAACGTTTAAACGGTTCAAAAATATCGTAAACGGTTAAACGAACGAGTAAACGATTTTAATGAACGAATAAACGATTTATGGTGGTAATAAATACCCACTACGCCTACCTGCTCTAATACCAGTCGAAATAATGCCCACTTTCGTCGTCTATGTCCTGAGAGTCACCCTCCGGCTGTGGAATTCCGATTAGACCCATCCCATTTTCATGAAGAGGCCGTATAACTCATTGACGCAGCCAACTGCCCGTACATTCAATCATCTTGATAGTTTTGCATGTGATTCGTAATCTATCCAATGAACACGTTCTTCTTGTCCCAGACAACGTTCTCTCCGGTTCTAATAACTCTATAGGGATAGAAAGAATACTAATAGCTATGCGGCTAAACTTGGAATACTGCTTGACACCGCCACTCCAGAGCTGTACAATCGGCAGTGTGTCCAACAATCAAGTACCTTGACTTACTTGGTTGTGATTGCTTGATACTTGTCAACCAAACAAAGAATAACCGATATGTCAGATAACATATTGTAACTTGTAAGGGGCAATGCGGTATTCAGCTAGACGCGTGATTAAAAACTAACAAATTCATTGCCTTTCAGAGAAGAGGAATTAGAAACTTTCCAGGAGCTGGCTGCCTAGTTACACAGTCGTTGTTTAGGGGGCTGCTACAGAGATTGGCTTCATTTGGTAGCGTTATTGCAATCGCGTCAGCCGATTGCACCTTAACGGTATAGCGCCCTACACATATTCATTTTAGAAGGAGATTTAGACTAATATTAATAAGTCTAAAGGATTTACTAACCGTAATAGCTGAAAATCGTTTAACGGTTTAAACGGCTTTAGAATGTACTTAAACGGTTAAACGGTCCAACACGTGTAAACGCTTTAAACGGAACGAACGAACGAACGAACGAACCAAAGTGCCCATGTATGAAAAAAAGGCACTCTCGCTGTCAGGACTCTTAAACACCTTGGATGGTGTTGCATCTTAAGAAGGGCGGGTATTAATTATGACTACGAATCACATTGAAAAATTGGACGAAGCGCTTATAAGACCGGGCCGTATTAACATGAAGCTTGAAATTCCGCTGGCAGATTCAGACGTGACGAAAGACCTGTTCAGCTTCGTGTTCGGGCCCGATAAACGATATGACGCCATTGATGATGAGATAATTTTAGAATTAAGCAGGCTTGCAGGAGACTTTGCCAAGAAAGTCCCAGAGCTTAAGTTTAACACAGTGCAGATTATGTCTTTTCTCTTAGGCTACCTGTCGACAGATAAGGAAAGTGCCGGTGGCTTAATAAAAGAACACATGCAGGGTAAGGGGGTCTCAACAATAAGCTTACTCCATACATTCTGTAAGCTAGGAGACTGCTACGGTGGCATATTAGCTAAGGTTCGCAGTTGCTGCTATAACTCTATATCTAGTATTTTAAGCGATTTTAATGGTTTAAGTAGTTTAAGTAATTTAAGCTATATATATAAAGCTAATCTTTACTTTATTAATTCTTTTATATAAAGAAATTAATTATTAACTTAAAATATTATAAGAAAATATTAGCTATTATTTAATACTTTTACTTAAAGCTACTTAACTTAAAGCCTCTTTAATTATATAATAAAGTAATAAGAGATATAATATAATAAGTAGTATATATATAATTAAGTAAATAATAAAATATATACGTATAAGCTTATAATATTATAAGATTTTACTTAATTTTATTCTCGTTTAACTTAATTAACTTATCTTAAGTTCTTAGCCTTTTAATTAAATTAATTAATTATTCTTAAAAGCTAATACTTAATCTTATACGTATATTTATTATAAGTAATTTACCTTAATCTTTATTAGAGTAAAAAGACACGCGATTAAGCTATTTATAATTATTATACGTATTACTAAAATAGCCTAATAATTATATGTAAATAAGAAATAAAGAGGCGAATTTATTTATATTTTAAGCTATTTACCTATAATAATAATTATAAGAATCCCTATATATAATACCTCTTAAGTAAATTAAAAAGGTATTAATATATAAGAGCCTTTTACTCTTAATTTACTTAAGTTTAATACGATTTTTAAGAAATTATACGTTTTACCTAAAAAGCTTAAGAATAACGCGTTACTCTTATAAAAAAAGCATATAATTTAAGACTATTCCCGCTTATATAAGTTAAAAGTAGTTAAGGTATACTAAAAATAACACGTATAAGACTCTAATAGAATTATTAATTATTATAATAATAGTTTTATTAAGTTATTTATACGTATAAGATTTCTTATTATATTAAAGCTATAAAAGTAATAGCCTTATTATTATTAATTATATTACTTATTTTTAGCTTTATAAATATAATAAATACTAATAAATACGTATAAAAACATGTTTTTTTATTCTATAAATATTAGTTATATAATAATAAAAAAAAGAGAGTATTATACGTATAATACTATTATTATTACTATTATTATTTTAAAGGAAAAAGAAGAGAAAAAAATCATATAATTTAATAGTAGCTAGTAAAGTCTTTTAAGGCCTTAGGTATATAACCTTTTTCCTTTTTTTCTTATACTAGCTAGTATTTAATTATTTATAGCTAATAAGAGATATTTATAGTTATTAATAAAAGAAAGGTACGTATATATTATACCTTATATAATTAATATAAGCCCTATTATATTGTATAATATTAAAGCTATAATATATTAAGGTATAATAATACCTTTTTTATACCCTCTCTCTATTAAATTTTTCTTCTCTTTTTATCTCTCTTTTTTATATACGTATAATAGGTTTAAATAACTAAAGAAAATAGTGCTTAAAAGTGCTATTATATATATATAAAGAGATTTAAAATATATACCTTAACTCGCTTTATTACTATTATTATAGTAAATTTTAGCCTATATTAATTTTAATTAATTCTAATAATAAAAGCTTTTTATTACGTATAAAATCTTAGGTATTAACGTAGGTTTTTTAATTAATAACTTTATAAATTATATTACTATTAAATTTAAAGTATAATTATATAATAAACTTTTTAAAATTCTTTTAAGCTTAAACCTAAAAAGTTATATAAGTAACTTATTAATTCTTATATAAGAACCTATAAGAAAATCTAGTTAAGCTACTTATTTAAGTAATCTCTTTATTATTATTTAAGACTATAATAAGTAGCTTCTTTATTTTAAAGACGTATATAAAGCTTAGTTTATATAAGAAGCTAGAATTTTAAGTATATATTAATATAAAATAGGTTTTATTAAGCTTTTACTTCTTAAATAATATAAGAAACTTTATAAATATTACCTAATATTAGAGAATAATTAAATTTAAGACTTTATATAACCTAGCTTTAAAATATATTTTTATAATTAAATCTCTTAATAGCTTAAAAGAACTTAAATAAAGTAAGCTAGCTTTTATTAATTAAATAACTAAAAATATATAAAAGAACGTACGTTATTTAATCTTTTTAAATAAGATAATTTATATAATTTAAATATTTAAGATAATTAAGTTATTATATAAATAAATTTTTAAGTCTTAAAGAATTAAAAGCTAATTAAAAAAGAGGTTATTAATAATAATACTATAATTAATATATTATATATAAAATTCTCTTTTACACGTATAATAAGCTTATCTCTTAATATCCCTTAAAGCTCTCTTTTAATTATTTTAATTAAACGTAATAAATTTATAAGCTTAAGTTAAGCTTCTTATATAAAATTAATAAAGAAAGCAAATAATATAAAATATAATAAACCTACTTCTTATTTATAATATATACGAAAATAGTAACCTATATAAAAAGATTAAATATTCTTAATCTTTTTATTTTAAAAGTCTTATAATTAAGCTTAAAGATCTTAAGATATTAGGTCTTCTTAAAGAGTTAGGTTAATAATAGGCTTAAAGTTTTATTAAAGAAGCTTATATTAGTTTAAATTAGCGTATAAGAAATCTTTTTTTTAGTTTTATACGTATAAATTATTAAGCTTTTTTATAAGAAATAAAGTTAAGTTATAAAATTAATTCTTAATTACTTACTTAATAAGCTTAAATTTATTATTATAAAGTAAGATAAGCTAATAAAAATAAACGTAAATAATCTTAACTATTATTACTAATATTAAGGTTTTATAGCTCTCTTATATATTATTCTTATATTTCTTATATTAAAAAAAAGTTAATATTAATATTATAAAGAGAATTAAGTATTATACGTAAAACCTTTTAATTATTAGTATCTTTATTAGTATTTAATAGTATACCTTAATTTTAAATACTTTATATATAATAAAGATTTATAAGATACCTAAAATAATATAATCTTTATTCTTTTACGTATGAATTTTATACTTATTTTAAAGCTAAATAAAGTCTATAAATTTATCTTAAATTATAAGTATATAAATTACATATAATATAATTTAATTTATAAGGTTACCTTTAATGAATAATATATACTTAATTAATTTATTAAAGAATAATATCTATTAATTTAAGGCACTTAATTATAATTACTATTATTAGCTTTTAATATATATATTTCTTATATTAAAGTTATATATATAATAAAAGCTAATTTAATTCTTTTAAGTGTAAGAATATTAATTTTTATTTATATCTTTATATAATATATTAATTAAACTTACTTAAGTTAATATTACTTATACTATTACCTATAATAGAGTCTTAATATTATAATTAAATCTTATAAAAAATAGCTGTATTTAAAGGTATTATATTATATAAAAATATTACTTTAATATACTTAATATAATTATTATAAAGTAATTATAATAAAATTAAATAATATAACGTAAGTATATATTAATATATACGTATACTTAAATATTAAATTTCTTTAACTTCTTATAATTATTAAGGTATTAAAGAAAGTTTAATTCTAGTATATAAAAGTTTATATAATATTTAAAATTTCCCTCTTAATACTATTAAATCTCTTTTAAAAAGATTAATTAATAAAAGCTATAAAGCTAATTTTATAAGACTAAGACTTAACCCTATTATTATACCTAATAATATAAATAATTATAATTAAAGCCTTATATAATTAATATTTATTAAAGGTTAGCTTTAAGAAATTAAATTATATTTTAAAGAGTAGCTTTTTACTTTTAACTTATATAAAAATATTACTTTATATTATACTATTAGTAAATTTAATAAATAATATAAAGCGTATATAATAACTAGTCTTAAACTTAAAGGTCTTAAAGAATTAACTTATTAAAGTAATTATATAAAAAGAAGTAAAATTATACGCGTTTAATTAATTTATTTATAATTTACGTATAATATTATTATAAAAACCCTTAACTTTAAAGCTATAACTTAAGAGTTTATAAGCTAATTATTAGGTTATCTTATTATTAAAGAAGCTTATTTATTATATAAAAATACTTTATATTATATAACCTTATATAAAAAGCTTAAATATCTCTTTATAAAGATTAAAGAGAGATATTATAATTAATATACGTAAAAAACCTTAAGAAAAAAGCTAATATTAAAAGGTATAAATATTAATAGTTTATTACTCTTATATAAACAATTAATTATTAAGATAATTAAAAATCTATTAATAAGTAAATCCTTTATTTAAAAGAGCGTAAACCTTCTCTTATATGTATTTTAGGTCTCTTTATAGTAATAGTATTACTCGTATACAGGTAATTTACTTAAAATACTAAAAATCGCTTAAACCGCTTAAACCGCTAAAATCGCTTAAAATGCTAGATGTGGGGTTGTGGCAGCAACTGCGGACCTTAGCTAATGTGCGACCGTAGACTGCCGGAAATGAGCCGGTGCATCTCGCTCGTGACGTTGTAAGTGGCTGGTGAAGGATGGCCCCGCAACGGAGGGTCCCCGGACGGAACCGTCATCAACATGGCCTTCGTTGGAGAGGTTCATGTCGTAGCTACCAAAAAAGCATCCCATTACAATCGTACTCAGCCGCGACAAAGCCGTCGCCAGATTCAGCTGCCATTGGGACTGGTGATTGATGCCCGCGGCGCAATGACGGCCGAGGGTCCGGAAGTTGCACGTCGGAGTGGAGAAAAAACCACGTATCAATTCAACTAGCGCCGGGTCGCGGCCCAGGCCGGTCCGTCTAATCGTCTATGTAAAGGTCGCACCGTTGATGTTGGATCGTCACCCACTCACGACCGCGCCGCTTGCTTGGGCTTAGTAAGTTGGTCGTCTCACGATGACACTTGCTCCCAGCCGTGAACGGGATTCAGGCAGTACCACAAGCCGGGCACAACCTTGCCGTCACACTCAGCAATGGACCCGAGTGAGGGATTAATCTTGAGGAACAGATCCATCGGCATGGCACGCTTGGCGAGCAGACTGGGGCAGCTGACCCCCTTCTCGGCCTGGATATACCTGCCGCAATTCTTGGTCGTCCCCTCAGCCACCTGGGCTCCCTCAGGCGCGGGGACTACATGGCTGGCGTAACCGTCACCAGAGCCTCCCTCGCCGCCAATGTCGCCGTTGCCAGGAGTCGTGCCTCCGGAGCCAGGGTCGGTGTACTCGCCGCCGGGCTGGCTAACGCAGATGACCCGTCCCCAGAAGGGGTCAGTGCCGTAAATGTTGCGGCAGTTATCCTTGAGCGCCAGATTCCACTTGACCAGCTTGGCCCACGACGTGCCGTGCTGTACGCCAATCACCACGCAGTCTTCGTCCTTGTTTTTGACTGTGTATAGTTCGCTGCACTTCTCCGGCAGGCAGAGCTGCAGGCCTGCGGGCACACTGCTGCAGTTGAGCAGGTCAGGGTTGAGGAAGAAGAGAGATGCTGCCGATACAGAGTTTGCCAGGGCGATACTGTCACAGGTGTCGCCGTCGCGCGTCTTGTACGTCTGCTTGCTGCTGCACTCGCTGGGTTTGGTGACGTTGACGTTGATGGGCGGCGGAAGCGTATCGGTTGGTCCCTTGACATTGCAGCCTATCATGTGTCAGCATTCGTGATTTGGACTTGGTGGTACTAGGTGTCCTCACGCTTATTGACGGTTTCAAGTGTCTGAGCAAAGAGCTCATCGTACGAAGAGTAGGGCGACTGCTGCATCATGCGCAACTTGGCTCCGTAACAATAGGAGCACAGCTGCGCGTTTGGCATGGCTTCGAGGCTCTCGTAATCCTCAAAAGCATCGATAATGTCTGTAAAGTGCATGTTAGCTGGCAGCAATTTGCCAGGGCTACTATGACGGCGCACTCACCATTGCAGTACTTTCCCGTGTCCTTGTCCTTGAGGCATGTCTCGTTCCAGCCGGCAATGGTGGTTTCGATGAGTGTCGCGACCGGGTATCCGGGCATCAGATCAGGTGTTGAAGCGCAGACGGCGGCGAGGCGTCTCCTGGCGTTGAGCAGAGATCTCTCGCATGTGGCCTGGCAGACGCTGTCGGTCAGTGCTGAGGAGTCGAGAGAACCGCGGTAGCCCCTCTCCCGAAAGTTGGCGACGTATTCATCGCACTGAATCGTCTGCTGGAGAACCTGCTGGCAGTTGGAGTTGAGTGTAGAGCCTTCCAGCTGCTTGCTGGTGACGAGCTGGAACCCGGTAGCACGGCTCTCGAGCAGGGCAGTCGTAAGGGGTGTAAAGCCACCCAGGAGGGACGACAAAAGTAAAAGATTCTTCATCATGAACATGTAGAGCTTGGCCAAGTCAATGTGAAGATGCAGGTTTGTAACCGGCTGCTCCCTAATCTCTCGACAGGTGTAGCTCAGTTGTTATGTGGGCAGCTGTATCTTGATGGAGAGCTGCAACTCCCCTCGGGATGGTAGTACTTGGGCCCTTCTTTTGGTCCTATCATATAATTCTCCGGTTGTTCCAGTCTTTTTCCGACGGCCTCTATAAGTACAAGAGCCATGGAGCCATTGTATGCAGGCTGCAGAACCAAGGACCCTCAGCGGAGCAAGGATCCTGAACAGGTTCATTTGCCGTAGAGTTGAGTTCCTTGTCCATGATCAAGTTACAAATTAGTACTTGTAGAAAGACGTATTGCTCGTATCCACACGTTTATGGACCAGCAGAAGCTCAAGGGTGTCGCGACGAACAAGGGTATAATAGATAGAAGCCCTTTCCTGTCCTCGCTCTATTCGTGCCACCCAACGTCTCATTTGATGCGGCCAGGTACATATGTTTTTTTCCCGCATGGCCAAAATCTTCTTTCTTTAACCATTACACTCCTATTTTCCTTCGGGCAATACGAACCATGAAGGCGCTTGTGACCTTCACAGTGTTCCTGAGCGCCCTCGTCCGACTCTTCGTACAGCAAGATGGCCAGTGCAGCGCTACCAAGCTCTGCCCTGCAGGATGTTGTAGCAGCGCAGGTTATTGTGGTTACGGACCCGACTATTGCGGGTAAGTATATCCGATTCAGTCTGTTTATACACGTCGCGCGTGCAAGCACATCGTTGCTGTCAACTTTGTCGACTAACACACTATCTCAGCAAGGGATGCCAGAGCACCTGCGGTCGCAAGTCTGACTGCAACCCCGGTTGGGACAGCGGCGACTTTAGCAAAAAGGATAAATGCCCCCTCAATGTCTGTTGCAGCAAGCACGGCTTCTGCGGCTATACAGACGAGTTTTGCGAGGGAAATGAGGTCAAACGGCCCTCGTGCTCCGTCAGCGACACATCTGTAGACCGAGTCATCGGCTACTATGAGGGCTGGGCAACTTCCAACCGCGGCTGTAATGCCTTGCGACCGGAAGATATTCCCTACGGCGCTTATACCCATCTCATCTTCAGCTTCGCCACTATTAACCCAAAGACATTCGAGGTCTCGCCCGGCAACTATAAGACTGAGGATATGATGGAGAGAATCGGCACCATGAAGCTCCTCTAACCTGACCTTAAGATCTGGGTTGCCATAGGCGGCTGGGCGTTTAACGACCCAGGACCAACCCAGACAACCTTTAGCGACGTGGCTGCCTCTAAGGCCAACACTAACACGTTTCTCAGCTCGCTCGTCAAGTTAATGGATAAGTTTAACTTTGATGGCGTGGATATTGATTGGGAATATCCAGTCGCGCCCGACCGGCACGGCCGCGGTGAGGACTATGAGAATATTGTCACTTTTATGAAGAAGCTCCGCGAACGTATGGACAAGTCCCGCAGAGGCGTGTCCATGGCTCTCCCCGCCAGCTACTGGTACCTCCAGCACTTTAACGTTGTTAAGCTTGAGGAGCATGTCGACTGGTTTAACCTCATGACGTACGATATGCACGGTGCCTGGGATATCGATAATAAGTGGACTGGTCCCTGGGCGAACTCGCACACTAATCTGACCGAGATTCAGCTTGGCTTGGATCTTCTATGGCGCAATGACATTAGTCCTAGCAAAGTAACCATGGGCATGTCCTACTATGCTCGTACCTTTACCCTTACAGACCCCGGCTGCAACAAGCCCGGCTGCCGCGTTAGCTCACCTGGCGACGCGGGCAAATGCTCTGGCACGGCCGGTGTGTTGCTCCACCCCGAAATCCAGGAGATAATCTCCAAGAACAATTTAAAGCCTGTACTCGACCGGGAAGCTGCCGTCAAGACTGTCTCATGGGGCAACCAGTGGACCTCTTTTGACGATGTCGCGACTTGGCGCCTTAAGGCTAATAAGCTGCGCGGCCAGTGCATCACGGGCTTCATGGTATGGGCCATCAGCCAGGATGACGAGTTTGGCACCAATGCCAAGGCTCTGGCTGCTGTTCTAGGTCGTAAAAAGCTCGAGTTTCCCAATTTTGCTGTCCGCGCCAAGGTGGAAGATAGTCCCGATCTTGAGTCCAAGACGTGCCGTTGGACAAGCTGCTATGAGGGCTGCCCGTCTGGCTTTAAAGAGGTCCAGCGCGACGGCCACAAGGAGATTATGCTGGACACAACACCCTGCTTTGGCAAGGGTCACGGTTTTAGTCGTCTTTGCTGCCCGACGAGTTTCAAGTCTCCCACGTGTACCTGGCGTGGCCATAGAAATACTGGCAAATGCAAACCTGGCTGCAACGATTTTGAGCTTGAAGTCGGCTCACTGGATGTGGGTTGCCGCTCGGGATACCAATCAGCTTGCTGCAGCGATACCTTGGTCACGTCTCTGTACAGCAGATGCGTCTGGACCGAGTGCACCAGCAAGGGTAAGGATGCGTGTACGGGCAATAACCCGCATTTCCTCACTTCGAGCAGCATCGGCTCTGGCGGTATGAAGTCGTGCGACAAGGGCCAGAAGAGAAGTCTCTGCTGCGTATCCCCGCCACCTTATGATGTTTCTGTAAATGCGAGTGGCGAAAGAAGGCCGGGTTTCTCAACGCGGGCAATGAAAAACTCCTCTGCGAAGGGGCGTGCTCGTCGGACCAGCTGATGTTGGCCCGAGAAAGCGGTCTCACCATTGGTAGTGAAGGCGGCGATGGCTGCTACGGTGATCTCGCCTTTTGCTGCACTGAACCCAAGAAGCTGAAGCCTCGCGATGAAGACCCTGGCTCGTCAGAGGGCCGCGAGTTCCAAGCTCTGATCCGCAAGTACATGGAGAACCCGACCTGTCCCGCTACCATTCTCTTCCCGACGGTTCATGACAAATTCACTCGTAAGCGTTCCCTAGAGTTCGAGGCAGCCGAATTCAACGTGCTGCACGCCAGGGCCAAGGATTGTACCCTAGATACCTGGGTCCGGCTGCTTCAATACGCGACGCTCGTGTTCTCGGTCAGCCGCGCCGGCATGGATCCCCTCGTCAAGGTATGGGATAAGGAGTTTGCCGGATCCTATGATAAACAACTAGAGTATCAGAACCTCCACGCCTTTTTGGGCAAGTATAGAGACTATGAGCCTCGCAGTGTTGTCGAGTGGGTGCTCTACAACCCAACTCAAGCCGGACCCGGCATCAAGGGTGCGAATGCGGCCAGCCAGGCACTATGCCGAGTTCCTGGTTCGAGCACCCGTAGTGTGCCCGAGTCCGCCCTCTCTGATATTAAGAGCAGAAAGGTCGACGCGTGGAGGACCGGGCGAGGTAGCATTCCTGCCCTAGATACGATCCTAAGCGCCATCATTAGCGGAGCAGTCACACTGCACTATGCCCGCTGGCAATACTATCGCAGCTCTCAAAATGGAAACGTCCCGGGGCCTATGCTTGAAATGGCGTACTGGCTTGGCAGTCAGCCTGGCCGTGAGAATAACGAAGACGTTACGCAATATCAAGATCGGACGCCGCGACCAAACTGGCCGTCAGATCAGTGGGTTCGTAAGTTGAGGATATTTCTATCCCTTTTATGGTTTTTGCCCCCGTACTAATTTTCCCCCCAAAAGTCTTCCACCCTCACATCGATCCATCCAACCGAAACTGGCTGATCAACGAAAACGGAAACACGTATGTCGGTGTCAGGGACTTTCGTGTCATGCACGGCCAGTACTGGATGCACGGAAGCCCCGGCCAAGCGTGGCGTGTATCTCGCAGCAACGGCCGATACAACTCCCGTGACGGATTCTCATGTGAGGAAGAGCTCGGTAGCCTTTGGTATGTCGGGTCCAGAATAACGCTCCCGAACAACGAGCCGGAGTGGGCAAGACTGCTTCATCAATGGGGTGAGATGATCCATCGTCAGGGGTATGTCGGCAACCGCGGCCTGAGAATGATCATTGAGCTGCCACAGGGTGGAAGCAGCACCGAAGTTGACCCTCATAACCCGGGGACCCTGTCTCGTGGGTATATGGGCACAACGGTGGTCGGGGGAAATAACCCATACGATATCAACTTCCTGTTGTCGGAGCAAGGATATGAATTTTCTACTCCTCCTCCCCCGAAAGACCGTGAAGATCCAGACACTCCGGCAGACCAGCCTGAGTGGTAGGCAGGAAGTGTAGGAGAAGGGAGCTCGCACAGAGTTTAACTGTAGACTAGACATGTCGAAGCTGTACAGCGTCAATCATAGAAAAGTTTTCCCTTGAATCTAGCCTCATCTGTTCCCTGTATGGCCCGCTGTTGCTTTTGCGAGTGCTCTACACTAGACTTTGTAGCATCAATTAAAATCTGCGTCAGCTTTGCACGTAATTCTGCCTGCGTCTGTAGAACTGGAGAGCTGTTGACCAGATCAGCTGGCAGATTGTTCTTCTCATCAACAGCATTCACGTCCGCTCCGTTTTCCAGAAGAACACTCGCCAGGCCAACAGCGCCGTAGAACACGGCCCAGTGCAGCGGTGTTCTATCTTTTATAATCACAGGCGACTCGTTGCTGTTGGGCTGAAGATGTTCAACGACGCGGGAGCCCCAGATGCCAACCTCCCGATTAGACACACGAAGTGATTTGCGACCAGAGGTTGTGGGAATAGCCAACATGGTAGCCCGAGCATCAACTGGTATACCCTTCATAATAAATTCCTTGGCAAGTTCTCCCAACTCGTTGTTGCCGTCGCTGTCGTCCAGATAAAGCGACAAGCAGTGCAGCGGCGTCCAACCCTCGGCTGTGAATGCGAGGGGATCGGCTCCATGGTCCAGGAGAAGTCTTGCCGCCTGCAGTGTTTTGTAATAGCGTGGCATAGAGGTCTCTATTGCGGTTGACGGGGCTAGGGCACACATTAAGGGGGTCCAGCCGTTGTCGTTGGCAGCATTGACATCCACACCGGACAATAATAGAAACCGCAAGGTGTCAATCTTTTTGCCAGCAGCCGCCCAATGAAGAAGTGTCTCCCCGCTATAGTTCTCAATGGATTTTAAGGCGTCACTGTGTGAATTGTCGACATCTAGGCCAGTGGTATAGAGGCGGAAAATGCGCATATTAGATCCAAACGCAGCGTAGTGCAGTGGCGTGTTGCCAAGGTCATCCTGGATTACGACGGACGCACCGTGTTTTAATAACAATCGAATCCCAGTTTCGTGTAAGCAGCGCTTGGGGCCTTTCTTAATATGCACCGGTGACCCTAGGTAATGAAGGGCGGTTTCGCGTTCATGGCCCCGTTGGTTAGGGTCAGCGCCGTTTTCCAGGAGTGCCTTGAGAGCTCCTACCAAGTCCACCCACGTGGCCGCTTTGATGACTATATTTTCCTCCTCGTGGTTGCTGTTTGGATCGGCCCCTGCACCGACAAGGCAGCTGATGAGCTGTTGCTGGCCCATATAATCCAAACCAGTGCATTCTGCACGAGGATGGCCGAGCAGGTCCGACCTGAAGTCGGCCGCCCGGCAGAGAGATGAGCTGATGCATAGCGGCGAGTAATCGAAGCGGTCCAAAAGAAGCCGAACGACTTCAACGTGCCATCCCGACACCGCGTTCTCGAGGGCGTGCTCCAAGGCAGCTTCCGACCAGCCACCAGCCCAACCCAAGACATCCTCGACCATGGCGGCCTGACCATTGAGGGCTGTCCGGTCTAGAAGGATGCGATAGCGCTGTTGCGAAATTTTATCGATTCCCAAGGCCATCTTTTCACAAATACGGGTGAACATATCACGGTTGCCCGTTTGAATTGCCATGTCAAGCGCCGAAGTTTGCGGCTCAGTAGAACCATTGAAAGCCCAAGGGTTGGCGCCGGCATCAAGGAGGAGGCCTGCCGCCGTCATGTTAACGCATAATACAGCGACTTGAAGAGCAGAGCCGAAGTCTGGGTCACAGTAGTTGAGATCAAGCTCGCCGGTCCCGCGGAGAGGGAGGAGCTCTCGCAGCTTGGATATGTCGTTGTCGCGGACGCAGGCGTGCAGACGTGCTTCTGGGTCGTTATTGAATGCAGCTTTCATTTGCATCCAGAGGCGTCCATCCATACCTGGCGGTACGGGCCGCGTTGTTGAGGGTGGAGGCGGAATTGTTGTTTACGGATGATGAAGTTGAGCATCTACCGCGCCGATTTGCAGTTACCACGTGTTGGATCACGTGCCACACAGAATTTCCTCCCTTACCTCAGCAAGCTCAGACCATTTCTACGAGGAGTCTAGCGCCGCCAGTCACGTTACTCGTCTAACTCCTCGAGCAAACGGTCTGAGAAACCCACCACAGGCTCCACTTCTGCTTTTGTGGGGGGAGTTGCAATCAGTAATGCAGCCATTATTGGCACAGGGCTCTAATTTCTGCAGCGGATGCCGAACCTACCACCAGGCTAATTAATTCTAGCTTCCGGAGATGGCAGAAACTGCTTCGTTGGGAGAAACTTGAGCTCAGCCAGAACGAGCTCGAATCAACCTCACAGAGGGATGTCCAATTTTCGCCGCATCCCGCTGTTGCTGCTGGAACAGATGACTAGGCCAGAACGGGCTGATCAGGGGACCAGAGCTGGTCTTGTTGCAGACTTTTAAAACGCACTTTTCCCTTGCATTCAGGTTCCTGATATGTTTCTAAGACCAATATGGTTGACATAAGCAATGCCGACGACTCGGCGAGCACTAGGGCCACCGACCCGGTGCCTCTAACTCCCACCGCCCCGGTGGGCAAAAGAGGGGCTTTCTGAAGCTGACCAATAGCGGCGCGAGCCTCCAAATTGGACGTGAGGAACACAACCACTTCCCATCAGCCATCACGACTCCAAAATGGAGCAGTTGCGTCGTTGCTTTTTGCAATGCCGCGATGCGGCATTGAATCATCAACGACTCCGTCTGAAGATTGTATCATGCATAGCTACTTGTTACAGCTTCGCCTCTTCAGCGAAGCCACAAGATAAATAGCTGCATTGTCGCATATGTGCCTACCCTGAATCGCTACCCATCGCATATAAAATTCACATGAAGCATGAGGCAATCGGAATAACCTGTTTCTCAGCATGGAATCATCCAACTGTCTCCAGCCTCTTGATGGACTTCAACTGCATTCCTCTGAATGGCTACATTCTTTGAGGAGGTTGAAATAAACAGGCAGCCCTGCGGTCCATAAATATCTACGTTGGAACTGCATAAGTTAACGGTTTCCTTTGTTCCTTAGATAACTCTCATGCGATACATTTGGCGCCTTCAATGCAGTATGTGATCCTACCATTTTCTGATATAGTCCCTATCGCAGCTATCCACTCTTTTTTTACTATTATATCGCTATTAACACATCATGAGCTCCTTGGAATTGTTATCGCGAACCTGGGCTGACGATTGTCTGCCTCCAGAGAGGGTCTTTCCAAGCCGCGAGGCGTTATATGAAGCTATTAATAAATGGGCCCTGCCGCGAAATTATGCCTTTGTTGTTGGAAGGTCAAGGAAAGACCCGGCTAAT
Organism: Metarhizium acridum; assembly: GCF_019434415.1. Lineage (NCBI taxonomy): Eukaryota > Fungi > Ascomycota > Sordariomycetes > Hypocreales > Clavicipitaceae > Metarhizium > Metarhizium acridum. The sequence goes on along the minus strand of NW_027094041.1, from coordinate 967,643 downwards.
GGCCGATGCAGTGTTACTTATGCTTGCGATAGAGGTTGTAAACCACCCGATCCATCGGATAAAAGGAAACGGAAGACGTCAATAAGAGGAACAGAATGCCCTTTTTCCATTATTACAGAGGAGGCCCGTGATTCCTCGTGGCAATTAAAGCATCGCGACCCTAAATATCATCAACATAATCATGAGCCCCGTCTTCATCCATTAGCACATCCAGCACATCGCAAAATGGCTGCTCAAGAGAAGGCCTGTATATCGCAACTTGCAACATCGCGAATTCACCCAAAAGAGATACAGATCTACCTACGAGAGCAGGGAATTCTAAACCTTACAATAAGGCAGGATATTCTTTAGAATCGCATTGCGGAGACACGAAGAGAGATATGTGAGGGCTAAAGTGCAATTCATGCTCTTATTAACCAACTTGAGAAAGAAAGCTTTTGGAGCAGAATTCGCTTTGATGATAAGGGTCGTGTTATGCTAGTACTCTTTGCACATTCACAATCATTAGAATACCTTCAAGCTTATCCCGATGTCTTATTATTGGACTGCACGTATAACACCAATAAATTCAACATGCCGCTTCTTGACATGGTTGGTGTTAATGCTTGTCACGGACTTTTTGCATTGCCTTTGCATTCCTAAGCGGAGAGACTGAGGATGACTATTATTGGGTTCTGGATCGACTGAAATCCATGTACGGGACTATTCATGTTCGACTCCCAGCCGTTATTCTAACAGACAGATGCCTTGCTTGCGTAAATGCAGCAACGAAGGTATTTCCAATAGCAGCCTCTTTATTATGTCTCCGGCATGCGAATAAGGCCGTTCTATCTCACTGCCTTCCTATACTCGCAGCACAGGAGCGGCTTTTATCTAAGCTGTCATCGCGACAACCAACAGATGAGGAACAGTCATTACGATGGAAGGAATTCTATAGTTATTGGCACAACATCATCAATTCGCCAACGAGGCAGCGTTTAATGAAAGGGCCAAGGCCTTTGAAGCGAAATACATCGACAGCCATATTGAGGAGGCTGCATATGTCAAGGAGGTTTGGCTGGAGCCATATAAAGAGAAGCTCGTAATGGCTCGGGTTGATCGAAACACCCACTTTGGCAATGTCGGCACATCTCGCGTTAAAGGCATTCACGGTATTATAAAAGACTATATCGGGACTTCTCCACTGGACCATTTTGAGATATGGCGTTAAATGAAGCACGCTATACTAAACCAACTACAAGAGCTTTCGCATCATCAATCATACCAACAGAATCAGACACCTCCTGAGATTTCCGGAAACCTCTATAGCATCGTGCGAGGTTGGGTTTCATTAGAGGCTATATAAAAGGTTGAAGAACAGCGAAAATTAATAGATGCTGAAAGCTCGCCCCTCTCATGACCTTATACATGCGCATTAGCGATACAAGAGAGAGGGTCAACCAGTTCACCTTATCAAACTTCAACGGCTTGAGAGATATCGAAAGAGGGCTCCCAGGTACCTATATCAAGCACATAGCAGGAGAAATGTGCCCTAAAAGCCATTAAACCACGCCAGAAGCAAGCCATCAAAGTGTACAGTATGTGGTGTTATTGGACATACTAGGGCCTCAAGACTATGCCCTCAACGATATGAATATCTCAAAGCTAAGCCCTTAAACGTTGAGCCCGAAAGGGATTCCTTACTACATAAAAGACTATCATTGGCCCTTGAATATATTGTACAACAGAAGGTTCCGCGTTGACTGGGTGGTTAAGCCAGTTCCTGCAACAAAAACCACCAAAACAGCAGAGTACCTAGATGCGCGGTTAGCATTGGCTGCATCAATAGCGAAAGAGTAGGCTCACGTTGCTCCAGCCAGAAACAAGTCCCGAGTCCTAGTGTGACTCATCATGGCGAAAAGCATTATCGCCATGGCTGCTGCAAGAACGACCAGGACCAGCCTGAGCGATATGCTTTGTAGCACACTGAGGATAATAACCAGCAGCAAAAGAAGCAGCACAACACCCCAGGCTGCAAGCGCTTGCGCCAGCCTCTTGACGGTGGTTCCAGAAAAGATATAGACGTCTGGACTGCGCGAGACATTGCTCTTAGCTCGCTAAGCCCCTCCTGTCAGTGACAAGCCATTTCATGCACAAGAGGAGACTCACTTTTCCTATATACTCCGAGCTCCAAATTGCCAATTTCTCAACCAGAAGCTCTAGGCGTTCTAGGAAACTGTCTGCGTGAGCCGCAACACACAACAAGTCGTTGCCGGAGTCCTGATAAGCCACTTCCTCGGCGGCTAAAGAACCCCTGCTCTCGATCCAGTTGGGCAAACTCGCGATATTCATAGGCTGATGGCTGTCATAACTCAGCATGCGGTGGTTGCGTTCCACAAGCTCATCTGTGCGAAGTCAGCCATAACGCCTAGGCCTGTTCCCATGCAGCTCATCTACGTCTGTATGTGGCATAAATACCACGGACTTGGGATGATGCATACTATAGTCCTTCAGAGTGACTGCAATTTTATCCAAGATCTACTTTCTCTCTGGGTTCTTGTCGCGGCGTTGGCACCCCAGATAAAGGTCTCTTGTTTCCTCTTGATCAACATCATCCAGTCGCTTCTCTAAAACTGAGAGCTGATCTTGTTTGACTAAGAACAGCCGTGAGCAGAGTTGGGAGAACCGCCGTGATATGTGAAAGGGTGCACAAGCGCCGATGATTGTACTGAATTGAGGGTAACCGTTGCGATAATCTTCCACTAATTTGAAATAGCATTAGCAGTCGGTTTTCATATGACTACGAGGATGCTGCTTGCCTTGTTTCTCGCTTTTTGCCACATCTTGTCGAGTTCGCGGGAGAACATTGTTAGACTGTTTGTACAATGATTTAATAGAAGGCATAGAGAACTTACTGGGCTCGGTGGCTTCGAGAGAGCTTGATGGCCCTGCCCCTCATTGAGCACAATCCGAAGTCTTACTCCCAATATGAGCTCACCATTAAAAATGGCTTCTTGGTCAAACTGAGCAGCCATGTTCGTTTAATGTGATGGTAATCCTTTTTGGCTAGACGGATGAAGCTTATGCCTAAGGTCAAAGGAATTTCAGGCTCCAGATCCCACGAGTTGAGCTAACTGCGCGGGAGCTGTGAGGCAACCAATAACGCTGTACAAGCCCGATTGCCATGCATGTGCTGAGTGGCCTACTCAGCTTTTGGGCCTCGTTGGTAGGTTGGGTATCGACCAAGATGTTCGATAGACGTTCGATAGAGCGGAAATTGCATTTCGCTACTCGACCGGATATCAAAGATTTCTTGCGAAGAAAATAGCCAAGGACACCGCCATGAGCTCATCGCCCAGAGACCAAGAGGGGTTCGTCGGACATAGTGCCCGGCAGATTTCTGCACCTGGGGCGTAGAGCTAAACTAATTGCTGTACAGGAATGGAGACAATACTCGGCAAGAGGAGTATCGACACGACTGGCGCCACCAAATCAAGAAGGGTTCAAAGGTACGACCGTATAATCCTCCATACGTAACACCCTACAATATGGACTATCATTGATCGCCTAGATGACAGCCAAAATTCCAAGTCAATCAGAAGGTTTGGTTCGATCCGGGTGGGACGCAAGCACTGGAAGGCCCATACTTGGTCGCAAGCGTGCTGGCGAATGGCCACTTTGCGTTGTGCTATGATGACGGCGAGTACGGGTCGGTCGAGTACGCGCAGGACGTCGAGGCATCACGCCTTAGAGCGGCGTAGAGTGGATTAGTCAATGAGGATGGGAAATGCAAAGTCATTGTAATTATCCAATGTGCAATAGCCTACAATCTCGCACGCTCGTATAGCTATTGTAATGTTTCATCTGTGATCCCGCAACCGGCCTGTAATGATGGATCTGATGGATCCAAACAATAGCGTGACAGGCTAATACCTGCTTACACCTACGACGCGCTCAATTCTTGTCAAAAACCTGAGCGTCAAAAGCTGCAGCAAGGAGGGACTGCTCAGTATCATCTTGATTGACACCAAATTCTCCGGTAACGCACGTCACCGCCGCTACTTCGTACGATGAGTCCACGAATGCGCCAAGCGCTCCTGCGAAGTCTGTAGAATTCTCTGCCCCGTCTGATAGGGTGAAATGGACTTCTTCTCACCATCGTCAAATAGCTTTCCCACCAGCTTCCACAGGCCTATTTCCAGGAGCAGAATTCCGTAGGCGTAGATGTCATGATCCTTGCGATGGTACTTGGAAGGAATCCCTTGTCTGTCGGGATGACGATACACATCAAGTTCGAAATCCTCGACGAAGCGACCGGTTGATGGAGCGGTGCTCTCGCGAGAGTACTCGAATCCACAGAGATATGGCCTAGAGTAGTCGACTCCTTGATCCTCGTCGTAGAAGAATACAATATTATGACTAGCAATGCCCTGATGCACCCACCCCACGAATCGTAGGCGCCTTAGTAATCACTAGTAAATTCTGACACCGGCAGCTGAAGGGGCCCAGCCACAGAGGGGGTGCTTGATAACATAGAGGGGATGCTTGTTAACTAGGGCCATCTATCGAAACAACTTCTCTTTTCCCCATCCAAACGCCTCTATTCCCATAATTTCATCTAAAAAGTCTATACTAGTCTAGAGCGTACTACGCAATGCAATAAAAAAAAAAGGCAAGGAAGAAACCAAAATACGAAGCACATTTCTTTAATTGTCCTCATCGTCGGTATCGGGAGGATGCGGCGTGCCCTTGGGGCTGTTCAGCCAGTCAATGTGGCGCAGGCGCCTGCGGACCTCTCTCTCCTTGAGCTCCTTCTTGGTCATCTTCTTCTTCTTGCGGGCGCGGAACTTCATGTCGGAGTTGTCCTCGACGCCCGAGTTGACGGCGCTGCTGACGACGGAGCTGGCGGCGGTGCTGGCGACGGCGCTGCCGGGGCGCGAGTCCTCGAAGCGGTCGAGGGAGACGGCGGCGTTGGCGCGCTGCGCGACCCGCCCGTCGTTGACGTGCCACTGCTCCGAGCACAGGGCGCCGACAAACTCCTCGTTGTGGGAGATGAGGATGACGCCGCCCTTGAACTCGCGGATGGCGACGGCCAGGCCGCCCAGCGAGTCGCGGTCCAGGAAGTTGGTCGGCTCGTCGAGGACCAGGAGGTGCGGGTTGTTCCACATGGCGCCCGCAATCACCACCTTGACCTTTTGCCCGCCCGAGAGGGAGCCGATTTCGTTGTGGTTGGCGATTTCCGGATCTAGCCCCAGGTCTTCAAAGTGCTTGGAGATGACGGACGGCTGGAGCTCCCGGTAGCCGAGACCTTCGCGGGACGCTTCGTGGTCGTCAAACTCTTGCACGAGCTTGTCGAAACCGAGTTCTGTGAGGGTCTCGCGGGAGACCATGGTGTTGTGCTTGGGGAGGAGGCCGCGCCATTTACTGCAACGCACGGTGTTAGCTAGCTGCTCTTGGTGCGTTCCTATTGTGGGATCGGACAGGGACGGCAAAGGCAAAGGGGCAGAGGTTGCTGAACTTACACTTCGTATTGGAACGTCTTCTTGTACTTTTGACGGCCGACGAGGGATTCGACCTGTCTGGGGGACTTGCCGTCCTTCAAGTCAACCCACTTGTCCATCTGCTCACGATCCTTGTCGGACAAGACACGGGTCTGCTTCATGTGCACCTCTCGGTCATCACCGTTGGCATATCGCCACTGGAGGTACTGGTTGGGCGTCTTCTCGAGATGCATCTCCACGTGTTCGAGCGCATGCTGCTTGATGTAGCCGATACGCAAGTTGGGGTGCTTCTCCACCTTGCCAGAGCCGGGGATGGTTTCGCCGGTGAGCAGCTTGATGAGAGTGGATTTACCTGCACCGTTGGGGCCAATAATGGCCACGCGCGAGGACAAGGTGAGCTGGCATGAGACGTCTGACAACGACGGTTTAGGCGCATTGGGATATGTGTACGAGACGTTGGTCATGCGAATGATGGCACGAGTCATCGACTTGACTCCCGTCAGGATTCCGGGCGGAGGGAACTTGAACTGCACATTGGAGGCGGACAGCGTGTAGTAGGCCTTGGCTTCCGGGCGAATCTTGACAAAGGCAGCCAGGTTGCCCTTATAGCAGGCAAGCTTCTTGTTGGGCTCGTAGTGATAAATATCCGTGGTGACGTTGTCCAGGAATCCAGAGTCGTGGGAGACAATCAGGCTGGTAATATCGGTGTGAGACTTGAGGTAATTCTCCAGCCAAGCAATGTTGGCCACATCCAGATGGTTGGTGGGTTCGTCGAGCAGGAGAACGTCAGCCTTCTTAAGCATGGCACGAGCCAAGGCAAGCTTCATCTTCCAACCGCCAGAGAGGGAGCCGACTTTTTGGGCCTGACGACCCTCGGGACCGGGAGTGAAGCCGAACTCAGTCAAGACTTCAGAGATGCGCTCAGTGCCCTGGGGTCCAATCTCGGGATCCTTTGCGACAAACTCGAGGATGGAAATATCAGCATCTTCGCCCTGGTTATGTTCAACGTAGCATGTGCGCAGAACATCCTGAGGAGGGAACCCCTCAAGCTTGCCATTGGCAATGGATCGCATCAGAGTAGACTTTCCAGCACCGTTGCGGCCACACAGACCGTAGCGATGGCCCTTGAGCAGGCGCAGGTTGGTGTGTGATAGAAGCAACATACCACCATACGCCAATGAAAAGTCGGCATTGACAATCTCGACCTCGCCATCATCCTCCTTCTCGGGAACACCGTACCGGCGATGATCCTCATCAACATAATGCTGCTGAACAGCGTCGGCAATATTCCGAGCCGCCTCGGGCTCCCGCAGAAGGGGCGGCAAGTAAGGTGCAATGCGAGCAGCAATGCGATTGACAAAACGGTAGTTGACATCGGCGGCAACCATATCACTGATATAAGGTCGAGCCAGCTTGTAAATATCCTGCTGGGCAGCGAGACCACCGTTCTTCTTGATCTGCTCGTCCACAATCTTGGCGACATCGTCAAGGGTGGTTCTGGCAATGACCTCCTTGTCGTTGGCCATGGCCTTCTCCATAATGGCGAGAGCGCGCTCAGCAATTTCACGGACTTCAGGGAGCGAAGCACGATCGGCGACAGCCTTGATACCGGGCGAGAGCTTGGGCAAAAATGTTCTAGCCTCGATGGGATCGTGGACCAGCTTGGTCAAGTTCTCAGTAATAACACAGGTCTGACGCAAGACTTCCTGTGCGGTGTTGGGCGAGTTGAGTGAGCGCTCAAGAAAAGGCGTCAAGAGTGCCAAAACAGGCGAGGTCACAATGGCCACAAAGGTTGTCTGGGACAAGGCATGGATAGCCTTTTGAGTAGCTTGAGCCGAGGGGTGCTGCATAGTCTCAATCAGAAGCGGGATCCGAGGAGTAACGTCGTCGTTGGAGAGCAGCGTGGTAAGCGAGTTCATGGTGTGAACAGCCTGCTTCTCAACTTCGGCCTTGAGATCGTGCATGCCAGCCTCGACAATGGGGATAAGCCCGGCAAGCTTGGCGCCCATGGCCTCGCGAAGGACATCCTTCTCCTCAGCCTCCTCCTTGCTGGCGCCAATGGCCAGCTTGGCCTTGTCGGCCATCTTCTGGAGCAGCTTATAAGCGCCAACTGTGCCCTGCCACTTGCCCGTCTTCTTGTCCAAGTATTTGGTCAGGACGGGCAGCAAGCCGGTGACAAGAGCCTCGGGACTCAGGTTATTAAACAGTGCATCGAGGCCATACTGAGCAGCCTCGCGAACGACGGCGCCCTTGTCAGCCAGTGCGTCCAGCGCACAAGGCACAAGGCCCTCCTCCTGGACGAGGAAGACGACCTCGGAAACGGCTTGTTTCGGGGGGAATCGCTCAAAGATGGCGCCCAGTAGGTTCTGACTGCTCTCCCTCTTGAGGCCATTCTTCTTATCAGCAGCAGCCTTCTTGATCTCGGCCAAGACACCGTACTGGTTCAGCCCCGCATAGCCGATCGAGTTGAGGAGCAGCTCGCACAGGCCGTAGCTGGCGTCGACAGAGGCGGCAGAAGTCTGGGCATTGAAGATGGTGTTGATGAAGCCGGCGACGTCCTCCTGCGACGGCGGAGGGGCGGCGTCTTTGGACACCATGGTAGGTGGTGAGACGGGGTGAGGCATCGTGGGCGGCCTCGAGAAGTGTATGTTTCGAGGCAGGGAAATCTTGAAGTAGGAAACCGGCAGATGGTGATGGCTTTCGGTTTTTTTTTTTTGTCTTCTGCCCCTCCTTCAGTCTTGTTGCCGTCTTCTTTGTCGGCGTAACGAGTGAGTGCTTTAGCCGCGAGCGCAAGTGGAATCGTCGCAGTCCACAGGCGCTCTCTCGTGTCCTGCAGACCAAGAAAGAATGAAAGAAAGAAGCAAGGATGGGGAGGAAGAATGTTTGCAAGACAGGGCTACTAGTCAAGCCTTGCTGCAGCGCGCGAGTCTGCTGCTGGCTGCTGAGACGGTGCAAGTCGGGGACACTGCTGTTAACCTAGTTGGGCCGCATGAGCCAGAAATTTTCTGAAAATTTCCCCCCTTGTCCGCTTATCCGCTTATCTACTTTACGCTGGTGCCGCCACCAATTACCGTATGTATGCCCCATCAACCCCATCAAGGGAGTACGTACCTTTTTGCTTTAACGCTCGGACCCTTCCACGTGGGGCAGCTGGTTGACGTCGTTCGAGTGCGTCGCAGGACCGATTACATACTTACATGGCGCTGCCATGTATACGAAAATATATCCTCTTTCGGGTCCATATTGAAGCATTCGCGAAACACACATCATCCACATACGTCAGATCTGGTATTTTCTCGACATCTGCTTTACACCCAGTGGCCCATCGTCCATCCTCATGGCTCACCATATTCTATTTAATCCTCGCCGCTCCCTCCTCCCTGCCCCCTCTCCTCCCCAAATTTCCGCTACATAATAAAAAACTCAGGTCGCTGAGGGTATAATAGACAAAACACATTATATGATGATCCCCGTGCCCATCCCGTCTCTTTCATAGACTCCCACCCGCCACGCTCCTCACTCAAATAACAAAAATGAATACATACTTGGCCCATGTTGGCCCATTACCTCCTCTTTCTAGCCGGATTAAAACAACGTCTTGGCAAATAAAGACAAATTAACGAAAGAAGGTTGTAAAATACAGTTGTGCTCGTATATAGGTGCACCAATAATGCAATCATCGTCAAAAAGAAAAAGAAAAGGAAAAGGAAAATTTGGGCACGGTTGCTAAGCGCCACTTATTATTCTCGACTTTCTCCGCGTAGTGTCACCGGTCCCTGAAACCCTCGGGAGCCCGGTGGCACTTCGGCCAGCTCGAGGCCTTGTGAGTTCTTCCGCGTCCGCAGGCTGTAATGTTGCCCAAGGCGCTGATCCCCAGGTCGATACTTGCCCTTGAAGCGATAGTATCCAGGTGATCGAGGGCGGCAGAGAACAGCAATCATGTTCTTTAGCCAGTTGCCCTGGCTATAAGCTCTATATCGTTCCTTCTTTGCAAACTTGTGCGAATTAATGTATTCTCGCGTCGTCTCCCCACGAGCCATGAGGAACAAGTGGTAGCCCATCAATCCCCCGGGGTACACAATCGAGAGAACTCCAATGATGGCCAGAGCAAATGCGACCCGGAAATGGTCGATGGAATCGCCAAACGAAATTTTCTCGCGCTTCATATGTATGAGAATTTGTGTCAAGCTGGTGCCGATCAAGTACGCGGCCAAAATCGTGGCCGATGTGACAAATGTAAAAAAGTAGCGGTAGTTGCGTTTGCCAACGCAGTTGTTCAGCCACACGCAGTGGTGGTCGTGCGTCTCGACACAATTATCGCATAGTCGGCAGTGGTGAGCCCGAGGTGGCCGCCAAATATTGCAAGTCCGACAGTGCTTTACTGGAACTTCCATAGCAGCGGCCGAGGATTCAGCCGACTTCACCAAAGTCCAATCGTTGGTTGGCGGTCCCAGTCTAAGAGGGTCATCCTGGTCGGCAACTGGGGGGAATTGATGAAGGTTTCGGGGTAAAATCTGTACTCGATCAGCATCACAATGCAATCACGGCAAACTCTGATCGAAATATAACTCACGCCGGGGTCTGAAACGGAAGCATGAATGAAGGAAGAAAGGCAGATATAGGTCAGATACGCAAACGTGATGGGAATAGCAGGCGAGATGTTGTGCCACAGCCAGGGTGCTTCGAAGCCGTAAAATAAAGCACACGGAATAACGACAAATGCGCCCGTTGCAATATTGATAGGCGTGTGCCTAGTGTTCTGCCATCTACCGCCAAAGCAAAAGACCGTATTGCCATCAAAGTACTGATGGACACGACCCCGACTCTTTCCTTGCGAGTCGGTTGTTAGGGGCCGAGGTCCTGAGTGCGATTCTGCCCTGGGGAATCGTGGCGATGAAGCCGTTGAGGAGAGCTTCTCAGCACCCGCGGTATCCCTATGCCGACCGGATTGTGCCTGCTCCATCTTTCCCGGTAAAAGAAAACTTGAGCGGAACGTTCTTGTCGACCTAACCGGGCTGGGGAGGTTTGCGAGATCCCTATAACTTTTGTCCACATCAACACTCAATGCCCTATTCCGGTCGGATGGTCCCTGGAGGGGTTGAACACTGTCAGACATGCTAGCCGTGTGATAATGTCCCGTGGTCGGGCTCGCATTGGCAATAAAACGATCAAACGCCTCCTGGTCGGTCATTTCGGTGCCTCGTGACGGCGGGGGGCGCACACTCTGTCCTGCGCTGATTCTGTGCTGTAGCTGAGCAATGTTCTGGGTATTTCCGCCGCCACTCGCTCCGTCGATGAGGCTACCGCCCATGTCGGTTTCATTGTCGTCGAGATTCGCAGGCGGCGGGTGTAATTGCTGGTTCATCGGGACCGGTCTGGCGCCAGCTCCCCGCTGTGCTTGTAGCTTCTGGGAACTCATGGGGCGAAAGAAGGCGCCAGAGGTCAGTGAAGGTACATGACTCCGCGTGGTCAAACTAGGTGCCCGTGCCGAAGCAATTGTGCTTGCAACACTTCCTCTCTTTGGTTGAAGGCCAGGTGCCAGACCCTTCCGCGTTGCTGCTCCTGCCCAGGTAGCCTTGGATGAAGTGCCGGTCCTGGCGGTTTCTGGTCGAGATGGATCGGCATTCTTGGCCCTTGCCTCGCCCCCGTCATCGCTCGCAATGTCGGTCATTCGCGAGGAGACAACACTCGCGGGTCGATGATTACTGCTCCCCCCAGAACGAGGGGGGATGCCACTACTTTCCCCTGGTGACACGGCCCTGCCGGCCGGGTCTTGGGAGCGCATGATGGTGATGCTTTGTGGTCTCGCGATCTCGTCTGTTGGCGCTACAGCATAACCGAATTTCCGTGTCGTGCCACAAGAGGCCCAATATCGATGGCTCAGGTTACCAGGCGGGCACGGCCGTGGCTGTAGCACAAACCCAAGGCCGGCCACTCAAATTCAGAGAGTATAAGTTGTGTCCGGCAAAGTGTCGCGATACGCGGCGGATCAATTCAAGGGGAGAGGGGATGATTAGGTTGGTCGAGAAGAGTCGGGGGGTTTGTCGAGGGAGCAAAGTAGGTCGTGATGCAACGGTTGGCTGAATAAGAGAGCATCGAAAGGGAGCGACACGAAGAAAGGTGCAGATGTGACAAAAGGAAGCACGGAGTAGCAGAGGGTGAGAAAAGGCGCGGGCGGCGCAGGCCGATGGATGATACGTCAAAAAAGAAGAAAAAGACAGGCTCACGACGATGTGCGTGTCAAGGATGCCAAGGATGCCAAGGAGTGCCGAAGAGGAAAAGAGGCCAAGGCGACGATGGAGAGACGGCAGGCTTGTTCCTTTTTCCGCGCCACACCAAAGCCAGTGCGCCGCCTGCTAGAGTTCCAAAGTTGGCAAGCAGCCGGCCGATTGGCGGGAGACGGAAGCTGAGATGTCGACTGGTTCCCTTCTCTGCGACCACGCCGGGGATGTCCATGCATTGGTCCCATGTGTGATGTGGTTAAGGGGGGACCCAGCATTGATCCAGGCCAAGCCAGGCAAGCAAAAGCACCAGACCAGACCAGACCAGACCAGGCCTGTTGACCTTGAGCCCGGCACCCATGCAGCCACAGACTAGCCATCACACAGTCAAAGCGTCACTTCAAGACTCCGCACCGAGAAAATACTGTAGTCCGTCAAACGAGATACCCCGTATTGGTCATGCATAATACATACTCGGATCATCCGGCCCCGTCAATACCAAAATCGCAATCGGCACTCAGGCTGTCGAAGATGCATCGTCCGGGGATCAGGGCAGCATCAGGACAGCATCAGGACAGTGACCTCGTGCATCATCCCTCATGATGCCGCCGCGTGTACGGAGTACATGGCAAGCACATCGGCCTGCCCGTGCGCAAAACAGCCGTCATCTCACGCCAAAGCATCAAACAAGAAAAGAAGACAAATCATTAGACACCAAAACACACATCGCAAATGCAAAAAAAAAAAGTGGCCATGACGTCTTGCGCCCAGTCAATCCGTCACTAAGCCCATCCAGCCCGTGCTTCCATGAAATCATAGCTACCAGACTTCCTCCAAAAAAGGAACAAGAACAAAAGAGAAAGCAAATCGTGCTCCCCACGTGACATGCTCCCCCAGGTCCTCCCCCATTGACCAATAGCATCTCTCGCAAGCTGCGTGCTGAAATCATACGACCGCCCGAACGCACCCGGGCCGGTTTCCCCAAGGCCAAACTAAAGCTCTCTGACTGACCTCACGGCTTTGCTTGCCTTCCAACCTCCACCCACGTTCCCCGGCCTCGTCACTCCAACGCAAAACCTCTGCACATCAACACCGCAACAATGGCCTCCCAGATCCCTCGCCGCCTATTCAGCACTACCGCCCGTCGCCTGCAGTCCAACGGCGACCTGAAGAGCGAGTCCAAGCGCAACCCCGAGCTTATGGTGCGTCCTCGACCATAGCTGCAAAAAGCCCGCAGCTCAATTCTCCGGGAAAGTGTGCACAACAAGGCAAATCAAACTAACGTATGCAAGATCCTCGGTGGTGTCATGGTCGCTGCCCTCGGCGGAGCCGGCTTCTACTTTGGTATGTCCTTTCTCCGGCCCCCGGTCTCATGTTAAAAGAAAAAAAAGCCAATGGACAACTCCGTACACATTGCTAAATATACCAACCGGCAGGCCGCTCCCCGACAAAGTCCACCTCCGAAAGCCCCGTCACCATCGCCAGCAGACCCTGGGAGGGCGAGGGCGAGGGCAAATACAAGTACCACCCCGGTGGTGATGTTTCCAAGGAGCCCAAGGACGCCCCCAGCGCCCTGAACGTCGTCGTCGTGCCCAACGTCACGCTGCCCGCGGAGCTGCATGAGAAGTACAACAAATGGGGCAAGGAGGGATATCCCTAAACGGGCTGTGTGTTGAGCACGTGTAAAATTGAAAGAGGAGGAAGGAGCGGTAATCAAGCGTACAGAGAAAGGAAAAAAAACCACCAGAAAATACGGCAAAAAACTTTTTCGCATGGGGGCGATTGACAAAAGAACCGGCAGGCTACATTGTATTTTGAAAGGGTGGCGTGTAGTTTGTCCATGTAAAGGTAGTAGTGCGAGTTGAGCATGGAACGAGCAACGGGTATCCGAACCGTTTCAATATACAACTTTTTTATATTTTCATGTCCTCGACCATGTTCTGCGGACTGTTGCTTGCCTTAGGATAGCCCAACTTCAGAGACGCTATTTTCTCATGATGCATTATAAGCGCCGCAATTAACCATGCCAATCACAAACACCTGGTTATCAAATAACTCCCCGAGTTCCTAATGCGCGCCCCCCCTTCCCCCCTTTTCCTTTATCTCCTCAACCAACGCGGCACATCAGCACGTCTTTTTTTTTTGACGCTTCATTCAGACAACATCTGAATCTCCTCGGCCGTAAACCCAAACAGGTACAGCAAATCCAGCAAACTCTCCGAATTTAACCTCGCATCGGCCTCCATCTGCACCCGCGGCTTCGCATTCCACGCTACTCCCAACCCAGCTTTGCCCAGCATTAACAAGTCGTTGGCGCCGTCGCCGACAGCCACCGCCTGTGACAGGTGAATATTCTCCTTGGCCGCAATCTCAACGAGGAGGTCACGCTTGCGCTCCTTGCCGACAATCTTGCCCACCGCTTCCCCCGTCAGCTTGCCATTCTCAACGACAACCTCGTTGGCGAAAGCGTAGTCAATGCCCAGCTGCTCAGCCAGCCAACTGGTAAGAGGCTGAAACCCGCCCGAAAGCACCGCCGTCTTGACACCCAGTCGCTTGAGAGCCCTGATGAGCTCCGGAACACCCTTGGTGACGTCGAGAACAGGACGCAGGTCGTCTAAGACGGTCGCACTAACACCCTTGAGAAGGGCAACTCGTTCACGGAACGAGGCTTCAAACTCCAACTCGCCCAGCATGGCTCGGTGAGTAATATCCGCCACCCGAGCCGCCAGATCCGCAGGGTCCTTGATCGTCTCGGCCATGAGCTCAATCACCTCTTGCGTGATGAGAGTGCTGTCCATGTCGAAGACGACCAGGCGAGGGTATCTTCTCCAGACGAGGTCCGGCTGCAGCACGACGTCGACGTTCCACTCCTGCTCGAAACGGTAAATCATTTCATGCTTCCGCAGGTCGGACAGGATGAGGCAGTCGGGCGACGGGGCCGGCGAGAGCGTGAGCTCTACAATCCGGGGCGTGTCCGGGTTATCGAGGCAACGGTGTGACGAGTGCGGTTCGTCGGCTCCCCGGGGCTGAGGAAACGTCGACATGAGGTGCAGGAAGGACGCTATGCAGAGGGGCGAAATGTACGAGCCGTAGATGTGGTCCAGCTGCTCTGCTTCCTGGGTCGGAGGCTCCAAGGGGAAGGCATCCATGTTGGTGGTCGGCGCCATGTTGGGCGGCAGCGTCTCATTGCTCTCCGACAGGCCGGTGGATCTCGTGGAAGCAGACGCAGAGCTGGGCGAAGAGCCCTTGTAGAATAACGTCGCCACCAGGCGATCCGACTTGTGTCCCGGCGGCGGTGCGCAGTTGGGGTGCGACAGGCTGTGGCTCACTCCGCTCTCGACTATGGTCGCGGGCATATCGTCCTGCGGCACGCCTCGGAAGGGCAACACGGACTTGGGGGAAGACGGCTTGGACGGAGAGCTGCCCTCAACCACCTCGTCGATGCCATGGTACGTCTCCGGCTTCTTCGGCGGTCTGTACTGCTGGTGATCGCTCAAGTAGGAGCTGCTGCGGCGCATCTTCTCCATCTGCGGACGGTCCGCAGACTGTTTGCGTCGGGCGGTCTCAGCCATGACTGTCGGGCCAAGATGCTGAGAGAGGCTGCCACGACGTTTCTGATGGCAGCGACCGAAATGTGACTGGGCCCAAAGGTATGTGTGCGACGTCGGCGTACCAGCTGTCAAGTCCAGGCACTCAAGGCTGGTTGCTCTTTCCCCCGGCAAGCGTCAAGTCCAGCAGCCTTTTTAAAAAAAAAATCTAATATTTTTTGGGACTCCCGGACTCCAGAAAAGCGCTCACGAGAAGAGCGATTCAATGCTCACGGTGAGGCAATTGTGAGCAGGCACGAGGAGAATACTAGACTCTGATGAAACCAAGGTGGTTGTGGCAGCACCACATGGGGGAAGAAAAGGTGATGCGGCTTGTCTTGTAAGGTTGGCTTCCTTTGGGCCACTTGAACGCGCGCGCCCCGCAGCCGTTGAACTGACAGGAACAAGGAGCAAGGGGGGTCAAACGGTCAACCAGACTCTTCACAATATTGAGATATGACCTCAAGTGCTGCGCAGGCGGGCGATGGCTGTCGGTGATTGGCTGTGGGTTGCCGGTGTTACCACACCCAGCTGCGACCATACAACTCCAGGCACATGTGATGGTGATGAATTATTGCAAGCTGCTGATTGAGCGTAGATACCAGGTCTTGCTTGTGCGACTCGGTGCTGGCCCAGCTCGGTACTGCTGGTTCAATTGAATCGAAAGGGGTTTCAAACATCTCATACGGACCCAGAAGCGTCTCTGGTAACTTGCAAATTCTGTGCATCGTCGTCGATTCGTCCATCAGGGGACATGCGTCACGCCTCCTCCAATAAGCCCACAAAGATTAAAGTGACTGACAGCAACCACGCCTGACGCCGCACTAGACGCTTTTCGGAGCAAATTCTCCGCAAACCAGAGGGCGATAGGGCATGAAACGGATGGGTATCAATACGGGAATCCAGCACAATATACGGGCTCCAGAGGACCTAAGACGGAGTGTGCTGTTAAATCATGGGCTAATCATAGTAGTTAACAAGTGCGTTTTTTGCTCACCAAGGGTTGGGGTTAGGAGTAATCGTGTCTAACCACGTACTACTCCGTACTCCGTACCGACTCCCACTCTATCAACTACCCTAGACATAAACATCCGAGTCTGCACCAACACCATCACTGGCACATCGCGACCCCCATTCTTGCACGCCAGAGCAGCAAGCATACACCGCAAGCAAACATGGTCTTAAAACCCCACAATGAGCTCAACTCGCGAACTCAGCTGCATCCGTCTGCGGACTAGTGCTCGCGCTCCGCCTGGATCCAGCCCCCACAGCAAAGCAATGAACGTCATTTTGCCCGCGGCGCTCGGTGCCATGCGCCGACTCCCGCACGAGTCCCGACGAGCCGAAACCTGGGTCTCTCCGACATCCCACTGGCATGAACCTCTGGTGTTAGTGAGGCATTCGGCGTGACCGTGTAAGAGCATAACGAGCTTGTCCTGTTTACAAAACTTGGCAGTCTTGCACTCGGACGGGTGGCATCTTGTTTTCCGACCCGGTGTTTGTACGGCTCAGGGCATCAAGTTTGATTCGGAGGATGCGGCACATGTCAGGCAGCCTCAACTGCTCAAGTCCTTGGTCGAGTGCTGCAATGCCGCACGCTACTACGGGGCCATATTCTACACGAAAAGAATTGAACGAAAATAAAAAATAATCGTGAAATACCCTAGTTGTTGCGGTTTTTATATTACTCTCTCCATCTTCTCCACGACGGGCCTCGTTTTTTCTGATTCCATTCGCGCCCTGCTGGACGTCTTGACACTGTCACATTCCCTTCCTCCACCCGCATACACAATGCGGTGAATCATTAAGACGGCGTGTACTTGCTCTTTTTCATCCTCGGGTGATGAGATCATTACGACGGCCGTCCAAGGACGCCATGATTTCTAATCCGTCTATGCTCGCCCCAGAAAAATTAGAACCGGGGACACCATTAGTACAAGGTACCTCCTGCTTGGTTGGGCGGCCACGTTCAGAACATAGTACCCACTACAAAATGCGAGCCACTCCCGTCCGCCCACCAGCCAATCATGCCTCGCCATTTAACATCGCGGAAGCAATGGCGTCGATGTCGTGATCGCTCCCAAACGCAAACCGGACGTTTGGTCTCCCTTGGGGCTGGCAGGTCGAACGACAAGCCAAAGCATTGCTCGGACAAGTAGTCGAAAAGTGTATGATGTGTGTTTCGAGAAAGCAATTGCACCACGCAATTAGTCAGGGCGGAAGACACCACCCCCCTTCCTCCGCCTGAAATCACACACATCCTCGGACTTAAACAACCTTGGAATCTTCTTCCTATAGCCGAACCCTCTTCTTACATTTCCCTTTCATTCCATCTTTAGAAGGTGTTGCCGTAATACTGTCTATTCGTCAACATCAGATTCATTCTTATAATCTCCACATCTCTCCTGCCAGTTGAAGGGCCCATAAAGAGAGAATACCTGAGATATAAGCAAGCGTCGGTCCCTCGGCAAGCCTTTTGTTCACCACCAGAGGCACACCAAGGATTCTGTCCTCCTTAAACTCTGCCAGTCATAGAGAACACTTGGGTTCTATACGCGACATTGCAGCACACAACCATGCCTTCAGTCATGTCAGAACCCGTCTCTCGCTCGTCCCCAGTTGACGAGAAAGTCGAGCCCGAATCAGGATATGCCTCAGGGCAGTCCGACTACTCGCCCGAGGAGGAGCCCTCCCGACCAGATATCTCCCTGACAAAGGCCCACGTCGAATACCTCAACAAGCAAATGGAGCCCATGCACCCGATGGACATCCTGCGCTTCTGCAAGATCCTGTTCCCCAACCTCTTCCAGTCAACGGCGTTTGGGCTCACGGGCCTCGCCACCATGGACATGCTCTCCAAGATACAGGACGAGAACCCAGAGTCAAAGCCCGTCCAGCTCATCTTCCTCGACACCCTGTACCACTTCAAGGAGACGCACGAGCTGCTGGAGCGCGTCAAGGCGCGCTACCCCAACGTCCCCGTCAACGTCTTCAAGCCCGACGGCATGGACACGGTCGAGCAGTTTGAAGAGACGTACGGCCAGGAGCTGTGGAACACGGCCGACGAGATGTACGACTGGATCGTCAAGGTCGAGCCTCTCCAGCGGGCATACCAAGAGCTCAAGGTGACGGCTGTCCTCAACGGCCGCCGCCGCTCCCAAGGCGCCGCCCGGGGCTCCATCCCCATCATCGAGCTCGACGAGGAGCGCAACGTCATCAAGATCAACCCCATGGCCACCTGGTCCTTCGCCCAAGTCAACGACTACATCAAGGAGCACAACGTGCCCTACAACGCGCTCCTCGACCAGGGGTACAAGTCCGTCGGCGACTGGCACTCCACCTCCCCCGTCAAGGAGGGCGAGGATGAGCGTGCCGGCCGCTGGAAGGGCAAGTCCAAGACCGAGTGTGGCATCCACAACAAGAAATCCAGATACGCCCAGTTCGTTGCTGAAATGGAAGCAAAGCAAGTTGCTCCCGTCTCGTAAGAAAAAAAAGTGCCGCCTTGAACCTACGGCATCTACACATACAACAGTTTTTTTGCGTGTGCGTTTCTCGCAGCCATCATTGCCAGCAAAACCATTTTTCTCTCTCTTAATGATTCAATGAATTTTTCCCGCGCATCAAATAAAAAGGAGTTGGGGTGGCTGGTTCATCAGGCACGCACATTCTGCTTGGATGACCGTGTTTTTTTCGGTTTTTTTTTTTTTTTTTGTCGTCACGATACATTGTCCAAGAGTGTATCTGGCCCGGCGTCTGGAGCAAGGCAGCGTGCGTGGAGTGGAGTTTTCGACGGAGGAAACCTATGCGTGCATAATAGTTAGCGCAACATAGAATGAAAAAAATCAAACAGAAAATCGTAAAAAAAAAAAAATACGTCTCATGAGCCGTACATGTCACCGTGGGCGTTTGTTGTCCGTCGTCGGGAAATTGAAGCCGCCGCGTCATGTAGTTAAAACTTGGCTGCTACCCCGCGCAGCGATCTGATTGGTGTGTGAGACGTGGGCGACGGCTAGCAAAAAAAACACCACGGGTAGGACTTGGCAGCGTGAGCCTACCACCCCTGCGAATATCTGGCTAGCAGAACCTTATTTATTTTAACGACTCACTACGCGTTATATATGTGATTGTTAGTATTGCATGGAGTATACCGCGTGTCGCCTCAGTTGGTCCTGCGTCTGATGGACAACAACGTGCCCGAGTGCCATCTTATACAGACAAAAAGCAGAGACAAGGCAGCACTTTTCACAAATGCAGCCACGGCCGCATCTCCCCGGGCCGTCACAAGCCTTTGCCGAGAAAAAGACCAAGATCCTGGACCAACTCGCCGTGCCGGAAGCCGAATACACGGACCTGTCGCCCAAGGGAAGCGTCGACAGGGGCATCCGCCACCTCATCGACGAGATCAACAGCGCAGACGGCTTCGTAACGACCAGCAGCTGCGCAGGCAGAGTCAGCATCTTCCTACAAGGCAGAAAGGCGACACCATGCGCAGACGCAGACGCAGATGAGCAGCCCCCGGCACAGGTAGCCGGCGTCGGGGGCAAGGGCGCCGGCGGAACGTGGCTGTATGTCTCGCACGATCCGGTCAAGGGCCAAGACTGGCTGCAGAGCCTGGAGTTTGAGGACGGAGAGGCCCAGCGCACAGGGAGGTTGATTCACTTCAAGTTTGAACCCATGGTGAGCGAAAGATGCCTGCTGCTGGCTTTTTTTTTTTTTTTTTTTTTTTTTTTTTTTTTTTTTTTTTTTTTTTGGTGGTTGCCAGCGAATAATGATAGCTTACGCGACTTGTGTGAAAAATATATAGATCCTCCATGTTCTCACGGCTTCGCTTGCCCACGCGCAGCTTCTCCTGCGATCTGCGCTGCAGGCTGGCTTTAGGGAATCAGGCGCGGTGAATCTGACGGCGGATTCGCAAAGCGCCGCGCCGATAGTGGCTGTTCGGTCCATGGGGCTTGGGTTTGAATCTCTGGTCGGGCATGAGTTTGAGGGGAAGCGGTACGCGCTCGTGTCCGGCTCGTATCTGCGGGCGTTGATGGATATTGGGAACGAGCGGTTCTCCGAGAATACGAAGCGCATCGAGAGGTTCCGCGGCGCGTTCAAGGAGAATCTGGCCAGGATGGGCTCTGACGGGCGTCGGTGGGAGGATCCTGCGGCGAGGAAGGAGAGGATGCGAGCCGAAGGGCTGCGGAGGAAGGCTATGGCGGCGGAGGTTGTAGCTGAGGAGAATGGCGCGAGGGAGAGAGTAGACGACTTGTATGAAGGGATTGCATTAGACTTTGGTTTAGCGTAGGCGTTCTGGGACAAAAAAGTTCGGAGGGTTGAGTAGATGGGCTCTCATAACTCGAGTGTATATATATATATATATATATTTGGCTTGTGGTCGGTGATGGTGTGACTTGCAACGGGGGAACGGGTTATGGGTGCGCACGTATTGATGAATTTTGGCATCCAAGGTACGTGCAACTTTGCCACCCATGATACCACCTAATCTTGGTACTATGCTAATCCCGGACTGCATGGCCAAAAGACGTCTCGTCAGAGATTGTGGCCGCCCAGGTTGGTGCAAGTCCATCATACAGTGTTGCAGGATGACTTCAACATGGCACCATCCAAGTGACAACCAAACTGGATCGTACTTTGTTTATTCTCTATACCGCTTCTCCAATGCAGTAATGTACACGGCTAGCCTTGTAGCTTTTGCTTGCTTTTCCATCTCGTAACCCCATCCTGCGGCTGTCGGTGCCTCAAGCAGTGTCCAAATCCCCTTGCCCCCATCTAGCAGAGCATGCTAATTCAGTTCCCAAGGACAAGCGACAAAAAAGGTCCAGCACCCGTTGTTTTATGACGTGATCTTGTCGACCCAACTCTTCTCCAACTTCTTCACCTCGGCCTTGAAGTCCTCCACCTCCTGCCAGCAATCCAGCGGCCGGCGGTCATGTTCCCTCAGGCATCGAATCACTGCGCCGCGGGTGGTCTCCACGCTCTCTGGTAGCTCGCGGACCTTTTTCCTCTCTTCCAGCTTGCGCCGCAACTCGTCAACCTCCTTTCCGAGCGAGAAGCTGCTGAGCTTGTTCTCGTCGTTGTGTTCCGAAGACGAAATCTTCTCGTGGGCAGCCTTGAGAGCCTCGGATTCCTTCTTCTGGAGCTTCTTGAGCTCTTCGGCCACGCGCGCCTGGACATGCTGCTCGATCAGTCTGGCACGGGAGGCGTCGGTCTGTGATGTTGTGTTGGTTAGCGGATGATCTGCATTGTATGTGGTGGTTTGTGGACGATTCGGAAGTAGATTAGGAGGGAGGATTAGGTAATTGATATTCCATACCTCTGGGCTGGACTTTAGTGAATCGAGGACTTCGACAGAGACGCTGGGAGGCCCTGAGCTGTTCAAGATGACAGTCAGCGGTGCTGTTGCGGCCGCAGAAGGGGGGGGGGAACGGTCGAGTTGGACTTACGCCTTCCACTCGTACTGGCCATTGACCTCTTGCTTTGACGCGTTGGCACCCATCTTGTCGAGCTCAATGGCAGTGCGACAATTATGTTCCTCTGGCAGCTCGTGATCCGGTCTGCGGCCTGGAAATTTCCGGCACCAGTTCGGCTGCGTCACATCCCGGGGGGTCAATTTTTTGGTGCCTGAGGCGCGGTTGGCCCCCGGCTGGATCCGAGTTGCACCACTCGCAAGCGCCGCGGTGGCTGGGCATTCTGTTCTCAATGTGGCTGTGCCAGAATTTGTCGCAACTGGCTAAATTGGCAAGCAGTCTTTCTAGATTTCAAAAAGAATGTCATTGTTGCTCGGCTGTGTCAAAATTATTCACGCCTGGTCATTTTAGTCGACGAGATCCGAAGCATTCAAACAAAAGGACGATTGGTGTCATAAGCGATAAATGTTCACTCTTCATAAACAAAGGATACATTGTTCCAACTGAAACGCAGTCTTGCAGCTGTTAGCCCATTGTTATGTGTACAGCCGCATGAGCTCATCGACGCATGACAAAAAAACAGCTGCTGCGTGCGATATCAATGAAGCCAGGGCGCGTTCTCTCGTTGCCAATAAATAACTCTTTGTCTTACGTGAATCCCCAGCAAAGCAATGGGATGCCTGCCTTGCCGCTTGCATGCATCATTGTGGACCCGACAGAATAAGAAGTTGGCTGGCCAAAGCGATGATGAAGAAAAAAAAACAATAAACTTCGTATGCGAAGCGAGAAGTCGTGTCCATGGCACAACTTTATCATGCAGGGGTGTGGTGGAGGTATGTAACAATATGCCTTGAGCCGAATTGAGCCATCCATCTGTACCAAAGGGCAATTAACAAGTACCAGGGCTGTCCTGATTATATTAGACGGGGTCGACTATTGAAATCTGAAATCGCAAGGTTGTTGTCGACTTGTTTGGTACTGCAAGGTCCAGGTAGCATTCGCCCGTGCCCAAATTGGCCGGCAATAGTATGTGACTTGGTGGCTTGACACTGTGTCGCCAGCTTCCGCTGTTTTCTGAAAGAAGCCAGCCCAATGGAGTATGCAGTATATTAATATTGTGAAAAGCTTTACTGAAGTCCCTTGTGGTGCCACAATCGCGTTATCATCTTGGTGATGCTGGGTTTGGCATAACAGCGCCTTCTTCAATTGGAGGCCACGTTTTCCTCAATGCACCGCTGCAAAGACAAGCCATCTCTATCTTCACCAAAATCTGAAGCTGTCCACGCCATTTTAATCTCATGTGACAAGAGAGAATTCCACACTACAGCGTTTATTGGGTCTTTCAGAAGCCATGAAAGAACCCGAAAAACCAACGTCATC
This sequence comes from Metarhizium acridum, assembly GCF_019434415.1. Taxonomy (NCBI): domain Eukaryota; kingdom Fungi; phylum Ascomycota; class Sordariomycetes; order Hypocreales; family Clavicipitaceae; genus Metarhizium; species Metarhizium acridum. The sequence goes on along the minus strand of NW_027094041.1, from coordinate 944,562 downwards.
CCGTATTCTTCGCGCAGCTTTTGCGCATCTATACAGGCCCGCTCAAAGTCATCGGCGCCTACTGGTAGGATTATGACAGTATGCTTCGTAGTATGTGTCCGCTCCTCTCTAGCTATCTTTTCAATAACTTCAGAGATGGTGAAGGTTGGGTCTATTTCCCCGGATGATTCTTTTCCCTTCTGGAGACTGTCTGGGAGCACATTAGGCCGTGTCGGACTAGGTGTTGAACGCGTGATGTCGCTCGTAAAGGGAGGCGCGGCATTTGAGGCTGTTGGAAAAGAATAATATCCCTATTATCGTCATCTTCAATGGAGGACAGCAGCGAGGAGGCATCGCCCATGCTATGAGGGCATTCTTCTAAGACATTGCCAACGCGCCTGCCGTCACTAGCTACCACGGCATTTGTATTGCCAATGCTGGACTCTGTGGCCTCTTGGCTTTCAAGGGCATCACCCTGACTATTGGTTCCCTGAAGCTGACTACCAATAGACGAAAGACTTTTGATAGCATGGGCTCTGGAAATGTATTGGCCGGCTGGAGCCTCGGAGAAAATTTATAGTCAATCGTGTTATTTGTTAGTAATGGCTGCGAGGTGATTGCTTTGCTGTATTTCGGGTATTTTGATCGAATTAGATGGATGTCGTGGTTGCTCATGCGCAGCGTCTTTGTTTCCGAATTGTACATTGTGCCAGGCGGCTCCGCTGCATCGCGAAATGCCTTGTAATGGTCCGCAAATATTGGTGTTTATTCTCGATTGATTTTGTATGCCACTCTTTATCTGGGAACTCTACCGACATATTTAAGGCTAATGACCTACATAACTCCTGAAGAGAGGTCTTTTTACGTTCTCGAGTCGGTTGTTCCGATAGGCCTCTGATAGAAGCTCGGGAAAATGTCTCAGGGTTGACTTATTATTCCAATGCATGATGCAAACTGTTAGTAATTGAGCAAGGTCAGCTGCTCCCCAATATAGCAGGATGTGAATGGAGTACCTACTCAACAGCAGTAAAATATTGATGTCGTGATGCCTCCTGATTTTCAAGGCCCTGGGGCGTAAACCACCATGAAAGGCGTTGAGAGATATCACCCATTTGGGTCCAGTGCATCTGTCACACGACGGCAGGCACGGAAGATACGAAGAGTGCTAGGTACTAGGTATGTACGGAGTAGTTACTCCGTATAATTGATACAAGTCCTTGATTAATCTTCAAAACAGAGAATTAAAGCGCTGCTGGTAAAGGGGGCGCCCTGGCTGTGCGCATTACCTAATTTCCGCTTTTTGCGTGACCGGATACCAAATACAGCTAGCACGCTGTCAAGTCTCTCAGTCAGTCGCCCGAACCGCGGTTTGGATGACAACATTTGAACCTTTAAAGTATGGTCTGTGCTCTCGGTGACATGCATCTTGCCCCAGCTGCATTGCAGACTAGGCCTATTATTCGGAGTGGTCTATTGCATTTGTGCTGCTCTGGAGCATGCCTGTAGAAAGTACTAAGTCCAATTCCACTGTCTGTCGGCCTGCTCCGCTTTTTCTCTATGGTCGACGCCAAGCCAACCACCAATCAATTTAGCTTTCTAGCCTATCAAAAGGAGATCCAATAGAGTCGTGGGATTTCCAAGTGACTGTGGACTGTGATGGCGTATAGGTGTTTTGACGAGCCGGGAAAACTGTTCAAAGCCTCTTTTCTTCAGTACTTCCTATGGCAGGACCTTGGGCAACTGGGATTCAGGGGCGCACCACGGGATAGCTACAGCCTACAGATCACTGACAATTCAAGTCACAGATACCGGCTTCAATCTCCAGCTAGCACTGCATTGCGAAATTGTCAATGGAGCTAGAAGCAGCGACACTAATCTGAAGGACCAGAGCATCTGAGGATCGGTAGAGGACGCGGCGCACTGGACGTTAGAAGATGACGCCAACCGTGAGCCATATTGGAAATAATTTGGTACCGCAAAAGGGGACACTGAACCTGAAAAAAAAAATGGTAGAGCCAAGAAAGTGACAGATTGACAGGACTGAGGGCCATAAGCAAACATGGGACCTGAATGAATGAATACAATACACAACCATATGATGCGTACAACACTCCATGCACGCATGTTCTCGGTTCCAAGGACGAAATATGAATGGCACGATGGTAAGTTGTTTCGGTGATGGGATTCCACGATCATGTCGGGGATGGAATCTGCCTCAGCTATGAAGGAGATGGATAGAGTCTAGAGCTGGCGACTGGCGGGTGACGCTTCTTCGGAAACCACGGCACGGCAATGCGGTGTAGAGGGCCTGCGGAAAAGGTCGTTGGACACGGAGACGTCATTTGCATAACTTCGGCGGTTTGAAGACGACGGACGACTGCAGAGATGCGTGGTACTATGACGGGACGGAATATTCTGCTTGTCTGCGTGCTTTCGTGAGGTTGGCGAAATGGGGGCTGGAGGGGCGCCGAACTTTTGGTACGCTCAACATTGAAGTTCGTTCCCCTGCATGTGATCCAAGCGAGCCCCCAGGGGCCAGGGCCCCAGTGCCAGCAGCCACCCGCCACTTAGCGTGCACCATGGAACCTGCGCATGTGCCAGCCGCGGCGTGCCCAGGCTGTCCCTGACAGGACGACGGGGTGCGGCGGCAGGGGGCAGTTTCAAACGTTGGGGCAGTTGGGTGGCAGCCAGTCAGGGACTCAGGGCCTCTCGTCAGTCAGCCACTGGCGGCCAATCAATGGTCAGCCAGAACAGGCCAGCCATTCACGGGGCTCCCAGCCAGACGCAGCTGCACCCGTCGAAATCGTGGCGGCGTAGGATCTGGTCGAGTAACCGGCACCGTGACGCTTCCCGTGGCGCTTCGACAAACGTCACAATGGCCAACAATGGTGTCCGCAGCCAATGGCAGAAAACGAAAGAGAAAAAAAGGGGGAAGAAGAAAGAAAGAGTCATGAGCAGACAATCATCCTTGGGAAAGCTTTCAGGGGCCGCTGAAGAAGAACAAGACTGAGAGGGGCGCAGAACACCAAAAGGGCAACGCCGTGAACATGGCAACACTCAGTGCCCATTCATCTCGTTCAGAATGGCAGCCAACACTCGTTTTGGAACCCCTGCCGAACAGCCCGCGCCGCGCCAAGGAAAAGCACAGCGCCAGCCAGTCGTTGGGCTGAGGCCCATCTCTTGCCCGTGCACAAAACTCTTCATCTGGTCTTGCTTGGATCGACCTGTGCATCCTAACGTCTCCATTGTTTGCTGCCAGGGTGTGCCCAGGGTTTGACCCAGCATGTTGGAATGTTCGGCTCTTCAGTCCAGTGTCCACGTCCCATGGCGTGTTCAAGAGCAGATCTCGACTTTGTGGTATTGTGCTTTGCTTTTTGCCTTCATATCTGGGATGTATCGTCCACTTTTCTCCTTCGATCTCTTCTTCGGGTCTTGTTCCTCCTCCCTCTTCCTCCGCGCCAGCCATTCCGGCGTTGCATCCAAGCATCTCACGTTTTACATTCCGTACCAGATTTGCCTGGCTAAGCGCCGGCCATCTTGACCACCAAGAGCATCGTCCCCCCGGTTCGTCTCAAGACCACTCGTCGACCTGGGCATTCCTCTGCGCGGCTGGACGCAGCTTCGTTTGCTTGGTCTCTGATTCACTCATTTGGCGTCACCACATAAGACATTCGTAAATCCCTTCTCGGGTTGGACAAGGAGAAATAATCGAGGCCACACTGGACTGCGGCTAAATCGTCATTGGCCGTACTTTTGCAACTCGTTGCTTTATTCTACCCCTTCCATCCACAGCCTGGCGCTGCTTGAAACCCCCAGCATCATCGAACTTCGACAAAAAAAGAAAAAAAAAAATAAAAAATAAAAAAACCGCAAACTTTATCGCATCGACTTGTCCTGGCTTGCATCTCATTACCTGGTTTGGACTGTTTTGTGGGCAACGACCCTTGGATCGACAGACGCCATCCGACGCCATCCTTCGCCTTTCCTTGGGCGAGGCGAGGGATTTATTGTTACCAAAGAGAAACCAGGAACAGAGTCTGGTCGAGTGACTCCACGCGCGGAGCATTCCGTTGACACACTAGCATTCCCTTGTTTTTGCCGTCAACACTTGCTTTACATTGCCTTGACTGTGCCCTCACTTTTCCTTCACTTTGCTTGTTCTTCACAGCCGCTCGAGAACCTCGTCGACGAGGACTTGCTGGTTTTCGGATACACGGCTCATTTCTCTCCTTCACGGAAACGGCTGGCCGATCCATGCCACCGTTTCGTTCGCTCCTTCCATATTGTTTCGTGTTTCTACCGTGGTCACTGCAAATCTGGTGCCCGCGTTTGTCGAAACCTGGAGGCGACATTGAACCACTCCTCTCGCCGTGAATTGCCTTGCAGATCACTCTTGTTTCCGCTCATCCATTTCACCATGCGCGCATGATGCGAATCGACTTGAGCACATAAGAGCGTTCATTGGCCCTTCTCCGGTGCGGTTTTGTAGCTGTTCTGGCGACAGTGATCGCCGTGGAGCCCACGAGATCTTGAGCACTGTTGGAGCGGGTAACTGTCTCGTCTCTGAACAAGAAAGGCACGGCATCACGCGAGAGGTTTCTTCCCTGAATTCTTTGAATCTGCCCATCCATATATACGCAATCTTTAAGGATCCCACTTTTCCTTTTCCTTCTTCCTCGATCCCTTCGATTCTCCTCCCTTTCCCCCCCCGTTTTCGCTGGCGCTGGCTCGCCACGTTTTGAAATCTAGAAAAAGATGGACGTAACCAAGACTTTGGAGTCTAGGGGATCGCCCGGATCTGAACAGGTACAGCCCAGTTCAACAATTGCCCCCTTTTATACCGCGCTAAATGGCGTCAATCAGCCCATGAACCTGTTCTTTCGTGATGTTCTCTGGTGGACGTTGGGTATTGCCGGCATTGCGGTGCTAGTTGTTCGCATCATGGAACTTCTGTGGGCAAAACTCCGACAAGTGTCAGCCATGACGGTTCCGCGAGAGAAACAGCTCTACTGGAAAACGTCGCAATTTAGTTGGATGCCCGGCGTCAAGAAGCACCTCACTTATGCCCCTCTCTGGAAGAAGCGACACAATCGGGAGTTTAAGCTCTCATCCGCTGTCAACGTGGGCACCCTGCCTTCCCGACTTCACATGTTGGTGATCCTTGGCTATCTTGGAAGCAATGTTGCCTACATGTTTGCGCTCGACTGGTCAATTCCGAACAAGTATTCCTTGTGTGCAGAGCTGCGAGGCCGCTCCGGCACCTTGGCGCTTGTCAACATGGTGCCGCTGATTATTTTCGCAGGTCGCAACAATCCCCTGATATCCATGCTCAAAATCAGCTTTGACACGTACAACCTCTTGCACCGTTGGATGGGCCGCATTGTCGTTGCAGAGGCGGTCCTCCACACCATCGCATGGACGATTCCAGCCGTAGCTGACAGAGGTTGGGAAGGCGTTTTCAAATCCCTCATCGGCACGCCATTTATTGCATCGGGTCTCGTTGGTACGCTTGCCATGGTTGCTTTGCTAATCGCCTCGGTCTCGCCTCTTCGCCACGCCTTTTATGAAACATTTCTCAATCTCCACATCTTCCTTGCCCTGGTCGTCTTCGTTTGCACCTGGATTCATTGTGCAACGGCCAGCGTACCGGGCGGTTTGCCGCAGATGTCATGGATCATGGGCATTATGGCCTTGTGGTTTGCTGATCGGTTTGCTCGATTTTTTCGACTGGCGTACAACAATTGGTCAAAGAAGGGCTTCACAGACGCCTTTTGTGAAGCCATGCCGGGTGAGGTAACTCGGGTTATTCTGAAGCTTCCACGGTACAAGACCATCCCGCCAGGCACCCACGCCTACTTGCGCTTTTCAGGCATCAGGTCTTGGGAGTGTCATCCATTTTCCATCGCCTGGATCGAGCATCGTGCCGATCACTTGTTACCCACGTACGAGAAGGAGGAGCCTGTGCACGGCGTCCTGGATAAGAAGCAAGCCACGACTTGCGTGTCGTTTGTCATCGGAGCGCAGACTGGGCTTACCCGAGAGCTCTTTACCAAGGCCCAGATGTCCCCTGGGGGCATCACCATACGAGCAGCCATGGAAGGACCATATGCTGGACATCATAACCTCGACTCATATGGACATCTCTTGCTCTTCGCTGGCTCGACCGGTATCACACATCAGTTGTCGTACCTCAAGCACCACCTGGAGGGTTATAACGCCGGCACCGTGGCTACTCGACGACTAACCTTGGTGTGGATCATCCGAGAGTATGAACATTTGGAATGGGTGCGCCCATACATGGACAGCATCCTGCGCATACCAAATCGCCAGGACATCCTTCGCATTCAGGTGTTTGTGACTCGTCCACAAAACGTCCGCGACGTCATGGCCAGCAGTACTACCGTCAAGTTGTTCCCCGGTCGGCCAAACATCCCACTTCTGGTATCCAAGGAGGTCCAAGAGCAAGTTGGTGCCATGGTGGTGACGGTCTGCGGCCCCGGCGCCCTTGCAGATGACGTACGAGGTGCTGTACGGGCGGTCCAGGGCGAAACCGTTGTTGACTTTATCGAGGAGAGCTTTACGTGGTAAACTCGGCACACGGGATTTTGGTGGCGGCTTTCATGAGCCTTGGAAGGGCATCTTTTTTTTTTTCTTGTCTCATATATTCGGGCTGTATATATTCTTGAAATGCACGCAAAAATGGTGAATAGCATTTTGCGAACTGTGCCAGTTTTGGTACAGAGAAGAGAAGATTTGTCTGTAGAAATGTTGCATAGACTTGTACATTGTTTGTGGCGGCAGCACAAGACACACATGGGGGCGAATAAGTCGCTCTTGAGAGTTACTTGAGCCCCGCAACAGGTGGAGTGGCAGTAGGCCGTTTGGATTTTTTTCCTTTTTACTTTTCGAAATAGGAGTCTGCAGTCTCGCAAGGTATTTGGAAAACATGTGAAGGGATGTACTCTACAGAAGTTTGAATGCCCATGATATGCCCAACTCCAAGCTATGCTGTGTGTACGACGTACGTAACCCGCCTTTCACTCCGGGTGTTTTGATGATGAAAACGGACTATTCCAGCCAGTGTGTGTCCCTCGGGTCCAAAAACACGGCCATGAAACGAAACCTGCAAATGCGTAGTTTCAAGCATCACCATCCATGGCGCTCTGCAAACCGGCCATCCACTTGTCGTCGGGCCCCGAGTCGAGACCCCTGAATCCGTCCTCGACGACCCACGCGCGGCCCTTCTCCCTTTCAAACAGCGCCTCGCACGCGGCGCCCACGACCAGCAGACCCGGCGGCCGGCTGCCCTCGGCCTCGACCGCCTCCACAACATGCCGCAGGGTGGTGCGGATGACGCGCTGATCAGGACAGCTGGCGCGCTCGACGACGGCGCAGGGCGTCGCGAGGGGCCACAGCGCGCGGCGGCGGCGGCCGTCGTCGTCGTCGTCGTCGTCCACCGTCAGCTCGGCCACCAGGGCGGCGACGCGGTGCAGCGCCATGAGAAACACGACGGTCCGGCTGGCGACGTACTCGGGCGGCGCGGGCGGCGCGCCCTTCTTGCCCGTGCCCGTGCACACCAGCAGCTGGTCGGCGACGTCGCGCTGCGTGGGCGGTATGCCCGCGAGCAGGGGGCCGCTCAGCGCGCTCGTCACGCCCGGCAGCACCGTCACGCGGTCGCCCAGGCCGCGCGCCCGGAAAAAGGCCACCTCCTCGCCGCCGCGGCCGTACACGAAGGGGTCGCCCTGCTTGAGGCGCAGCACCGCCTGGCCCGACCGCACGGCGGCGAGGGCCGTCTCGAGCAGCTCCTCCTGCGCCTGGTCCGCGTTGCCGGGGAACTTGCGCGCGATCTGGACCGGGGTGCGGCGCGGGATGAGGTCCAGCACGCCCGAGGGGACGAGCTTGTCGGCGAGGACGACGTCGGCCGTCTGGATGGCGCGGAGGGTGGCGGTTGTGAGCAGCGAGGGGTGTCCCGGCCCGGAGCCGGCGAGCACGATTCGGCCCCTTGGCGAGGAGGCGGCAGCAGCAGCGTCGAGCTGCGCCGGTGGTGGTGGTGGCGGCGATGAGCTGTGCCCCGGGTACGCGAGCAGGAGCTTCTCGACGTCGTGGTCCGTCACGGCGGCCAGGCGCTTCAGCGGCCAGTACTCGCACACCTGGCCCAGCCAGCGCATGCGGCGGGTGCGCACCTCGTCGTCGCCCACGAGGCGGTTGAACTGGCTGCCCTGGTCGAGGGCGTCGTCGAGGTCCCCCGGGGCGAGGGCGTCGTCGTGCTGGATGCGCCGGCGCAGCTCGCCCAGGCGGTCGCAGGCGGCGCCCAGGCCGGGCGGCAGGCACGAGGCAATCTCGCGCCTCACGCGCGACGCGAGCTTGCACCCGCGGCCGTTGGTGGTGACGCCGATCTGCAGCGGGCCGTCGGCGTGTGTCGAGAGCAGGCCAAAGGTGCTCAGGTGCGGCGCGTCGACGACGTTGACGGGGATGCGGTTGCGCCGGCACACGGACGATATGCGCGCCGCCAGCGCCTCCCTCGGCGCCGACGTGACGAAGACGGCGTCGACGGTGCGCCCGACCTCGTCCCTGCCCAGCGTGAACAGGTGCTCGTCCTCAAACGCCTTCTGGTGCCAGCGTATCAGGCCCTGCTCGATCTTGGTCTGCAGGTTGTAGTGTAGGTCCGCGCCGGCCGGGGCCACGAGAACGGGGCGTGCGCCGGCGGCGAGGGACGTCGTGCAGCGCGCCGCCGCGAGCGGGTTCGTCCCGACGACGAGGTGGATGTTGTCGGTGCAGTACACGCCCGCGAGCATCGTGTTGCTGGTGTTGTGAGCCATGGCGACGTCGTCTTGCAATGCGCAGACGGGAGGAGAGCATTCGCAGTTCGGAATGGTGCGCGGCGACGCCGTGTATTTTAGACGCGGGCCCCCGACGGCCCGGGAAGCACGCCATCCAGTTGGTTTTGAACCTAGGTGATTTGCGTCTCATCAGTCTTGCTCGTTGCGCTCGCCGATTCCCGCGACACCCCGATTTTTTTTTGCTTGCCAATCTGCGCCTGATGTGACGCCATTGAGCTAACCCCGGAGAATGGGGCCGCTATCAGACCAATCATGCGGCGGGGATTAGGAGCCTCGAGACCCCTGGTGAGTCTACCTTTGTCGGGTCGTCGCGGGGTCGAATTGATAGCGCACGTGTCTTATCGCCTTTTCTCTCGTCCTCGGAGATGTTTGTTTCAGCTATGTGCTTTGTGTGGTAATTATAGTACAGCTCCTTTGGGGGAGATATCCTTTTCCGATGCCTTTCATTATATAGTTTACAGTGATTGTACAAGATTCCTTAGCGCAATCGGGCCCGTCTTTCCGCCTCTTCCAGCTCCGCCTCGGCCTCCTCGTCGAGCTCCCTGTCTAGCTCTGCCTCTTCCCTGGCTTCTGCATCAAACAGCTCCTTCATCAAGTCGCGCTGCTTGGCGGCCTTGCTCTTAGGCCTCCTGTCCTTGAGCGCATTCTTCTCTGTCGCTGACAGTCGCCCGCTGTCCATGGCAATCTCGACCTTGCGAGGCTTTTTGCCGTCGGCGGCCGCTGCGCGTTTCCCTCCGTCGTCTTTGCCGATGCCAGCCCTTACGTTGCGCGCCACTCTCGTCTTTGCCCCCAGTGCCCATAAATCTCCCCATCTTGACTTTCGCGCATCGTGGTAGGCAAGCTTACTGAAACTCTTGGGCACCGTCCACCGCTCAATCTTGCCTTCTGGCGTGCAGAGATCCAGTGTTACGTGGCCTTTGCGCTTCAGCGGCGGCAGGACAAGTCGCGGCAGTGTTTGCATGTCGGGGTGATCTGGTGATTTTTCGTAGCCCTGGAATGCTTGCGCCGTGGCTGCTGGCCCCGTGAGCTGGCTGCTCTTGGGCAAGCCTCGCCGGATCGCAACGTAGCTGAACTCGACTTCGCCCTGGTTGTTTGCGTGCTTTCCGAGCATCTGGCTGTAGAATGACGGCTGCACGAAGCGCTGGTTGAAGTGGCAGTAGTCCTTGCGGCCCTTGCTCTTGCCGGACTCCTTGTACATGGGACATGGCCCGTGGTTGGAGCATGGCGCGATGATGTGGCCCGGCTCAAGCTCCCGATTATATGCTGGGTTGAAGTCTTCGGCGCTGACTCTAGCTTCCCCAGACTGTGGGAGGAGGAACTGGTTGAGTACAGTGTCTCGAACATGAGCCACCGCCTCGAAGCCTCTGGGGTGTGCCTTTTCAATGACGACGAGAACACCGCCATTCTTATCAAGCAGACTCCAGAGGTTGTTAAGAATAGCCTGCCTGTAGTGGTCCTGCTTCTCCTTGAGGAACAGATGCGAAGCAATGATGATGTCAAAGCTCTTTCGAGTCTGTGGCTTGGTTCCGGCGTCAAGATGTTCGCCTTGCATTTCACCTGAGTGTTCGTAATCGGGCAGCCGCGGCAAAAACGTGGTGTTGTGTAAAAAGTTCTTCAGGCGGTACCGTAGGCGATCTGACGCAGCAATAACCGTCTTCTTGCCCGTTGGTTGTGGCCCGCTGACCTCGCCCTTCTCCTTAAGCAAGTCCCATTCGGCGTTGATGATTTGCTCCCACGCTATTAAGCCAGCTCCGCCAGCACCTGCATCCAAGACGCTCAAACCACCCTGTTTGCCCTGCTTGAGGCGAGACTGTATCCATTCGCTGCCTACTCGTTTCCGAACTTCTCGTAGAATCGACATGATCGAAGCGTATGCCGGAGGTAGATAGCCTGCGAGGAACGCATCTGCTTCAATTTCAGACATCTGTCGCTGATCAGGAGGGAGCCCAACTCCTCCCATCAAGCCATTCTTGCGTCCTTCGGGCGTGGAGGGCGAGGTTGGGAGCCCCGGCCCACCAAAGGCTGCCTCCGCGGCTTGTTTGACATGTTTCAGATGAGTTCGCTCAAGAAGCTCCCGGACAGGTGATATCAACTCGTCTCTGGGCAGCGGTATTTCAACAGGACTACCTTGAAACCTGCCCTCCAGAGTGTATCGATGGAATCGTCTGGTTTCTCCCAAGTCTCGTCCGCCAAAGCCTGGTTGTTCTTCCGGCAACCAGGACGAACTTTCATCCTCTTCCTCCATGTCCGCTTTCTCATCTTCTTTCTGGACTCTGCTCTTCTGAGCGGTCTCGAAGTCCGCCGCTAGTCTCTTCAGAGCATCATGTTCCCTCTGACTTCGAGCCACAATATCCACATACCCAGGAGGTTTTCCGATTATATCGTGTTCTATAGTGTCAGGATATTCCGTATCAATGTCATACGACTCCTCTATAGGCTTTGCTTGCCGGTCGATTTTGTAGGTCACCTCTTCGAACTCGCCGCCTTCAAGCTGTCGCAATAGGGTGCCCTCGCCGTCTGGCCGGGGGAAAACAGGTCCCATATCCGCATGGGTGTCAATTCCGACATCTTCTGGTCTGGTTTCTCGTAAGGGTGGTCCATACAGTCGTTCGTACAGCGCATACTCTTGATCGTTGAGGTAGCCGGGCGGTAGTGTGTCACGAAATCGTTGCTTTGCATCCCGCACAACCTTTTCAATGTCTCCTTGGCTTGTTGTTTCTGACTCTGTCGACTGCCTTGCTCTCAGTGACCTGGAAATAGAAAAATTTCGCCCCGCGGGAGCTGTGCAAAATGCGCCGCCGCCAGTGACGTTTGACACCGAGCCTCTTTGCGCCGTGACAAATGACGAATGTGAAGGAGGGCTTCTTAAAAAAAGCGATATTGAATAGCCACAAATAGAATATGCATGTCGGACGCCTTTAAATGACAGCATTTTTACAACATATTGTACAAGTATGTGCTGCAGGAGGGAAGCGCGCAGGGATTAAGGTTGGAGCTTTTTCTCTATCGCGTTATCACGTGATCGCGATACTTTGTAATACTGTTGGCATGATTGGGTGATACCAACAGTTGCGAAACGTGCCTCTTAAAGCGGGATGATGCTGATTGTAGAGGGAAAAAATTTATATTTGAAATTTAGGAGTATTTGAGACACTAAGTCTTGCCAGTGACTGCAGGCTGCGTGCTGGAAGGCTGCTATGTGCCGATGGTGAGCTGCGTCGGGGCTGCATGGCAATTGCTGGTGAACCTACTTGACAGTCTGGAAAGTCATATTTACCTATCGCCAAGTATATACTACTAATACAGCATGTAGAATTGTAGAGCGCGATTGCCAGATACCTCCTGTTCAAACACTCTCTTCCTGTCATAGTTACTTACATCTTCACTGCAATAGTCTGGAAGTCGAACTAGCGCTTAGTTTTCTCGTTGAACCATGTATTACAATAACCTTGTTTGTATTTGGACTGAAAGAAGAAATACTACCATGTTCCGCACTGCCCCGCAACGCCATGCAAATAACTAAAACCGCTCACACCTGCCCATTTCGATCATAGATCGGCCAACGTCTTAAACGTGGCCCTCTGTTGGGGATGGGCTGCACCCCCCGGAGCTCTCGCACCGGATCCAGCCCCAGCCCCAGAAGCTGCTGGCGACACGCGTGGAGGAGCAGGCCTCTGCGGCGCTTTATGAACGTTGAACCGAGACTGCTCAGCAGCCTTTTGCGCGTCGAACTAGTGAAAAAAGACCCCAGTCAGCAATGTCTCTTCCTTTGACAGCTAGGTCCTCCTTTTGGTTACGTGCCGAAAACAAAGACACCAGGTACAGGCCAACAAAGGCGACCAGGAGGTTCAACAGGCCGCTGTAGTTGAAGCCGCTGCCCGCAGAAGGCGAACCTCCCCCCAGAGTTCGACCAGGGGTCTTGAAGAGACCATCGGCAGATTTACCGCTGCCTGCGAGCTGGACTGCCTTGGTAACAGCCTCAGAGAGAGCGGTTGGATTGGCACCCTGGATGGTCTCGACGCAGGTGCCGTTGTGAAAGATTTTGAAGGTGGGCATTGCAGACACACGGTTCTCCTTGGCGACTTCGGGTTGGGAGTCGACATTGACTTTGGCAAAGGCCACCTTCTTGGGAGAAGAGTGCTGGCTTGCGAGACGCTGGAAATGAGGAGCGATCATCTTGCATGGTCCGCACCAGTCGGCATAGACTATCATGAGTTAGTTAACCTGTTGCGTGGACTCCCCGGCTGCGGAGCAATGGTGTGAATCATACAGTCGGCGACGACTACAGAGGTGCTGGAGAGCAGAGACTTCCACTCCGAAGGAGACTTAATTTCAACAAGACCGCTCATTATGTCCACGTTGACCAGTGTGAGGTCTGCAGTGAGATTGATGGATGAGATAGAGAAGTGGACAGCATGATGCCAACAGCTGGCTGACCAACCAACAGGTGGCGTGGAACCAGGATTGGCAGGCGGTGGATAGAGTGGGCTGCTTTCTGCCGGACCTATTAAGCTGCCTCAACTTTTCTACAACCCTCACCGACCGGGGTTCTCATATTGACAGCAAGTTTCAAAAACGGCTGTATTAAAAAAAGGCCATCATGTCTTTTCACGAGCGTAAGAACAAAGTAAGTGTATCACTGTAAAATGAAGAGTGAATTGGAACCTTACCAAGCAAAAAGAAGCGGAAGACGGTCCACAATGGCCAGCAAGATAGAACTTCATTCAAGCCCTCTGCCAGCTTCACTCCCACCGAAGGCGGCAGAGATTGGACAGTATCCGTCGCCATCCCAACAAGCATCTTGACCAAGTAAGCCGTCCTCACACGCTCCGTACGGTCCCCACGCAATACCCTGCTAACACACGCCCCCCCCAGCCTAGCGACCGCGGACCAACGCATGTCCATCCCGGGACGAATCGCCCGCGCCCTCGCCGTCTTCGCCGTTGACGAGGTTGTGGTATTCGACGACTCGCCAGCCTCCTCCCGTCCGCGACAAACAGACACCGCGGGCTACACGGGCGACACCGACCCGGCCCATTTCCTCACACACATCCTCTCGTTCCTCGAAGCGCCGCCGTTTATGCGCAAGGCCCTCTTCCCACTGCACCCCAACCTCCGCCTGACCGCCCTCCTCCCCAGCCTAGACATGCCTCACCACCCCAATCCCAAAGAATGGATCCCCTACCGCGAAGGCGTCACCGTCCCCGGCAAAACCAGCACAGGAAGCGGCACCCTCGTGGAGGTCGGGCTCGACGAACCCGTCGAAATCGAAGAGGACATTCCGCCCAAGAGCCCGCCTCACCCTCCTCTTCCCCGACGACCAGTCCCAGTATCCCCAGTGCGTGGACCCCCAAGCTCCCCGGACAGAAGGCGGCTACTACTGGGGGTACACTGTCCGAAAATGCCCTTCCCTCAGCTCCGTGTTCACCGAAAGCCCGTACGAGGACGGCTATGACTTTAGCATTGGCACTTCGGAGCGCGGGACCCCCATTTCCAAGGCATTCTCGTCGAAACCCCTCAATTTCAAGCACCTGCTCATTGTGTTTGGCGGACCGCGCGGGTTGGAGTTTGCGTCCATGAACGACGAGGAACTGGTAAAGATGGACATCCAGGGCGGCAGGACGAGGGAGCTGTTTGACCAGTGGGTGAATGTGCTGCCGGGGCAGGGCAGCAGGACGATTCGGACGGAGGAGGCGCTCTTCATTGCGCTGACGGCGCTGAGGGGACTGTGGGACGGCAAGTAGCTAGCAGTGGATTGATACCCATGATGAACGCATGTAATGACTGTCAAGGTGTTTCATACATTAACTGAGCCGCGATATATTTGCTCTAGCTTCATGGAATATAAGCATTGTTGTTTCCTGTGATGTCGTACATCGAGACATCCACATAATCGGCTCTCGTCCGAATTTGGACATGGCCATACACCAAAACATGCATGATGCACAATACATGTTTCCATCTTGAAAGAGCCTATTGTTGATTGCCCTGCTTTCTACCGTCAAGTACCCGAAAAAAAAAAAAAAACGCCATCTATGCGAACCCAAGTCGCCGATATATAACATTTACAAAGCTTCTTCCGGATGGCCCTTCTGAATTGTATGTTTATCTGCCATTCATTCCCATCATCTATAATCACCGAGTCTCGGCATCCATAGCCACCGCCTTGGCGATGTTCTCCTCCGTCGTGGGCGACGCCATGCCCTTCTCGCCAGCCCTCTTGCGCAGGACATTCTCGATGAACGCCTCGCCGGCCTTGTAGGATGAGCGCACCAGAGGACCGCTCGCGCAGTAGAGGAAGCCCATGTCCAGAGCTCGCTGGCGCCACATTTCAAACTCGTCGGGGGTGATGTACTTTTCGACCTTGAGGTGGCGCTTCGTGGGGCGCATGTACTGGCCAAAGGTGACGACGTCGACGTCTATTTTTCTGAGCTCTATAAAGGGCTGTTAGCAGTGCCCGCGCAGAGAGGCGGCATGTTGTAGGTCTTGGTACGTACCCCGCAGAGCATCCATCACCTCGTGCTCCTGCTCGCCGAGGCCGAGCATGATGCTGGTCTTGGTGATGATGCCCTCCTTGCCACGCACATCCTTGACGTGTTTCAGCACCTTCAAGCTCTGTCGGAAGGTGGCCCTGCGGTCGCGAACGTACGGGGTCAGGGCCTCGACGGTCTCGACATTGTGCGCGTACACGTCCAGTCCGCTCTCGGCCACAATCTGGACCATGTCCAGGTCGCCCATGAAGTCGCCCGTCAGTGCTTCCACCAGCAGCGACGACCTCTTCTGCTTAATCTTGCGAATCGTCTCGGCAAAGTGTCTGGCGCCCCCGTCGGCCAAGTCGTCACGGTCGACGCTCGTCAAAACGACGTAGCCCAGGCCCCATCGCGCAAGGGCCTCGGCGGTATGTTCCGGCTCATGGGGATCCAGCGGCGCGGGCGCCCTGTTCGTCTTTACGCTGCAGAAACGACACCCTCGCGTGCAGGTGTCGCCCATGAGCATAATGGTTGCAGTGGCGGCGCTCTTATCTGAGCCGCCCCAGCACTCGGAGATGTTGGGGCATCGTGCCTCTTCGCATACAGTGTGGAGGCCGAGACCTCGCAGATCGCTCTTGATCTTCTTGAAGTTGTCGTTTCCTGCGGGAATCGGCGTCTTGAGCCACTCGGGCAGTCGTGTGATTGTTCTCTTCTTGCCGGCTGGCCCGACTTCGGCGGTTCGGAGAGAGTAGGCCTCCGAGGTCGACAGCTGCTGGGCTGGGGACGAGGTAGCAATGAAGTCGGAGAATGATGCGACGTCGGTGTCTTTGAAGTAGGTCTTGCGCCTGGGTTTGGCGGTTTTGGCCGAGTCGCTAGGGGAAGGGACGGTGGCAAAGCATCGGGCGGCGGCGGGCGTGTTGCACAGTGCTCTGCGAACAGGGGCTTGCACTCTCTGCAGAGATGAGGCCATGGACGCCATGACTTGGTGGATTGATCAGGCTTCGATACGAGCCCTCTACCGCGTTGTGATGCGGAGGAGAAATTATCTCACGAAACTGGTGGAAGAAGATTGATGGGGATGGGGACGTCTGTCAATCTGGAGGAAGACCCACTACGAATACTCCGTAGCTTGTACATACTAATAGCCTGCATGCTTTCTAAGTTGGTGGTGGAGAGGGAAAACAGTTGGGTAATAGTGGCGGGTGCAGGCGGCCGGCGGCCGGCGGTTAGCGGTTGGCGGTTGGCGCGCTGTGGCATTCGAGAAATATATTTCAATAATGCCCATTCAAAAGTACCTATGCCACTAATATACCGTAATATATTTTTATACTCATATAACACAGTATACTCTAGTGTAGAGCTCGATAGCCCGGTGCCGGATCTGGTCAAGTACCTTTTGCCTCGCACTGTATGGCGTGCTATGTGCACCGCCCTGTGTCGTTGTCCAATAGACACCACGTTCTTTAATAATAAAAAGCCTGGCCATACTATTCGTATGAACAACACGTGGCCCTGAATGCCATGTAGTTTATTCATAATTTGCGTTTGGGATATTCCAAAGGTACATGCGTAGGTTCGTAAAAGCCAAGCTATCAAGTGTCTATCTCCCGCTAATACATGCATAACTTTTCACATTTAGTACTTTACACCTCCATTTCCTTAACTTTATCCGTAACACCGTCCACTTTAATAGTGTGGCCGGGGTGGCGTGTGCCCTTGTTTTTGACCTTCTTCTCCTTTTTTGCTGGCGGCGGGTAAGCCTTGAGAGCAACCTCTTGCCAGTCCTTGGACGCCTGGTAAGCTGCCTGCACAGGGGCAAGCAGCTCGTTCAGGGCCTTGGAGACTGCAGGCTTGAGTAGTTGGGGGTTAAGCTGCACTATGTTAGAGGCTTTTCTTTGAACTGAACAATTGTTGTGTGCGGCTTGGGTAGCGAAAGAATAAGCATACCACATCATTTCTGTAGTCGTCCTGCATCTGGGCAATATTGTCGTACACCAGGGGCTCGAGACCATCTCGCTCGCGGTCCACCGTGAATGATCTTTTTCCATTCTTCAGACCAGACGCTGGCAGCAGTACAAACTCGACAAAAGCAAGTACGCCGTTGTCCTCAACGACCTGTGGTGCAGCCACGGCTTTCTTGATTTTCTTAGAGACAACTTCTGGGGCGTCCAGCAAGTCAATTTTGCTATCTGTACGTTTGTCAGCCCCCTATCAACAAGGCATATATTTACAGGATCAGAATTGGGTAATCACCTTGGTCGCTTGAGCTCATTTTTCCACCCTGAAGACCAGGAACCATGGGGTTAAGCAAATGTGCACGCTAAAAAAATACAGTTAGCAAAGCAAATTGCTTGATTCGCGTAGCCTGTGCGAATGGTATAACAGATGTACCTGCTTGTATCCGATCTTGGGTAACCACTCCTTGGCCGCGGTGAATAGTTTTCTCTGATCCAGACCACCAAACTGCGCATCGACATCTAGGTACTGCTCGTCCAGCACCTGCAAAATGGGGTACAGTAGACCACTCAACGGGGCATTGGCAGTCTGCTTGACAACCTCAGCACCGGCCCTCTTGGCATCGTGCTCAGACACCAACGACGACAGCTTGTAGATGTCCATGACGTACTCGGGGCTCTTCTGGTAAGAACTTCCCTGAACAAATCGTAATTTCTCTGTCGATACGCCGACGGCTTCTAGCATGGCGGTGATGACATAACGGTAGAAGTGGCACGCGTTGCTCGACAAGCTCGATGGGGGCTTTTAGGTTGTCGAGGAATCCATGGATATCGGCGAGGAGAATGGTGACATCGCAGCCCGCGGCGAGGAACTGGGCAATCTTGATTGCGGGTACAAAATAACCGCAATGAGGACGGCCAGTGGTGGCAGTACCTAGTTGGGGAGGAGGCACATTAGCTTTTTTTTTTCTTTTTGGAGGAGGAATTATTGACTATTGACGCCACAATGAACACGTATGTAGGAGTGTATTCGAAATGTAGGGATGCACAAACCCCAGTAAATCTTCGGGTGTCTCCCCTCGGCGAGAATCTTCTCGATAATTTCGGGGTTGAGAACCTCTGCGAGGTTCTCGCGAATGACATCGAACTTCTCCCTAGAGCTCGCGTCTGCCATTGTGTTGTCAAAAATGCAGTCGAAGCAGACAATCGAATGGTGAAGAGAGCGCTGCTCTGGAAAGAAAGGGTCTGGTGATTTCGGGCCTATGTATGACTCGAGATGATGTTCGAAGGTGACTCAGCGCACTGGTTGTGTTCGACCTCACAGTCCCCACCGCTGGCGGCAGGTGCCAATCACATAACAAGAAAGCCTCTAGCACCTTCCTCATTAACTTTTACAAGCTTACCAGATTCTTCTACCAGCACCTGGCAGACAATCCTTAGCTGTCCTGTGAGGCAAGTTGGTTGTACGATTCATATCTTTCGGTATTCTGTACAACGCAGTATCTGCCCCTTTTTATAATTAATGGTAACGTACTTCGTCGAGGGCTGTGTGGGTTGATATTTGCTGGCTGCTCCCGCGCACCCAAAGAGCAATCTGGGACGACAGCTCGCTCGCAATGCCGGCGGGGCAATCAAAATGCATGGGGTGGTTTGATATCGGTCGATGGTGGGGTGAATCGGGAGAGAGGGGAAATTTTGCGCAAGCCAAACTTTCAAACTTTTTTTTTTCGCCGCCCGCCGCAGCTTCACCGGACACACCGACTAGCCATGTGGCTTTCGAAGGCTTTGTCTACCGATTGACCATCAGCTTCTATATGCCTCTGCCACTGTTTCCGACCAAGGTAATCTGCAGCCGATTGACTCGCTTTGAATCGGTCCCCTTCTCTGCATGACATTAGAGATTACCGAGTAATGCCTCGAGGGTCTGTTGCAGAACAGCAGGGTGCGTACTCGAAACCACCAACATTTCGCTAAAATGAGTCGAGCTGCCATTCAACCATGCGTCCCCGCTTGAGTCCATTTGAATTCGATAATGACGCTGGTGTTTCCATAATGTCTGGTGTCACTACCTGTGCGCTACCACCGGGCAGACTCGTACAACCCCTGAATTAGGAATAGAAGAAAACTCTCGTTAGATAAAAGAACCTCGTGCCATTTATGTACGATCAATACATACCACGATATCGATATTGCTACCAAATACCTGCGGAAGTTGCACCGGAGGCTGGTGCAGCCTCTGAACAGTCGCAAAACAGCCTCTAAGTTCAGGGCTGGCGATTATTCTCCCAATATTTGTGAGAAACGTAAATCAAAATCGTCATCTATATCTGTCAACAAGTCATCGACTTGGTCTTTTCGTTCATAGAAGCTTATTTCAACCCTCAATCCAACTATTCCGAGGTCATCGTTACGAACATTCAAGAGTGGACTTGTTCTTGGTATTCAGTCCATCTGGCTGGTGATCTGAGTCATTTGATAAGCTCTCACCGCGTGAGACTTTTCAAGATGTCACCACAATGGTTGGTCCATCCGAATATACTCACTGACATTAAGCTTCAAATTAAGCGTAAGTGTAACGGGCCAAAGAGAGTTAAAATGGCACACTCATAAGCTGTACCTTGAGCGTATTCGGCCAAGGGACGCTATTGCTGGATTCCTTGTACTCTATGACTCAATAGTCAATCCCGATAACCACTGACAGAAGTCTGTCCTTTTCAATCGGTCATCTATCCAAGGACTCTCAATTCCGTAGCTAGATAGTCTCAATCAGAGAACCAATCTACTGTTAAAGTCAATCCATAGCTGTCAATCGTGACAATAACCAGCCAAATCTAAAAAAGTTTGACGTGGCCAATCTGCCATTGTTACACAATAACATGACGAAATCTCCCCATCCCCGCGGCCCGTCCCGGTTCCGCTGCAGCAGTCTCTTTTGGGGTGTATTTTGATGCTGTGAACGGCAAAGGATGTACAGACATGATGCTCAGCCTCTTAGAAGAACAAAATTTGCTGCAAAATTGGGTTGTTGGGCAGCTGACCGTGATTGATGTCCCCTTGGACAAGGGTTGATGCTGCCGGACGAAAACTGATTTTACCACTGTTCATGCTGTATATCAAGGCATCCAGCTGAGTCACTTGAAAGCTTGTGCAGACATCAGGCTGCAGTATTTGATCATCCCAAAATTCTGACAGGCAGTCTTGGTTGTGGACAAACATCAGCGACTGGAACATCTGGCCATGTGTCATGTACCACCAACTAGTATTAAAGCCCCTGCCAGCTCTTGATTTGTCCAAGAAATTCTTTTGAAAAAATTGACAAATTAAACATGGCTATTATATAGCCACTCAGCACGCAGAAGCGTAAGGAAATCACGAAACACCGCCTGCCATCCGAATCCGATTGTCTCTAAAGCACCTTCCTTGGCCCATCCTTTGAGTTATCAAAGTCACGCCTTTCGATAACCAAATTAATAATCCGTCTTTGGCGACAATTTTGCACTCGTTTCCATGTCATGACTCTACCTACCTTCCCAAGTCTCTTCCATGGCATCCACAAAGCAGATATTGGCGATAGCAGTCGTCGCCTTCCGGGACACCCTCAAACAACACTGGACCGGTCCGAGATTCTTCAATTTCTTGATAAATACTTCCGCACCCCGCAGCTGGACGACTTCTCAAAGTGGCTCTGGCTCGTGCCGACACAGGATAGCAGTCACGTCTTTAGCTTGACTCACCAAGTCGCCGTCGGCCGAGAGATCACGGTTACGATAAACCCGGAGCCGCATCTTGTCTGGCGTGGCCATCGAGTATTTGCCAAGCCTATCCCGCCGTTTCTGCTTTCACACGCGTTCTGTCCGCGGTTTTCGAATCAGAAATAAGCGCCAACACGAACAAAGACACGGTCTATAAAGCCATCTTGGGACTTATGGGGACCTACCAGCATTTCATACAGCACCCTTCGGACTTTGCACTCGCAGCTAAACACGACCTTTTCCCAATCGACTGCAATTCACAAGAGAGGAGACGGCGAAAACCTAGGTGAAGAGCTAGCTTATAGGGACGAATTCTCCAAGACCACCTATATTTTATCACGAAAAAAAACGCGCTCTGATCGAATAGCAATTATACCCCCTTATATTCCGTTGACATACTTCCTTTGTCACTTTCATTCAGGCTTTCGGGCCCTTGGCAATACTTGACGCCGATGTAAGCCCTCGTTATCAGTACGGTCAGCTGCGCCTTGGACCCTTTAGTCTCCAGGGAAAGTTTGTCTTGCACAAGTTTGTCTTTTCCAAGGTTTACGGTAATGACGATGCTTACTTTAGTCGTTTTTATGGCCCCTTGTTGTTCACCTTTGGCGTTTTAAGCATCTTAATCAGCTCCATCCAGCTGGGATACTCTTCTCAACAGGGGTTATACAGCACTACAAGAGTCGAGAATTCATGGCGCTCATTGTACAAAGCTGGTGAGGGACTCTGCGTGGCTGTTATGATTGTAGTTTGCCTCATAGGTGTTTTTTCTTAAGTCTGATCGTCGTGTTTGTGTTCATGGCAGCAAGGAAATGACATTTGATTTGGCGGCCTTGGGAAGGAAGCAAAGGAACAGCAAAAGTCATGCCGCATAGCAAGCGCAGCGGGATAGTAGTTGAGAAACAAGCGTATTCTAGCTTTAAGGCAAGAGGATAGCTAAAGGAGAAAAAAAAAATAAAGGTAGTTATTTGACTTGAGAAACAAGGCATTTGATAGAACGTGTAGGCTCGCTTGATGTTTGAGCTACAAGAGCACCGAGCCCAAAGTGTCTTCGGGTGTGTTGAAAGATAATATTGGCCGGAAGCCCACTTCTCGACGTGGCACGACTTGTTTAGAGGGCACATACAAGTATGCTCTTGGCTTTAATTTACAGCAGGTATGGTGACTCTCGCAGTCTTTGACTTGAGTGACAGGACCACGGTTGAGAATTTGTTTTTAAGTGGAACTACCAGCACCCCGAACACGTCTTATATGGCCATCGCACGAAACTACATGGACGTCTTCATATCCAAGAAAAATACCTGGAGAGGAGCCTGGTCAGGGAAAAGACAACGGTCACTGTTGCATTCCTTTTTATCATGGAATGGCGGACTAAGGGGCATAGGCGATATGATGAGCGGCACATCTGTTGCACTGGCGCCAAGGTTCTCTTTCTCCATTCTGGGAGGACTATGTAGACAAAAAGGCTACCATATCCCTGTACGGTACGTCATGTATGATGAATTTTTGCACGGACGGGAACCTAAATTGAGTAGTTGGCAAGCTTGTGAGGTACTTGCTAGCCGCTTCGCCGTCCCCCGATAACACGAAACACCAGATACGTCTTGCTCCGGGCAACAGACCAAGTCGTGAGCTGCGGCAAAATTTCCAGGCATAGCTACCTCATCCTCTCTCCAAATGTAAACGGCAAAAGCCTAACAACTGCAGGGTATGTGCAAGAGCGGTTTGTGCCCAGAGATTGGTGATTCTTCTCCGGCACCGAGATTCAATGGATAAAACTACAAAAGCCGCCCCTGTAAGATTATATTACCTGCCAAGCTGCAAGGAAACAGGACAGGTGCTGTATTGCTTCTTTGTGCGCATGCCGAAGGTGACAGTGCCGCGACCCTTTGAGTAACCACCTGGACATGATTTCTCATAATGTTTACAACTCTGCAGGCTATGCTACGATAGCTACACATGCAACTACTGTGTCAGTCAAGTAAAGGAAGCTGTCATGATTCTCCAAGCATGTTATTTCCACATTCGCTTAAAACGCCATGCATTTTCGCTCACGGTGAGTCTTCCGGAATCGCTATTAGGGGCCAAGATTTGTGCTCGGCGCTGGTCACGATCTATGCCGAGACGGAGCATGGGTGCCAGAATTAAAAGACAGTTGCAGTGCTGAGCTGTATCGGCACCGTCCCTGCAGCTTGTCTCTCAGGGTCTCAAAATAGTTAATGACCCCGGGAGGTGTTGACAAGTAGGCTCAGGGAGCTCAACTACGTTTCCGATTTGCATTCGCCTATACCATGCCGAGGGGCGTAAATGACATGTATGTTGAACAGGGAAGAAGGTTACGCCAGAGGGAGACGACTACAATGTTTGATTGAAACAAGAGCAACGGCACAGCTCTATAGAAGCCAGTGTGGCGTATACTAGGAAGCATACACGGCACCTCAGCTGGTCCACGACCTCGAATTTTACTATTCCACTAGGATGATGTCCTATAGATTCCACCCACTTTCCCCTTTTAACCCTCTCCCTTTGCTCCGGAGGAGTGCTGGGATGCAGACGCACCTAACCTAATTCTACCCCGAGGCTCTCCCCACACCCCAATCCTAGCCGATGGACACGATACGCGAGCCGTCGTCGGTCAGGGAGCCCAGGATTGAATTAGAGCTAATATCCCCATTTTCCAGGGGAAACTGTTCTCCACTTGCCATAACTGCGCTTGAGTGGCTTGACGCCGCGCTCTCGCTGCCGTCGCTGAAGATCAGCCATGTAGAAGTCTCGCTCCCAGCTAGCTCCCGCATCCTTGAGAACAAAGGCATCCACCAATAGAGAAATGTGGTTGATGTCGTCGCTGGGCGTCTCCGCGCCCGTGTCCATAAGTGTCGTGTACAAACCGCGATAGCCGGCGGCGATGCTGGCACGTACACACTGGGGGCGCATGGCTGGCCGAGCCTTGGCCAGTTTGTAAAGCGTCGTTGTCGTCGGGATATTCGAGTACCAGATCTAGTACGATAGCTCTTCATCCGGTACAGGTGGCTCAGCATCCAGGAGACGATGCGTATCATTGTTCATGACATGCCTGGCGTTGGTTGCTCTCTTCAGAGCCGGAACCCCATTCATCCGCAACTACTTGCACGATATCAGGGCTTTAGGCTAGCCAGAGCGCCATGGCAGTACTTCGATAAACACCTGGTACCAGGCAACGAAGCTCATATTCCACGCTACGACCTGGGCGACGGATGCGGGCATATCGGCGCGAGATTACCCTCATAGCAGATACCGGGATCACCAGGTCTTTGTGCATAGTCGGAAGATCAAACGGCAATAGGGACGTAGGTAGGGCGATCTCAGAGTTAGTAATAGTGACCACGTCAAGTTTCACTCCCTCCTCACCAGCACCCCAGTCCACGGTGGTATTGAAATATCCCCACAGTCGCTTACCGAGGCCGTTACAGGATCTTCGGCGCCCCTTGAGAGTGGCAAGCACGGCGGTGTCAGCATTTAGGCAGACGCCGGGTTTAGGGCTCTCCAGATTGATAACAAGCTTGTAGTCATTCATGACTCCGTAGCGTGTAGGCATGGCCTTGATGTGATCAAAGATGCGGCGGGAGCCATGACTTGCCAGCTTCTCGCGCCTCCTCAGCAATGAATACATCAGGAAGCAGGTCAAGCTCACGATATAGCTCGTAATATCCTGCGACGGCGCAGGTCCGGCCGACTTGGTATCGCATATCGAGGAACGCCGCAGCAACCTTTCGATGGGTATCTTGGCTAGCGATATCAGGATACCAGATGCAGTACGCGCGGGAGTCCTTATCAGGCATTTGCTAGGAGCTAGGCACCCGGTCGCTTATAATCGAGCGAGCATTGCGAGCCCGCATAAACACACTTGTCCTTGCATTCAACAGAGATCCGAGACCTCGGCTGACATGGCGAAAGCATCACGATGTCGAATGCCGCTCACCAAGCATAGCCGCACTTCGTGATTGGCCCGACTGCTCTGGCAGCTTCTGGCCTCAAAGCGCCGACTCGCAGTCGGCTTCCTTATAGGCTGTTTGGTTTAGAAGTAAAGGTGCTTCCGTCGCTGCCATATCGGGGCACATGGAGTCCGGTAGACAAAATCGATATCCTGTGTGCTTTCGCCCCTGTAATGGGCGTTGGCCGATGAAGGGAGCTTGAAGGCAAAGAGATCAAAAACGGGTGAGTCAACTTGCTTTAATTTACGTGCAATTACTCGATATTAGCGATATCCCGCTTGGCTGAGTTGCTCAAGTCAACCATTGGTTCCACACACAACTACAGCGTAGCAAACTGGGGCAAAGCATAGACCCTGGCAGGCCACAACCAACGTCTTTACTTGTGCTCCGTTGCACAGTTCTGTCGAGGTTACACCCGGATGACTAAAATTTGGCCAACAAAAGTCAATTTTGATCTTGTGGTGGTTCCGCCGTACCAGAAGTGAGTCAACTGTCGAAAGATGATGCCCAGCACCTCCCATACACGGAGTACGTTAACAAAATATGTTGCTAAGACGCCAGGTCGTAATCCACAAAAGCCAATACGAAGCCAAATTCTCTCCAAACAACTAGCTAGCAATGTCTAGAACTCCAGGAACTACGGACCGGGAGAGCAGAGAGGTATGTTCTAAACGATTCGGGAAGCCAGTAAACATAACATTCCATGTTGTCCGTTCGAAAACGGCCATCAAAAACTGGCAACCCGGCTTGGTCCTCGACTGTATGTCAGCATCCATGGTAGTCGTGTGCTATGGGATAATTTTGAATGTTTCTTTGCCGTGTTTGCATCCTCTTCGTTTCTGCCGTAGCCTTTGACCCTTATGTACCCGCAGGCGAGTTAGCAACTGTCCTGCCTCGAGAAATAGAGAACATATTCACTGCTTTATCATGGTTATTTACCCACGTCGAGTTCAATACCGGCAACGTCAGCCGAGATCCCGGGCCGTTAACCCCCCACAGCCCCGGCCCGCAGACGCCAGTCGGATCCGGCCCCGGCAATTGCGGGTCTCCCCGGCTGTGGCATGTGTCCGGAAGGTAGCCCTCGCTGCAGCATGCCCATTGTCCTTCACTCGTCAAGCTGCTTTCAAATCTATCCAGGGACGAAGATACTTGGCGAAGGGCATAGGGCCATGTGAAGAAGACTGCTACAGGCGCTCGTTTGCGCACGAATCTAGTCCTAGCTGCCGTTTCTTGCTGGGAGAATTTCGTGCCCTTCTTCACCAAGGCACTGCTGCACCGACTTATGAGCCAGGCCATCTGTCGACCCTCGCAAATCCCGTCGATGACTGCCACACCGACAGCAAAGGCAGAAGAATGTGATGGGGTGACCAGCGTCATCCTGATAGCTACGCCGCGAGGCATGCCGGAACAATTCCCGACATGGAGCTTGTCGGCCCCATACGCGGCGAGTCTCTGTATCCCGGTTGAGCCCTCGGAGGGTCAGAAAAAACCGCGTTTTCCTTTGCCACTTGTGCTCTAGGGTCGTGGGATGACTTCATGTTTTGCCCGACAACTGTGGGAATCGGGCTGATATTGTATACTCCGTTTAGCTAATGACGGGCTTGGTTGAGCGTTGAAATAAATCACCTGTACCCTGATATTGTTGTTGGTTGGGACGACTAGTCATGGAATAAGTAAAGATGCGGCGGAAAACTTAAACCTTATTGCCACCTTGGCCGGAACTTACCAACTCTAGATCGTCTGCCGCCCTTGCCAGCCTCCTGCTACACATACCTAACCCTATCTTGTAAAAAGACGCTTTCTGACACGTCGTAAGCAATGAGTTCGTTTCTTCTTCTCCGCAACCACCATCACAGTCATCGCATAAGTGGCTGGAGTAGCGCTGACGGTGCAAAACTGAGTGAATCGGCTACACTCCAGCATAAGCTGCCAAAAAGCATATATTAAAAAACGGCAACGTCTCTAAACAGACATTGCCGGTGTTTTGTCTCACATCATCTTCGGGGCTCATCGCCTCACCCAGAGATGGCCTGGTAGCTTTGGGTTCACCACCCATGCAGCAAAGGTGTAAGTTGAGCAAAAAAGCAGGAAACCGAGTGAAGTGCTTAAAGAGCCTTTTCATCTATATAAAGCCTATTCCCACCGAGAATAAAAAAATCTGAAAATTCAAGCTTAGACAGTACCCAAAGTTCACTCATATTTCTTCTGTGCCCCAATTTAATTTACGTTTGTCTCAAAATGAAGGCCTTTTACGTCATCTTGGCAGGCATCGTCGGGCTCACCCTCGCACTCCCTGCAACAGATCAGACCTCGGACGTATCTTTTCAAAAGAGAGCCTGTGACCCTAGCTGCAATTGCTGCGTAAGTACATGTTTGTCAAGGCTAAAATGAATAGATATGTGCTAAAGTATACTCACAGAACTGCAGCAGAGGGACTTGCTTCGTAAGTGATCTACCAATGGAGCACTGGCATTGTATCTTGCAATAACTAACCGCTGGACATAGTGCTGCGATTAGCTTTCCGTAGAAATAACTAGCAGCGGTGGCATGGAGTCCTTCATGGGGTTTGGACATTTGGACACTATTTTGGGGCTACTGTGTATGGAATGAGCAAACCCAAAGGTGCAACGCCAACTGGTTATCCTGATACCGGAGCAATAATAGTTGTCTTGTCCCATACGCATATCAGTATAACCTCTACGTACTGTTCTATGTTCTCGAGTGTTGAAGGCATGGCGGGTTGGTGGAGTAGCAGAAAAGGCACATACATCCGCATACTTTACTAGTTATTTTCTTAAGAACGAATTTCGATATACTGCCGTTGTAATAGCTATGAGGCTCCTGCTCCTCGAAGGATGATTACTGGTCGGCAGGCGGTCCATTGACCAGACGTGCCTGGATGCTGCATTATAATTCATGTAATTCCTTATTTAGATGTCCTTGTAAGCAAGCCGAGTTTGCGGATAAGATACGCCTACTCCGTGCCCGTGATCCATAGCCGGAAAGAGGGCCTGCTTGAGGGTGCATGCTCTCAGGAAAAAAGTTAATCATCATATAGAAGCTAGCAACTATAACAAGGCTCACCAGCAGCCTCCACCAGAAGCTCGTCTTTAAGAGCGATGTTCTTGCCAGAAATAGGGACCACAAGGAGAGGTAGTACCTGGAGTAAGCCAGTACTATCTTATTGGTAGCTGCGGTTCCGAAAGTGGAAGAACCTCCGTTGGTGCAGGTTGTGGTTCAAAGCAGCACACAAGCACAAACACTAGCAGTTCGGTTGGTGATGTCGCGCAAGCACGGATCCTACAGGCTGGTCGCAACTCGAATCACAACACGACGCAGTATAATCGATCCATAGATAAAAGCATGGTAGTGAGTGTAGTCGCAACAAAACAAAATAGTATATGGAATCAATTTACTAGTGAATATATCCAGACGTATAATTGTCAAATCAACTTTGGTTACGGGCTAAAATATTCCGAGGATTAAAACATGATATGTGAATATATAAAGGGGGCGTCAAACAACACTAGTGAAACAGTTCCTTCTGCAGTCTGAAGTAGTAGGAATCTGAACAGGCACTCTCAATTTCCATAATCATCAAGTCAGGTGACCCTACCATCAGAATGTTTGTGGAAGAAACGCCCGGTTTCAGCATCCTTCTTCCAATAGCTCTTATACTCGCTTTGGCTGGAGGATCCGTTGGAGGGTACCTGCGAGGAGAACGAGACTTTTTGTTTCTGGCCACCGCTGCCGGGAACGTGGCCGTTTGTTGGTGGGACGGACTTCGATGAGGAGACGGAGCTTGACGCCCTGTACGGTTAAGAAGAGGCCGCAGGCGTAGGCTGGCAGGGTTGCTCAACCATCTCGTAGCCATCTTCGTCTTCGTCTGCGTTCAGCTCATCGCAAGTGCCGTCAGCGACAGGCAGACGAGCTTCTTCGGCGATGGGTTGGGGGGCGGGGTTGTGATGCTGCTTCCAGTGTTCCTTTAGCTGGTCTCTCAGGGTGTACGACTGTTCCCTCGCGTGGTCTTGCCCATTCCTGAGTCCTCTTCGGCCGTCCTTGTGCCCTTGGTGAGAGTCCTTTAGGTTTGCCGACGCGTAGTGATACTGGTGATATTTAACCCTGCCGTCGTTGGACGGAGCAGCATAATGTGCATAGAAGTTGATGTTAGTGCCGTCCGTAGCGAAAGTCGTGACCGCGGCATGACCTAGTGGGTCAGGTTTCTTAATGTAGGAAAGGGCCTGATTCCGCGCAAAGACAAGAGCCGCTCCATTAAAGGCGCTTTGCATTCTGGCTTCTTCCATATCCTTTCCGCGGCCCTTCCACTCTCCAGCCAAATGTGGCAGAGTCAGGGAACCGGGGTCATCCTTGTAAAGAACAGCTCCACTGACATGCTCGTTGACGGGGAATGGCTCGTATTCTTGCATCTCTAATCCCTCAATGAAGTCGGGCTGCGGAGCAGATAGGCCATTGTTAAAAGCAATATCTTTTGGAAGGCCTGTGAATGCCTGTTTGAGCGCCCTTTTGTAACCTTTGTAACCTTTCGGGTACTTCTTCAGTAGTTGCCCGCCGACCTCGAAGACCATAGTCGCTTCGTTGACGGCTCCTCCAACTCTGTCGACGTAGTCCTCATAGACCGATTCGGTAGGGGAAGCGGTTGCACGGGATCTGGCATGTTGATCCTGTATTTTCTTGAGATTCGTAGGCGGCTGAGAGTATCGTGGTTCAAGGATGCCATTCTTATAGGCCTGGATAGCGAAGCCAGAGGAAGTTGTTGAGGTGGTCTTCGTCGTTGTCGATTCGATCGTGGATTCTGGCGGAGCAGGTGCTGACACCTTACTAAGTCCCTTCTTCCTCCCCATCTTGTTAAACCGGGCCAAGTTTTTCTGTGTCAACGGCGCTCGCTTTGGCTGGTGTTCGTCGCCGTCGCCGTCGCCGTCACTGCCAACCTGCCGTTTCCACGACTCTGTGGCCGGAGGGTGTTGTTTTTGCCCCTCGACCTTGAGCTCAAGAGGCAAGGTGGGTGGACGCCCGGGAGGCTTGGGCGGTTGTAGAGTCTATACGAGGTATTAGCAGTTACCTTGCGTGAGCGAATGTTGTCCTACCTTGGTGGGCTCCTCTACTTCCTGGTTCTCAACTCCAGACTCTTGTGTACTTGTCTGCGGCAATAGTGCTTGCTTCGATGGTAACGAAACACTCTCGGCACCTGCTTCGTACTGCGGTTCACAGGGAGGTGCCAATGGGGCGACACCCGTAGGACTTTTACCGCCCGCAAAGTGCTGTCGGGCTTGAAGCCTCGCACTGCGCCTCGAGGGTCCTGTACCTGACAGCTCAGCATGCTTAACCCATCTTGCGGACATGGCAGAATACCTACATGTTTGTGAGCCCGTCCGCTTCAACGGCGCCCTCTTCGCAGGCAATAAATCGCTCGTAGATGCTGCGTCCCCTTGTTTACTGGACTGCAAAGGCGGCGTCGTGCCTTGCGCAAGATCTCCACCCATTAGAGAACCGTCTCTATGGCTCGGTAGAAGATCTGTGCCTGACAAGTTAGCATATCTTCCTACTCTCCAAATCCAATGACATTGGCGATATGCATACCTGCACTGTTACCCGCAACAGTATCTAGCGGCTTTCCTTGCAAGGCCTTGGATAGTTTAGAATGAGAGCGCCGGGCCCGTGACCTCGAAACTTCGCCTCTCATGACGAAAAACGTGCTGGTATGTGAAAGAGGGATTGGATTTCGTTTCAGAGATAAGGCTGGCCAACGTCGGGACTGCTAAGACCACATGGCCGTCGGTTTCGTGGAGGTCTTCCAAATTGGGCTCAGGCGCGTAAGGCATCAAAAAATGGAGGCGCTAAAAAAAGAATGATTTGCCATCTGGTCCTCGGATAAGATGCGGGGTAGTTCGCACGGCTCACGGAAATCGAGTTGACAATTCTTACATTCGCTGGCGACGGTCTGCTGGTCCTGTAAGTGAGCGCGCTGTGAAACCTTCCGAGTCGCTCGTGCCTGATAGTTACATCCGCACCGGTTTGTAGCGCTACTCTATTGCGCAAACAAGTCCTTGGCTAGGTCTCATCGATACCTAATACCGTGTCGGCGAGAGATTGGCGGGTGGACCATTATACGACGTGGGGTGTAAAAGGTCTACGGGTACCCGTGTGGGTTGCTTACCCGTGGGCTTTGGGTAGGTATAGGTAAGAAAAAAAGACTTAAATAAATTTATAAGGGAAAATAAAGTACTTTTAATTATTTATTAAAAATATTAAGTGTTTTTAAGTACTTAAATAAGACTTATATAACTTACTTTATACTTTAAACTTAAAACTTATTATAAGTATAATTAAATATTAAAGAATTAACGTTAATTATTATAATTAATTTAAAAAAATTAATTTATATTATTATATTATATTATTATACGTTTATAAGTATTTATAAAATACTTATCTTTATATTAGATTACTTATAGTATACTTAAATTACTTATATAATAAAACGAGTAGCCCACAAATAACCCAAGAAAAACTTGGATACCTACGGGTACCCACGGGTACCCGTTTTTACACTCTAATACGACGAAATCGTGAACAGTAAGTTAAAATAGACAATAATCAGGCGAATAAGCCGCCAAAGGGAGAAACGCGGCACTGTGCAATCTGTGCCAGCTGTATGTACTTCTCCAGGACAGATCAGTAGAGGAATCCAATGTTGACCATTTCAGCGCTCTGTTCTTGGTAAAATTGACTACGAGAAGGGACCGACCTAGGGGAGGTAGGGTCTGGTAGTAGGAGTAGGCTAGCAACACCGGAACTACTATTAGCCGAGTGCCTGTGCCGTCCAAAGCCCCAGCCGGGCCAGCCCCTTTAAATTGGGTGAGTGACAACAAACCAACAAACGACGTCGCTTTGAGTTTGCGATGCCTCTTTCAGTGTCGAAGCGACCGGCATAACTCAGCGACGCCGAGAATCAACCGTGATACTCGCTCTCATTCGTCTAGCGCGTATGGGATGGGCGTCGATGGTTCTCTTCTTGTCCAAGCTGTGGAGTCGCCTCCTTGTCTGGAAGAAGAAGATGTTGATAAACTGACGGCAGAGGGCCGCGAGTTGGGTAGCCGTGAATTTCTCTACCCAACTGATAATTAATACTCTCTCTTAAGAAAAGCTTCATTGAATCGCTAGACTCAGATGCAGTCTGCGCTCTTGCATCACAGCATAACCGCGGCAGCCCCTGCCGGGCGGCAAAGAAGGATAGTGGCAGCTTCAATGTTTGTTTCTTTATTGAATTCGACCAATGTAATACCCAGTGGGTGGTTAGAGTCTCCATTGACCCTGCTCTCGACAATCCCCGGCATAAAATTCTACCTGTCTCCTTACTTTTATCAAGGGTGACATAGATCTAGATTTGTGAAGCGTAATACCCGCATCCCCGTCCCTCATGTTCATGCTTATGGACGTGATGCCTTGTTGACAAAAACAGGGGACACAACGCAGATGTTTCTTATCTCGGACCGTGTGATAGGAGAACCGCTAGACAAGAAGCTTCTGGCTGATGCTACTATTACGTATAGACGAAGCTTCTACTGCCAGTTGGTTGATTTTTGGCGGAGCTTAGGATGCTTGAGTTTCCAGCAATCGGCTCCTTAATGCCGCCACCTAATAGCGGCGCGTCCCCTGTCTCAGGCCCTGTTATCTCCATGTCTGCCCACACGCTGCGGCGGCCACTCCTACCAATATTCGCTTCTGCAAGGGAGTATATGAGTTGCCAATTCGGTCTTGTATCGGCATTCTTCTTACCACCGGTTCGCGACCTTGCCCTTGATGATATCCAACAAGAAGTTTTCGCCCTGCGTAATATGGAAGGTATTTTTGAGCAAGTCATTCATTCTGACCTGGATAAGGGCCCATTCGTGCTGGGCCACTTGGAACATTCTGTGTTGCCCATGTTTTACGGCGGCCTACTGATGTTACCGATATATTTTATGACTTCCTGGCGCAAACGCTTTTTGTCGAGCCTATTGAAAAAGTAATCTCCCAATTTTTCGCGGAACATGAAGCACTTGCATTGGAGGCGCATCGTCGTGCAGATCAATGTCAACGCTACACGCAATAACTCAAGGACCATGGGCTGTATGAGACTGAAGAGGAAAAAATACTTGCCGAATTGAACAAACTGACGGAATGGATACGTGAAAAAAGCGAGGAAATTGATGAGCTAGAGTCATGTCTAAACGCTATTAAGGCAGGGCCCAGCGACAGTCAGGGCGACACAAATTAGCAGGGGCTAGCTATCGGCACTCTGACGCAGCACTACACCCTTTCAAGTGAACTCCCTTATATTTTCTTGTCTTCTTATGCTCTGTTTTCCAAAGCAAACAGGGACGGGAGTGGAGAAGAATGGCCCATTTGCTCGACCAAGCTTCAACCAACACCCCACATGGCCCAATGAGAGCATTCATCAAAGATTGGAGATTGGATATGAAGCTTATTATCAATATCCATATGTCCCAAATATTGGCGGCACTACGTAGTGATGCAAGAAACTTTTCCCACGGAAATCTAAACCCCTTCCTCCCTGGCTACTCTCACACATCAAACTGAATCATGCTGTTATTTTTGTCTTCTGTGAGTCAAACTAGACCATCTGTCTAGATACTCAGGCTGGTTGCGTGAAAGCATTTATAAATATGGGTACAATTGGGAGGAGAAATGAATATACCTGCCCCTGACAAGAGATGATTCTTCTGCTGTCCACTCTGAAGGACACATGTTTTAATCTAATAGAGACAGGGTGCTAGAATGCGTATGGAATTCCTGCCAATATTTACCGCGAGCAAATAACTATGAACAAAAGGCCCTAAAATCTCCCAGGACGTACCCGTAACCGAGATCCCAATAGGCAGGTGACCCGAAGAAGTGATTGTTGGAGCACAATGATTGTGACGCCCCGTGTCCGCTCATTTTCTGGCCGGGTATATTCACAATTCCACTTTGGCGAAACTGACGGTACGGGTAATCGAAAAAGGCCTTGATGAATTTCATGGTTAATAACTGTTATAAACAGCGCCATGATCCCGTTGCCTTTCAACATCTTAGTTGACATGCTACGTCTGCACAAGAGGTGAATATATTTCTGGGAGTGGTCGACGCGTCGGGCCAGCTTCGCTCTCAGCCATAACATTGAAGTCTGTGAAACAAGCCGTACATTACGGGGTACGGGGCTTTCCGATGAAGAAGGGAAAACTATAACTATACACCATCTCCATATTTTTCACCCGGCGGGCCGTCCCGGGCCATGATCCACATCGGGCCGCAATTTTCCTATTGTAGCCTTTGTACTCCGTACCCTGTGGATAAATCGTCAGCCACACATTCTTCCATTTAGACCGAGTATAAAGTATCATGTTCCAAACAGTACTACAGGACGTATGACTCCATGCCTCAATCACAGCTCCATGAGAGGGATGAACGTGGCCACTTTCTCATGCGCACAATGCGCCCGTAGAGCGTCCAGGTGAACTAATTGACATTCTGCCCAGCTCGTATAGCTCGAATGGCTGTGTAACTCTTCGAGGCTACTCGGCCGCGCAATCTTGAGAGAAATGTCACCTGGCGGCTTCGTCTGTGTCAGCCGCTGGCGGTCTAAGGGACAGTGTCACCAGTAGATTGGCCCACAGGCTCGCATCAGCCCCCAAGCTAAAGCCATGTCTCGTTTTATCCTCTCATACTTCATGCAATAGCCTGGAGTTGTGTGGCTGGAGACGTAGACACACAGGGCTGAGCCATCACAATGTATTAATAATAATAGCCTCTTCAGCTGCGCGTGTCAGGACGGGTTCGAGGCCTTCACGGAGTCAGTGGCGCACCCAACGTGGGATTCCGACGCCTAGCATTGGATATTGTGCTCAGGCCATGTAAGAATATTGATTTCAGCTCCGTTTAGGCTTGCTCAGGTCAGAAATTCACTGGAAACCACCCATTGTCGCGGGCGCTAACCTGCTGATCGCAGTCAGGATGAACGCGTCGCCATGAAAATCAAGTGCAGCCAAGCTATTAAGTGCACGCTCCGCTCCGATGTGAATCATCTCGAGCACCCGGATAGTTCAAAGAGCGAATCACACATGTGCGGATAGTAGACATTACTGCCGTCCACTCCGAGAACCCTTGCACACCATGCCGACAGACAAGGAGAGCCGTTCGAATTTGCGCCGACTCCGTAGTCGCCCGGTGTGCATCATCTGCGGCCGGCCCGCAGAAGCACAGCAGATTGCGCGGGCGCTCGGCATCGACGACGAAAAGCACCGGCTCAGCGGCCATGACGTATCCATGGTGAGAGACGGCCACACATTCCACTTGGGTGAATTCAAACTGCCGTCCGGGGATATTCTACAGTACTACATCACCAGTTCTCTGCGTCAGGGAATCCAGTCCTTTGCCGTCAGCGCGGCCATACTCTTCAACACGCTTTCTCCTCGATTCGTATTACACGCGGGCGTCTGCGCCGGATTCGACGACCCCACGGGGAAATTGGAGCTAGAGCTGCGCGATGTAGTATTTGGCGAAGCCGCTATCAACTATGAAGAGGGCAAGTGGGAGGCGCAGGAACCCGGTGGCAATGCAGTATTCCTGCCGGACTACAAACCGGTCGCTGTCGAGGCCGGGGACATGCAAGGGTTTACCAAGTCGCACAAGCGTCATGGTATTCGCTATGGGGAGTACATATCCGGTTCTTCGGTCCGAGGCGACGCTGCGCAGGTATTTGAGAAGATTCGATCGTCGGTGAGTAGATGTGCTTGCCACCTTTAAACGTTGGATGAAGCCTGATTCATAGACCAGGTCGGCCGAAACGCCATTGCTCTTGACATGGAAGCGAGCGCTTTTATCCAGCTCTGCAAACATTTCGAGCCAAAGGGTCCCATTTGCCTAGGTGTGGTGAAGGGGGTCTCTGATTTTGGGGATTCCAAAAAAGGGGAAGACGCGTCTGCCTACTCTGATGCTCTGAATAACACGGCCGTTGCCATCAAGGATTGGCTCACTCATAGAATCCCCAGCACTAGGTGGGAAGTTGATGAGAGTAAGTGTCGGAAAATTGTCAGGGGCAAGTTTATGCAAATGCCAGGACTACCGCTAACTTGCCAATGTAGGCGACGAGCCTGGAGCCAAGTTAGTTTCCGGGTATTACGAGAATTTTGTCCGCCGGGTGATAGACAACTACCTGGAAGGGCTACCCATTGCATATAGGCACAGGCCCGGGGTTGCGGTACGTTTGAAATGTCTTGCTGACGCCAGACGCCACTAACTGTTCGCAAAGATACCTGCCAGCGAGATCAAGGGCTTCATTTCGGTTCTACCAAAAGACCAAGACCCACAGTTTGTCAAGGAAATCGGCCAGATCCAAAGAACAATATTAGATTATGGTGTAGAGGAGATCAATATTGGAACTGTAAGAGCTTTTTCGAGCATTCTTCTCATGGCGAGCACCGCTAACAGACAGAAAGAATGCTGCCCAGCGATATGTTCATTATAAAGGAGGGTACTTCCTCGACTGGTGCCGCACCGTAAACAGCCTTGTTGACGAGGAAGATGCCGAGTATCAAGTTGGCGTCTTTGGGAGAACCTTGAGAAAGCAGGCGTATTATAAGCAGGCCGAAGCCAAGGGTCCTCTGGCGCGGGTTCTTCCATGGGAAGAGGCAATGCACTTGCTGACCGACCTGAGGAATGACACACCACACATTCCTCAGCCAGGTATAGAACTTGTTGGAAAGAGATCCGAAGAAAGATTGCCTCGGGCCAAAACACAGAGAGACTCTAATATGCCAAAGACGGAGCGAAAGTCGTCGGTCTCACAGCTATTCGCTTTCGGAAGATTTCGTCGGCACCATAAGGGTAATGGCAAAGAACAGGAGGCGACAGCGAATCCTCTTCCAGTTGTTGGCTGCAAATGAGCTTCATCATCTGAATTATTTTTGACGCGATTTGTAGGATGAAGAGAAACATTGGGTAGTTGATGGGTGGTGTATTTAGTACAGTATGAATGTAAGACCAGCGGTTCGAACAGCAAGTTCCCTTGGATCAGTACTGGAAATGAAAAAAAAAACCCAAACTTGCCTCTCGGATATTTCACGTCAATGAGATTGTGGATTTTTACAATTTCCTCTTCTGTGTCCATGCGAGCATGTTCACAGAGTAAATTCCATAGATTGAAGGTGGTTGGGCGGGCTGTCAACAAGAGTGTGGAGAATGGTCATGCACCAAAACGGCAGGCTGAAAATTGTGGCGTTTGATAGTGTCGGCTCGTCACTTTTATTGTTGTGGTAGTGAGACATACGAGCTTATGTACATATCAGCGCAATTCCCTGCAGACGGTCGGCCGTGGTCTCGACCTCTCCACACTCCGACTGGGACCAGGGTGTAAATCCCAAGTTGACTTGTTACACTCTTCTCTTCCATCACGGAGACGTACGGAGTAGATGAAGTCGTACCTAGTCCGAGATGTGCTAGATGTGGGCGTTATTTATACGCAGGGCGCTCAGAAGCACCCGCTCAAGGCCTTCAACTTCTCAATCTTGGGCGGGGCGGCCATTTATTCTCCTCATGGAAAGCTCCAGCAAGAAGAGGGCCTTCAGCGTCTCTGGCAATCCTGAAGCTGAGCAGGCGGTGAGGAAGCGACACCGTCTACCTCAGACTTGCGAGTGGCTTCGTCAGGAGCCAGTCTATCAGGCATGGAAGTCGTGGAATGAGAGCAGTTCACCCGTATTATGGATCCAAGGGCCAGTGGGAATAGGCAAGACATTTCTGGCCGACTTCGTTGCCGGCGATGTCGTAGGGGTCAGCCCTGAATCACCAGTGCTCACCACACACTGCACGGCACAGTCTACTCCGGAGTTGCTAGTACATGACCTCGCAGCTCAACTTGTATCACGTCCGGAAGTTAGCGACCCTCTGAAGATACGGGCTTCCAAACTCGTTGATGATAAATACAAAGACACAGCGAGTCTGCCATACGATGCCAGCTACAAAACCTGGGACGAGTTCAGATTCATCGTCGGGGAGTCATCGCGCCTGACGCTCATAATAGATGGGCTGGACGAGTTGCCAAATGAGTCCTTATCACACCTGAAGTTTGACCTCCCATCCAGGTTGGTTGAGCTGACTACAACTCTTGCCGAAAACGTCAGACTGCTTGTGCTCAGTCGGCCACAGTCCAGCATTCTACGCGCACTCAGGGACTCGCCCACTATTCAAGTAACAGCTACCAAGGTTGCTGACGACATGAGACAGTTTTGCTTGTCAGAGGCTGCCAAATACCCACAGCTAGGCTTGGAAGCCGACAATGTCAGCACAGCTGTAGCCCGGAAATCTGAGGGTATCTTCATTTGGGCATCACTTGCTATCAAAGTTCTCGCGAGTGAAACCAAAACCAGCGAGGGAAATATTGACTCACGGTTGGGGCGCCTTCCTACTTCTCTGAATGGACTTTATCGAGATGCATTTGAGCAACAGTCAAAGAACCTCCACCACACACATATTGTGCTTCGAGATATTATTCTACGATGGCTGGCATTTTCAGTAAGGCCAATGACACCTGTGGAAGTCGCAAACGCCATATCTACAGAAACCAACATATTCATCGCCGACTTGGAAGCTACTGCGGTAGAAGTATGTGGATCTCTCGTCAAGTTTGAGGCCGGCTATTTGAGACTTGTCCATCACTCCCTCCGGGACTTTCTGCACAGTAAAGCGTCATCGCCTGCTGAGAATGAAGCTACATGGGTCAGCGAACAGCATCACAAGATCACGGCATGTCTCTTGGCGTATCTCATGCACACGTCATTCCGGCACGTTACTGATCTGCCGAGCTCGAAGGACTTTCGCAACCTCTATCCGTTGGCAGAATACGCATGCCTCTACTGGGTCCACCATTTGAGCTTGAGCAAAGAAGACCGACACCTGAAAGACCAAGTTGAGCTCTTCTTTCAATCTACAAATGCGAAGGAGTGGGTTATCAAGTTACTTCCCGAATTACTCGCGCACTCTGTCCTGCCTATTCCACCTCGGCCACCAATCAATGCTCGTTTCTTCTATATTTCCATGCTAAAGGCACAGGTAGTGAATTACTTTGAGCAAGCCCGACGAAATGAGGTTCGTCAAAATATTGATAGATGGCTGGACTCCATTTATGAGGGACTCTTTGCGGAGACGAGCACGAATAAGAAATTGACTCCCACTGAATGTCTACGCCGCCGGATTGAACTGGCTGAATTGTATAGTTGGTTGCCAGAGCGTGGCGATAGGGTCGCGCCCCAGTTGACGGAAGCAATTGAAATTTCTTCTCCATCCATGGATGGGGAGAATTGCCAGGATTTGGTCATCGCGGCTCGGCAGGCACTGGCAGATGACCTCAAACGCAATGGACGCTACGCAGATGCGGAAGAGTTACTCAAAAGGCTGATAGAGGACATCATACGTACGTCCTCTGACGAGAATCCAGCACTTTCATTCGCCTACGACAGCCTGGGCTGGGTCTTGTCGCGCCAAGGCAAGCTCGAGGATGCAAAGACGTTCCTTCGGAATGCCCTCGAAGCTTCCACCCAGCAGTTTGGTTCTAGCTCTCCACATACGCTTCGGTCCCGTCTCACGCTTGCAGAAATTCTGGCGAAGCTTGGCCGGAATGATGAAGCACAGGAACTGTACAGATTTCTAGAGAACCGGCTACGCAAATCTGATCGGGACGGTGAACAGATCACGAGTGACCTGCCCAAGGACGCAGTTGCGGACCTCAACATTCTCGCGGGTATTTACATGCAACAGGGCAAATACAGTGAAGCCAAAACCACATTCCGCATGGTGGTGGACGAACGAAAAAAGATGTTTGGCCCGAACAGCCGCTTGACGCTGTGGGCTGAGATGCAATATGGTCTTGCGGCAAACGGGGAAGGGGATGCTGAGCAAGCAGAGGCTATTTTGTCGGTATTGCTTCCACGGCAAATAGAGGTCTTGGGCCTTGAACACCAGGATGTAAAAGATGTTACAAAAGTGTTGCAAGATATAAAGGAAAAGGAGACGTGACATCGTGTCGATTCTGGGAGTAGATGACTTGGCAGCGACATTATCTAGGTCCTAGGGACTATTGGGGCCTGCGGAGAAAAGGATGCCTAGCAACAAGCCTCCTGCTGAAGATCCATTGATAAGTTTGACTGTCGATATGGCGCTTGGAGATGACGTGCTCATCCAAGCCCCACGCCTGCATCAAGGCGCTGTCGGCCCCAATGTCAACGTCAACTAACTAACCAACCAACCGACTGGGCGGCCATTGACCAGTTAGGCTATTTAAGGAGGAAACGCAGAACGGTTATTTTCACTTTGGATAACAACAAAGTATAGTTTATCGAAATCTCCATCTTTTTTGAGACACTAAAAATTATGGTTAAGCTTAATTAGTTGCCGTGCTCTATTTGAACGGCTGATAGTTTCTGGCGGGTCTTGACCTCCAATGATGTGCTCACGCTTACATGGCTCATAAGTGGATCCTAAACAGTTGGCCGACGTCGGTAATCATGATATAAAGAACTCGGTTGAACGTCAGTCGGTTCCCATTTATGTCTT
Organism: Metarhizium acridum; assembly: GCF_019434415.1. NCBI lineage: Eukaryota > Fungi > Ascomycota > Sordariomycetes > Hypocreales > Clavicipitaceae > Metarhizium > Metarhizium acridum. The sequence goes on along the minus strand of NW_027094041.1, from coordinate 903,992 downwards.
TGTATGCCGCAGGATTCTCGCCGTAATCAGCACACGCATCCCACGATGGCTGAAGCGAGATCCCAACTTCAGCCACGTTTGGGCGCTGGAAATCCTGAAGCCGAGAATGAGAAAGCAGAGGCTGCTAGCAACTCTTTTGATGATACGATTCTCTCTCCCAAACTGAGCCGTAATAAATCTTCCGGACTTGACGCGGCCCTGGAACTTATCAACGAAGCTGGAGACCTGTCAACAACTCCTCTCGATCCAGCGCAGCAGAAGCGCCTTGTTCGTCGCATAGACTATCATATTATGCCGCTCATTTGCGTCGTGTACTTCTTGCAGTACATTGACAAGACTTCCATTTCATACGCCAGCGTAACTGGCATTCAAGAAGCCACAGGCCTTGTCGGAAACCAGTTCAACTGGGTGGCGTCCATCTTCTTTTTCGGCCAACTCGCGTTTGAATTTCCAACAATTCGGCTAATTCAGCTCTTCCCTCTCGCTAAATACGCTTCCATCAATGTATTTATTTGGGGGGCTGTCCTGGCCTGCATTGCGGCTTGCAAGAATTACGCTTCTCTACTGGTGTGTCGATTTTTACTGGGTGTCTTTGAAGCCGCTGTCGTTCCTGCTTGGGTGCTCTTCACCTCACAATGGTATACGAAGAAGGAACAGGCTTTTCAGGTTGGCTCTGGTTCTCCGTCTGCGGAGCAGCCCAGATGTTTGGTGGATTTTTCGCCTACGGTGTCTCCAAACATGCTGGTAGCGACCCGAACGCTGCGCTCGAAGGGTGGCAGATTATCTTTTTGTTCCTGGGTCTGCTTACTTCCGTTGTTGGAATTGCCTTCTACTTTCTGATCCCAGATTCTCCCGCCACGGCAAGGTTCTTGTCACTGGAGGACAAGGAAGCCCACATCCAGCGAATTCGAAGCAACGGGCAGGGGCATTGGATCTGACAAGTTCAAATGGAGCCAAGTAAAGGAAGCTCTGACCGACTCGATGACTTGGCTATACTGCTTCTGGATTTTTGCGGCCAATGTCCCCAACTCTACCGCTACCAGTTTCGGCAACTTGCCGGTCGAGGGCATGGGCTACTCTAGCCAGGAGTCTCTTATCCTCGTCACTCCTCTCGGAGCGTATGAAATTGTCGCCTTGTCGGGTCTGACATGGCTTGCAATGAAGACTAGACAGCGAATTCTGTGGTGCATTGCTGGCCATATCCCCGCCATTATTGGCGCAATCTTGATGGCCACGACAAGTAAAGTTCCCGCGTTAATCGGCTACTACTAGACTGGTGGTCTTCCTATTGGTTGGACAACGATTCTTGGGTTACAGAGCACAAATGTGGCGGGCTCAACCAAGAAGGTTACGGTTGCATGTCTTGGAACCATTGCCTTCACTGTTGGCAACATTATCTCGCCTCAGACGTTTCAGAAGAAGGACGCACCGCGATACCTGCCGGCCAAGATATCCATATGCATTATTTACTTCTTGTGTATAGTTGATCTATATGCCATGAGGTGGGTACTGGCTAGAAGGAACGGAAATCGTGATCAGAAAAAGGCAGCTGCTGGTGGTGCTTACGTTGTTGAGAAAAATCACGAGTTCTTGGATTTAACTGATGTCCAAAACAAGGAGTTCAGATATGAGTTGTGATCATATCCTGTAAAGATAGTGGTGGCGTGTGTCGTAGCCGACTGGGTAAAGTCCGAAGCCTCGCCTGAAATGCACATGAAAACCATTATTTATTTTACACTTGCATTTTGCCAGATAATATTTTCATTGGACCGCTTGCAGGGCAAATCAGAATGTGGAGTTGTGATTTCGACACAGCCTTCAATGTCACAAGAAACGGGGGCCACAAGTGAAAAAAAAACACGACATGTCTTCAGTCACCCAAGAGTGTGGTCTGGCTAGACAAGCTCAACGGTGTTCAGCATATGTTGCCAGTTGATTTGAACCTTGTGCCACGATGATGCCAATCCAGCCACAATGTCAGGTGAGGTGTAAAGATATCCTCTCAACGAGAGCAGCACTGACCGTGAGACTTCCGAGCAGGCCCTGCGTTTGTCCGATGGCCAGACATGCCAGGATGCCGCGACAAACGCAAACGGCCTCTTCTGCAGGCTCCATTCCAAGCAGGCTCATGGTTTATACAAGGGTTACAAACGGCGAAATGCCCAACTAGACGCGATAGACGATGAAGCCCCGGCATATCTTAAAAACTCCCACGTCCCTCTCGCCAACGACAAGTTTGAAAGCATCCAAGACGAGACGGTGCTTCGACAAGTACACTCCCATCTGTTTGAGAAGTATGTCTTGTTCAGCAAGGTCATCGATGCTCGCAAGCTGCACCATAAACACTTCTACCCACTTCAGGTTGACTATGGTCATCAAGCATACCTTGACAAGCTTAGCAGTCAACGTCATACTGTTCTTCGAGCTTTGGGAATGCTTGAAAAGCGAACCGCCCAGGTATTGTACGAGAAGGAGAAGTGGTTTACCTGGGTTCGCAAAGTACAGGAAACGGAAGAAGCAAATGGCGAGAAGGAGCAGAAGAAGGCGAGGCAAGAAGCTGCCCTTTTCAAACGTCACATGAAGAATCTGCAAACCAGGTTAGAAATCATTCGACAAAGGGAGGAAAAGAAGCGCCAAGACGCGTACCTTGAGGACGCATATAGAGAGCGAATGTCCATGTCAGCGGATGAGGCAGACGACGACGGCGACTGGGATCCTATTGAAGATGCGGGACACGACAAAAGACAAAGTTACATTGACTTGATTAAGCACTTCCTTTGGATGGAAGTATTGGGCGCAGGTGAAGATGCTGTACACCGGGCTGGTTCAGACGCTACCGCTCAAGAGGCTGGCCACAGTGGTGAGCCGCAGACAACCGTCGCCAAGTCCAAAAAGAAGCAAAAGGCCAAAGGCACAGCAGCTTCTGATAATGGATCCCGTGGATCTTCAGACGCTCGGAACGTGGCTAGCAGGGGGCAGAAGAGGCTCTTGGCAATGCAGGAAAGCGGACAAGCCACGGCTAAACCGGATCTGCAGGAGCCAAACATGATCAACATTGAGACGGAAGCAGAAATGAGGAAACGGCTTGCTGAAGGAGTCAAGAAGAACTACGATGGCTTTTGGGATTTCCAGATTGTTAGCGCGTTGGAAAATCCCCACGAGACTGTCGAAAAGACGGCACCGATGACGGATGATGAGATCGATTCCGTCGTCAAGGATATCAGGGAAATTAAACGACTGCTATTCAGCCGCCTCATCCTCGCACAGGCATCCATGCTACCTGCTGCTATCCGAGCCAACAGCGTAGAGGAGTTTCTCAACGATGCCGATGTTGCCGAATCTGATCTGCGAGACATCTGCTTGAAGGTTGCAGATCCTACCCTTCAAGTCATAAGAGATGCGTGTGCCGACTTTTCCCGAGGAGACGAAGCGGACGATGACGAGGATGACGAGGATGAGGATGAGGACGAAGATGAGGACGATGATGAGGACGATGAATCATTGTTAGAACTGATCCTTGAGATCCGGCGCTATGCGAACCTTCATACTCCTTACTGGCTGCTAGATAAACTTGCATGTGAGAAGAGCGGCCTTCTTTCACGGCAACAGAAAAAGTCTAGGTCACGCAAGACCAAAGTCACAATTTGTGGCAAAAGCATCTGGAACCACGCCAGCGAAAACGCCATGTCGTTAGATGGCTGGCTCCAATTTTCTGTCATGGCCAAAGACTGCAGCCTTGAAAATGCCTTCCAGTTATGCCGCAACTGGGCTGAATTCTCGGACCTGAATCTGCTCACTCTGTGGCAATTCTTCCCGGCGTCGAACTGGGTCCCATGGGGCAGCAGCCAGATGGTTCGGCAGCTTCAAGAACTAGGCTTCTTTCCTTACTTTATCGATTTTGAGGCTCAACAACACAGCCGATATAATCAGGTCAGTGGTAGAAGCCACGGTCGACGTCAACATGATATTATCGAGACGCGAAATATCATTGTCGGCCACATGAAGCGCAACGACCCCGTCACTCGACGATTTTTGCAATATCTCGAAATGCGGGCCGGAGAGCTGCTGTTGCTCGTGCGGGATGGCAAGACCGGTCGCGTCGTTACAGCTCCTCCTAAGCAACTCTTGTGGACATACCGCCAAAAGCAGGGCATTGGAAGAGCTTCCAAAAACGAATATGTCAATGTCTTAGAGGTTGGTCCTGGATATTTTCGGATGCTCGACATCTTGCGGAACTGGCGCTTTGGATTCGATGACTATTACGACGTCTTCATCTGGGACTTTGTACCTTGTCAGTCGGCAATGGCAACATACAACAACATCATACATGTAAGTCCTCCGTCTCACGCCGGCGTCTGAATGTAGTGTTGGCTAACGGAACACACTTCAGGAGCTTAAGAATGCACGGCGCATCACTAATGTGCGCGGCATCTACGCACACATGGAGCCGCTCTTGCGAACTCTGACTTGGGTAGAAGGCTCAATGCGCACTCGGCAAGTCAAGGCAGGCGAGGATGTCGAGACCCTCTGGGATGAGTTCATGGATGAAAGGAACGAGTTAGTCCTCGTCAACGGGAACGGAGAGTCGGTTACTAGATGTGACGCATCAGAAGCGTCCGCCTCGCCATACTTGTTTTATAACGAAGCCAACGTCCTCGAAGATCAAATATTATTCCCGGATGAGCTCATCTCAAACAAGCGAAACGTGCCTTTTAATGAGATGAAAGATGGCGTTATTCGAATCGAGAGCGGTGTTTTGCCCAGCAGGGCCCGGCATCTTCTGAGAAGCCAAAAGGCCGGGATGTTACTGCTGCAAGGATATGAGGGGCGAGAACCATCCCCCAAGGCGAGTGACGACGAGGAAGATGGTTATCTATCCAACGAGAGCGATGATGAGGAAGATGGTTACCTATCCAACGCGAGTGACGATAAAGTTGGTTTTCTATGGGACTCACCTGAATTATGGGAGTCGGCTATAGAACAGGTGCGAAAGGAGGCGCTTAACGGTCAACAAAATATCCGTCTCCAGCGGACGGGTCTAGATGCAATGCAAGCGAGCTCATTATTTGAGGAACGATTTGGGGAACGACTTGCTGAAGCAGATAGCATGGAATTGTTGCAGCATGAGAGGTCCACTAGTAAGTGGAATCAGCTATGATTATTGCAGATGACGCTAATGTATACGGCAGACTTTAAGGAAGCATGTCATGGGGGAGATCTTGAACCAGGAAGTTTGGAGAAGTACTTCCAGGTTCAAGAAAAGATTGAGCAGATCCTTGGGTGTAGCCATTCTGGGTCAACAGACTGGGTCTGGTTTGTCGTCGAGATAATGGATTGGCTTCAATTGCGTACGAAGTACAATCACCATCGCTCCTCACCATGGTCACACAGTTTTTGGATCTACGATCTAGTCCAGGCATTTGCAACTATGGCCATGTTCTTCCCCGGGTTGGCAGCGACCGAGCCTGTGACCAAGTTCCTGGAGTCAAATGAGTGTAAAGAATTCAGGAACTCGGATCTTTTTAGTCCGAAGCAGCGAGCAGCAAACTTGCCCGATCGAAGAAGTCCAACGAGTTACAAATATCGCAAACCAGAGTTCTGGGCAAAGTGGAAGGAAGTCTTGGACTCACGGGGCTATCTCACCGATATATACCCCTATGACTAGAGCCTTGCGATCCGTCCCATCATTGCACATTGTCAGTTAAATCTCGCCAGTCCCATCACCAACCTCGCAAGATTCGCTAACAACAGATTCGTAGTATATCGAGCAGGGGCGATCGCGCCCTTACACTGTCAAAGTGATGCACAAATCATTCCTGGCATTGCCACGGCCAATACGGAGCCTCACCGCCCCGATAAGCTAGATCTCTTCATCAACTATGAAGATCCGTATAACAGCTGTCCCCCCCCGACTTTCCCCGCGTGCTATATTCACCCACACCAATGGCCTGTCCTGCTACCGCTCGCCCAAGAATTCGCCAAAGGCCACCAGAGCGCGCGTTTTGCGCTTCTTCGGCAGTGGTCGGCGCCGCACTTCTACCCCCTGAGCGTCGGGCCGGAAAACCGGCATGGACTCAGCTTCCTTGACAGCGCCGGCCGATCGTGGCAGTGGAATTTCGCGCCCAAAGATATGCCGGGGAGCGAGTTCAGCGCACACTGGAACACTTTGAAGCGATTGGAGCGATTGCAAAATAAGTTTGGAGACCGTGTCGTTAGTCGTGGAGACTTGATTTTTGTAATGGCCGAAGATGCTGAGGAGCTGCTGAAGACTTGCACGGCCGTCACGTTCGCCATTCAGACGAAGCCGTGGCTGAGAGAGATTGATGTTTGGAAAAGCTTTATTGATGTAGATTTAGATTTTCTGGAGAGTTTAGACGATTTTTGGCTAGATTGAAAGGATAGTGAGTTATTTTGTTGCAAATATCCAATTGATTCGTAATGGACGGTTTTAGGAGGGTTTCCACTCGGCAGACAAATAGAAGACGACCAGAACGGGGAACAGGCGCCCTTGCAGGTATCCTTGTGATGTCTCCTTTGGTTTGACGGCCGTTGTTCTATTCATGACTTTGTCTTCCGTGGAGGTTCCTTAGAAGTTGGTGCTAAGACGGACTGGGTGCTTCTTGATCTATTCTGCGAATTAGTGTGGTAGATTTTGTCTTTCGGCGAGTGAGAAATACGCACAGAACACATGGCGGAACGGACCTGGACCGCTTCCATGTCCCGCAGTGCTGTCTTACGCTCAGGGTTCTCCCTCTTGGTCGCCATCTTTGAAAGCCCGAGTTGGCATTTGACCTTTGGCAATGGGTTCACCGCTTGTCACACGGATTAGGTCAAGCAAGGATTAGAAGCTCTTTGTTACACAAGGAGATCACGAGAACTATGGGGCACACTAGGCACGGGCCGTTCCTTTCATGTATATAAGATGGTCTCCCCTCGCCTTCTAGTTTGGAGGAAACCAAGGACCTTTGACATCCTACAAGATTATCATTGAATTGAGCCCTTTTGCTTCAAGCCCTCTATTGAGCCCTTGTCACACCGCTCAACTAATCATACACCTCATAGAGCTAGATATTTAAATGAAAATACTGTTTTTAATATGAATAACTCTAAGGATTTTGATAATCATTGATTAGCAGGATTTTCTGATGTAGATAGCAGAAGACGCAGTTGGTGACATACTACGCACCCTCTCTGCATTTATTAGTACGGTGAAGTATGCATGCACTGGTGAGGTAGAAGAATTTTGTGTCACCTGGTTGTAAATTTGTAAGCACAACCAACACAGGCTTCACCCCCCTTGATCCGGCGCCGGATTCATGCTTTTCCAAAATCTCAGTGCTCCTTTTCGTGCCCCCTTCTGGCTCTCGGGCCTGTCGCAGGCTTGTCGTCATCAATCGCTTGGTTTTTAAGCATTGTTCTGCTCAGTTGGGGATGAATTCTAGTTACCCCACTTCACTTCCTCAAGACGCTGTGGGCGTCAATATCCCATTTGTTGTTGTGGTTGTCTGGTGGTGATTGTCCGAAACATGCAAGTTGCCAGTTGAGGAAATTAGTTATAATGAGGCAAAGAGGGAGATATTTGCGCTCAATCGCTTTCTCAATGAAGTCCCGCAGCGCATCAAATTGCAGGAGCCCGAAGAATTTATACTCGCCCATCCGGACTTGAGATGTGGCAACATCATTGTTACAGATGATTTCCATATTGCGGGTATTATCGACTGGGAATTTGCAAGCACGATCCCACAACAATTTTTTATACCACCATCATGGATCATGGGCCATTGTTTTAGCACTCAACGCATCTGGACGGGCATTCCTAGTTGCAACGTCTTCCCAGAAGTCCACGGAGTCCTTTTGGAAACGCAAAACAGGTCCAGCGGATGTGCACAGCTTTCGCAAGATTGGGGACTTTTTCGAAACATAACACAACTACGAGAAATATCCCCGATGCTTCATATACTCCGCGACCCGTGTAGTCTTTTAAAGATATACTACTACTTCCTCTTTGGAGAACAATTTGGATTCAAAGTACGTGGGGAAATAGTGATTGATGAATTCTTGGCCGAAGAAAGCAACAAGTCTCTTGTAGAGCAAGTTGAGCGCCACGTTCAGAACTCTGAGCGCTACACCAAGTATCTCAGAGAACACGGTTTACTCGTCAAGAGGGATTGCGATCGCCTGAATCAAGAATCTGCGGAAAAGACAAAGTCTCTGGTCCAGAGTGCAAGGATGGCAAACCCCTAAGAAGCCCCTCCATAGTAAGATGATGCGAGCAACTCCCGCTCCCGGACCTGCAATTTTCCCAACTTGCTCCACAGCCCTCCAATCACCACCTCTTTGTTAGTGATCTGACTTTGCAACTCCTGAAACCTGTCGTTCATGACGCGTAATATGCGAGCAGAAAACGTGACGGACCATTCCAACTGCTTCCATGGGCTGATTGTTGCATCTTTCACGGCCCCGGGCGGCATGGGAACTCTTCAGTCTTTTGCTTTTGGGTTTCTTCCCACCTGGCGCCGCCCTTGGCTCCCAACTACTTGTTATCTTGGAACGCTGCGGAAGACCCGTGAGCCTATTCTGTCCAACACTATGCCACATGCTGTTTAACTACTATAGAGCATCAAAAACAATATTACCAAGGGCAGGCAAACATTACGAGCCGAGTGGTCCAAGGGGTGAGTGAATAAGGCATGTGCGGCTAGAACTTAGAAGCCCCAGTTATATCGAACTCTGCACCCCCCCAACATGTCCTTGGAACGCCCTTGTGCATACGTATCTGCACTGGGCAGTAGCTACCAGACCCCTCTCATACCTTGGGAAAACAGGCCCGTCAAGTGGATGATCACGGGCCTGGAAGCTCCGCATGCCGCAGTGGGATCTTTGTCCCCCAAGATGCTGTGGCAAGCCAAACTTGGTCAAAAACGGCATCGCAAGGTCATCTTTTGCCGCTAAATATTCTCTTTCGGATGAAGTCATACAAGCAGAGTCGTATGTGGTACTTCTAACATGGTTAGGCACCGGAAGCACACCTCCAGGAGCCTGGGTTTCTGGAGATGAACAACAACACCACACATGGGTACTACCTTGCAACTCGCCTATATACCCTCAAAGCACAGCGTTGATATATTTAAGGATTTTGAGGAGGACCTAAAAGCCAGGACCTGAGCGTGTCGTAAGGCGGTGTCTCGGAGCGTCTTACTGGAGCCACGCGACATTTCTACCTCGTTGCCGCCAAAGGACAAGCTGTCAAGTGAGAACTACGTAAAGGAAGAATGGGTTTCGATATGGAAGGTCTCAGCCGTGATGTGTAGACAATACAAGAGCACGTGTGAGACTATGAAGTTGACTCAATATATATAGACCCATATACCTGTAATTGTTGTAAAAGCACGCGATTCTGCACCTATTATACAGAGAATATATGTGCTGGATGTGTGATTTATGATGTAGTCATGGTTCTAGGTCTTCTTTTTTTAAGTTTCACAATAACTGCCAGTTTAGTAATTACAAGATTCGCTTCCTACTGGGAAAAGATAAAGGTGTTGGTATAGTTCCGGTAATAAATTTATACCCATACTATTATCAAATTAATGAAATTTACTTATTTTAGAAATAGAAAAGCATAGAGCTTATATCAAGATGTACTAGTAGATATATAACGTGCTCGCTACGGGCTAGTCAACCGAGGAGGCCTTATCTACTATTGTGAGGTACAGTACAAGTAACTACTTGCACTAGCCGACCCTCTAGTTAACTGATTATGACTCAATTGTACGTCAAAAGAGCTTTGGGAAAGGTAGAGCTTGGAAATCAATAGCGATAAAGCAACAAGTACGTAGGTAGTAAGGTACTTGCAGGTATAAGACCTTAAGTAGGCTAGTAATATGAAATAACTTTGTACTAGACCAAGCGTACAAGACTTTAGCGTTTTCTATCAAGTATTTTACTAATCATAGTTAATACACTCCATATTTTTCTGGGAAACGCGTTTCGAAGATTGCATGTCGACATTCTCACTACTGTAGTTAGCCTGTTGCTCTGACCATTGACCTGAACAGCGTGGCCATTGATCAGCTTGAGATTCTGCAAGAAGACATGAGCGGTAAAAGCGGCGCAGCGGAAGTCCTTTCGTTTCACCACTTCCAAAGCTACTCCAACCTCGAACCGTCTATTTCGGCACTTCTTAGTCTTACCACGGGTGAGAGGACTCGACACGGCGACTATATCTGGAAAAGGACTTCTCAGAGAGTACAAAAACGGCCAGGTGTAGATAAAAGTGCAAACAGGACCATTGGTCACAACCAGAAGAACATCACGACTGTACTGAGGCTTGACAATGACTATTGACCAGCCACAGGACCGATGTAAAGCCGTCCCCGTTGCGACATGGCCAGGCCACAACATCAGTTGCCTTGTTTCAAATTGTCTAATGAGACATTGAGCTCGCCATTCTTCATTGAGTATTTAATGAACTATCTGCGGTGCATACGTGTTGTTTGTGACTTTGATTCTGCAACCTTGTTGTATCTGACCAAGAGCAAAGCACACTCCCTCGCGACTCTGACGGCAACAATGCCCATATTTTATGCCTGCGGCAAAGATCCCACAGCCCCGTAACTCACGAACCCTAATTTCTGTTTAGTCCCTTCAAGTTGAACGACAGAGACAGTGTAGGGAATATACCTGACCTTACTACGCAGGACTGAGCTCCGTCACCACGGAGATTGGACTGTGAAGACCACCATTTCCGGGTGCTATGGTAACCGTGGCGTCGGAGTGAATCGTAATGCTTCCAGCAACAAGACTACCGTTCTTAATAGTGTAGGTTGCTATTTGGATATTAAGATCTAGAACGCCTGGCTGTCCAGGAGTTGCCGCGGGAAGTGTGTGACTATTGGCGCCATCGGTGACCGCAAACGTGGTGGTCGAAGCATTCTGGACTTTGACGCTTGCGATGGTGGTCATGTTGGGAGTTCTGGTGGACGATAGTCAAGTTGAAAAAAAAAAAATTCCCTTATGGAATGAGGGAGTTTGAAGAGCAGGTATTGGGTGCAGAAGACACGGTATCTGGTGCTTGAAGGGGATAAAGAGGAAGAAGGGCATGTAAATGCTACGGATAAGTGAGAGGCTATTTATATGTGTTCTAAGAGCTAATACGCGCCGTGTCTAGTCGTTTCCAAGACTATGCCAGCTCATCACACATGATGCAAGCCTTGCGAGGCGTACGTGGCCAAGCTTTTGGGCATTCGTATTGTGTGGTATGCTTTTCCCCTCTTTGGTGTGGCATTTTTGCTTCGTCTGCTATGCACCTGGACCACAGATGTGTATCACAAAAATGCAAAATGAATTTATGCGATGAGCACATTAGATCTCGTCCTCGCGGGGTACTTGATAATCATGTCGTCGTCGTGTGCTTCCATCGCGTGCGCTATCATCCTTACCATTCGACAGGGACTTTCACGGGGCCAGTGGTATAGGCAAGGCCACGTCTATGATCTCGATAGTTGAATTTGGACCCTTGCTGCTGTTGGTAGGTCTTGGATTGCCCGACCTTTGGGTGTCTAAAGATGGTGCGTCATCAAGAAGTCATGCGCGGCAAATCATCGTATGTGTTAAGACCCAAATGTGGCATGGATAGACTGCTTTTAGAGCTGAAAATTTTCCAATGCCCCCCCACTCTCATATATGGTTACGCAAGTTTTCGTGCGTCTTTGATTCTAGAAGTATCCAGAAAACTGTTGTCATATGTAGCTTAGAGATACGGGGACATTATCGTCTCCTCCCCCTACGCCAACTTTTCATTGATTCGGGCCTCGGCTTCTCAGTTTTTTTATCTTTATGACTTGACTTGGAGACAAAAAAAAGGAATCAATCGTCAAATTGTTCGCTGTCGTCTGAATCTGCCGTATGGATGGCTGAAGGACCCAACCTCAGTTGGCATATCAAACACGAGCATCTTGGTCGGTTGGAAGCATCCATTCATTGGATGGTGTGCGGATGGCATGTTACACACGGTAAGATATTTTTCTCTTTCTGTTTTTTTTTTTTTTTTGAGACACCGATGTTCCACGGCATTGCACCGCTTCATGCAGGGTACTGTTCCTGGCGATTCAGCTGTCCACATCGACCGTCAACTACAACATAGACATGCCTTGTTGACCAATACGCTATGGCCAGATAGATGCATGGACGGTATGGTTGAGACTCGGCACCCGCGGTCTGCCGCTCATTCAGCGACCAACGACGAAAATGAGTAGAACAGCAGCTGGAGAGTGGTGAGCGGTGAGCGAACGCATATGCCAATGGCCTTCACCGCTGCACAACAAGGGCCGACTGAACAGAAGCAACTTGACACCAGGCAACTGACCAACAGACCAATGGCTGTGCTGCAATATACGCCTGAGCATGCTAGGCTTGAACCAAACTGATTGCCAAAAGCTCATCACCACCGTCTCGTGGCGTCCGTTTGGTTGAACGAGGGATACGCCGTAAGCACCGAAAGGTTGGCCGGCTTTCAAGATTACAGGAGTGGTGCCGTTGTTATTTCAGAAGTGAAAGCACGCTGGTCCAAGTCCTGACCCCTAGTTACACTCAGCTGAGCGACAGGGTGTCGGAATCACCACCTATCGAGACAACAAGCTCGATCGTCCGTAATCACGACAGTTCAAATCGACGCCTACGCCAAACAACATTTCGAATATGCCATAGCGATGGCAACGCTGACAGCCCAGGTCGATGCCGCCGACTCTTCTAGAATCAAGGAGAGCGCAGTTGAAGATGCTAAGGAGACCCAATCCTTTATTGCGGAAGAGTGCGCAAATGATGGCACAGAGCCGCCAATTTACGAGTTAATGGTCCTCATCGGTAAAGAAAGCTTCGGCAGGGTGTATAAAGCCCGTGGGTTAAAATCAGGGCGACTGGTTGCCGTTAAATTTGAGGAGGGCGACAGCATTCACCACGGCGGCACGGATACATTCGGTGATATTTTAAAGGAAGCTAACACACTGAAACTTCTCAACAATAGAGGAGCGAAAAATACCAATCGGCTTCTTGATACCCATTTCGCTGGCCAATCTGTTTGGACGATTACTGAGTATTGTGCTGGCTGTAGTGTCGCTACTCTGATGAAACCAACTGGGGGATTGCCAGAGAAGTGGATTATGCCGATTTTGCGAGAGGTTACTGAGGCTGTGTATTGAATACCCCATGGCGTCATTCATCGGAATACCAATCTGCTAATGTCCTCATTACCGACATCGGAAGCGTTCAACTCTGTGACTTTGGCGTCGCCGGGATAATCGAGACCAAGTTCGATAAGAGAAGCACTGTTACGGGCACAATCCAGTGGATTGCCCCCGAGCTATTTACCTCCTCAGCATCGTACGGTATTGAGGCTGATATTGGGGCCTTTGGATCAATGGCTTACGAAGTGGCCACCGGACTTCCGCCTAATGCGGCCGGCCCAGTTGATATGGCGAACTTTGGCTCACATCTTGAACAGAACTGTCCACGGCTCGAAGGAGACCAATACTCGCCTCATCTTCGAGATATTATTGCGTTTGGCATGATCCAAGATCCGGCTCAACGACCTAGTATCGAGCAGGTCCAGACACATCCTTATATTGCCCACCACTAGTAAATTTCCTACTACATCACTATCTCAGCTTGTCAAGGCCTATAGACTTTGGGAGATGCAAGGTGGAAGTAGGCAGTCCCTCTTATCCGCAGGCGGTGCGCAGGGGCCTGCAAACATTTCGTCATCTGCTCCTCTGAACGATGAGTGGATCTTTGAAACATTGGATGAGGCTCGCGAAGTAGACCGCGGCGGAGATGCTCACACTGTTCGGAATGCAAATGGGCCGGACGTCCACTTCCTTTGGCAGCCACCAAAACAACCCGGGCGACGTCGGCAACCGAACGTTGTGATCTTGACACCTCACTCGACGGGAACCACTTGTCGCAGTTCGTTGATATGGGGACAATCAGAGGAGGTCATCGGTCAGGCCCCGATGAAGTATACCATCTCAGTCGTCGCCTGACTCAGGATTGGAAGTTTCCTCTTATGGCCCCTATCTCTGCAAGTTGACTATGCTGAAGATCCCGATGAGAACGTTGTCTGCGATTTCGACGCAAGGGATGTATTCATGAGCCAGTCCGTTCGAGTACGCAGTCTAATCGTACTTGAGCGATGAGCCTCGTTGACCTTGATGCCAGCATGCCGAATGAGTTGGGAATCCTGACCCGCCCATCCACCGCTAGTTCCGACAATATATCAATAGGTTCGGATAAAGAAAGACTCCATTCGAGCTTGAAGAACATGTCTTTGATGCAAGCTCATCCTCGCCAACCGTCAGAGAACCATCTATACACGTCACAGATGGTATTGGCTTTGGGGTACCCCACGTACCTGATGATGGATCCCGAAGGACCAACATGTCAACGGTCCGTTTGTTGGATAAGGTTTCCGTGCAGATACAGCCCAGCTTGGATGAAGATCCCCGTTCCCCTCAGCACCCCGTCTCGGTGATTCCAGCTCCACCATCAACCGGCGCGATGCTCGGCACAAGTACCTCAAAGGAATTGAAGGGAGAACTGCAAAGGTTGATCTGGAGCTTGGGCGAGCATCTGCAATTCACTCCTACACGCTGGCAAGCCTGCCTGCTAAACTCGGCGTATAGCCGCGCAGGCATCCTTCAAGCAGCCGCAACGACTTGGCAGTGGTCTATTTCGGCATTTGAGGAAGACAACTTTTTTCAACTGCGGATCCTGTGTGCTCCCGTACACACGTTACGAAAGCCCTTAATGGTTTTGAAGCCTCCGCATATGTGGTCATGCACCTGATGGGTTACGTTTATGGTAGCCCCCTGCCGACAGCATCTTCACCTTGCTCTCCCGCTCATCAGCCACACAGCGTGGAACTCACCTCGCGGATCACGAAGTCGAGTTTACTTTATCTGAAAATTGCTGGGATCTATACTAAGCTAAATGAGTTGATGCAAGATGCTTTATAACAGGTTAAGTCCTTGAAAAATTTCGGCCAACACAACAGCCTCATTTTGGTATATAATCCCCTAGATTCTGTTCATGTCAGACATTAACATTAAACACAACCTTTCCCTTGGCCGATCAAAAAAGAGGGATAAGACCACCGAAGCCTTCAACAACAGGTGTTAATAGCGCGCCTTGGACTTGTTCATCGAGATTGCCATGCCAATGTCCATATTTTACTACGTCGTGATAGTCGTTTGTTTAATCTACTAACCGATTCTAGTCTAATTAACTGGGGGGTGTTGTGTGAGCACACCTACTTCTTCTTTTCTACTTGTTATTAAGCGAACATGTAGTATAAAACTTGATTATCTATTATCTTAAGGGCATTTATTAATAATATATTTGATAAAGGAAAATAAACCTTTAAAAATTTAAATATCGCTAAAGAGCTTATCCGAACCCCTACGAGGCGAGCTCGGGCTCTAGAGCGCGAAACCACTGCGCCACGAAGGCATAGAAGCAACACACCTTATATTAGCAAGAAACCGCATATTGGCACCACGAGAATATTCCACAGCTGCCGGTCACTCTGACCCTGCCGCCACCTTAAACACCATCATGAGTCTCTCATCTTGTCCAAATATAGACATCTGTCCAAGCCACCGTGCTCTGTGCCGCTGCGCCTAGCAGTCTGGTTGGCGCTCTACCATGTTCTCGCCGTCAACGTCCAACTCTCTTGGCAAACAAAAATACAACGTTTGGTATACACCAGACTCATTGTAGTAGAATGATGCGTAGCTATGAATTGGCGCCTCGCGCTTCCGATTGAGATCCCCACTAGAATGTATCCGGTTAATGTCACTGATGTGTATTTGTAAAGGGGATGGAGCGCAACATACAAGGCAGTTTCAACATGTCTCTATATTTCCCACTGGAAGCCCACTCTTGGTTGCATTTTTCCAACATTATTTCGAAATTCTCCACCGTCTCCGCATCGCTTTTCATGTAGGTAAAGACGGGCACGTATAACTTGACTTCAGGGAGGTCTCTGCCAGGGGTAATCTCCAAGGAAAGGAACAGCTTCATGGCTTGTTGTGCGGCGTCGTTTACCGGCTTTTCATAATCGTCAGCGACTTCGTCCTTCTCCTGAATCATCAGGTGCCAAATTGTCCTTAGGGTTTCTAAGCCTTTTACAGTCGTTTCGTCCTGACGTCGGCCGCCTAGGGTTAAACATTGCCGCACCGTATTAAACGAATTAGTAGTGGTATGAAGGTACATTTTGACTCGAGCGCCATGTAAATCCTCTTCTTTAACGAGGTCTATCGACAACATGTCAATAGAAGGTGATACCACACCTTCGAGTAGGAATCTGCTGCCAGTCAACAAGAGGAACTAGTAGCAAAATCTAATCAAGGAAAAGTAGACCAAGATATCATGCTAGACCTACTCTGATATGGCCTCGACAGCTTTGGAGTTTATTGGAGGTTCCAGATTACGTAAAAGGCTCCAAATAGCCTCATTTGTACAGCTACCAGACCCAATCTCTTTGACTTTTGGACTAACGTACAACTTGGGACGAGCCCGGGGTCCATCCAAGTCCAAAGCAAAAGCAGCAAAGGGCAGCCTTGATACGGGTTTTGTTTCCAGTCCAGGGGGCAGGAGGCTCGTCATCCACTGTTGCACGTTTTCCTGTGATCTTTTTGCTTCTTCGGCGGTGGGAATAAAGGCCTCTAGTAGCTCATCACTCCAACGTCTGCTGACCCTAGTTCTGCGCAAAGGGAGGTTAAGCATTTCTGGACCGTCTCCACCGCATATATATCGGCATCGTCGGGCCAAGCCGAGCCCAGGATCTCGGCGCAATATCTCACACTCGGCTTTCCGGAACGAAGATTAAGGCTAATCTCGATCGGCGAACCACTATTTGTAAGCGAGCTTTTAATAGGATGGGACGCTGTTGGTCGAGGTCCAATATTAGGGAGGATATGGTCGCAGAGAATTCGAATGTGTTCCCCTTGGTCTGCAGCTGAATATGCCCCAGCTGCCCTTAGGAAAGCAAGGATGGGTGAGATGCTATGGCGCATCCAAAAGCCCAGGTCCAAGCTGGTGTCCGGGCGAGTTTGACCAGCCATTGCAGCGTATTGCATATAAGGCCGACGAATAGAATCGACTTCGTGTACCAGGAAGAGAAGCACTGCTGGGGGTGTATAGGTGGTCAGACTTGTGATGCGCCTTCCTATAGGTCTATGAGGATCTGTTGGAGTATAAAACAAAGAAATACCCGAGGCTCTTTACTAGTATTTCGCGCATGCTGTTTTATACAAGGTTTTCTTACTTGATGTGTCCCAATGTCGGGCGCAGTGGGAAGACGTGCATAGTCAGTTCTGCAGGCGAAGTCGATTCTGGTAACCAACCCGACGGCTGCATGCATGTGATTTACGGGGCTGTACGAAGCCCCAATTTCAACATGTATTTGCTACTTGACCGAAATTGAAGCTGTACGGCGCTACGAGCATGCGGGTTGACCTGATTAGTATCTCTGGTCGATGGTTGGTGTCAGGGCCACACAGAGAGAGAGCCACGAGGGCACACTTACAGGCTGATATCGGTGATATTTGTCCAATGGCCGCTATCGATGGATCCTTTTGCTCCATAGCTGAACAGTCAAACCCGACAACCGTCGTGACACTCGGCCTGAATCACACCCTATCCCGTCCCATCTTCCCATTCTTGACCCCCTGTCCCCCCTTCCCTACCCGACGTGCATGAAGAAAAGCTCCTAATATAGATTTTAAACGAATTTAGAGATCCCGCAGCCATTGACTCTTTGTGTTGTCCTCCTTCCTGGGGTTCCCCCCTCACCCCAACGCTCGCCCACGTCTCTTTAACAGTCTATTTTAAAATCCCCAACTATCTACATTCCCTTCATAAACTTGGGTACTTGTCGCAGCCTCTCTCAATCAAGGCCACGACCAAAGACCTGTTGGAACGATGAGTTAGCTCCCCCTGACCCGCGCCTAACGGCCGAAGAGAGGCGCGGCTCATTCTCCAGGTCTCCTTTCCAGGGCACCACAAGGATTCCTGCCGTGCCGCACAACGCCACGACGCACTGCAACTCTCCGGATGTCGTGTCACATCGCGGCTGTCAATGATGTGCCCTGGTTTACGGCCTTGAGGCATGTGCTCAAATGCCGCACCTTCTTGATGCCCTCTGTTCCTGTGGTGGCGGGTACATGAAATGATGGTAGGGCGCACTACTCCGTACTCATCCGATAATAGCTCCCAGGTGCCACTTTAGTTCATATCCCATGGGCTAACCCCAACCCTAACCGCTAAACTCTTGGGGAGGGGTAGTATCGAGTGAGCAGGGGCTAGTATCGGGTGAGCACCCGCACCTAATATCATCAATTGATGTCTTGACGTCCCTCGTTCCAGTGGGCCGCGGAAGAATGTCCCGAACAAACAACTCCTGTCCTTGATCTGGTTGTTCAGCGCCTCTATTTGTCGTTCCATTTGTATTAATGCATAATGTGATGTCTTGCATTTGTAGCATCTGCATGAACTTGGCGATTGTCTGTCTCGATAGATTTGTTTAGGATAAGTCAGACAATGTGAGTGAAACTTAAATTTCCATTAATAAAGGAGTGCATATTTAGCTTTCTACATAATGAGCGATTTTCCGCCAAAGACGGGACATCTTGGTGAGTGAGCTTCTTGATCTTGATACAGAGTTGGTCATACCAACTGTAACTAGTTCGGAAGAAGGCACTCATATGACTAATATTTGGCCTCATTTATATCCCCATCATATCCATTATCTGTGTATACACGTCGCAATTTAGTCCTCAGCCTAATTGATTGCCCAGTGAGCAGCCCGGTAGTTTAGAGTTTAGCTTCTCGTTACCGCATTCTACAACAAGAAGCTTCTGCACACACGTAGAGCCCATCCATTAATCTGCTGGCAAATATCAGGTGGTCACTGGTAATGTATCCCTGCGGCCGCGGAAAATCTGACGCTATCAAAGCTGGCAAGACTGTCTCTCAAATCCCGCCGCATGGAGGGCATCGGCATCAGATTCCTTCCCCGGAAAGCCCATTTCGTTACTTCGAATCAGTGAAGCATGCTTTGCGCTCCGAGGGGTAATTTTGTAAGGAAAAGGAGCCGGGTGATCAATGAGTCCTAGTCTGCTAGCCAC
Source organism: Metarhizium acridum (assembly GCF_019434415.1). Classification (NCBI taxonomy): domain Eukaryota; kingdom Fungi; phylum Ascomycota; class Sordariomycetes; order Hypocreales; family Clavicipitaceae; genus Metarhizium; species Metarhizium acridum. Next base: position 884,808 of record NW_027094041.1, on the reverse strand, counting down.
CACCGGCTCTATTTCCTTGCCCTCGTCATCAAGAGCCTTGCTGATATCAAATACGGCTAGGAACTGGGCAATTGTAAGAAAAAGAGTGGCATCAACCAGGTATCTTCCCGGACAAACTCTGCGCCCAAACCCAAATACCACCTTTGCGGGATCTGGCTCATCCCGCGGCGCCAGGTACCTCGCAGGGTCGAATGAATCCGGATCCGCGTATACCTGGGGATCGTGGAGGAGCCATCGCACGGCGGGCAGTATAATGGCGCCCTTGGGAATAAGGTATCCCTGCAAGATGATGTCTTCGCTGGTGGCATGCGGCATGCCCATTGGTGTTATGGGAAACCACCGCAGCGCTTCCTTGACGACGCCGTTCACATACGGAAGTTTGCTGCGATCCTCAAACTGCGGCAGACGATCAGAGCCCGTCAAGCTATCAATCTCGTCCTGCGCCTGTCGCTGAAACCTTGGGAAACTTGCTAAGGGCGAGAACCACGCTGCAAAGAGCAGAGACGGCGGTATCTGAACCGGCAGCGTACAAGACTCCCGCTGACCACTTGATAGTCTCCACGGCCACAGAGTCGAGCTTCAGGTCCTCGTCTTCCAGTTCTTGAATTAGCCTAGATACATAGGAAGGTGTATGAATCTTCTGCGCCATCTGCTGCTTCACAAAGTTGTATGGAACATCGGTAACCATCCTATTGATATCCGTCGTCTTCTTGGCAATTCTTTGGAATGAAGCGCCAGGGAACCACTCGGGGACGTGTTTGAGAGCAGGCAAGAGATCGACTGCATGGCCCATAGGTACGAGGGCCTCGGAAGCCCTTGCCATCATTTCTTCGATCAGTTGGACCAACGGGTCTATTTGTCTGTGCTGAACAGTGTAGCCGTATGTTATCTTCAGTGTGATGGCTCCGGCTTGACTATTTGCTTCATCTTCAGTCACTCCAGACGATAGTTGCGTGGAATCTGGCCATGGTAGTTGAGCTTACGTTTTAAAGTATTGCGGGAGATTCTGCGGATCCTCCAGAAGCCGCAGAAGCAATCGTCCAACTTCTTCCTCTTGCACAGCATGATACTGCTCCGCTAATGCCTTGGTCCCGAGTTGCTGGTGTACGGCTCTGCGCTGCCTTCGGAAGCTGTCGTCGTATGATCGGAGCGAAAGGTACTTGCCGAAACCAGACAAGTTATGCGCAAACTCGAGTCGCGGCCGGTCTGATGTCATGAGTGACTTCTTTTCCAGTAATTCGTGAACGGCCTCTAGGTCATGAATGATCACCATGGTCTGCCCGAGAACGGTAACGGAGCTGATGGGGCCGTAGGTGTCCTTGTGCTTGAGCCAATGTTGATACTCAGGCACGTCCTGCGAAGGTAGGTCCGTAATATTCCCAAGCAGTGGCCATGGCTTCGGGCCGGGCGGGAGCTGGGCTTTCCTTTGCCCGCGAATATATAATCTGTACACCAAGTAGACACAGGCAAGAAGGGCACTGGCCGTGATGGAAGAAAGCATTGTTGCTGTAACGATTGTGAACCGAGATCATGTATAAGCATACTCCGACAGAGTGAGAGAGATGAGGGATACTACGCGTATTTAAGCGCACCTCTACAAGCCGCATAGATGCAGGACGACAAAACTGGCGGCAAGCAAAGGACGGAGGCCGGGGAGATTGTCGTCACGTCCGAGCCGACACAATGACGCTGACGATGACGTGGCAGGTTGACTGGATACGGAAAGTGCTTCTGCAGGAATGAATTGTAATCAGAACTGCTAGGCGCCTAATGCATCCCAACAGCCTTGCCCCTGACAGTGAGGGATGGAGGCATCGGGGCACGCGACGTATTTTTTGGTATGTTGTATACATCCACTCAGACATTTCAGTTATCCTATAACTCAGGACCTATCGGTTATGTTTAGAAGAAGAGACGGGGGGAAAATTCGAGATCCAGCGTTTACTTGGTGTGCTGGTGGGCATCGCGAACATTGCTGGTCCTACAGCGGTTCTCAAGAAACTGATTGGAGCAAGCCCCAAGAGTCTGTAGACATTTGAGAGTTCCCAAAGGCTTTCCAAAAGGAGCCACGGCTGCTTAAAGACTCAAGACTGCTAAGAGAGAATCCTGCTGGTAGAAGGCTCCAGGGATGTTCCCATGTACAAGGTCTTTGCCAACGGCGCAGAGAAAACCGCCACCAGCCAAGGGTATACGATTGATCAGAAAGACCGCTATCAAGAACATACGTCTGAAGTAGTTTATTGTTCCCCAGAAATGTCGATCACGAGGATGACATCAAGGATGTCTAGATCGACTTCGAAATCGCCCGATGCCACAACCCATTCGTTTTAGTCTTGCCTCTAGCGTCTTGCTGAGAAATTAGCACAATAATTACAACAAGGGCTGTGACGCGGAAGCATTCAAAAAATGAAAAATATTCCATACAGGAGTGTCTTCCAAAATCAACCAACAAATGATGGACCTTGGGGCAGACAACCAGGGTGGCCTACTCATGATTGCTTGGTGTCATTTTCAATAGTTCGCCAGCACCTAGGAGACAACCTGAAGGAAACTTGAGACCTTATAACCAATCGTCATCACCTTAGAGTAAACTGAGCTGCGTAAATGCAGGCTTTCGTTTCCTCGAAAGTGGGGTTGAGAGGAGAAAACAAGGTAAAGTGTGTGTCATGAGATCTTTCTTCAACAAGGTTTATTGCACAGCTACATGCGGCACCGGAACCAATGCAAGCGACTTCGTTCATGGCGGCGCCACCCTCTTGGTAAGCTTAATAATGTCGCCATTCTGCTCACCACGATGTAGGTTGGATTCGCCACTAGACGTGTGGACGGACGATGCCGGTCTTGCGGGAGGCGCTCTGCGGCCTCGTCATCTTATCACTCTTGTACTACGGAGTCTTGTTTCTGTATATAACATGGATTAAACAGTTGATTACGGGCAAGCTGATTCTCGTACAGGACCAAGACTGCGTTTATATCAAGAGCTGAATGGCTTTTTCATTCACTTCGTTATCTACACTTCTGTGCTAGCGCTTTCTTGGCATTTCAGGTGATTCCAAGACTAGAGAGGTCGTGTGACCTGAGTCTTACGACGGACTGCTGCAGAGAATGTATAGTGTAGGGAGTAGTACGTCTATCTGGCAAGACAAGGACACTAGCATTGTGCTTCCTCATTCTGCCCAGTGTGTAATAATTGTTGTCTGTCGAGGGAAGAAATTCCAGTCCGCGGTGCTTATCATCTAGGATGGCCCGCGCAGTAACTTATTCCACAGCAGAGATCTGGCCGACGGTGAAGTCTTGAGGGTCGGCATACAGAATCATGACGCCCTGAAGCTTTGAGGTCTCCCAACAAATCTTGTAATTACTGATGAAATGCCCGAAAGACCAGGCGTGGAGTAGAAATCTGTGTCTTCAGCGGCTGGAATCAACGTTTCTTGTTGGAGAGCCAACATCAGAGATGGGTCAGAAATGGGCCGTCATCAAGCACCCCTGCCGCCATGCATATCTGCGTGTGATACTAGTCATCTCTGTAGTATCGGACCAGTCATCTTAATGGGAAACGATGATATCACTCCATAATCTCGGGTCAGCTGCAAAATAACGTCCGAAATTACTTAACACTAAATACCAGTCAGATGAAGCCCTGTCTCCAATGATGTCTGCCAAGTCAAACCTTGCATCCGAGTGAGGGGATAGGTTAGACCGAATTTGATTCGTCGATGCGGGCGTCCAGTAGTTATTAATGTCATGTTCTCCCAATATGGCGGGAGGCGGGTCGATCTTGTCTTAGTAACTGCTTTCCACTCCGGTCACCAACCAAAATGCGACTGGTATTTTACATTGACCTTGTAGCAACGATAGTCAGCTGATGTCTGATAGCAGTCGCCTTGAAAATTCGGCTTGATGCCAACTGGCAGTCGTTCACTTATAAGTGTACTCGAGAAGCCGGACATATTGTAAGCACATCTACTAACATGAGCACTGACTTTTGCAAGCCGAAAAGATGCTGGCTCTCAATTCTAGTAACATGATACTATTTGTTCTTGTACTATCGACGGAGCAGGCATTTACGTCTAAATGAGTAGTAACCCCCGGTCACTGGTAGAAGGCTCATACGCATGCCAACTCTAGCAACATGTTAGAGTGTCAACGGAATATAAGGGGTTAAAATTGCTTCTCAAGCAGAATGTGTTGTTTTTGTGACGGGGTAATCAATGTCAATTCTTGACATCCGGATGGCTAACGAAGCGTGATGGCTTGCAAACTAATACATGACAATCAGATCTAGAGTTCTCGGGTCCCTTTTTTTTTACGTTTGCACCACCTGCTGAACCTGTACCAAATGACGCTACAAGGCCTGGGTGAGGTGTTAATAGCGGCCACTTCTGCAAAAGTGAGTGCTGCGGGGTTATTATTGTAACATTTGAAGGCTGAGGCCTACCACCATCTTGGTAACGATCACCTTCGATCTCCTTGGGTGCAAAAAACCTGCGGACTGATTAGGACAGGGAATCACTGCCTTTCGAGTCACTTACTATGGGGCCGCGGTAGTTGCTTGAAGGCTGAGTATCCAAATAGCAGTAATTGTGACGTATCGGCATTAGAGAGTGGCAACCAGGCTTTTACGCTTACCAGAGAAGAACCTGGCCGCTGTTGCGTGCCAGAGGATATAATAGTCTGCAAAACGGTCAGCCCGGCTTGATATCGTAAAACATCCTATAGAACACCGGTCAGGTACCTAAATCTTTACCTTATTCCGTTATAGTTGGTAAATAATACAGGTGGCTGTGTCATTTATCGTAGTAACGGATATGCTGATGTGGAGGCCTATCTCTGTAGCAGGGGACGAATCGAATATGCATTAAGATAAACCAAAGACCTTCTTTAATGCCGCATTTATATTTTATGATGGATGTCTATCATCTAAGATCACTGATCAAAGTTTCTGCTAAAAAAGGGCCCATAAAGGAATCTAAGAGAGAGGAAACTCGGCTACCTAACGCGGTCGAAAGACTTCTCGCGTAAGTGATTTCAAAGTAATAATATAATCGTTTATTAACCTTCCTTTTATACTAAGATTAAAAATACTTATCGCGCCTATATAAATATAATACTAGTATTCTCCTTGGTCGATTCCAGCTATCACATATATGCTTACCTAAGCTGGTGCCAAAAAGCATGTTGAACTTATACTACACGGGGTACGGCTGCCCAACGTGTGCCTATAACTCCTAAAGAAATTATAATGGAACAGCACACGAATCATTGCCGTATTTAGCTTGAATCGAGTGCGTATACCATGACCTCCGCATAAGAGGCTACTGTCTAGATACAAGTACACACCTCGCTTTGTTCCAAAGATTCGCATGCACACGTCGCAGACAAGTCTATAGGCAGCGGGAGGATCATTGGCTACGGAGGTTGTTGCCTGCAGGCAGCAATGCATTCAAGCCTGCCAGATGTCCGATCCGTTTCCCATCCTTCATCGACGAATCAGCTGAAGGACAGTCACCGACATTTCCTTTTCAGCCATTCTGTAAAATTTTCGACTATCGACAGTGACAGCAGCGGGTTTAAAACTTCGAGTCGTTCTTAGATGGCTATCTTGCCAAGATGGACAACGGACGTCGTTGGCGCGAAGATCACGCAAGAACAGGCTCCTCCCCGCCGCCAAAGCGAAAAAGAACTTCCCACAATGGTCCGAGCAGTGTGGATAACGGGATTCAAAATGGTTCGGCCGCCCTACGATGCGATCAATACAATATAGCCTGGATCTGCGCGCTGCATTTCGAGATGGCTGCAGCTCGGGCCATGTTGGACGATTTTCATGAGCCTTTGCTGGCGCATGCGACTGACACCAACACTTACATTTTGGGAAGCATCCAGCGGCACAATATCGTCATTGCGTGCTTGCCGACTGCACAGCACGGGATGAATAACGCGGCAATCGTTGCGACCAACCTGCGACGAACCTTCCCATCGATCCGCCTGGGTTTAATGGTGGGAGTTGGAGGCGGAGCGCCGGGCATGGCCGATATTCGCTTGGGAGACGTTGTCGTAGGAACGAGGGTGATGCAGTATGACTTGGGGAAAATCGTTGGAGAGGGACAGTTTGAGGGAACGGCGACGTGGAGGATTCCGCACCAGTCGCTCGGTACAGCCGTGTCAGTCCTTCGATCAAAACACGAGCTAGAGCCCAGTCGTATCCCGCACATCCTAGGAGAGAAACTGGAAAGGCAGCCCGACTTCCTTCGCCCGAGGTTACGGGATCGCCTTTTCTCTGCCACGTATAATCACCAAGTTCCGACGGGTAGCTGCGACGAGTGCGACCCTTCCAAGCTGGTTCCACGAAGCACACGCATATCAGGAGATCCAGTGATACATTATGGCGGGATCGCCTCGGCGAACCAAGTCATGAAAAGCAGCGCCGTCCGGGACAACGTAGCTCGACGCCTTGACGTTAAATGTTTCGAGATGGAAACCTCTGGCCTTATGGACACTTTTTCTTGTCTCCCAATTCGGGGAATATCTGACTACTCGGATTCCCATAAGAGCGACGAATGGCAAAGATATGCAGCGGCTGTCGCCGCCGCATACGCTAGGGAGTTGATAGAGGCTCTACCAAAGACCCATGCGCAGACACAGGCTGTTGACCTGCCCGACTCTCGTAAGCTAGTTAAACTTCAGCTAATTGGCAACGTATCCCGATCAGTGTGTCCCACCTTCAAGTGTAGATCAAAATACATCGCATCATCATCGTCGACGATTGCTAGACTCACTTAGGTTCGACCAAATTGACTCCCGCAAATTAAGCATCAAGAATGCTCACGCAAAAACATTCCGATGGCTTCTCAATCATCAGGACTATAAGACCTAGCTTGATCCTAGACGGCTTGCTGACCACCACGGCTTTCTATGAATTCGTGGAAAACCCGGCGCTGGCAAGTCGACAGGCCTTAAAAAATAATTATAAGGCGATGGTAACGCTTCTTATTAATAACAAAGCAGCCGTTAATACCAGCGATAAGAATAGCAGGACACCACTTATATCAGCGTCAGCGAACGGCCACGAGGCGGTAGTGAGGTTTCTTATCGACAATGGAACAGATGTCAATGCCTGCGATCATCTTGGCCGGACACCGCTCACACGAGCCTTAACGAATAGCTACGAGGCGGTGGCGACATTTCTTGTGGATGCAGGAGCAGTTCGATAGTTACCAGCGGACGCAAGATTGCGAACTCAATGAATTGAAGTTGTTTCAACCACCACGAGGACGACACAGAGAAGCGCAAGAAGCCGAACAGCAACAGTGTGGTTTACAGAATTGTATGGGCCTGTTACCAATCTCAAACTTCGTTTCGCCCATGCTTTTTTCTCGTTCACAAGTCAATATGCAACTCCCGCGGCTCATTCTCAAGGCCAGTATCGAGGGGCTCTCTTGACAAGGTAAAAAACAAGCCCGTTGGTGAGGTAATTATTACAGTGGCGCAGGTCGGAACGGCAGCAGTTTTGTACTTGCTTGCCCTAGCGGTTCTCTACAAGTTTACTAACAAGTTCACAGCGCTCTTGTGAGTCATTATAGGTGCCGTCGCCGGACAATTTCTCTTTAAATTAGATTTGGTGATAGAGATCCATAAAGGGCAAACGCAGGTCAAACACATGTCGTGTAATGTGTGTAGACGTGGGGCTCGTACCTGGGGACGATACATGGTGTCATCGTTGTTTTTACGAGGATGGAGTTGTGTAAGCACCACGCTCTTTTAAGAATTATACGAGAATGGGGTAATTTTGACTGTATAGAGCCTGGCGGAGCTTTCAACATGACTCTCAATGCCACCAAGAAGAGCAGAGTGATGTCTAAGAGAGGTCGGCCAAGCTTTTGAGATGCGAACAGCTTTAGAGACGAGTCAATGAAGTTCTGCACAAAGGCCACATTTCTCCCATATACGGCGTATTGTCGACTCCCCGAGATGTTACTATCAAGGCAGCCAAAGGTGCCATAAATCGCCTACGACATCACTTCCGGGCGGCGAGACAATGTATAGCATCTCGCTGATGAAATTGGACAGATGGTAAATGCCGAGCAGACGGCATCTCAAGTCCTTGGCATGTTACAAGAAAACTGCGGTCGACTGGAACATTGCATGCTGCCTTCTACGGCTTTGGTAGAACGAGACCTAATTGGCAAGGTTGGTTGGCTCGAGCAGCCCAGGTTTGCGTGATTGCACCACAAGCAGAGCATTGCAGGTGAGCTTTGGGCAACGAATCAATTTTGCAGAACTGCGGGATGAAATGAACTTTCCCCGGTGATGAGGGGGAGACAACAAACGAGACGCTGGCACGCTGATGGCTGAAGTCTGGTTCGTTTCCTTTTGTGCATCACATGGTATCCAGGAAAATAAACGCTCAGTCTCAGCACCCTGAATCTTCGAAAATACTTCAAGCAGCTACTGGATTATATGGCAGCACCTGTTGCGCAGATGGCCTGTGCTGAGAGCATTGCACTCTTGTACCTTCTGCATTCAGTTCCCAGCCAGCCATCTGCAAACCCCGTGGCCTCGTTCCTCGCCAGTCAATCTAAACATTATATCCTCCCGTTTGAGAAAGAGCGCTTTTTGACTAGCACTCTTGCATTTCTTTCGAGTATTGACGATGATCCCAATCATATACCCGCAATTTGTGTGCAGGAGGACTCTCAGGCCGGGTCTTTGAAGGTATTCATAGCTGTCAATGAGGCTAAGCGGGGTGACAGCCACTCGGTTTTACAGGACTTGAAACACGGCTTCGAGGGAATCTTTCGATACTGTCCAGAGCATCACCCAGTGAGTGCCTCCAGATAGCAGCTCTAAGATTGAATAGGGACTAAGAATGTCGGAACCTAGCCGCTCATAATGATGTCTTTGCTGCCGTTGTATCGATGTGCTCTAAGCGAATTCTCTGCCGTTTGCGCCTCTCTGGAAGGAAAACGCCAAAACTGTCGATGAAAAGCCTTCTCTTACTCTCTTTACGGCCACTCGCGAAATGTTCTTCGCAGTTCACCGAAAAGGCAAAACGCGCAATTAAACTTCTTGACTCGTGGACAAATCATCAAACGTTGGGTCGACTGCAAAATGTTGTGCAGGGCGTGTACGAGTTGGCACAAATCAAGGGTGTTTCGGAATTACTGGATGCAATACCTAATCGAGAAATGGACCCAAGTTCGAGAAGAAGCTTGCTAAACATGATCAAAAAAGTAGCAAGGTATCGTTCCTCGGCCATGTTTCTATGCCGCACCGCGAAGAAGTTCCCCATAACGCAAGCAATGGAAGCCGTGCCCGTTACCTTGCCCAGAAGCGCGTTTCAAAATCACCAACATCGCAGCATCCCATCACTCGACTCCTTTCTGAAAAATTCCGGGGTATTCTACGGCCAAAAAAGGGACCATGGTCAGTTTTTCCGTCTGCTGCAATGCAGTGAACAACAGGCTAGTGATCTGTTCGTGAAGCAGACGAGAAAGACGTTATCAGAAGCGAAGATCCACGCGGAGATGCAGCTCATCTTCCACTGCGAAATAGAGCAATGCGCTCCCTTTCCCCGGGTTATCAGTTCTAGCAAGGATGCTTGCTTCTTATGCAATGCTTTTATCCAAATGCACGGCAAGTTTTATACTCCGCGGTGTCATGGACGGCTATATCCAGGCTGGCGTCTCCCAATATGTCCCGAAACAACTGCTTTCGAGCAGCAGTTCGTCGATTACCTGTTGGCTGAGGCTCGAAATAGCATACAACTGCTACTTTCTAGGCGAAAGAGAAGCGTATACCCAGACCCAAACGAAAGTACGGTATTGACTATACCTATGTCATCGTCTACAGTGAGCTGTATATTACCAGCGACTACCGAGGCCATATCTAACCCATCACCTGAATTATCAAAGACTGCTTCAATAATCCAGGGGGTAGATCTCAGCGGTGACACGTCTTTTCAAGCTTCGCATTTAGATGAAGAAGAAGAGATGTTCAGCCAGGAACGGCCAAGGTCTGTTCAATCCAATGGCGTGAAATCCAGCCTTGCAAGCTCAAAGTCAACATCTGAAGCTGAAGCTAGACCGGAAAATGATGACAGTAGGGCATCGAAACGTGAAACTGCCAGAGCTATCGGACACATCAACTACTTACCATGCTCTGCTGTTGATTTGGTACCCCTGAGGCTTACCAGCAAGGACCTGCCTTTCCATCAACGTGTGACGATTGATCAAATGCCTATTCAACTCAGCTACGGAATGCTAACGTTTTTGTTTGAGTTTGGCACCGTAAGACATGGACGAATGTCCATTACTCAGCAAGATACGACCTGTGTCGGGACAACTACACCAATCAATGTGTTGGACATTCCAACACATAGTGAATTGAAAGTCGGGTGCTCCAAGGGTGCATCCCGATTCTCTATATTTATTTCGGCATCGGCGATTCTAAGTTTCGAATTCGTCTGGTGTGAGGCCGAAGCTATCAGCGAGCTACTAGCAGACTAATTGCGAAGACATGATTAAACTATACGACAGCTTCTCGCTTATATAGCTCCGTAGCCTAATGGATTGACTCACCATGTCTCCCGAACGTAGTCTCCCTTTGAATGCGGATTGCCTCAAAGACGCAGATTAGTGGGTTATGTTGATCTACTGTCCATGATTGCCTGCAGACCTGCGTATTTGGATACGATATCGATATCAACTCTGCTATCTGGATATATCAATATTGATATATATCGATATTCATATAACTTTCTGCCTCTTAAATGGATAATCTCATATTCAGATTAATATCCACCTACTGTCGCTCGCTCCGATTGGCTGCAATGATCTTGTCACCTAACTAAATCATGAAAAGACTTCCCTCAAATTCAACATTGCCGTGCCACTCACTAGATGTATCCACTTGCTCTGGGAGGTAGCTCAATGAGATGAATGTGTCCTTTGGCGATATCACAGTTACTGACCGCATCTTAGACGACGCCGATGTCTTGGAACCCTTTTATTAATGCACTGCTAACCTGGATAACTGGCTCTCCTCTCAAGTGGTACTACATCGCGATAGAACGAAAACATATCCGCGGCTATCCCTCATGCCAATCAAGGCCCTCTTAATTCCTCCTGGATCATCTAATGTTGAGTCTCATCTCTTATTAGAATGGTGTACGCTCTCGTTGGGTAGAGAGAGCCCCGGCGGAGGTTGAGTAAAACTTGAGTGTGTGGGCACCTGAATACGAGAGGGTATTATTGTAACCAGGTCTCACAGCAGTAGAGGGGCTATTTCGAGGATGGCTGTTGAGTTTAGCGTTGAAGCAGAAGCAGAGGTCTTTCTAGAGTAGGATAATTTGATGTCCTTTTTTCTAGAATACAAGAGCTTAACATGGCTTATCTAGATATTAACCTTGCTAAAGTGGCTACGTGGCTATACGGATATCTATCTGGATATATTCATATCCAGATAACTTTCTCCACATATCCGGATATCGATATAAAGGCCAGGTACTCGGTGGATATCGATATACGCACGTCTGAGATTCCCCTCGTCTCACACCTTTTGTCGTGGTATGCATTGACTATGAGTTGGTGATTGAACACTTCTGTCAGAAGATGAGTAAGGTCTTCCGCAAATTGTCTTATAACTTTTTTCATGCCGTTAATGCAGTTATGGAAGAAAACTATCCTGCTTGAGGCGGGCGGCATTCTACCCTTCAGCAAGTGAGGCGTCAAATGCAGGCATTAAGGTGTCGCCGAATGTACTTGAAGCACGCGATGGTGCACTGGAGCAGCGGCACATGTCAATGCTTCATGCGCTTCTAGGATAAGGCACCTACATGCCAGAACCTTACAAGCTTATCATCCTTATTGTGCAAAAGGCCATCGTACAGCACGGCATCTCACGGAGCTTGGTGAGCGATCGCTACAACAACAGATATAAAGTTTAATGACACCAGTAATGAGAGCCATAGAGATTTCTTTATTCCCCGAGAATCGAGGACCTCCGCACATTTCCAGAAGGATTCGCCCGTCACCAGCGTCGCATTCGTCTGCTGTTCTGCCTCGTCCACGCCTCCGGCATCCAGTGAAGCGACCAACCATGCCAAGGAGACAAGTCAAGTTTCTGCACCTACAGACACGTTGGGGCCCAAAAGTCCAACTAAATTGCACCTGGCCTACTACTGCCATAGGCTTGGTGGGTGTCTGGCCTGTTCCTGTAGTTATCAGAGTGAGAGGCTAGGCCTAGTATGTACGTTAACATGTCAACTGGCTCTGGGGACAAGTGGCTCCCTCTACTAATTTGCACGCGTGCGGGTACATGAGAATGAATGCCAAGTTTATTACTAGCGCCTTCGCTTATTTCTACACTGCCACTTCTCTATATTTAACGGGTACCACATATCATACTTATATACGTATTATTATTAACTTACTAACTTATTAAAAAGAAAAATAAAAAAAAACGGGCTAGAGGGGGGGCATTAGTAACACTGTATTTTGGCCGCACCTAGGCCAGGGAACCGTAACTAACCACGCAAGAATGTGAGTATTATATTTCATCCAAGACCATTATGTGTTATCCGCCGGCTTGAGTGTCGACTTGAGTATCGGTAACGTCGGGTCCTGCAATACATCATATTGGCACCTAGCACCGTACATTTCCCCAATCATGGACTCATAACACAGCATTCCATAGAATGCAAAAGTTCCCGCAAACCGACCTCTTCGTCTGCGAAAAGTTGAATATGGAGCTATCCGGATCTGCGGGCGGACAGAGAAACACCCCGTGACGCTTATCGTATCCCTCAAGACGCCGTCAATTTGGCAGGAATCCTGCGATTTGAAAGTGACACCGATTCTTCTGAAGATGAATCGCCTGCCACGATTGCGACGTTGGTTATACCCTCCTATGACGGTGGCTGCTCATGGCCAGGATCAGGAGGTTCAGGATAGCCTGCATGGACTGTGCTGCCTTCGTCGTTGTCGTCAGGGGAGGGAGAAAAGCCCTTGCAAATCAAGCACAAGGTATCCCCGGGTTTCTGTACAGGATGCCTGCAACGACTGCATCTCTTGCGCCGAGTCTCGCCGGCCGACTGGGACTCTTTGCCGGGCAAAGCGTTGCCGAAGCGCCTGGCAATATTCGAAACGAACCCCATGTCATTCGTAGTAAGAAGGATGTGGGGATCAAGAAAACATATGCTTTGTAGATTGGTGCTAAAGAATTTTGCTGGAGACAATTTGGTCGTGTGTGCTTGTGTAGGATGCTGCTTCTGGGACACTGAGCAAATGCATGGAATTTCGTAATATCGGTGGCCTCTGACTTTATATAGACTTGTTCAGTAGCTGTACTGAAATATACATTTTGAGTGCGTGTAGTGAATTTATTGAGTTCAGTCGAGTTCGGGGTGGCACTACTGGCCTGGCCGCATGGACAGGCTCGTAGAGTGTTTGGTATCAGTTCACTACGCCATGGTGTAAGCGCCACTTTGCTCCCACTGATAAACGCGAAGATGTGAAGACTTGGACTTTTGTTCGCCAAATCATTGATTTTCATTACCTGGTGTTTCTTGTAGTGAACCAGATGAGTAGCCATCTCTGCCGCATGACGAATGAAGAGTCGATACTAGTATCTTTGTACTATTCGATTTTTGCCCCTTTTCTTTATCAAGACTTTAAAAACTTGTGCGTAGCCTTTTTCACATTTCTTTTTCTGGCATGCCATAGTTTAGTTGAGTTCTGGCTATTTTGGAAGTGAACGGAGCGAGGCTCGAAGAGTGCCTGGCTGGGGCGCCACCAAGCTATGGCGCATTATACTACTGCCAAACCAGCTCGAATAGAGCATTATAGTGTTTGTGTACGTGTGGGTAGGTTTAGGCCAAATATATTTTTCCAGACGGTATTTTAGCACCCACGCCGCTGCTTATTTGCCCGAGTGTGACGGTATTCGCGATAAACTTTCTTATTTTACGCGCTTCACGCACCAAATATCAAGCAACAGATGTGTATTTTCCACGATTGTGCGCTTCAAATAGCAACGGCGCTGATTGTTTCAGTTGCAGAGCAATCGTAGTGCTGGCTGCGACGTCTGTGAAGAGTACTCCATCACTCAAAAGTTGAGTAATGGATAAACTGACTACAAGATGTGTCCATCTGGCCGAATTGCCTCAAGCGTAGCAACTTGATAAACTCGGATGGTGGCAAGGAGGCTACATGTATTGAACATGGCCTAAACACGGCTTGAACAAAGGCCCAAAGAAAGCCACACAAAGGTTGGTTCTATGTGTGGCATCCGGCATGACGGGCCCTTTTCTTGACTAATCACGGCCAGAACAGCCCCGAGTTTGATGGCCACGTGTGAGGGCGGACATTGCGGCAACGGACCAGTTGACGGGTTGAGGCAAAGCATTGCGCCGGGGTCAAGGCTCAGCCTCAATTCCCGTATTCCTCGTACAACGCTTCGAATGCGAGCCCGGAGCGATCCCGGTAGGCCCATCCCTGTAAGGCTGAGGCTTGGCCATTCCATGTCGCAAAAAAAAGTTGTGCCCGTTGTGTCGGCGATGGGCCGTGATCTACGTTCATCCCGGATACGACGTATAAAGAGGCCGGCACGCCAGTTGATTGTGATGCAGTCAAAACACCATGCCGCTTCACCCGGGCATCGCATCTAGAGAACCGGGCCCCGTCGGCCGAAAGAAATTGGGCACGATTGCAGATCAGTCATGACAACCTCGGCAGCGACGCGGTACGATGTCCATCGGCCCGCATTCTCGTAGCACTACCATGTCACGGCGCACGACAGCAAGCAGAAGCTGTACTACTGCAATGTCACTCGGTTCACGAAAAGTTGCACGCCAGATCTCGTCCTCCACGCCGGACGAGATAAAGCCGCACCGCCAGTGGCACTAGCCCATATTCTCCAGTCGTCGCAGAGCTTCAAAATCGGCTTCGGGAGCTGCGCCGACGTGCACGCGGTGGAATGGGAAGAGCGTTGAGGCGGGGAGCGTGGATGGGACAAGACGCCTGCGTGGATTTAGTTGTTTGAAGCGCAGAATACCCAGTCCTATAGCAGGTGAAGTGGATTAAGTAGTCTGGTGAAGAAAAGCGTACAAGACTACAAGTATCGGCAAAGAGTCTGGTATCAACGACCAGCACCGTGAGGCTTGGCTCGGCCGTTGAGTCAAGTGAGTTTAGTCTAAACTCTAATCCCACCAGACCAGACCAGACTGGACCAGACGCAAATTGGACCAGTTGACCAGAAACCCTGCCGACGCCGCCAGGAATGCTGCGCCCACCATGCTGTCGGCCAAATCAAGCCTGCACTTGGCTGCGCCGAGTCTTGGGTCGACGCCACCGTCTGAAAGCGTCCAGATGTCCCGACTGGCCGCAGGTGGAGTTTATCTGTCCCGATGCACGTCGACTCCGTACGTCTCCCTCAAAGACGTTGCCGACGTCGTCTCGGACACTTCGCATCTCGCCGCGTGCCATGGCGACAAAAGCAAGCCGCGCTGCCAACGGCACCATGTCGCAGCGGGTTATCCTCGTCACCGGTATGTCCTCCGTCTGTCCATGTCCCCCTGCCATGCAATCCCGCGGCGAGCAGAGCCCGTGATGCGCCGTCTTCTGACAGCACTCACCAGGTGCCAACTCGGGCATCGGCTACGACATGACGGCCGCTCTCGTGGCCTCTCCCGAGAACCACGTCATCATGGGCTGTCGCAACTACGAGAGAGGCACCAGGGCGCTGCAGCAGTTACACGCCCAGCCTCACGCGGGCTCTCTCAGCCTTCTCGAGGTGGACATTACCGACGACCAGAGCATCGGCCTGGCCGTGGACAAGCTCACGGCCGAGTTCGGCGTCGTTGACGTGCTCGTCAACAACGCCGGCATCGTCATGCGCAACTTTGCGGATCGCCGGTCTGAAATCCTCGACACCTTGAACACCAACTCGGTCGGCCACCTCGTCTTTACCGAAGCCCTGGTGCCGCTGCTGCGAAAATCAACTGATCCCCGCATTATCAACGTCTCGTCTGCGCTGGGGTCCATCAATGCTCGTCTTGATCCGGGGGATCCGACCTACGGGATTGCTTCCGAGGCCTACAGAATGTCCAAGGCGGCGCTCAACATGGCCACGGCGTGCATGTATGCCACGTACAAGGTTTGGGGGGCCAAAGTATGGGCCTACTGTCCGGGACATGTAATCACCGATTCGACGGGGGAAGGGCGCAGGGGGATGAGAGAATCTACCGGCGCTTCGAGTTCGACCTCGAGCGCCACCGGTATTGTCGACATTGTGGAAGGGAAGAGAGACGACCATGTAGGGCAGTTTTTGCAGACGGGCGGAAGGATATTACAATGGTAGGCTTTCTTTTTTCGGGTTTACGGCGCATGGATAATTCTCGAGGGAGTGGTCTTTTTTTTTTTTTTAATCAAGGCTTGACATGGTAGATTGGTTGGCTCTAATGCTCAATATGTGGCGGGTAAGCTGCTCCTGACACTGCTGTATATATTCCAAGGTTTGGGTGCAAAATCAACTTGAAATACATGATATCCTGCGTCAAACGTCTCAACCCGCGCAAGCGACCTCTCCAACCTGTCTCATTGCGTACGAATGCATATCCTTTTCATAATTTAGAAATGATATCCATTCTCCCACTGGCGGCCAGAATGAGGTTTTGAGCCAACAACCCGGCATCGAGCAACGCAGTGTTGGCATCGACGCCTAGCCCTGGCGTCATGGTATGAGTCGCGTCACCAATAAGAGTGGACATTGGTGCTTTTCTACAGCTGCAAGCGCTCGGTAGTAGGGATATTGATGGGAAAACTGGTGGTTGGATCTGACATTTGCACTAACCTGCAAAAGCTCGGGTGCCATTGGGAAGTGCGTTCCTCAAGCATCTCGTGTAGTGCTGGCCCATAGAGAGACATGATGTTGCCAGGTAGCCATTTTTTATGCGCACCAAAACCCTATACTATGTAATCCCGGATACGTTCAACATTTGAACCGGGCCAGTGCTGGAGCAAATCTTCGTCACGGCCGCCAATGCCGTTCTGGGCTTGCCGCTGCGATGCCACGGGAATTCCATACAATGGATTATACAGCTGTCTCCCTGGGAAGCATTGATCATGGTGATTCCTCTGAGTGCTTTGTGGGGAAGAAGGGTCTTTGTGTCTTTGTTGAGATGGACTTTGGCTGAGACCCCATATAGCCCCGAGTCCTCCAGGACGGCGGTGACTGTTCCGTTTCCGTTTTTATGATAAAGAGTCGGCTTCTTTTCGAATTGGACGGCATCTTTCCACCCTGTTAGAAGAACCTGTCGCAACGTCATGCGACTAACTGAGCGCTCTGCACCAACGCCGTCGCCAGACACTCTGCTAGAACCTTGGAGACTAAGAAGCTCTTGGTATTTCTCGGTGATGAAGTTGAGGTAGTCACGTGGAATAGCAGTAGCGCTCGCAAAGATTTGGAATAGCTCATCTAGGATACAGGCAGCGAGGCAGGCAGAGCCTTCTGGTGAGATATGACAGGCAGCGGGAGTATGAATTGACCGGAAGCTTGAATGGAATGTCTGCTCTGAGGGGGCACACTATGCTATATTCTCGACAAGAAGCCTTGTCTGAAAATTAAAAGTCAATAGGTTGGGATAGGAGCATTTCGGCCTGCGGGTACCCGTCTCCGACATTGATACTCGACCGAATCGGGGAAAAGCTTGTCTCCTCAAGACGCATAAATGCATGTCATGTTATGAGCTTTGAACGAGTTGTCGCCGTTTTCCCGGAGCAAGGCGCAAAATCGGCCTATGATGTATGACTTCATAGGGATATGACGTTGAGCTAAACTCCAGCCGTCATTTCCATGCCGCTGTGTCGTGTCGGGCTCATCAAATGGTGAAACTTGAGTGCATGGCGTGGACCGGACATGTGGCCGTGTCCGGTCAACATTTGAACATTCACCTGGGCTCCGGCAGCCAGCCTGTGTGGAGGTATCAGAAAATCGGGCCAATTTGCCAAATTTCGCTGCTCGGGGTCCATGGCGTACACTTCCGCCTCAGAATAATCTCAGAGTCATTTCAGATAGCATCTGGCGTACAAGTAAACCCCGGCCTGTCGACGATGATGGCCTCTGGTTTTGCACGATGGCCCGGATTAACTTCGGAAACCACTGACGAAACAACAGACCTGATGACCGTCGACCAGGCACCAGCTGGACATTCACTCTCGACATCCCCACCAACACCCTGCCGGTGATGCTCCCACGACACAAAAGGACTGCCAGTCGGCGTTTGGCTCCGCCTTGGGCTGTATGAACCTTGCAACGCTCGATCCCACATGAGACGACATGGTTAATGTTGCCGGTAGAAGCAGAGGATGTTCCAAATGCCGTCGACGAAAAGTGAAGGCGAGCACGACCGCATGTCACTCATTGAACGTCGCCTTACTAATGCCACTTGCGATAGTGTGATGAGGCATTCCCACAATGCGAGAAATGCACCACCAGGGGTCTCCGATGCCCTGGACCCCGGACGGGAGCATTTTTCGTACATGTGCAATCGGGAGAGTCATCATCCCAAGCGGTCCCCGAAGACGACCTGGGCAGAGCGTCCGCTGCTCTTGGCCACCAAGACTGAGAAATACCTTTGTGCATATCCCCCTTGTTTCCGACCCAAGGTCTTGTAGAGAAACGGCATTTGACCAATTGTTCGTCTCTCATTTCGTCGGATCATTCGGCCAATTGAGCGGAGAGAGGCTCCCCATCCCCCCCAACGCCAACTGGTTGGAAAGACTACATATGTACCGCAATATATATCATCTCCCAAGAACTCACTCACCAAAACATCCATCCGCTCAGCATCAATGCTGAGCTACGGAACGTGGGCCCGCGATAAGTCGACCCAGACGGAAGCGTACAAGTGGTATGCCAGAGCACTAGTAGGCTTGCAGGAGGCCCTATCGCACCAAGCGCCAACAGCAACTGAATACAATGTATGCTCTGCCGTCACGTTGGCTCACTTTGAGACATGGACGGGGACCGCTGAGGGTGCCTGGATTAAACATATTCACGGTGCATCAACTTTGCTAGAAGCCGCAGGACCACAGGCTTGTCGCGAGGGGTTCATGCATATTAGGTTATTCGTGGGCTACCCGTTTTATTATGTAAGTGGTTTAGGTATACTATAAGTAATTTAATATAAAGATAAGTATCTTATAAATACTTATAAATATATAATAATATAATATAATAATATAAATTAATTTTTTTAAATTAATTATAATAATTAATTATAATAATTAATATTAACCCTTTAATATTTAATTATATTTATAATAATGTAAGATTATAAGAGGGACTAGAAGTTAGGTAGCTAAAGTAAGGGTAGCTATATTATAATAATTAAAGCTTATCCTATTTTCTAGTTATATAAGGTGTAAGGGATATAGTCTTAAAGCTCTTATTTCACGTAACGTTATTAATTACGTTATAGGTAAGTAGGGTTCTTTAATTACCTTATAATTATTTCCCCTTACTTTAACCGAGTATTAGATAGCCTTAATACTCGCTTACTAGTTATATAGTAATATATTATTAATTAATATATAAATAATTTAAACGTTTAATTAAAGGTTAATTACGTTGTTACGTAATTAATTATATATATAAATTAATATAGTCTCTTTATACTTTTACTAGTTATTTCTCTCTTAAATATTATTACTTACCTTATTTTTTTTTATGTTACTCATTTAATCCCCTTTTTTTTCACCTAAGAAACCTTATTTTATTAAGCTAATTACCTATTATTTACTATTAAAATAATAAATATTAATACTAAGCGTTATTTTTATATATATTATTTACGTATAATAATAAACGCCTATTATTATAGCTTTTTAAAGAAGCTTTAACTTCTTAAGATTTCCTATACTTTTAATAGTAATATAAGCTTAAATACTAGCCTCTTTAAGCGCTATTAATAGTATATTACGTATATTAACACGTGTAACTTAATTAATTTATAACTTTAAAGGGTTTTCTTATAGTTTTATTATATTTTTATTAACGTTTATATAGCTTATCTTTATTATAGCTAAAGATATAATTAATCTCTTACACCTTCTTACTTATCTTTAATAGCTTATAATTACCTTAATCTTAAAGAATAAGAATAATAATAATAATAATAATATTAATTATATTTTTTTACGTGTAACTTATATACGCTTTACTTAGCTTTTATTAGGAATTATTTATCGCTTTAACTACGCTAAAATCGCCTACTATATTACCTATAAGCTAACTAATATAATAAAGAGCTTATAAGTGCGTTTTTTCTTAATTTATTATAATATATTTATTAGCTAATTCTCTTCTTTTAACTTACTTAAAGTATCTATTATTAGTATATAATAGCTTAAGAGTAGCTTTTAATTACTTAAATTCTCTCTTTATAATTTAATAATATAAGTAAACTTCTTTATTAATAACTTCTTATTATTTCGCTTATTAATTATTTTAAGTAAATTATAATTAAGTTTTTAATAAATAAAAAATAACTTAAGTCTTACGTTTATACCCAGACCTCTAAATGTATTGTATTTTTTGTATTTTTTACTATGCTGTATTGTATTGTATTGTATTGTAATATAATACAATACAATACATAAATGAAATACCTATAAATGTATTATTAGGATATATAATAATAAATTTTAAAAAATATATAATAATAATAGATTTTTTTCTCGTTATAATAATATAAAAATTATACTTAAAAGTCTACGTATTAATGAAATATTTTACTTTAAAAATAGAATAAATATAAAATATTATATAACTTTTTATATAAAATAAATAAAAAAATAAGGTTTTTTTTAAGCTTTATAAAGATGTTATATTATATAAATTAAGTAAATATTTTTTAAATAATTTTTTTTACTTATATTATATATAAAAAACTAAAAAAATATATAATATATATTAATTATTTTAAAAATAATATTAAATAATAAATAAAAATATATATATAATATAAGATAATTATATAATAATATATTCTTAATAATATATATTTTTTTTATTTTTCTCTTATTTATTACTAATTTAAATTATTTATTATACTTTATATTTTAAATATTTTTATTAATATAATATAAATTATATATAAATTATATATTATAAAATTCTTTAGCTTTTTTTATATTTATTCGTACATTTTATAATTATAAAATATTTACATATACTTATATATATTATAATATATATATATATACATTAAAAATAAATTCTATGACTTTTATTATACTATATATTTCATCTATTATAACTCTACGAAAAAAACGAATTTTATTATAAAATTAGTATCATTTAAAAGCTTATAATCTTAGCTATTTAAAAATATTATTTTTATTTACTTTTAATTAATAATTATAGAGATATTATATGCGGTATCTAGTGGTGTTAAGAAAGTGGAGTATTTAAGTTACCCCGCTTTAGGAAAAACGCCACATTCTATAAACTAGAATATCTCTACTAATAATAGACTAAAATAGATAAAAATAGAACTAATCGATAGCTCTTAAAAAGCTCTATCTTTACATACTAGGTGCATCTTTATACGTCTAATATTCCTAAAATTATATTAACTTAAAGTTTAAAAATGTAAATACTTCTTGTAGTATACATATGTATGTTTCAGGTGAAAAAACGCCTTAACGTAACACAACAGAAAGCCCTCTATGCATTGTAATCACACCGGTATATTCTACTGTTTCACAATAGTTGTATTTTGTCTTGCAAATTTTTCACCGATTTCTGTACGAATATGCACGTTTTAGGGGTAAGTTAGGCATCAAAAAAATGCCTGAAATTTAAGGTTTTCATGACATCTTTCATTGTATCTAAACTCTATATATTGACTGTGTTATCCCTCTTTGAAGTTTAGAATTCTCTTTTTCTACACCAACACTTAAACACCTATAACTCAACCAATATCTTACTTTTAATAAAACTTTTTTTTTCACTAAATAACCCTACTTTTAGGGTATATAGTGACTACTTTTTTTACCTTAAAACCCTATCTTATTTATCATTAAAAATGGCTGAAAATCCCTTTAATTCTGAACCCGATTTATCTACGAATAATAACTCTACTACGAGTCTTCCAACGCTAAATCGATATTAAAATGACCCTGAAAATGACGAGGGCTATCAATTTAGTTCAAAATCATATATCTTTCAACATAATCTCTTTGATTTTCGATTATCAGAGATTAATTTTAATAAAGAAAGACTAATTCATTGTTTTTTGCACTCAACCAGACTGTTTATTTACTTTTTATAGTAAAGCAAAGCGTTTTCAGTCTTCTAATGGTGTTACACACTATAAAAAAAAACATCCTTCTATTACAACCTCAAAAAACGAAGAAAATTCTAAATTAACGTGTAAGTTATTATCTTTAAACTATTCTTTTAACATATTAATATAATATTATAATATTTTAAAGATATTAATTACTAATTTATTAATATATAGTGCCTATTATTACGGAATCACCTTTATTATCCGAAATATCAGCTCAATCTAGTATATCTAGCAGTAAAAGAGGCAATAAAAGACCTAGAAATAATACTATTATTAGTGAATTTTCTAAGGATACTGCTCTTATGCTAGCTATTGAGTTTATGCTTTAAAATAACCTATCTTTTACTACTATTACTAGTAAGAGCTTTAAAAAGCTAATAAGCTATTATAATAAGTAAGTTTATAATATTATATTATATATTTAATAATATAATATATATTTAATAATATAATATATATTTAATAATATTAACTTATTTTAGTCAAGATACGAGCTTTTTTCACTATCAAAATATACTTTCTCATATAGATATTTTATATCTAAAAATGAAGAAGAATATAATTAATATAATTCAAAATCAAGTTGATAAATTAGGTTATATATCTATTCAACTTGATATTTGGACTTCTATTAATTCTAAATCTTATTTAGGAGTTATAGCTAATTGGCTAAACTCTGAATTTGATTTAGAATACTATTTAATTGGTTAGTTTATTATTTTTATTATATATTATATTATTATTTAACTTTTTAAACTAATTATATTTAGGATTTAAATATTTACCTAATACTTACACTGGAAGCTCTATTAATCTTTGTTTTAATCAATTATTATTAGAATATAATATAAAACCAGAAAAAATATTAAGGTAAGTTAATTATAAGGTTATTTTATGATACTTTATGATATTTTATGATATTTTATTAACTTATTTTAAATTATAGTTTTACTAGAGATAACGGCTCTAATAATAACACTTTTCTTACCTCTTTTTTAAACTTTTATACGGAAAAAAACCTAAAACCTTTCGATATTCGTTGTACAGCTCATATTTTAAATATTATTGCTAAAGATATTATATCTACGTTTATTACCGAATCAACAACATCCGAAAATATCGAAAAATACAAAAATAGCGAGCTTTTATACTTTTCAACAGAAGAATTTAACCAATTATCTTCTGAAAAACAAAAACAATTTTCTAATTTACTTCCAGGTATTTTAAGTTTTTTTTCATTATATTTATATATATTTTAAGCTAATTATTATATAGGAATTATTGGAAAAGTTAAAAAAGTAGCAATTCTTCTTAAAAATAACCAACAACTTTATTCTCAATGGATTAAAGCTTTAAAAGAAGCTAAATCTAAGGGCTTTATAGCTAAAAATAATAATATTACAAAAATACTATTAGGTAAGTTATATAATATATTTAATAGCTTTTATTTCTATTAAAACCTTAAAAATCTATTTAAAACTATTAATAATTATTACTAACTATTTTTACTTAACTTAGCAAACGCAACAAGATGGAATTCAACTTTTAGAATGATAAATACGACTATTATGCTTAAAAAAGCTATTATATTATTACAAAACGTTACAAATATAGCAGCTTTTAAAGATGCTAATTTAACAACGTAAGAATGGCTTGATTTAGAGACTTTATCAAGCATTTTAGAGGTTTTTAATGAGCCTACAAAGAAATTACAAAGCCAGGCTTATAATACTATAAGCTTAGTATCTTTTTATATCTTTAAAATATACTTTCTTCTTGAAAATATATTAAAAGATCAAGAAAGTTGGCTTAAAAACGTAAGTTTTTTATATTTTTAAACTTTTTATATTAAAATAATAACTATTCTAACTTATTTATAGAAAACCGCTTATAATCCGTTAGCTAGAGCTTTTATTTCAGCTTTAAATATAGGTTTAAAGAAACTAAATTACTATTTTCCAAAAGATATTAATAGTAATTATAGTTTTTGGAAGCCTTATTTATTTGCTGCTATATTAGACCCTAGATTTAATATTGAAACGGTTAAAACTCGATTTAATATAAATTCAACTACTTTACATTTATTATTAAATGATTTAAAAACAGAATATCAAGAGTAAGTATAAATAATTATTAAAAATAACCTTTTTTTTAATATTTTATAACTAATTATATCTTAGAACATATGAATTATATATAAAAGACCCTAAAAATAAGCTTATTTCAAATATAGAAATAGAAGAAGATTCTTCTTCTAGTTCTAATTTAAATAATCGAGTAATAATCGATTTATAACAACCAGCTAAGAAATTAACATCTTATAAAGATCCTAGGCCTAAATTAAAGCCTAGTTTATTTGATGACTTATTTCCTAAGCAAAAAAATAAAGCTATTAAAGAAACTAGAAAAAACGAGATTTCTAGTTATTATAAGCTTAATTTAGAAGATGATGAGGTATTTTTAACATTTATAAGCTTAATTATATAAAAATAAACACTAACTTTTAATAGGAAGATATATTTATTTGGTGGGCTAATTCTATTAAAGCTTTTCCGATTCTTTTAATAATAGCACGAAAATATTTAGCTATTCCAGCTACTTTAGGAGCTATAGAAGGGAATTTTAACCAAGGAGGTAACGTGATTAGTAAGCGAAGAACCTCTTTAATGCATTCTAATATTCGAAAAATTTTATTATTAAAAAACTGGGCTAAAAATAAGGAAAAACGAGTTAAAACAAAGAAATATTATAATTTATTCTCTTATTCTAGCTTAGATTCAGAAAAATCTGAATCAGATGAAAATTCAGCTTTTTCTGGTAGTGATAAAACTATTTCTAAAGTTAAATTTGTAAATAGTACTAAAAATAGGGAAGAAGAGGAAGATAGTGATATTTATGATGTATAATAGCTTTATATTAGTATAAAATAAAGCTTTTAATATTTTTTTTGAATTTTATAATAATAAGAAGAACTTTAGCTTTATAAAGATATTTATATTAATATTATAAGTTATATATTTAAAAAGTTACTTGCATTTATATTTTTTTAAATTTAACATTTACTCTTAAGTCTTTTTATAGTATATTTTTAGATATATTATTAAGAATTAATTATATAAAAAATAGTATTATATTAATATAATTTCAAGGTTTATAATAATATATTATTTACTATTATATTTTTAATAATTATTAAGATATTAAATAATAAAGCTTAAAAATTTAAGTTTAATACTATATAAATTAAGAAAAAAGGACTTAAAAATAATAATAATTAAGTAATATAATTAATTAACGCGTTAATAGCTTTAAAGTATTTAATTTTATAAAATTTATATATTTAAAGTTTAAACTTTATATTTTAAATTTTTAATAATATATTTTAAATAATAAAAATATAAATAACTCTCTTATTATATAACTTATAATAATATAAATTAATGCATTTTAAAGGACTAAAATAGCTCTATTTAATAATATAAAAATATTTCTTATAAGCCTTATAATTAGCCTTATATATACAAGTAAAAAATTTACTAGCGTTTTTCCCTAATAATACATTTATAGGTATTTTAAGAATGTAATGTATTGTATTTAAATACAATACACGAAAATACAATACAATACAAAATACAATACACAATACACTTGTATTTACTATATCCGTAAGAGCTCTGTTTATACCTATTTAACCTAAGTTATATTATTTAAGTAATAGTAATTTATTACCTTTATAATAGTATAAAGAAGGTAATTATTACTAATAAATTTAATAATAATCTACTTAAAAAAGATACCTTAAATGCTTTTTTATTAGCTCTTTTTACGCTTTAAGTATTATTTCTTTTATTTTTTATTTAATAGTTTATTAGCTTAAAAGTTAATATAAATAAAATTAATCATAATTAAAGTATAATTATTTAATTTTCACGTAATAATCTCTTACTTATAGTTTTCTTATAACGTTTTATTAACTTTTTATTTATTTTTATTTTATTAAAACGTAATAATCGCTTTAAATATATTAATTATATCTTTAATAGTTACCTATTAGTTATACTTAAAGAGCTATTTATTTTACTTTATTAGGTAATAAGTGCTTTCTTAAAACTCTCTTTAATTTTTAACTTCTTTAACTTTATACTCTTTATTATTCTCTTTAAGGTTTAATATTAAAAGTAAGTTTTTATTAGTGTTTTCTTACCTTTTTTATAGCTTTAATAAGCTAATATAAAAGATATTATAAAGGTAGCTATATTATTCTAATAGCGTTAAGTAATATATTTATTTCTTAATAGTTTCTAGAATTTAAAAGAGTTTAATATAATAAAGAATAAGCTTTTATTTTTTTACCTTAAATTTAATATTCTTTATAATTAAGCCTATTAAGTTCCCCTTATATAAGGTAAGAGATATATATTATTAATTATAATACTTTACTTATAATTTTATAGCCTTTTATTAGTTAATTTAAAGTTATTCTTATACTTTTTTAAGCTTAATTATATAGGTTTTTATAGTAAGTACTCTCTTTTAATAAGCTTTACTTTTAAGGTAAAAGTAAAACTTTAAGTTATACCCTATTAAATTATAATTAAATAAGTAGCTTATTATATTACTCTTTACGTTATTATAAGTAAATTAAGCTTATAATAGTAATTACACTTATATTAATTAATTACTTATAATAAAATAGCGTAAATAATACTTTATAGTTTAGTTTATTCTTTTTATCTACTTATTTATTTATAAGTAAAAAGCTATTAAAAGCCTTCTTTTTATCTTAAATAAATAATAAAGGTTTAACTAAAATTAGCTAGTAAATACTAGCTCTTTATTAAAGATAATACCTTCTAGTATATTAAATTAAAGTTTAACCTTATAATAAAAGAGTTTTATTAGTTTTATAGTATTAATAATAGTATTAATTATTAAGAAAAAAGAATACTTAATAAATTAATTTATTATTATTAGTATTATATTAATACTTTACTTAAGATACTTTATTTTAAGTAGCTTTATTATAAAGTCTATTAATATTTTAACTTAAAATTACCGTAAAATTAATAGTAATTTAAGCGTATTATATAAGTAATACTATTAGATTATTATCTCTTAATAAACTATATAACTTATAATATTATTTTTTACTTTACCTTATATATATAGCTAATAAAAGTTACATTATAATAGTTCTAAGATTCTTTTTATTTTAAAGTAATTTATTAATAAATTATTATAATATAGCTTAAGTAACTTTTAACGTATCTTTAAATCTTAAGGTATAATTACTTTATTCTTATATAATAAAAGATTACTTTTATCTTTTATTTAGTTCTTCTTTTCTTTTTATTTTACTATTAGCTTACTAATAAATTACTTTTATATATTTAAGTTATAGCTTTAAGCTTAAAGTAAAAGTTCTTTAAGTAATATAATTAATTTATTCTTATAAATTAACTATTATTTTATAATATATCTTACTTAACTTTACGTAATTATACTTATTATACTTACTTTCTCTTTAAATTTATTAATAGAATAAGTAATAATTACTAGACTTATAATAATTACTTAACTTATGTAAGTTAAATACCTCTCTCTTAAAGGCTTTAAAGCTTTATATATTTAATTAAACGTTAGCTTTTTACTATAATTTTTATAGTTTTTTAAAGTATTTTTTACTTCTTCTTGAGTAATTATTAGCTTCTTTTATAAGTTTAATAATAACTCTTTATTAAATATAGCTTTACTTTTATAATTAAGTTACCTTAATAGCTTATTTATTAGATTACTTTTATTAAATTAATACTTAATAATAAAGTTAAAGAGTAATAAGAATATATATTAATAAGCTTAATACTTATTTAACTTAAGTTATCTTATAAATATTTAAAGGTTATAATAGTTTAATAGAACTTTAATTAAATTTATTACCTCTTTTATATAATATTACTAGTATTTAAATAATTCTATTATAATAAATAATTCTTAATTTAATATTCTATAATTCTTTTTATATTAATAAAATTTTAAGACTAAAATATAATAAAGTAATATTACCCTTTATTATTTAATTATAAGAGAATTCTAGCTATTATAAAGTTAAACGCGTTTATTTTAATTTAAATTATCTTACTTAAGTTATAATATTAAAGGAGAGAGGCTTTTATAAAGGTATTCTTTAAACGATTAAACGTTAATTATTCTTTACTTATAAAGGTTAAGTAATT
Source organism: Metarhizium acridum (assembly GCF_019434415.1). NCBI lineage: Eukaryota > Fungi > Ascomycota > Sordariomycetes > Hypocreales > Clavicipitaceae > Metarhizium > Metarhizium acridum. Next base: position 856,221 of record NW_027094041.1, on the reverse strand, counting down.
AAGCTTCTTATTATTTTAATTTCCCTTTAATAAGACGTTTAAGGGTACTATTATCTTAAAGTAACTTTATATAAATTATTAATAAAAGTTATAAAATTCTAGGAATACTTATACTTTATAATATATAATTAATTCTTTTTATTCTTAAATAATTTATACTTATTTTAAATCTATTAAAAGGCTATTAATTAATAGAATAAACTCTAAGAATTCTATAAAAATTTTCATTAAAAGATATACTTAAATAGCTTTATAAATAGCTTAACTACTTTTATTTATTCTAATATTTAGGTAATATAAGAGGTATATTTCTCTTTTATTTTTAAGAAGATTAAAATATTATTTAAATATACTATATAAATAATATTAATTAGCTTTTATAAAGCTTAGTAAATATAATTCTAAAAAGTAATAGGCGCGTTTATAAGATTAAAAAGTATAATTAAGTATTTATAATACTTATAATAAGTTTAAAAGGCTATCTTTTACTTATTTCTCTCTTTTATTTATATTTTATAATAAGTATTCTTAATATTAATCTTTAAGAAGAACTTAACCTCTTAATATTTATTAAGTAACTTTAAAATTAAAGGTAATACGTAATAATTCTTTTAGGTTACTCTATTTAATCCCTTATAATTTATATATAACCTTAAGGTTTTATTCTTCTTAAATATAAATAGAATTAATGCTTTAATTAAGCTTTTTAAGGGTCTTATTCGTTTATTCACTAGATTTTTATTAATATACTAATAAAGCTTCTTTAACTTAACTTAAAATAATAGGTAAATAAATTTATATAATAGCGTAATATTAGGTAAAAGGTTAATATTTTAATTAATATTCTTATATAATAATAAAGTCTTAAAATAATTATTTATAAAGATATTCTTAAAGCTATAAAGCTTTATTAAAATATTATTTATAGAATTATACCCTTTTATTAGCTCTTTATCTCTTAAAGTAAGAAAGTCTTTCTTAAATATACTAATAATAGTATAAATTTAAGCTATATTCTAGTACTTCTTAGTAAATTTACGGGAATTATCTAATAAAAAGCTCTCTCTTTAAAACTTATACTATTATTTTTAGTTATATATAATTATATATATTTTTTATTTAATTAGTATATATATCCCTATTAAAATAAGGTTTCTCTTTAAGTTTAAGTCTCTTTTAATAGTAATATATAGTAATTTTAAGGTATATTTATACTTATAAAAGTTAATAGCTTAAATAGGTAATTTATATATATTATATTAGAGAATTATAAGAGTCTTAATTAACTATAAAATAAAGGCTATTACCTTTACTTAATATAATTCTTATTATCTTATAAAGTTAATATTAATAAGATTAAGTATTATATAACTATTAAGATTAGCGTAGGTTTTTATAATATTACACTTATATATAATAACCTTTATATTAAAGTATTAGCTTATTAATACTTCTTAGCTTAAAGTTAAAGTAAAAGTAATTACTTTAACCTTTAAGCGTTTTCTTAATTGTTTAAGTTATTCTTAAATAGTTTATTATAAGCGAGTTAAAGGTAATTCTTACTATTATAATTATAATAATATAGCTTTTCTTACCTAATTAAGTTTAGGTTTTAATTATAATAATTTAATTATAAGAGCCTTTTATTATTAAGGTAAGCCTTTAATAAGTTACTTTTTTCTTATTAGAGTATTTTTAAAGAGCTTTTTAGTTAAGATAAGTTAACCTTTCACTTATTTCTTCTTAATATAATATCTTAAAATTATTAGGTAATTTAAATTACTTTTTTTAAGTTTTTTTAAAGATAAAGGTATATAAGTTTATATAATCTTAAAGTTTAAGTTATAGCTTAATAAAAAGAGTAAGTACTTATAACTTTTTATTAGCTTTTTTTAGGTATTTCTTTAATAAATCTAGGTAAATATTAAAGTTTATAAAGCTTTAATTTTTATATTACTTTACTTATTTTAATTATATAATTATTTAAGACTTATAATTTTTTATATTCTTTAAAAGTATAAGAGTTTAATTTTAAAATATATTTTAATTATTCTTAAGGTTTTTCTTTTAATTTACTAGCTATTTATTAAGGTATTAATCTTATTTTACCTTATATTTTAAGTTTATATAATTTAAAGTAAAGAGAATTTTCTAATAATCTTTATAATACTTACGTTTCACTTTATTAAAAGTATAATTTAAGTTATTTATTTAAATCTTATACTTTTAAGAGTTTATTAAATAATAAAGAGAGTTAATATTCTTAACCTATACTTTTTAATTATTATTTCCCTTTAAATTATAAAAGTTATATCTCTTTTTTACTATTAAGTAAGTAATTTTAAGAATTAATCTTTATAGCTTCTTTTTCTTTTCTTAAAGCTCTTATAGCTTCTTTAATTAAGTAATTTAATTTTAAAGAGCTATAATAATCTTATTTAATTATTTAAGTGTTTTCCCTTTACTTAAAGTTATTATATTCTTTTAATTACTTAATAATTTTATTAAATTCTTTACTATTAAAGGTAAAAACACCTACGAAATAAGGGTTCTTTAAGTACTTATCTTTATTATTTTAACTAAATAACTTTTTAAGAAGCTTTAAAAATTATAAGATTATAAGAGAGATTAAAAGTTAAGTAATTAAAGTAAAGGTAATTATATTATAATAATTAAAGCTTATCCTATTTTTTAATTATATAAGGTATAAGGGATATAATTTTAAAGCCCCTATTCCACGTAATATTATTAATTACGTTATAAGTAGGTAGGGTTCCCTAACCACCTTACAAATAAGTCTTAAGTTAAACGTATAAAGTAAGTTATATAAGTTTTATTTAAGTACTTAAAAACACTTAATATTCTTAATTAATAATTATAAGTACCTTATTTTCTCTTATAAATTTATTTAAGTCTTTTTTTCTTACCTATACTTACTTAAAGCCCACGGGTAAGCAACCCACACGGGTACCCGTGGACCTTTTACACCCTACACAGGATCTTCTGCCATGTACGATTTTAAATAGTAGGTCTCTGTTGTCTCATTTATTTTAATCTCCTCTGTATATTTTATACGCAGGCTTACGTATGGTGTTGTCTGTAGTTCATCGCCACCATGTACGAAAACAAGCTCTCAAAGTTTGCCTCGCCTGAATGGACTTGCATCCCGTTCGAGATTCACCCCCCCAATGTATTTGACCAAATGGTCACAATTTTGGTTGACGTTGAAGCGTGTTTGGCCACTGCCCATGAGCTGATACCAACGCACGACCTTGCGGGAAGAGCAAAACTGGAATTAAGAGCGTCAGCCGAAGCAACCGTAGCTAAGCTGTTGCGGTGGGAACGGCAGTTTGTGCCACCTCTGACGATTCAAGAGATGAACGGCATCTTTGAAGAAAAGAGTTGGCCATCGGTTCCTTCGCCCTCGCCACCAACTAGACCGGATACCGCCCATGATACTTTCCCATCGTCTCATTTCGCGAGTATGCCAGAGGCGGCTTTGTTGTCCCTGTATCACGCTGCCTGTATAGTTGTCTACCGCTTATTAGCCGCAGCGCGAGACGATGTGTCAGCCGATGTCGATCGACTGCTGATGCACACCCGGGAGATTATACGGGCTTACAAGTTTGTGGAAAGGGTTGCAGATAAGGCACCTACCAGTAATTTGGGGCCCGTGATGATGGTTCCGCAACTGAAGATGGCGTCAGTGTGGGTTGTTGACGAGAGTCAGAGAGTGAGGGCTATGCACATGTTGAAGCGAGTCGGCCAGCATCAGAACTTCGCTCTTGGGGACATTGGGGACTTGCAAGATGCTTATTTTGCGAGTGTGGCGTCTTGGGTGGTGGCCCATTCGCGCCGTTGAGTAAAAAAATCACACATATAGGCTTACTAACCATGACGATGCTGAAACTGGCGCACATTAAACGTCAACTGGTTCAAGTTGAATGTCGTAGCGGGACTCGGCGTTGACTGGATGCTGCCATCAATTGATGTCAACCATAAAGCGCCAGGCGCGAAAAGGCACCAGACAGCGCTAACAAGTGAGGTCCGCACAGGTTAACTGGCACCTGGGTCAATGCAAAACACGCCTGGTACAAAGCGCGCATCCACAGGCCTGTGCAGACACGTGGCCATCAATGTTCAATCTTCGTCTCCCTTGAAATCTCGCCTCGCACGTCGGTCCGGAAACTCCGCCACATTTGTCAAGATTGAACAATTTCTGTGTCGTCCAAGATGTCGTCGTCGTGCTGCGACATAAGCTCGCAGAAGAGCTCAAAGCCAGAGCCCAAGAATGCGCATGATTCAGCATCAAAACGCTGGCCGCAGTTGCAAAATCACTACCTCGTGCCCTTCGTATCAGCCCTTCTCCACGGCTCCTGCTGCTGGCTCCCGGTAAGAAAGGAGACGGCGTGAAACATCCCCCCTAGACGCGTGGCTGACGTTGAATGGGGTGTTTAGGCGCTGCTAGACGTACTCGCCATCGGGTCCGCCTCCGTCTCGACGATCCATCGCCTGCAGCCCATCTTTTTGACCATCACTCTAGTTCTCCTGGGGGATAGATTTCGTCGCAGGGGGTTGACGAGGGATAACCTACTGCATGTTGCCTTTACTTGCGTGTTGCTGGGCTTGCCGCGGGTTCTCGAGGCCTTCAAGAAGCCTCAGCCTGTAGCAGGCCACAGTGGCCGATGTCATTGAGCGGCCATTTTGGTCCTTTCGCATCATCTTTATTGATGGGAGTGGTACAGGCTGTTGGTAGGGTGAGATTTGTAGGGCCCTTAGCCCGGCTCTAGATCTTTTTTTTTCCCGGCTACGCCTCCGACATAAGCTTGTGCTCGTATGGGTCTCGGATTACACTGGATTTTCTTCACGTTTTATCCATACTATTGTATGCGTAATTTTGTATTTCTTACGGAATAATTCCTTTCCAGCCTTGGTCGGAAGACTGCAAACCCAAAGATTCCGATCTCGAACTGCAAGCAGTAACTATGTAGGTTATATAGCTCTTTTAAGGTGAGGCTTGCTATAGCCGTGCAAAAAGTCTTGATAGTGTAGCAAAATAGATCCAAATGACGCGACTTTGATAGTTGCTCAAAATTATGTCTTCCTGGCCAATCATCAGACCCCCTTAGTTTTCCAACCCGCATGGCAACCTCTTTTGATCGTCTTGAATTTTTATATACCCCTTCCTTTCATATTCTATGAATTTTCCGATGATCAGGCCTTTTTTTTTCTAACTCTGCGTCGTGTTTTAACTTTTGGTGGAAGCTGTAATCTATACTTTATCTCCCAGTACAGCCAATGTGAATTATTTTGTGTAGTACCAGCCATGAACTAGGTATCTAATGATTGGCGATTCGGTTACGACTTCTCCGATCATCATATTATCCTCCAATTCTTTAAAAGCGTCCCAGTCTCTTCGGCGCGAGCCTCGGTATCCCTATTTCAAGTCCACGACAGCTTTATGAGTGCTGCATGTCCATGTCTCCTGGATCAGGGGATTGAGCCCGTGGATTTCGATGATATTATGAGATTCGTTACTTCCTCATTTACGGGGGAGCTTGATCGGCTTGGGGTCACTGGACGGAGAATCGATATGAATACAACGTTCAGAGCACTTGCATATACTATTACTGACGGCAGATGTCGCTCGCCGAATAAGTCGAGCCGCACGGCACGAGTAGCAGCGGACTTGCTCCGCCAACTACCGCCTGGGACCAGAACTGCGTCACAACGCCATTTGTTCGTGCTGTGGACAATCTAGACACACTCCGTTTCGTTGGTTTACGCTGCCTATCTTTCAAAGATGGAATGCTCGTCCACCCGCGCCATATCTTCTCCAAGGGTTCCAACACCCGCACCGACTTGGCGAAGTGGCCCGAAACGGGGATCGCTAGGTCAAGTCTGGCCGAGGTCGGCACTCAGTCTGGACGTTCTTCTGCGACTCAACTCGGCCCCTACGATTTTCCTTCAACTTGTCCAAGGGGACTCCGTAATTTGTCCGTCGAAGGGCGCGGGGAGTTGAGCCAGTTTGACTCCACGCCTTGCCTTCAACGAACGTCAAGTCCGCCGCGGGTCCTGCCAATTGCACCCCTGGCGATTAATTGGTAGTAACCGCAGTGTATGTATTCCAAGTTTTCACCTACTTTGCGCTTCGCTTCCATCACCGAACTTCTCTTGGTCGTCATTATGCAACCTGCCCTACCATCCGAGCACCACGCTCTCCTACTAGACAGTCGCGAGTCTGGCTTTCAAGTAAAGTCCGTCACAACTCCAAAAGAAACCCTTGGCAGCGCCATTGTCCGCGTCGCCGCGGCTGAAATTCTACATTACCACCGAGAGGTCTACAATGGCAAACGTTCCCTCCCGGTTCCCACGCCATGAGTAGCTGAATTTGCGGCCATCGGACATGTTGCCGCCGTGGGGTCCGACGCGACGCCCTTGAAACCTGGACAGCTTGTTTACGTTGATTGCGCTATAAAGGCGTGCGACGACCCAGACTATATGTTCTCAACGGCTCATTATGAGGGGTCTAGCGATGGCAGTAGAAAGCCAATGCGTATGGCGCAATGCGACATTTTCCGAGTATTCCATGGTGCCCCTGGAAAATTGTATCCCTCTGGATGAAGCAAGGCTTGGACCTGGTGTCCATGGCGTACCCGCTTGTGCCGCATGGTGGGCTAAGGGATATTGGCCTGAAGCCCAGTGAGACCATTTTCCTGTGCCCGGCAACGGGGTTCTATGGCAGTTTTGGCATGCAAGTTGCTGCCGCGATGGGCGCAAGAGTGATTGCAATGGGTAGAAACGAGGAGAAGCTGGCAAGATTGAAAGTGGATATCAAGAGAGGGTCACCAGCAGCGAATATTGAGGCGGTCAAGATAACAGGGGATGAAGCCAACGATGCGGCTTCTCTACGAGTATTTGATGCTGTCTTGGACATTACACCTTCAGCCGCGTCCACATCGACGCATACAAAGAGTGCTATCGAGAGCCTACGTCATGGTGGGACAGCCAGCCTGATGGGATCGACCAAGAACATTGGCGTTCCGGAGATCATGACAAACAGTATCACGCTCAAGGCCAGAATGATGTATGGCCGAGAGAGTATAACGAAATTCGTCAGGATGTTGGAGAGGGGAATGTTCCCTAGGGGCAGGGATTGCGTGGAGACAAAGACGTTCGCACTAGTTAATTGGGAAAGGGCCTTTGACGTAGCTACGGAACACAATGGTATCGGCAAATGTGTAGTTTTTACCCCATGATAATATGCGTGTATGACCCAGGGGCCGTATTGACTGGACACATGAGAACCTGTTTTTTACTTTTACGATTTATTCATTTTTTCATATCCTCTTTAACGCACTGCTGCTGTGGTGTCACGCACCTATGAACTGGTTTTCATATACTCAACAGAAGACTCACCTAGATATTGCATGATGACATGATAAATTGGTCGTAAACATGAGATAAGATAAACCACTATGCGAATGGTAATGAAACACCCGGCTAGGCACACGGGTGCATATACGTTGATAGCGATATTATAATAAAAAGATACTATATTGCACCGATTAGTTCTCGGTGGTCGACGGGGGCTCTGGAGGGGCCGGAGTGGCCGGAGTGGCCAGCGCCAACTCCGTGGAAGTGGCTGGGCCGAAACTACGGTGCGAACGGCGCAGGTGGGGCCGCCACCTTTGCCGGCCCGTTTCAATGTTCGGTCTGGTGCAACCTGGTCTGGTCTTCGATTTGTCACGATTCTGTACACTGAGAACACCTACGAAGCCAACCATGCAAATTTGGTCCAATTGCCCAATAGGAACCTCCAAGTCCCGCATGTAATAAGTGGACCTCCCGGCTATGCTTGTTGGTTAGATGATTATTCGTGACCCTTGAACGAGTTCCACGAAAAAGAAAGATGTACACAAACGAGCACGAGATTAGTGATACAGAAGCGTGGGAGCCATACTTTCTCCTGCTCATAGTGGAAAATCCCACCAATTTGTCACGGAACTGAATTCCATCGAGGTGACATCCAATGAAAGTGCCTCAATTTTGCGCTTACAATGCGTCCCTAGTTCATGTCGGGCGAGAGGCGGTGTGCGACAAGGTTTTTGGCGAACAAGGAGCGCGTATCTACAACCATGCTGCATGATACCTTGAAGAGGGTCATTGCGTTTTTAACGCTGCAAATATGTGTGGTCAACTTCGATTCTATTAGTTCGATAGCAGGCTTTTCAGCTCCATCGTGGCGAATTGCATCCTAGGCGGAAATGACGGGTAAAACGGCTGTATCGAAGGTTGATTTCCACCAATGCCGTTTGCATTCTTTTGCACTAAAGCGGCACCCCTGTTTTGTTGGGAGCTGTGTCAATAGGAGTGTTGGCACATAACGTAGCTCGTGTTGGGTGAAGCAGGGCGGAGGGTGGTGGTCCGGGAGGCTGGAATAGAGCTCTTTGTGCCCAATGAAGTTACGTAAGTTTACGATTCCTATTATTACATAGTTTTATGAAACTCAAAGGTCCCCTTTTTGCCCACACTGGTCCTTGGTCTCCTACGCAACGCTCTTCATAAGGATTGATAGCGTATTTCCAGCATATCACTCTGCTAAGTGAATGGAGAACCTGATGCCATAAGTGTGTTAGAAGGGTCGAGATTAGACCCCGCTTTGGTGCCCTGACTCTTTTCTTGCATGTCAATCAACGTTGGTGCGCATCAGCATGAAGCAATCCTTGCAAAAGCCACTGAATCAAGATAGAATTAGCTCTGAGAATAAAATTATAACATTGATACACTTGTCTCTTAAACCTTCTTCATAAATACCCAGACTGGATTCACAGAGACCATGTATGATTCCATTCAAGCCAGAAAACACTTCAGCCTCAGGTCAGCATCCACAAACTCAGTTCTAGTCACTTTTGGAGACTCGGCTGCGCTGACAACGCATTTTGTTTGGCCCAGAAGAAAATAATGTCATGTTATCCGAGTCCGGTATTCACCAATCCGTTGTGGGCTTCATTTCCGCAACAAATCCTTTGGCTCAGACGCAACTCGTGGTCAATCGATTCCGTATGTCCCTGTGTAAAAATGGTGTAGAGTCGATGTTGCCTGGAGATGGTATAAACGAAAGCTCACTAGTGAATGGTCACGCTATTGATGCCTTCGTCAACAGCCCCCCATGATGGACTGCAACAGAGTCTTCCTTTTCTTCCCTTGTTTTGACTTCAGCCGGGTCCGCATCTAGAAATGCCCACTATCTTCTGCAATCCCATGCGTGACGAGCGCTCTTATAACATCGGCGAGCCAGCCTCCGAGAATTCGGCCATGTCACCGCGGGCACACTCCGGTCACGAAGATCTTTGAGACGAGCGACATGCCATGTTCCTACCTCGGGGTCTCTGCCCTCAGGTTCTACGGCGTAGGGCGATGCAAAGATGTGCTCCTCACCTCCATCCCCTTCACGGCTTAGTTTTATAAAACTGGGATATCTGTGTGCCTACCGAACTCTTCTCTAAGGTAGACAGACTGGGTTAGTCACGGCCACCAGAAAGTTTTTTCACCCAGCATCTTGTTCATGTCCAGCCAGATCCATGGAAATTGTCGGATGTCTCTTGAATCTATTCTAGTTATTATTCTTTGTCCTTATAACTAAGAACCCAGGAGGACCGGCTCGTCGTAACGGATAGCATCTGAGGCCATGTACAAAACGCTCCACATGTGCTACAGCCACGCACACCACGGGCCATACCTCATCAACAGACCCTCAGGGTCAAGCCTCGACTCGGTAAGCTTACACACTTCAGCGTGCTCCCTTAGGCGTATATGTGTAGTTTACTCACACGAAAATAATATACTGGCCACCAGAACATCGACGCAAACGAGTCGACCGAAGCGACGAGCGTATCTTGAATATCTATAGTCGAAGACGCGTAGACGATGATGTCCGGAACTTTCATGTGTCGCTCTCAATATATAAGCTATTTAAGTAGCTATATAATACTTTATTTTATTTTTAGATAGCTAATTTTAAATACTTAAAAGTAACAACTTATGTGAGTAGTAATTTTAACTGTATTTCTTCTGTTGTGATAATCACCACCCTAGGACGTGGTGTTGTCAGGCCCGGCCAAGCGCGTCCGCGCAACAATTGCCCTGATTGGTTGGAACAAGGTTAGCCCGACCCGATGTGTCGGGCCACACACGTGACGACCCGCAAAAGGGGTCACCGCGGCAACAACACCACATATATATATCACGATGCCTCGCACACCCAGCTAGCTAGCTTCTCTTTTATCTATCGACTATTGAATTGAATTTGTTACACCAACTGTAGATATCTACAACTTTCCCTTATGAAACCTATATTTTCTATAAATTAATATTATTTCTAGTGTATAACAGAGTGCTCTAAAAATGAGACCTTCATAGCCTAAAGAGGCGAAGTAGGGTGAAGTTTTAGCTAATACATCGCAATTGCACTCTAGGAGTGCAATTTCCAACATTGAAATGGTCAGTAAACCCACATAATCTGACCAGTAAAGTTGTGCAGCGGGTAGCCGGCCCGAAGTTGGGTGAAGAGAGCGCCCTCCGTGTCGCCACTTGGTTCGTATCGGGCCCAAGCGGTATCAACTCTTGCGGGCCTTCACCCTTATCCGTGAGAGACTCGCAAAAACTACCGTTGACATACGTAGCTTGTTGACTTTCAGCCTCCTTACTATTCCAGGACGCTTATTGAAGACATATTGTCACAAGTCTATTCCAAACCAAGCAAAAATCAGATGTAGCAGTTCAAAACTAATTTTTACCCTTTGGAATTTCGTGCTTCTGGAACATGGGGTTGAAGCCTCTGCCTGCTCTCCACAGGTCGGCATACGGACTGTGCTTGCTTCGCCAACCACCAACGGGGGGCTTCGTGCAGCTCCTAACCAGCCAGCTCCAATTCCGCCACTCTCGTCATCCAATGACTTACCTCCAATGATTCATTGCCAGCTAAACAACGCAGTGACCAGGTCTGAGCGACGGAACGGACGAGGGCTGACCGGACATGTGGTGCAACGGACGACTGCAGTCTGCCTGTCACCCCACTCATAGGTTGCAGGAAACATAATGTCTATCCCATCATTTTTCCTTTTTCCATTCTTCTCATCGGCATGGCGGGACAAGTGTACAATATGAATGCTTCCGTCTCTGACACCCATTGCATGCAACCTAGTTGTGATGCTGGCCCTATTACCTTGGTGGCCCAAGGACTGAACCAGGCCCTACTAGCGGCTGTTCACACATATCACTTGTCGCGCGACTTGATTTCACGATTTCATGCCCCCCTTGAGCCTTATTTCCAAGCGCTGTCCCTGATTTGGACAATTGTCATTCTGTGCAACCTCGCAAGGCAAGCCATACTTGCGGCGTCCAGACCATCTGGCCTTCCTAAACCGACCACAGGAGGACGCAGTCGACGAATCAAACTGGCAATTCCAGTATCCTGGTGGCTCTCTGTACACTTTGTTTTCAAACCAAAGACAAAAGGATACCTGGTGAAATTGGGAGCATCATCCGAGGATATCAAGGTGTTGCTTGTGCTTGAGAAGTCGAAGGGCTCGGCAGCTTCCATCAAGCGGCAGATCAAATGTTACGGGGGGATATCCATATTAAAATTCTCTACAACTATTGATCGATAAACCACAAGACTCAAAAACGACGACTTGGTCTCCGGATTTTTGGTGGCCGCGGCTTCGGGGCAAACTTGCATTGGGGATTTATTGCATTTAGGCATGGAAAGTTTGGAATGGCAACGGTTATGCGTTCGACAGACGCAGTTTCTGGTCCACATAGAAAGGGATTCTTGGATTGGTTGATATATCATTTTGATCGTTCAATTTCAAATGGTTGTTGCAAACGGCCAGGGGCCAGGACTTTTCGAGGAGATTCACAGCAGAATCCTCCTACGGCCGAAACAACCTTTATGGCCTACCTATCAAGTGGGGGATAGATTCCCTCTGGCAAAGTAAGGTAATTGTGGGAGTGTCGAATACATACTTATATTTTTTCAAAGATGCAAACGATAGTGATGGGCATATAAAATGGATTGGCGGGGGACCTTTGATACGTATTATCTAATTATCAATAATATTCCGTGGTTTTTCTGCACTGTAATTTGTGTTCGAGCAGTCCGGATGCGATTACTGGCCGAAATTTGGATCTCTACAGCCCTGATGAATAATAGCAGCATGAAATGATAGCAGTTCTATCAGAACTTGAGTGTATCAAGCTAGACAGGACACCGTTTCGACTGTGATACTAAAGATGAATTTGTCCGGGATAGAGGACTTTGCTACAGAGACACAGCGGAACATAGCTCAGAAATACAAATGTTCCCATAATTCATAAACCGTGGAACTTTCTACGGCGTACAGCAATTCCGCTAGACAATTGCTTCATGTCATATGAGGGCTGAAGTACCGCGTTGTGTATCCGAGTTGCATATGGTCTGCCTTCCAGACAAATGGTTTGATTGGCTAGCTTGGTGCGAATCAATAGGAAATAATATCAGTAACTGCCGGCGTGTGGCCATTTCCGGATGTTTCTCAACTTTAACGGCTTGTGATGATTTTTGGTGCCTCTTTGAAAAGCTCAGAACCTGATGTCTGCACCTATGGCGGCCTGGACGGCCGACCGTTGGCCGTACTGGGGACTAACTCAATGACTTTAAGCTGTGCACGAGCATCTTAGCTCAAGAATGGTGATTTCTGGACGCTTCACAGAATCTCGGTGTTGACAGAATGTGGATGTAAATGCATGAATTTGATTGAGATGACGACTTGGCCCATGTTGGTGCCATCCACTTCATATCAGAAAGCGCCGTTGATTGCAGCCTTGGATATGGATACATGGGACCTATGGTTTAATGTGGGCGCCTAAGAGCATGGTATGATGCATGAACAACTAACATTGAAGGGTCCCGTGGCTTCCATATCCACTACGCAACAGACCTAGCTTCATCTGATAAGTCTCTGTTTGTATATGAGCGCCTTTTCTCTCTGTACGACGTCTAAATATGCCCTTTCCCTTTACTAGGTAGCGCTTGAGGGATCTAGGTGGCTAATAACTGTCTTGTCTAGCCGGACATGTCGATACTGTTGTTGCACAGGCTAAAGACCGCAGCTTTAAGATCGGCGTAGTTTGTATAAGTATAATTTGAAGGAAGTAATGAAAAAGTCATCAGTTAGATCTGTAAAAATTACCCGATGTTGACACGCGCTTGGAGAACCCATTACATGCTTGAGCGGTTTCATGGCATTGAGGAATAAACTCCCACATTCAGACAGGCGATGGAGTCGATCTCACAGCATATTAGATAGTTCTGTGTTTTCTTACTTTAGAGCATACGTTGCATTTGCGCTATTTATGCTTTTCAGCTTCTTTTGGCACAATTACCTGTGGGGATGTACATCGCCTGAATCACATCTGCGGGTGTAACATACGATTATCCACATATTTGTTAGCTGTCCAAGGTATTGTGACCAGCCGGTATGCATGGTATCAGGAAGCCCGTGAGTGAAGAAAAGTTGGTCGTGCTTGTCGTAGGTTCTCACAGGTAGGCTTTAGCGTGAATCAAGAAGTCTGTATCTGCATGTGTACACTCCCAAACAGCACCGTCTAATAGCTAGATGAATAGGCTTTATCTCTGCATCTTTTCCAAGGTATTAAATTTGAATTAGCGTGACCAACGCGGCAAACAAATGCCGTGTCGACCAGGTCCCTGAACAGCAGAAGGAAACGCCAGGTGCTGGGTCTGAGTGGGCTGAATATAATGATAAGATAGCCTGGACCTTCCGAAAGATACGGTTGCGTGCCACGCTGCCTGCGGTATGATATTTGCTGCTTATGACCTCGACGTAAAAGACAATCGCTAATCCTATCGCAGGCGGTATGATTACGAAAGGCCAGGAAGGGGAATGCGACTTACTGACAGACTCGACAAACTTCATCCCCTTGTGCGAGAAATTTGCTATAAACAAGGGTATCTGGGGAATATATAAGAAATTTGCGCAGAGAGAAGCCGCAAATTGCGGCCTCCAAGTAAGCCTCCAAGAGGTACCCAGAGAACAGTATTTCATTACGCTACCTCGGCAGTATCCGTAATATATTGTATCATGTCATCAACACCATACAATGTAGATTGCAATATAACACATGCTTCTCTGAAACAACATATACCCTCTAAATATAGCAAATATGTTGGAAGATTTAGTGCTGTCGCCGCGGGCTCATATTCTAAGGTTGACAGAATATTGTCAAAGGCGCCATAATCGTAGGGCACAACTGTGATGTGGAAGTCTACCTGGAGTTGCCACATTTCCTCGCCGAGCTCCTTGTGCTATCTAAACAATAAAGGGCCACAGCTTGCGCTAATAGGAGACTCGTTTTGAATGTGAACCAATTTCTTACTGTAGTATGAAGACAAAGTCATGATGGAACTGAAATTGAGTAGAATTTGGCTTCTTGCTCCGTGTGTTATATGGTCGTCTGCTCTATCAAAGCCGTCATATACATACTCTTTCACAGTATACCACGCGCTACTACTCCAATCTGTAGAGACCGCCCGAGTTACTTCTTAATCTCTACAATTCCAGGCAAACCTGGAATCTTTAGATATGCATGAATCAATAAGAAAATATAGAGTCGTAATAAAAATCTATACATGGTAACGAAATAACTTCGATAGGAAGGTTTAGTTGTATTTATCTTTGCCCTTGCATTTGCATTAAGACTTTGAGCGATAGGATCAGTGTGAGAGACCAACAAACATGACAAAGTATTAGAGATGTCCAAGCCATTCAATCTCACGATGTAACTGCGTTCATGATTATACCTGGTGGTGATAGGAGTCGTAGCGAACGTATAATACTCTATGTACACAGATAGATTATGCCCTCTAAATTTTCCCAGCGAGAATCTAGATGTTCGTGTGGTGTCAGACCTGCACCGAATCTAATTCCGTCTCATGACCATCTAATAATAGTTCCTCCAGAAATCTTTGACGGCAGAAAGTAAGGCATGCGGTCAATATTCTAGAAATCTACGCCTCGGTTGGTCCGCGATTCCTCCGCCTAACTAACCCCGCGAGGACGACTTCCTCCGCACTTTGATGCGTCCACTGAAGGGCGGCATCATGCCAGAGCCGACCCATAGCCGGTTTGAAGTATTGTCCTCTATCTTCAGGTCGAAGTTCAATAATAAATGCGCTGCTATAAGCTTCATCTCGTGCGCAACAAAGAAGCGGCCGGGACTAGAGATGTGGGTTGGAATCAGCTTGCTTGCCGTAGTAGACACTCTTCTGCTAGACGGCGAATTACATTCTTACCATGCATGCTTTCCATGGCCAAATGGAAAGTGGTGGTCGTTCATTGTCACCATACCCAGAGGTTTTGCCGCGTCATTGCTGGCGTTGTGATGCTCGTCACGCTCCTTACGCATTCTTGAGAAGCGCAGCGCATCATACATGTGGGGATCATGGTATAAATCACCGTCGTGATGGCTGCCGTCCATATTAACGGTAATGTGGGCGCCCTTCGGTATCTTCCAACCAAGACCAGGTAGGCACAAGCCGTCCGGTGCCACGACGACGCGTTCCACAAGTGTTAGATGGAAGTTGCTAAGACGCTGCGACTCGCGGATGGATGAGTCCACTTGAAGGAGTGATTGTAACGCCTTGGCAGACCAAGATTTTCCAGGAGCCGGCCGATGGGCACGCAGTTCGGCGGTGAGATCTTCTACTGCGGATGGTGGTTTGAGCAGGTCTTGAATCCACAAGACGCCAGTGAGAACGGTTGTGTCGATGGCTGCGAACTCTATAGGCAGCAGGCGCTTTGAGATGACTACAGGATCCAGCTCTTGATCGCGATTCTCCTCCAAAGCCAAGCGAATCAGCCAAGTGATGTAATCCTCTGGGGGGAACCAGTTGTGCAGCTCCGGGTCCCCGTTGGCTTTGCGGCTCATGCAGTCAATCCGAGTCTCTATCACAGGTCCAACTCTACGGTATGCCCGTCGCCAATAGAACCAATTGGATATTGCCAGCATTCGGCCTAGAACAGGGTGTAGAATGAGTGGCACGAAGCGCAGCAGGACGCAGTTTCGCAGTACCACATGTGTAAAAGAAACCATAGCTTCAATAAACTGTTCATCGCGACAAAGAGTAGAGCCGACAAGCATACGGTTGGTCACGGAGGGCACAATGGCCTGCCACATGTTCCAGAGGTTGATACTCTCCCAGTCATTCCCAACATCCTTCAGGGCCGAATTGACAGCATGCTGAACCTCTTCATCCACGGCAGAAACAAGACCCGGCAAACTGCGATTTATCGACTTTTGAATGGCCCGCATTCCAAAAGGTGATCGAATAATCTGTGAGTCAAGAAAATTATAGTCGCCATAAACACCGACATTATGGGCCATTCGCGCGTCCACAGCACTCTCGGGTTGGTCACGAAGCCATGTCAGCATGGATTGAGGCAGCACAAGGTCGTGGGGCCGTGATAAGCCTGATGGGACAAGAAATGGTAGGCCCTTTTTGTTGTACTATCGATGCATGTCTCGGTTAGCAGATCGTATTCTCCTTGACCGCACAGTGATGTATATGACTATGGAAGACACGCGTTTTCACCTTGTTGTATCCATCTCGGATCCATGTTTTTTGGCTAGTAAAGTAACCAATGTTGCTCCTGACATGGGACCAAAAACCACGGCTGTATCTGATGGAAGGTATTTCGTCAGGGTACTTTACTAGGAATAAGTAGTCGAGTACAAAGCCGATAATGAAGCCAAGGACAGGAATCACCAGCCAGTACAACGCCATCATTGCTGTTGGTACAGAAGCGAAATCTCCAGAATACTGTGGGAGTGGTTATGCTGAGGAGGAATGATTGGAGCCACTGCTCTATGGGTTGGCTTGAAAAGATGCTTCAACGAGCTGTTCTGTTGTATTCTGGAATCGAATCAGTCTCTTATCTAGGCATCTTAACAAATTTCTCCATAAAAGCAGAACAAACCTTTCACATTGACATTTCTAAGATGCCAAATGGACGACTAGCAATACTACTGCAAAAAAGGAGTATAATAAGCCAACTTGTTAAGTCTTCCCTTTGGCGCTTGTACATGATCTCAAAACAAAATACTGAGCAGTGGCGAAACGTGCTGCGATGCTCCAAAGGGTTTCTTCCTCCGTCCCATGCAAGGCTCTCGACAACAAGCTAATGGGCGACGGGTCGCATTTGGCTTCGCAGGTTACATAAGTCCGATGGACTCAATAAAAGACTGACATTAGTGTTACAACTGTGACATGGCGCTGCGGGCCGTTTATGCATGTGTGTCCGTATTCTGCAGTTAGCCATTGAACACTTATTGCAACAAGGAACTTTAGTTGCTCGGGCTAGCTGAGTAGGAAATACAGGAGCGGCTTCCGGCGAAAGCCAGAGAGGCCTAAATTTACATTACAGATTGTAGGCTAGTATTACCCTCGCATAAATCTTTGCCACCATGACGACTTGCCTATTTTGCTACGGGTCACGGCAGGTTTCCGATTCAACGTGGCTCATTCTATCCTCGTCATCAGCATAGCGAAAACGACCGCATCAATTTTTAAGAATCTAATCATAGAAAATCTACCAAACAAGTTCGGAGTCATTCTAACATATCATCACTGGGTGATTGAAGAGGAATCGGAGAGTGTGCGTCATGTGCGGCCGCGTGGCCCACAGTCCTGCAGTTTAATTTCCTCCGATACCAGTACTTCCGAGTCAGTTCCGTGGATTTCGCGCAGATGAACTGTTCATGACTCATTTGTATTGCGGCATGCTGTAGGTAATTCAGCTCGACCCGTGCCGTGGTAACGAGTTCCTTGCGTGCATGGCATCACTGCCGGACTCCGTACCAAACCCGATACTACACGATGTGCGGCCTTCCCGGGTAATGTAACTGAAACTCTCTGGGAAACATGTGTGACGGCCACGGAAGGTCGGCAGTGGCAGGGTGTACATCTTGACGTCAACTGGTGCTACCACAACAGCTGCTATGTGCAGCGTGATTTGTTCCGCTCTTTAGTTCAGATAGATGCAGCGAGGGTGTGGCCACTCGCGTATCTACGAGCATAAGACACCTGGCTTGGCCCATCTGTCCTTTTGGGGCTGGCCCAAGTCATTGTAAGCAAGTTACAGCCCGGATTCTACCCTACGGAAGGTCGTTGAAGCAGTCGCGCATGCCGGCGGCCAGTAGCCATTATCCAAATTTTTCTTGTATTGACCAAGCACTAGATAAGAGCCCTTCTAGGTAAACTTTGCTTGCGCAATATTACATCCAACGCTACCTTAGGCATGCTGCCGATCCATGTCTGCTGATCAGTTCTTTTGAGGAAACTTGGACATCAAGTCCTATACCGTTCGAAACAACAACTACAGTGCGCTCGGCTTTAACAGCAAAGGAAATGGAGGACCTTGGACTTTTTGTTCCAGTTGTTGGCTTTTGTATAGCGCAGACTGCCATTCCCGGCCTGCTGCTTATCAAAACTCCCAAAGGCTCCTTTCTCCGATACCTATGGATTCTTTGCTCGCTGTGTCTAACTTACCAGTTTTTTCTCTTATCACGAGGCATCTCAAGCATTTCTATTCAATATGCCAACGCAGGAATGCAGGTCTTTGTCGCAACTCTCCAAGCGGCAAACCTACTCATCTTCAGCCCTATAGACGAAGGCTACCTTTTACGGTTTGGAATTTTTTCAAGCCGGTCCAGTGGTCTCGCAAAAATCTGGCGCACTTCTAGACTTTTTATTGCTTCGCGTGGTATCGGCACTCCGTGGATTGTCAAGAATGTTCCGCAACACCCCAAGGCTCTTATCGCACAAGCGAAGCCTAGAATACCCAAGTCAGCATTTCTCCTTCGACAAGCGGTGGTTTTCGCCTGGCAGTACGTTTTACTGGACGTGTTGTACGTTGTCTCGACTTTGGACGAATCGTCGTCGGGCCCTTCAACAACACATTTTGACTACTGGGAGGTCAAGGCAGTAGAATGGCCGCAATATGTTTTAATGGCCTTGTTCTCATGGTTTGTAGTAGCCAGAGTGCTGATTGATGCGAGTTACCGAGCTGCTACCTTGGTTGCAGTTGGATTGGGAGGCTCATCACCGGAAGATTGGCCACCTTTATTCGGAAGCATGTGGATGGCATTTACGTTGCGCAACTTTTGGGGGTACGTTTCTCTCCCGACTCTTCTGCCATCCAGACGCTCAATGTATCATCATGACATAAATTTGGTTCTATACTGTGGCCTCTATTATGGTTCTAATATTTACTCGCGAGTTACAGCAAGTTCTGGCACCAGTTCCTGCGATGGCCCTTCACATCTACGGCTAATTACCTTACAAGAGATTTTCTCAGACTTCCTCGACCATCCCCCATGGAGCGATACCTCAACATCTTCCTTGTATTTCTTTTATCGGGTCTTTTGCACGTCATGGTGGATTCTGTGCAGGGAGTGTTGCCTAGTCAATCCGGTGCGATGACCTTTTTCCCGTTGTTCACGCTAGGCTTCATGATTGAAGATGGTATTCAGGAGGCCTGGAAGAGACTGCGTGTTTCCAAAGAAACTCATCGAGCGGATCTACGTACTACCCTTTGGCAACGAACATTGGGCTTCATATGGGTTATAACCTGGATGTCTTTGACATCACCGCCTTACCTTTTTGCCTCACGCCAATTATCTCAAGAAAATCGAGAATTAGTTCCCTTTAGCGTTGTACAAGTTACAGGCGTCTATGCGGGAAATAATTTGGATACTCGCAGGAGGGGTCATAGTCAAGGTACTATTTGGGGGCGAGCCATAATCTCTCTAGAGGAGGGAACTTCTAGCCTGCTACACTAGGTGCAATTTCTCTAATAAGATGCGTCAGTTGGCGGCATTGAACGGATCTGCAGCAAAATTCAACTACATGAAAGTATTCTTGCCGTGGCTGACTCCCTTGACTGATCACCCTATCGACTATGAACCAAATGGAAATGGAAATTGCGTCATGAATAGACCTGGGCCTCATGGAACAAGGCAGCAGCCCGAGATATTGCATAGGCGATTCATGCACATCCGCAGCACTTACTTCGCTTGCAGCATAAACATCTGTGGGTTTTGAAAGTTGCAAACCTGACCTCAGCGGCACGTAAGGCTAATGTAGCTTTGAAAAATTGGATAAGTGAATTTGGGATTCTCCCTCACGTCACGTTCGCGTGTAGCTCAACACGCGTGTAGAAGTTGGCATACGTCGATATAATATGCATGGCACATGCACAGATGAGGTTCCTCTACCACGTGGTTTATTTGGAGACCAGAAATTTAAAAGAACGCTGCGTCTTTCGAATGTCTCAACTTGACGACTGATTGGCTACGCTATTGACGGCAAAATCATGACATTTGCTGCTTAAACAAGTTTTCTATATTGGGGACTCCAATACGGACACACTGTGTAGCATATGCTACGTGTTGTATCGTAAAGCAAACATACAGATTCTTCCCACAATGTCTCACAGTTTCTTCTATTTTTCTCATTCCTCTGATCATACTGTTGAGGCCCATCACGTGGCAACATTGACGTAGGTTGCACGACCGAGTAAACAGACCCGGGAGCCTGCTTCCACCGACCCAAGTAACACGAGAGCGAACAGCCTGAGGACCGCAAGGTGCCCTCATTAGTTACGTCCCTTAATAGTCCCTTTACAAACTAGGAGACTTTCTTTTTCCTTTCCTTCTTGTCGACAGGACATGGCGGATCTGAAAGTGTGTTAAGAAAGAAATTAGTATCGGCTCCTTTGGGATCGCATCCCCCCGCTGCGTTTAACAAGTACAAGTTGAAGAGACCTTTAGGTAGTTAGCGGTGTTAATCTATATAATTGATAAGGATTCTCTTACTATCAGCACACAAGCAGGCTTCGGAGAAACCCTTAAAGTTGCATGCCGGATCGATGGATATCTTCCAGCATTCATGGGATTTTTCCTCTTTCTCTGATACGGCAGACACAGTCCAGATCCCAAGCCCGGATAGTAAAAAGTTGAAAAAAATGCCCGTCTTCATCGTAGGTGTACTTTGGTCTCGGTACTGGTGTCGTGGGTAATGAACAAGAAATACGCGCCAGGTATGCAGACAAGAGCAGAACTTGACCTTCATCGACATATTTATACCTTTACAAGTTCACTTCTGCCTGCCTAGACAGCAGTTCGCTACATCAGTGTACGGGGCTACAAAGGTAACAAATAGCGTCAAAAGAGTCAAATGTTTGCAAAGATACTCCGCGGACAGTGACGCAATCGGTAGGAAGCGCGACAAAGAAACACCAAGTACTTCTCAAACAGCGCTCATTGTTCTCTGAACATACGCAGTATTACAAACAATGGCCATTCTGCCCCGTGTGTGGTCAGAGCAGCCACCCGCCTGTTTTTGTTGTGCATTGTAGTGGGAGCAATGGAAGACGGTACAAATTACGGGCGATTGTCTGAAATTTTGGGGCTTTTTACTTCTCCCTTCTCCGTCTGCCATGCGATTCGACGTCTCTAACTCATGTTTCACGACTAAATGCCTCTGATGCGCCGAAGATGACAAAGACCATCATTGAGCCATGGGCGCACATGCAGACCATTTCCCATCATAATTGCGGCGGTGGATATAAATGTCGGTTTCGGCTTACTAATGTTCCAAGTTTAAACTGCTTCCTTCATGTGTAGTCAGAATCCGCGAGGAGGGAGGGCGTTTCTTTTCACATTGTTCACAGCTCCGGCATAGCGAGGGGTTATTTTCCCCCATCCTCCTTTGAATTGAAAAATGATACGTCAGATGCTCACTTACATGGGATTCCCTCCCTGGCGTCACTTGCTGTCGGGAATTTAGAGAAGTCTTTTATAAATGAGATTGTTGTTCCCTCGTAATGTTGCACACGTCAATTGCGAACAATCCTCCCCATGTACACCAGAAGTGAATTTGATCGCGCAAGCCGAACTCGAGCGTCATCGATTGACTACAAAAGGCAAATTAGACTCTTGGTCGCTCCAAGCATGAAAGCTTCCCTTTTCACCGCAATTTTTCTGCGTCTCGGAGCCTCAGCCAGACCTCAAGAATTTTCTGCCACTGACAAAGATTCGTTGACGGGCCCAGACAATGGTTCACCAAACACGCAGAGGAATGGTTGTTATGCTTAGTACGTGCCTCACAGTCTTGCTTCTCTCATCCTTGACACGTCTAACATGACTGGTGCTTCTGTAGCCAATCCCCCCGCTGCGGCATAACGGAAGGCGTCTGTCTCTGTGGAAACGGTGAGAATATCCAACGCTCCGCGTCTTTTTGAGATTGTACTGACCCAGCGAGGAGAACTATATAAAACTCATGATATGTATACTGCCGCGCAGGATCTATGTGATCCTCCTGGTGAATATTTGGGCTTGATTTTTAATAACGCCACACTCTCCGGGTGCCCTGTCAAAGCAGCTGCTAAGAAGCTGAGATGAACATCTCCTATCGCTGGTCTGAAATACGATGGTGCTTAGACTGCTGTGAGCTTCTTTGCTTCTGACAAATTTTAAATTTGTTCCTCGATAGTGTGTTGTCAAAAGAGGGCGACAGGCACTTGATTAGAACCGAGGGCTCAATGTTGTAGAGTACTCGGCGTTTATAGCAGCGCTTTTAGAAAAGGGAAACAGAGTCCTGGCAGCTATGGCACGTTTCTTCTATTCATATACACAAGAAGATGCAACGCCTAGTACAATATCGCCATGTCTTGTACATACGGTACATACTATCCTCTTAGGTGTCTAAAACAGACTGTTCATCAGATAATGCTTGCTGTGGCCGCTAATTAAAAGGTTGACAAACTCGCCCCCGCTGTCTGAAATTCGCCAGTCGCCATGTTTGTAAATGATAATACAAGTTTCATGAATCCCATTATTCCACGCTTCGCTTTCCCAACGACTATGCTTCTTTGCCAGTTTGTCTGGCAAACCAACGTGTACAAAACACTATGAGATGCTGCTGCAAAGGTCCAAAATTCACCACGCCTCCGAAAGGAATCTTACGACTCCTCGAACGATGCTCCATGATGTATGCCAAATATGTCACCCCGCCCGGGTCGGTAAATCAATGCCAGTCGTTAGTCACGCATCCACGATTTATGAGACTGATCCCAGTGGTGTCTATAAGATGCACATTGTTAGCAAACGCGTTTCTTGCCGCCATGTTCGGGTGACAGCATGTCCAGTATAGTCTGCAACTATGGTGCGGTGCACATTACATCATTTTCAGAGACGGAACGACGTACCCCATGAATTCCTCCCTCTCTGTACTGTCTTGGCCGTACTCATCACGGAGAAGGGCGGTCGCTTTGGCGGGAACCAAGGCCTTGGCCCCTTCAAACTCTGCTTCCCTCAACGGCCAAAGGTCCGTTGCCTCGTATTGATGCCTGTCCTTGCAGCTCCATTTCCCGGAGTCGTCACGCCGCCGCACGGCGGTGATGTCGACGTACATGCCACTGTGCGTGTCAATCCAGCGAGCGTCAATGACATTATTGCCGTCACCCATGCCGACCTCGTTGTAGTATGGATTGATGTCGAGTAGATATGACTTGGAGACGAGCTGTCCATCCGCGTGGTGGAACTCGTATCGGTACTCGGTAAAGTTGAGCTCCGGGGCAATGCTATCCAGGGTTTCGAAGGAGAGCTGAACGTCAATATCAGAATCCCAAGGCATGATGCGGCCTCCCCACCACCAGCCCATCAAAGTGCCGTGTGCCAGCCACGTCTCGATTCCGTAGTGGTTTGTGACATTCAGATAGCTTCGAATAAGGTCCTCCAAAACGGTTTGCCGCTCGTCAGCCTTTAATTCTTTCTGGAAGTACCTCGTGTCATAATGCATGAGCTCGTAGCTGCCCCCCGGTTCGGAGAAGTATTTAGTAGAATCAGGACTGATGTTTTTGTGTGCATTTCTCTCAATACCCTCCGCTTGTATAGGGTTTGGTATTTCGAATGGCACAGCTGCATCCAAGGACTTGGGGGTCCGGAACATGATATAGCCTGAAGCCAATACCATTGCAATACATGTCGCCGAGCAGATGCGCAACGCCAGGTGCACACGGCTGACCCCCATTTCAACGATGGATTGTATTTGTGCTTGATGTATTGTAATGACAGCTTCCAAGCGACGCTGGTTTTCTGTGTTTCTTGCTACAGCGTTGGACAATTCTTCATTGTATGCGTTGCGTTGTTTTGGCCAGGCCAGAATAGGAATCGGCTTTTAAGGAGTATATAGGCGCACAAGGTGAAATATTGCGTAGACTTTAGACATGCGAAATGGGTCGTAGCCTTCGAGACGTTTCTGCTCTCACAGATTGTTCCTGAAATTGCTCTTTTTAAAAAACATGGTTTTGCGTTTTATTCAAGGGAATCTCACGCTTTTGACTATATGGCTAACTTTTGGGACGCGCAAGCACACGGGGAATGGCTTGCTCAACCGGTACCCGAGCACTGGTTACAAAGGATGGGGTCAAGCTCCAAACAGGATCGCAGGCTATGGTTACCCTCAGGGGTGTCCTGGATGGCATGGCATGGACGCGTGGTCGCGTGCTCATCCGATGCGGCGTTTCAGGGGTGTTGAGAATCCACCACGACGAGGCGATGGCGTCCTTTTTGTTATTCAGTTAAATTCTTGGCGAGCCCCAGAGATCCATAACGGATATGTGTGGGCTTCTTGAGAATTACTTGTTGCTAGATCTTCCCAATGGGAGACTAATTCCCAGCTCGTCACTGCGTCCTGCGCCCTGGTTTTCACAGCATCCGGCTTTAGATGCCAGGAAATTCTGTCCTTTGTGACATATCGCTCTACAACTAGGCAAGAAATAAGCAGCAGATAACTAGGAAGCCATGAGTCCATGACTGTAGCCGCCACCAGCCAAGGCGATCTGACAACAACGGATTGACGGCGGTACTCGTAATGCCCAAAGCTGGCTGGGCGCCAAGAACAGACAGACACTCAACGTCCTCATCCTTTGCTATTCTCGACGCACGACGAAAATACATAATACCAGGTCGTTGGCCGGACCAGTTGAGGCTGATGTTGCGCTTTCCCCATCGGGTCAACGGCTCGAGTGCCTCACCAATAACCAGCAAGGAACTACAAAGAGCGGAGACAAGGAGGCCGAAAATCGGCACTTTCTTCCAGGCTTGCTGCCGCCACATGCCGCCACGCCAGCAATGTTTGGCCGTTCGACCCGGATGCTACGGGCCCAGGGGCGGCGACTGGCGTCTTTTTTTTCGTCCGTGGGCTCTTTGCTGGCGAGCACCCTGGCGAGGGCTCCCGCCGTGCTGGAGCAAAAGGGAGGGCGGAGGGAGAATAGGAGAAGGGCCAAGTTGTGATACCCCGGCCGTATTGTCAACTCTCCGTCGACATCTACGGAGAGCAAACAAGCACTTGACTGACAACGAGACCGAGGCACCAGATCCATCAAGATCCAAAGAGACGGGATGGACAGGCCAGATGAAGCAACTGAACATGCGACAACGGCGCCTCAAGATCCACCCGAGGCCATTACCGGTCGGTCCCTTCATATGCACGCGTCATCAACGCCCCCGGAGAGTGACGGTCAAGAGCGTTCGTTCTCTTTGCCGCTTCGGCTCCGTAGTTAAACACCGTCGGGGAACTGCCTCCGGGTTATCCAATGGGAGAAATAACCTTATGTGCTGACCTAGGCGCTGGGAACATGCCTCCTGCCAAGCTAGCATGGGTGTCTCGGCGACATGATGGAGCTGGCAACCATTGGTAGTCCATCCATGTTCTTTGGAGTCGCTCCCAAGGTTTCACTTTTGAGTGTGTCCAAGGAATCCGGCCCGTCTGCCAGTCAAGAAGAGGCCAGACGAGTTCCAACAACGGCGTCCCTTGGCGCCGAGGGAATCCCCCACAATATCACTTGCCCAAGACTCCAAATATTCCCCTTATTCGACACTTGTTCCACCGTTGACCCTTGCGCCTACTCATGTCTCAAAGTGCAACAGTGCTATAGATCTGGGGGCGGAATTGCACAGAGTCGATTCGCCAAGAGACTAGACTGGCCTGGACGATTACTGATTGTCATGCAAGGAAGAATTCCACTCCCATAATAAGTGAGTGTGATTAGACGGGCGGTAAGTTTGACTAGGCGCCGCACTGGGATGGGCGGGCTGTTGGTGTCGCGTGCTCAAAAAGGCACACCCCAAATCACTGACATCATACATACACACCTACCTAGTAGTATTCCAATCGTATTTTATTGCATACACGTTAGATTGTACGGCCGAACACGCTGCGACCTTCTAGTAGATTTCCAAGACTCTCTGCTTCACGCACGCGCACATTGCAGAAACATTCCACACATCCAATGGGCTGAGAAAAGGGGCGACAACAGGTCACGCGGGGGACACGGAGAGGGATAGGAAGAGGAATCCCGATATTGCAGCAAACCCGATCATCGGTTGTAGATCATCCGAGACCGAGCGGCCCCCAAGAGTAGAGTAGTTCGAAGCCACGCGTCGAAAAGACTCCAATTGGCCTGACGGGTCAAAAAAGACGACATGTTTAAACTACCTTTTCTTTCTTAAAAAAAAACAAAATTGGACAGCATAGTATCATCGACTCCAAAGTTATCCCTGTCGGCCGCTCGAGAAGTCGAAGCACAAGCTGGCCACGTAAGCCGGCCTAGTAAAGTAAAATGTCGTAATCATTTCTCCCCATGCAACTAACTTTGAACGATCCAAGCTGAAAGTTACCGTAGACTCGCTGCCAAGCCCGCCAAGACATACCCACCAGGGCAATGCCCCATCTTCACCCCCCCGTTGATGGTGAATTCGTGAGGCATCGCGGCAACGCGAAGAGACACGATACGACGATCACGCAGCAACTCGTGGGCATGAAACAACGCGACGGTATTGCAGCGAACTGGCTAAACAGGAAGTGGTGAAGGATGAAGCAGCTACAAAGATGATGGATGGAAGACAATGTCTGCTTTTGATGGCCGACGAGGACCGCACCGCACGTGACATTCGTCGCAATCGACCGCCAGGAGCCGCGACGGTAACAGGTCGGGAATGAAACTTCCCACGGATTGTTCTGCTCCCATGACGACTTGCCATTTCCGGACGAGAGACGCTGGGCAGAGAACTTGGGACTAGCAAACCAAAAGGTAATCCATGTCAACCGGTGCTCCTGAGTGGTGTCTCCGTGGCTTCCGGCGGTCTTGGCATTTCGCAGCGAGTGACTTGGCAACATCAGGGATGGGATCGGCATTCAGGAGACTCGCCGAGGTTGCTGTCTCGTCGCGCCAAATCTTGGGTCGTGGAACGAAATTTTTGCCGTCGACTTGGCGTGGCGGGAACACTTACCCTAGACCCTTGGGTGCCTTAATGAAAGCAGATATCTGAAGCGGTATATGCCAGAATCAGCAACAAGCTACATCTCACCGAAATAAAGTTACAAGTGTTGGAGGAGCGACAAGCTATACCACATATCGCGAGGTCAGCGGCCACAGGGGACGTTCCGTATTGAAATGTCCTGCCCCGAGCGGACATAAACGAACATTTGAAAGTACCCACTGAGCCATGGACAAGGTCAACCGGGCTGGAAAACCGTCAAGTCCAGTTAGAATGCTGAAGAAAATTTCGCCTCGTTCTTGTATTGCTCCTGCATGTTGGTAGGAAGGCTGTCCGATTGAGCCTCTCACTCCAGATGCATGTCGGTGATGCCAGCTGCGTTTTCGCTCTCCAAAGCCCTGCCTTCATCTTGCTGTCGTACCAATGGCCTTACAATTCAGACCCTGAATGTTTAGCCAGGTGTGACATAGCAAGGGGGGTTAGAGACAACAAGAGATTACTATTATACAGAGTATATAGGGGTTGAAAGTACCTGATAACGCGATAAATATTCTGTTAATAAAGGTCATTGTTACAACAGCCAGTTACTTGCCCTATATTATAGTTAACAACCACTAATATAGATCAAAAGGCACGGGGTTATTAGTAGTACAGAGGCCCCTGTGCATAGCCCCTATTAACTTTCTTGTTAGGTCAATCACTCACAGTTAAACTTACAGGGATCAACTTGGATTGTACGCGGTAACATTGAAGCTGCTAAACCCTAGCCAGGGCCCAACATACCCATGATACTGGGGTGCATTCTTCCATCATACTTTAAAAAATGAATGCGAGGATTACGCTCATACCCCTCTCATGAGCTATAGTGCTAGTTTACTGACCAGCTGAAAGCCTGAAAACCCTGCGGCTCAAATAGCCAAGCCCAATTACTCTGATAGCTTGTCCACAATTCGTAAGAGTGTTAGACAACAAGACAAGATTCCTTTGATATCTGGCGTGTAAGCGCGGGCTTTTGGTTGAGAGTGCTTCAGACTCTTCAGTTGACCCGTTCATGACACAGAAGACTGAGTAGATTCGGCAACGTCTAATCCGAATTCAGTGGAGATTCTGTGAAGAGACGGGCCAAAGAATATGCCCAACTCGTACTTTGCACAAGTTGGAACAATGTCTCATTGGCCACAGTGATGAGCAACGACGAGTTACCACCGACGTGGAAGAAGTTGGTGCTCTGATCGATAGTGTAGTGTTGCAGGGCTTGTTCTGGTATCACTTCCTCCCACGCCTCGCGAAGTTGACGCTCCACGTTCCCAAGCTTGGCCGCCCCTGTAGCTCGCTCGGTGCCGGTCGAAACTGGGAGCTTCCCACCAGCCGCCCGGTCAAGCTTCCCGTTCCTGGTCAGAGGCAAGTCCTGGACTGGGATTATGATTGCAGGATGCATGTACCGTGGCATAGGTAGTGAGGCCACCAGCCGCTGCAGAAACTAGATTTTGTTCTTGACTTCCGCATCTTCTGCAAAGACTGCGTGAGCCACAAAAATGGGGGTTCTCCCCGCGGCGTGACAGCGGCGTTGGCAAGGGATCCATTGGAAACTCGAGTGATGGTGTTCTCTATATCCTGCAGTTCGATGCGATCTCCTCGAATCTTAATCCGAGAGTCGCCGTTGGCACGACATTGCATACTTCTCGCTCATGGATTAACTGAGATTCGAAAAGCCATATTGGATCCAGCCGAGATGCTCGGATGAGGTGGCGCCGACACAGGTGATCTTCTCTTGGGTAATGAGTTTTGTGACTGCAATCGAATCGCCTCTGAGAAGACGCGGGACAATTAAAAATAGATTCACCATAGACGAAAGTAACCAGTGACGGCCAGGCCCCAGGTCAAAACCCAGCGCGCTATGCCGCAGCACGATCTCATGGCCCCACATGTTCTCCCATTCAAGATAGTTGCGCAGCCCCCTATGGGAGAGCACAACGCCTTTCGGAGTGCCGGTAGTTTCGCTCGTGTATAGAATGACGGTGGCATCCTCGGAATCGGCCTTGATGGGCACTTTATTCCCGCTCGAGTCTGAGATCTTCCCTGTGCTGATAATCCGTGCCTCTTTGCGCAAGTTGAGGCCCGTAGTTTAAAGGAAAGTAGACTCATCTACAACTAGGGCAACTGGCTGGCAGTCTTTCACCATGTTAGCAAGTCGACGTAAGGGCGTGCTGGTGTCCAGAGGAATGTAAGTTGCGCCAACGCCCATGATGGCCAACATGGAGCAGATCCAATCTGGACCAGGCTCCTGGAACACTCCTACAATGGATTTGGGAGACATTTCAGGGCTAATTAATGCAGAGGCAATAGAGTTAACCCGGTCTGACGTTCGTGTGTAGGTCCGGGTGTTGTAATTTCCATGTTTGAGCGCGACATTGGTAGGATAGTTCTCAGTCATTTCATCAATTCGATGAACCAGCGTCTCCGGCCATTATGACTCGCAAAACGGTCCTTGAAAGATGTTGACCAACCCCTGTCTGATTAAGGAGGGTTGAAATTGGGCGATGCCTGTACTAAACAATGCCTAGTAGGCTATCGTCATAATTGCTCTCGTCAAAGCCAACTGTTGGGTCACTCAACGATGCATCCGGATGGGCGCAGAGATAATTCATCATATGAAGATAAGAACCGCGAAGATGGTAGCATCCCCGACCGAATGTAGTTGCTCCTGGAAAACAATATCAATTCCTCGTGCTTGCGCCAGGGTTGTCAAAGATGTCGAAACCGATATCATAAGCAGTTCTCCCGGCAACTGTCTCTCCAGCATTGGCAGCAAGCCCACCAAACTTTAGCTTCTGAGCAACGCCGGCGATAGATGACTAGAACAGGGGAGAATGAATTATAGATTGATTCACTTTCAGATCATCCAACAGAGTATCTAATGGTAGCTTCGAGTGGGCCATAACCTCGTTCTGGTCCCCTTCAGGATGTCGTGGAAGGACTGGCTGGGCCTAAGGTGAGCGACTAGTGGTATCAAGTTCAAATACATGCCAATGCTCCCCGAGAGGTTGCCTTCGAAACGGTTGGCATCGGCCATGCCAATGCACATGTCCGGCGCGTCTAGCAAGCGGAATAGCATCACCCCAAATACAGAGAGGTAGAAGTGGAAGATGCTTGCTCTCTGTTTACGGCACATATGATAAATCCTTGAGGCAAGATTCGTCTGGATATATCTGCTCACACTAATATGCTCGTACCAACGGATGGGTTCACGAGACTTCGAGACTTTGTTAGCGGCCATGGGAGGATGGCCAGGGAAGAAGGGCATCCGTCTAGCTTGACTTTCCAAAAGTCTAGCTCTCTACTATACTTGCCCTTTCTACGCTCCAGATTCTACTTCAGTGAAAATTTTGGACACTGGAGAGGATTTTGAGTCAGCGTTGTTCTAGTGTACGCCTTCTCAAGGTCTGCGAGAAAGACTTCTATGATAGCGCCATCCATGTTAATGTGATGGTACCCGATGCCGAGAAAACTTTGCTCCGAGCTTAGCGAAAGTAGCAGCAACTTCATCGTCTCGCCGCGATGAATATCGCATACGTAATCCCGTATTCACATATTCGAGTAACTTCAGATATGTCGCGTATTGTTCTCTTTTTAAGACAAAGAAAGGAATTTTTCATGACACACTATAAAGTCTGTTCGCCTTCAGTGGTAAAAGCTGCTCGCAGTGCTTCATGGCGATGACTCAATAATTTGGACTGCCACCTCAAGTTTGTCCGAGTTCAAGTTCCCATTTAGCTTGATGGAAAATGTGATGTTAAAAGTAGTTTGGTCTTGGACAAAATGTTTCAAGAACCAGAATCTGGACTGACCTTCCACAGCTACTAAGTTTGGTGTGAATCCTGCAGAGATATCATCAAGCGCGAAAGCGATCAAGTCTGCGACAGAGGCACCGCTGAGGATATTCAATATTGGCATATCGATATCCATTTCCTTGAAAAATCAAGAGCGTATTTCCAGCGCAATGAGGGAATCAATTCCAAGATCATCCGCGCTTGATTTTAATATGTTAAATTGTTTGAATTTGTCCTCCAGTTGAAGCTGCAACGCGGCTTGGAGCTTGCCAGCAAAGCCACCTAATGTCAGTCAATATATAGCTTGCATCTAGCTTACGGGAAAAAATTTCAGCTAGTATTCGCCTTGTATAATGCGAGACATCCCCTCTAAGTTTCTGGTTTCAAATAGCCGGGTTTTGACAGGGACAGCGGCATTCTGGCTCGTCTTTTTCGAGTTCCCATCTTCACCACAATTAATATGGTGTTGAAAGCGTGGACTGCTCATCAAGGGTACTGGTTTTGCATCATTGGCATTAACCATGCGCAAGCCTGTGATGATTTCCGGATCGGTCCGGCTCGTGGTCTTCCAGCAAGAATTGCCTCAGCAATGCACTGATCGAATCCGGTCTCCTCCATCCACATGGATCCTGCACGGTAAATAGTGGGAAGAACGGTCTCATCCAGCTCTCGCATAACAAATCCAACGCCCAGGACGGCGCCGAGATGTAGGACCGAGGCTGCTAGACCTTGATGGCGGCGTTCCATGGCGGTTTCTACCATGAACATGTTTGCGGCGCAGTAGTTTGACTGACCACGGTTACCTGCTGCAGCTGCTAGGGACGAGAACATGAGAAAGAAGTACAAAGTATTATCTGGAGATAGCCGGTCAAGGTAGACCATTCCGAGTATCTTTGGTCTCGAGACTTTTTCCATGGTCTCGAATGACATCTCCACATCTTGAAGCCCCTTTTCCGCCGTTCCCAATGCCGCCAATCGGGGGAAGATCTTGACGGGTCGTTGTGACGAGCTTCTCAACAGCACTTTCATCCGTGATATCGCTAATAGTTTCGTCGGCATGTGCTTTGATGGCATTGAAAATGTGCAAGATTGTCGCTCCTACTTGGAAGATACTTTCACGTGTACTCCAACCTCGTAATTTCTTGAAGCCACCTCTCGTCGATGTTCGGGTTCCGACTGGTGAGAACAATGGTTCAAGCGCCCCGAGAAGTCATCCAGTCGCATAATGAAGTTGCCAGATCACTTGCCAATTCGAAAAAAGCATATGTTCAGGTACCGTGGCAGTGGCCTCCCAGTCGACAATGGTGCTGGCTTCGTAAGAACCATCCATCGCTACCACGTCCCTCGGGCTTAAAATGTGGGATTAACGTTGAGTGATGGGGAATGATTTGAAATGACACGCCGTAGGATCCGAAAAGCTATCGTTCCTAGAGGTCTTGGTGCCGGAATACATCTGTTGAATGGCTGACAAGCTCGCACGCCAGAGTGGTCTGGAAGGCAGGACTCTACGACTGCCGCAACTCCTTCAGGTCCCAATGAGCAATCTATAAACGCAGAGATATTTTTAGGTAGGGCTGACTTGATGAGCATTTTCGGTGAAGCTTCGCTCATCTTAAGCTGCGGCAGAGCGGCGGTGGTAGAGACGGCGGCGGACTCAGTGAAAAATACATATATGCCCTTCTTAACACAGAGGATGAGTGCCGTGGCAGAGACGGCAGACGAGGGAAAGTCCTCCAATGATCCACTGACCTGGCACAGCATCATGATGGAAACAGGCTTCTCCGGCATTGACACCTCAACTCCCGAAGTTGACATGCTCGCCCGACCGTTTTTCGTACTCGTCACACAGGCAATCGATGAGCGCATGAAGGCCATACGAGACCCTCTGCTCAAATATGGCTCATTCTTGGGAGGGGGGTCTAACGGGGACCTTGTTATTATTGGAGGTGCAACTTTATCCGCCGAGGTCTTGATTGACGGTCTCTTGCAACTCACTCAGCATCTTGTGTTTTTTATCATACGCTACGTCCTTTTCTCAATCAAAGGCCTTCAAGATCAATTTCTCTGATTGAGCTGCAAATATCTCCTGAGCCTTCTCAACAAAAAGACCTTTGAAATATCAGTGAAGGTGTAGAAAGCGAAAGACCGCCCGATATCTCGCATGATGGTCTTTTTGGCTCCTCCAGTACCCGCAACAATCTCCAGAATGTCCATGTGAGGATAACGGTGGACACCCTGAGCTATCACTCTAGATAGAAAGCTGGTAGCATCTTTCAGACCCGTTGCTTCAACGTAGTACAGGTTCAGCAAGTCATCACCTAGCATGTACTGGAGGATTTCTGTTTCGCCTCCCACCGCGGCAGTGATGCTCGCCCACTGTACGAGGTAGCCTGATCTCAATGCTGTCAGGGTATCTGGATAATGCTTAGCTTATATTTGAAATATCATGGATTCGTAATAGTGAATAGCATACCTGTCCATCATTTGTGAGACATCTTTCCAGGTATTATTGAGCCACTCTCTCACAGTAGATCGTTGTCTTCCAATCCGACTCTGATGGATGACATGACTGCAGCAGTCAAACATAGCTTTGTGATGCCAAGATAGACTATCGCGCTTTTCTTCAGGAATTTCTCTGCTAAGTTTGTTTGTAGTACAGTGAATTTCTCTTTAAATCAGCAGCAGCTGTATGTCCTCGGCTGAAGCACGGTTATTTGCTGCTAGGGATCTATCGCATAGTGCCAGAGCCCATATGTGTTCCGAGAATAATTGTCGGCCTTTTCCGGGGCTTCTGATAGCAGTGTCACCTTTATCTCTCGGACTTGGAGTAGCAAGCCGGACTGCGGATTGGTGCTAAATACATGACATCTCTCTCTATACCACCAGTGATCAGCGGGTTCTGTGTGAGGTGAGACTCGAGCGGAGTTTCATTGCCAAGGACCAGATCAAGTTGGCAGCGTTGTGCGTTGACTCGGGTGCTAGATATTTTCGTTGGGACATGTAGCTGACCCAGGCTGCCATGACCTGGCCACAAATATGCAAGGAAGATGGACTGGAAGGTAGCGTCTAGAAGAGCAGGGCGTATTAGGACGGCGTCGGCCGCTTCTTGCGACGGGAACCTAGCGAACGCCTCTCCGTAGCCCAGCTTTCGTTTCATAGACTGCAGGGCTCTGAAATCGTTGGTGTAGTGGTATCCAAGATTTCCGAGAGAGGAGTAGAAATTGTCCTAGCGTACATCCATATACACGGCGTCTGTGTGTTTCTCTTCTGATACTCAAAGACGTTGACTGACTTGGGGATACCTGTCGAGACGATCAGTCTCCCACTTGCGAGACTGGCCAAAGTATCGGACTTGGAACTGGTAGAAGCATGAAATTTGAATGTGGCACAGATCTGACCCGGAGCCTTTCTCTCAATGTCCGACAGCGCAAGTAATGATTAAGCGTCGGATTTCTCATCTTGAAACACCAGCACTCTGCGAATAACAAAGTCAAGGATGTCAATGACGCCAATTTCTTCACCTTCTTCAACAAAGCGTGCTGATTTTATGGCAGAAGAAATTTAAGCAGCAGCCGGGTATACCATTTGCCTTGTATCTGTTGCCCATGGATCCAAGACAGTTACTAGGTCGGACAAGGTTCCGCCAACGAATCTTGTTATCCAGTCCCTGTGGCAGATGGGTTCCAAGATGCGAATGAAGGGATCGTTCCGGGCGTTATAAGCCCTTGAGGGGCGAGTTTTATGCCAGAAAATGCGATCGTGATCCCATAGGTACGCTGGCAATAACAAAATAAGGTTCTGCCCACTATCTCCCGAAAGTAACAAGTCGGCGGTGTTAAGGTTTATGAACGACGTGGTGAAATGAGACCACATGTACCCAAGTGTAGCAGATAATGGTTTAACGTCGTGCATGTTATGCTACAAAACGCCGGTGTATGCGGGTGCTATCGCAGAAACTTTGCCATGTCTCGATTACTGGCCCCTTTAGAGCAGGGTAAGGTCCGACTTTAGCAACGAGGTTTAAAGCATCCTCGTTTTTCAGCGCAGTCCGCATGACCTGATAAAATAAAACAGGCTAGCGCATATTGTCCCTCTAATACTCTTTTTCTAAAACGGCACTTGCAGTTATTATAGTATTTTCGCTCACGCTCGAATACTAGCGGCATTCTTTTCTCCCTTCCTAATGTTAGATGCTATAAGTTCATAAGGCTGCGACATATCTAGCAGATTTAGGAATTATGTGGTGCGAATGGTATGCTTGGTTAACTTTTAGCCATCTTACAAACCTTTTTCATCTTTAAACAGCACTTTAACCTCTTCAATCGCGTCTTCATTCCCCGAGACAGTCACGATCGACGGGGAGTTACAAGAGGCCAGACAGACGCGGCCTTTATACTTGCCTAAACTGCAGGCCCCTTCAGCAACCTTAATAGTCGTACCGACAGCCAACGTGGGTCCCTTCGTATGATATGTTGAGCTAGCAACGTAGAATTCGCGATAGTATGCAAATCTTGAGAGCATCTTCCTAGAAAATGAACCCTGTAGCGCATGCTACCGCAATCTCTCTCCGGAAGAATGGTCCACCACTGCTTGGAACTCGACTCCGCCAGCTCTTAGAATATCTATAAGAGCAATTTGAACAGCGGTGCAGAGTCTCAGTGATATGGCTGCTTCACCGATGCGAGATCTTGTAGGATCGGCTGCCAACTCTTGGACAAGTGACCAAGAGGGCTGGTGGTCTTTTGGCAAGCCGTTGAGAACGTCCTAGAAACCATCCCATGATTTCCGCGACTTCTCTGATCCCAAAACATTCTCTCGACTCATGGTGGCCCACTGAGAACCCTGCCCTGTAAAGACTCCAAGAGCACGGGGTTGAGACGACGCGGGCCTTACACCAATGCCTATCGCTTCTAGACCCTCGTTGTCCTGTATATGCTTGTCTATGTTGGAGGCCAGGTTATTATAAGTTGTAGCCGGAAATGATTCCCTCGCTCCCAGAGTTGAGTGTCGTGAGTGCAAGGTATAAGAAAGGTGGCGGTGCGAGAACGATGGGTTAGCTTTGAGATGCGCCGAGTAGGCTTTAAGCATCTTCGTAAGCGCCGCCTCTGACCCGGCAGAGAACACGTATGGAGTAAAATAGCATATTGGGTAGAATAGCCCCCTTTTTTAGCGCCAGTGATACCTTCAATAGTCCAGCTAAGCCTGCCGTTCCCCCAGTATGGCCCAGTACCGTCTTAATAGACCCGACATAGAGAGGATCATTTGGCGAAGAGCTTGACGTGTCGAGCCCGAAAAAGGCCCTTTTGATAACCTCGACCTCCTTACTCAATCTGTCAGATATGCCTTGATGCCAATGGAAGAAATCACTCATGCATGCGTCGCCAGCCGTAATTACAGTACCATGGGCCTCGAAGTATTGACAACGTTAGTTTAGATCCTCTAGGTCCAACCCTGCTTTTCGATAAGTTCTTGTGATTTAATACAGCCTGTGCTAGAGGATTTGGCATGGTGATTCCTTTAGTCCGGCCATCCGAGTTGACACCTGTCTCGCGAATGATGCACTCGACATGGTCACCGTCCCGGATCGCGTCGCCGAAACGCTTTGGAATGACGGAGACACTACCCTCTCCGGGGACGTAGCCATCGGCATCGGCATCTCACATACGGGACCGACTTCCCGGCGACAGCATCTTAAGCTTCGCCTCCCCAGTGTAGAGCTCTGGGCCAAAACGAGATTGGTATCGGCGGCGACGCCAAGATCGGACTCGCCGCTGTGAAGGAGCTGAACCGCTTGGTGGACAGCTACCAAGCTGGAAGAGCATGGAGTTTCAGTTATCATAGAATGCCCGCGCTAGTCAACGAAGCAGGGTATTCGATTAGATATAATGGTTCGAGCGGTGCCGGTCCCCATGTACGTTGGTATCGCATCAACGTCGCGCTGTAGATGGTTGGCAAAGTCAGCACACATTCAGCCGATGTAGACTTCCCTTTGTGACCCGACAAGAGGCGCAACAGGCAGTCTGGCAGCTTTAAGAGACTCATAGTCGACCTCCATAATCAATCGTTGCTGTGGATCGACCGAACGGGCATCTTAGATATAGGCTTGACATTGAAGAATGCCGCAGCAAAAAGCTGCGGATCCTCGAGCAGTGTGTACGGTTCTGTGACCTATGCAATGCATTGGGGTGATAGAACGCATCAGGCCTGAGCCTTTCCCTTGGAATCTTGGTCAGTAGGTTCACTGGTTCTTTCAGGGCCTCCCAGAGCTTCGAAGTTGTATCAAGGGACCCCGGAAACCGACAAGTGCTTCCGACGACAGGAAATTGGCTCGTTGCCAGAGGAGCTGTGGCGAATACTACCCATTAGCGATTGAATGTACGATCGGTTGTATAAATAAAGTTGCGTCATACGCAGAATGATTGACAGTTTTTGCTAGGAAGTCCGGATGTGCATTTGCGTAATCACCAACTGGAAGACGGAGGACATTCCAACTCTTTTCAACAAACTAAGACGGGACTAGCCTCCTATATTACGGCTTCCTGAAGGTCTATTCAACAGAGCTTCGGTATCTAGGAATATCAAGCTGGCCAATATACCAATTTGAAACCCTCAAGTCAACCAATGAATCCTCAGTATTAGTAGCCTACCCTGGCTCCTCGAACTAGCATTAGCACCCTAAGCGAAATCCTTACCAAGTAATAGTGTTCACTGATGTTTCAGACTGTGGAGCCGGAGCCGGCGGCTGCCGTCCGTCGGATACAGCATAGCCGCCGTTTGTTCACGGTCGTCCCGAGGGTCGAGGGCTGCTCGTGAAACACACGGCGCCAGCGCGATGGCAGACAGGGCTCATTTTCGTCGCCCTGAAGAGTATGTTAGGATAACACTTATCATTATCTAGTTATAAAACTAAGACGCCAGATAAACACTCTGCGATTAACAGCTCGACGTATAATTCGTCTTCCGAAGGAATTCGCTAGCTGTAAAATCTTGACAGAGGTGAAATGCGTCTAATATGATGTTTCAAATCCAGTCAACTTTGAGAACAGCGCCCATAGCTTCATGAATGACACTTCCCCAATACGGCCCGGATAAAACTTTCCGCGCACTGGCTGAACAGCGAATGTCGTCGCTAAGAAAACGCCCTTTCCTTCCTCTAATAATAGCCTGTACCCTCCATCAAGAGAGAGACCCAATGCCATAATCCATAGTCTGCCAAGATGCCACACCACAAGTGGCATTCTTACTTGCCAGCAGCTCCGCCACCTGCGGCAAACCCTCCAATGTGCCTCCAGCGCCCGGGACAGCCAAGGGTTCCATGGCCATAACGTCAATCTCACTTCCCAGTTGGCTCAAATTCTCCAGCTGGCCAGAAGCATCGGTCAAGTTCGCAGTAGGAACCGGAACCTCTGCGCCAGTTTCCACGCTGTATGCGATTTCCGGGGTGGAGGCGGGCAAGGCGCACGACTCCATTCCCGCACTGGCTCTCCATAAGCTCATTTCTGCAAGTAGTTGCTGCCTCTCTGCGAGCAACGAGTCGATAACCATCTGTGACTCGGAGGCCTTTTGGTTCATCTCCTGCAGGTGCGCTATGGCTTCATCTACGACGACATGCTTGGAGAGTTTGCCTGGATCCACCGAGTTCAGCGAAGGAATGAGAGCCGCCAGGTTCTGTTGAATGTAAGCGATCCGTTGGTTGAGAGCGTTCAACGATATATCTGGACCGATGTAAGACGGCCTACCTGTAAGCTTTCTTTGAAAGCCTCTCGCCGCGATCGTTCGAAAACACGGTGGACTGCACGGTCATCGGCGGTCCAATTTCGGACCCGTTTCTTTTGTTTTTCCTTATTTTCCGAGTGTGAAGGCGCCATAGCTGTGCGATTCGGACACTATTAGAAGCAAATCAACCTTGACCGAGGAGCTCGAAGTGCGCTTGACTTGTGCGAGAACCAGTCCCGATCAAGTCCCAGTGGTGACGACAGAAATACGTGGGAGGGTAGTTGCGGGTTGAGAAACTCGGTAGCACCCCAGTAACTCGGCTTGAATATGATGACTGTCCTAACGGCTAAAGGCCTTCCCCTGTTTCCGAGCCGTCAACAGTTGGAGTGCGGGGGTGGGGGTATGTCAAAGTCAAATGTCAAGTCAATGTATTGGCACTGGACTACTCCGCATAGGGTTGGGTATTTGTCCACCTATACGATGACGGTGGCGTTCGTCAGAAGCAAGGGTCCAAACCGGGAGCAGCCAAACCGGAGCTGCGAAGCTTTGGAAGCTGCATCTACTGACTCGATTCATGAAACGGTGGATCTCTCCACCTACTGTAACGAATATGTACACTGTGAAGGAGAAATATCTTGGATGGGGGTTATAGAACTATCCAACCCATTGCAAACTACACCACATTCCCAAGAGCTGCCTCAACCTTTTCCTTACTCCTCAGTTCCCCTCCTGTAAATAGCTCCAGGGCAATGGCAAGTCTTTCCTTCGACACCGGATCAGCCTCAATTGCCTTGGTAAGCTCCGCCCCTCCATTAGCCAAGTAGTCAATGTCGGTGCTGGCTAGCTTACCATCCCAACCCTTCGGAGCTAGCGGATCAACCGTGGCAAGTTTTTCCAATCGTTTCGGCGGGGGCACTGGAGTCTTGTACACATGAGCGGGTTTTGGCTGACCCTCTCCGGGCTGAGCCGTCGGGTCGTACTTGAGCGCGGCGAGTTGGTCGAGGACAGTGTGCGAAATGGTTGCCGAGTGGCAGCCAAGTTCACCTGCAGCCATCGCTTCTTGGGGGGAGATGAAGCTTCAAAGATGTCAAGTTAGGAAGGGTCATCTGATTTTTGAAAAGGGATCACATCGTACCTTGCGTTCTTCAATAGAGGTTGCTCAACGCCAGTCTCCTTGTACAGGCGCTCATAAGTTCGGAGAATCTGGTACAGGCGAGCGCTCATGGGGTGCTCGGCTGCAGGATCCTTGACATTGGGCCAAAGGCTGTGGTCATCATGAGCACGAGTCTCTGGGGCCACCCGTCAGTCATTGTTTCTCGGGGCCTTGCAGGTCCTGCGTACATA
This sequence comes from Metarhizium acridum, assembly GCF_019434415.1. Taxonomy (NCBI): domain Eukaryota; kingdom Fungi; phylum Ascomycota; class Sordariomycetes; order Hypocreales; family Clavicipitaceae; genus Metarhizium; species Metarhizium acridum. The sequence continues at coordinate 815,923 of NW_027094041.1, read as the reverse complement.
CCGTTGTAGTAAGGGCTGATGTACAGCATACCAGCTTGACTGCAGGCGATGGCTTGCACTAGACTAAACAACGCAGTACCCAGGGTAGGGATACCTTCTGCGCTCAAAATCTTGGCGGCATTCAAGGCAGGGCCAGTGGATGGGATCTTGATACAGTATCTATCTCTACCGATGCCGGCTCGTGCGAATTCTTGGTCGTACAGCCGGGCGTGGGACAGAGTTGCTTCGGTGTCGTATGCTTTTGATGGCAAAGTCTGCAGAAGCACTCGGCCCCGGATCAGGTCGATGTTCTTCTTGCACATCAAGACTGCCTGGAATCTCCATGTCAGCGGGGGCTTGTGAGTGAAGTCGATGACGGACGCCTACCATGCGTGTATAAATGGCCAACCAACCGTGATGTTTCAACTCGTTTGCAGTCTGAGAAAGAAGCTCTGCGTTCGATTCGTGACCCAGTTGAATATCGACCCAAAGTTGGTTACTCGTCTGGTCGTGCGGTTTGATTGGCATAGCCTTGATGTATTCGGGGTCCATCCAATCCACATCAACGTTCACTACTTGTTGTTAGGGGCCCGAGGATAGAGAAAATGAGTGGGAATATCATGACTTACGCTGCTCCTCCAGCTTCTCCAGCCATGTTTGAGCGTCGGTGCTTCCCATGTTGTTGTTTTTTTCTGCGTTGTTGGTTGTTTGTCTTGTGGCGTATCAGTTGGTTTCGTATCCTGATGGATTTCGCCTGGCTTGAAGAGATCAAACTTTAAGTGAAGGTGACGGGGCTTTATATGCACAATTGGGAGTTCCAGAGCAACCCAACACATTGTCATTTTTCTAATCTACTCCACTGGATAAAATCGCAGTGCAACTAGGGTCGAGGAGGCCTGGGCAAAAGTCACCCCACGTGTCCTGCGCAGGGCATGCGAATGTCTACGTGTCTAGAATCTGTCATGCATGTAACAGATATGTCGCTCAATAGGACAGTTCTTGACATTGGAGCCTGAATTTCGGTCTGAAGTTCTCCGTTGGCGAGTAGCGAGGGTCCTGTTGGCTCACTACAAGATGGCAGTTCTCACAGCTTCCAGGCCTCACGGGTCTCAATGTCGGTAACTATGGGTAACCAAGGCAGTATATTAATTTGATGCCACTTGCTCTTCATCCCGTTTTACAAGTAATAAAACTCAATAACAAGGTGTCGGTTTATAAGCTGAACGCCAATTGTCGTTTATAGCGTTGCCTAGACAATATTGTGATGTGGATTGGAGACGTCTGGTACAAGTTGTGGCGTCTCGTCCTCGCGCCGGTCATGGTCAACGTTGTCGCGGTTGAGGTACCAGACATGTATCCACGTGGGTCTGATGCCATTTGGGATGCTGCGGGGGCGGGGCCTCCATGGCATGTGCCGATCAATTATTCAATAATCGGGTGACTGTCTCCCAGCGGGGTTGACAGTGCTGGCAGCTGTCGTCGGCCGCGCGTTGAAATGATTGGGTGGCTTCAAATTGGCTTTTTGACCTGTGCAGGGACATGCAGCAACACGCAGGGCATCAAACGCCGATGTCGGGTTTATCCATGTCTGCAGACAATATTAGCAAGGAGCCACACGCAGGGCAAGACGCCATTCTCTGATCCATGCCCGACTTGACTCGTTCGGGCTATCTTCCTCCGGTCTGTTTCCGGTGTTTTGTGTCCACGACGAGCCGTCATCGAGCTTCAATCGACATGACTTGCTCTGCGGCACCCCCCGTCCTTCCCGGTCATCTTCAGCAAGAGCCTGCAAAGTCGAATGAACAAAGACACCAGCCGTTCAAGTTCACTCCAAGACTGGTCCCTGTACAGGGAGTCTTGCCTGCTCAACCGCGAGGCCCAGATGGAACAATATTGGTGGTTTAAGGTTCTTGAAAGACGTCCCGCAAATGAATGGTATCCCCCGCACCGTTCGTGGTGGCGTCGCGGCCGTCAAGCCCACGGCGACCGTGGCGTAGAACGTTCCAACTCGCCATGTTATCTTCAAGCCGGTTATGATTGATGTATAAATACACGATAAGGCATCTTGCCATCGTCGAAGAATGCTGCAAGTGGTCAGCATTTAGTCTCCGCATATCGAGCAACCCCGTAACGTCAAATTTTCTTCAACCAACATATGCATCCCTCGCAATGGGCACCAAACCCGCGAATTATCATGCCGACCTTAAATCCGATGCCTTGCATCACATTGAAGATGCTACTCCAGACTACTCTCGCAACATATATGCCAAGTTTGTTCCACACCCAGAGCATGCCCACCACATCACGCAACCCAAGCTAAATCTCATATCCAGAATCCGCAATCCTCTCGCCGGCATCTCGAGAGATGATCTCAGATTCCGCGTCTCATCTTTCTGCCGGGAATACAATCTCGTCGAAAAACAAGACGTCTTCTTCCGCGGCGCGCTTGTAGCCCAATCCCCGGAAGATTACAACTCCAGTTCCGGAGCTTACAGACCAAGAAAAGCATTTCCTCTCCCGAGAAGCCACCCATAGATGGCACCTTCCCAAAGCATTGTACTACACCATTGCGCTCTGCTCGCTCGGTTCCGCCATCCAGGGATGGGACAACACCGGCGCCAACGGCGCTAATCTCTCGTTCCCCAAGGAATTTGGCATCGAGCACAACAGCTGGCTGATCGGGTGCATCAATGCCGCTCCCACACTCTTTGGCCTGCTGAGCTCATGGGCCGCCGATCCTGTAAACAACTTGCTCGGTCGTCGGGGGACCGTCTTTGTAACCGGCCTGTTTTGCATATTCCCAGTCCTGGGCCAGGGGTTTACTCGAAACTGGTGGGAGCTCCTGATATGCCGCCTCCTCATGGGCTTGGGCATGGGCATAAAAATCTCCACGATACCAGTCTACACGGCTGAGGTGTCGCCGGCTTCGATCCGAGGCGGCCTGGTCACGAGCTTCCAGATGTGGGTTTCTTTTGGAATGTTCATCGGGTATGCTACCAATCTGATTTTCTACAAGGTTGGGAGACTGGCCTGGCGGTTTCAACTGGCTGCTGCTTTTGCACCCGCCATCCCCGTCGTCATCTGCGTTTGGTGGTGCCCGGGTAAGTTCGCTGATATTCTGCAACATGTATTCTGTTGGCATCATACAGAAACACCCACTGACATGAAATAGAATCACCCCGTTGGCTAATGAAAAAGGGCCGCTACGTCGAATCGTTCAAGTCATTCTGCCGCCTGCGTAACACCGAACTCCAGGCTGCGAGGGACTTGTACTATGCACACTGCCAGGTCATTGAGGAGCGCGACGCCTTTGCTGGCGCTTCTTTTCTCAGCCGTGTCTGGGAATTAGTTGCCCTGCCACGGCTGCGTCGGGCTACCATTGCCAGTGCTTGGATCGTGATTAGCCAGCAATTCTCCGGAATAAACATGTATGTCCACCTCTTGCCACTAACCCCAGCACGAATATCATGAAAGCAAACGATTGTGAGCAAGTCTAACCGATGCGATCCTCACAGTATGGCATTCTACAGCTCCACAATCTTCTCGGAAGCCGGCTACTCCGTCCTTAGCAGTCTCCTGGCCTCGCTTGGTTTTGGCATCGTACTCTTTGTATTTGCCTTTCCTGCCGTGTACACCATGGATACCTATGGTCGCAGAAACCTGCTCCTCGTCACGTTCCCCAACATGGCGTGGTGCCTTCTGGCCGCGGGATTGTGTTTCCTTATGCCCACTGATTCCAGCGCGCGCATCCCTCTGATCGCCTTGTTTATTTATGTTTTCACGGCCTTTTACGGACCCGGTAAGCAGTGTCAAAGATATTCAGCGGTTTGCTTCAAGAGCTAATTTCCTGACTAGGTATCGGCCCGTTGCCTTCAATCTACTTCTCGGAATCCTTTCCCCTGTCGCATCGTGAACTCGGTGCGGGCATGACCATCTGCGTCAACAACGCCGTGGGCAGCGCCTTGAGTCTCACTTTTCCGTCCCTGCTGAACAAGATTACCCCCACGGGAGCATTCGGCTTCTACGCGGGCCTGAATATCCTGGCCTTTCTGGTCATTTTCTTTATAGTTCCTGAAACAAAGTACGTGCCATCAAGTCCCGGTGTCTTCGGGTCGTAGAAGCGTGAGCCGAAAGCTAATCTGGAGACCAGGAAACGTACCCTCGAAGAACTGGACTATATCTTCAGCGTTCCTACCCGAAGACATGTTTCGTATCAGCTTGGTACTTGGCTCCCATGGTGGTTCAAGAGGTATGTTTTGTTTCAACGGAGCGCAAAACTTGAGCCTCTGTACGCGATCGAAGGAGTGCTGGATACTTGAATGGAAACAGGAGTGGATTTGGCCGCCGTGTTTTTTCTATTGACTACAGCACTTTGTTATATAGCTTGGGTTCACATGTGAATCCTCTATTACTTGATTTGTTGAGATGCTTTGCTAATGGCGATATTCTTGGTGATGCTTACGTGCGAGATGAGCATAGGGTAAAGAGCCATGGCTTCTCCTAACCTCCCAATCGGAACATCTGTTTCGGGGCTATTTGCCCAGGCCTTTATCTCACAGCACACGAAAACACTTTGGTTACCGAATCGATGCAACTCATACTTCTTTTTACCATATTTGCAACATGTATAGTTACTGATTAAATTTACCGGATTCCGGGGTCTTGCAGGGGTTGTCATATGAAATTCTTTGAATGACATCTTGTGATAGCTTAATAGGGTTAGACCCTTGTTTGGAGTTATATGATTAAAGGCATTATAATCTCATTTTTATCGCAAATTTGGCCCATCATTCAAGCCAGTCAAGGACGAATACCACGAGACTGAATCCGGGGCAATATCCAATATGTTGAGGACCTAGGTACCTAGGTACTTAGGGTTCAATGTTAGTTTCTAGGGTTAGGAATTGTCCCGCTTATGTCTGCAAAAAATCATTTAAACCAAGATGCCAATTGAATTGCTCTCATTTTTCTGCAATTTTATCTCCCCATCTTGTATTTTTAATTTTTTTTCTTTTCACCATGTCGTCACTCAATTGTCAAACGACCGCCATCGCCAATAAACAGGCGGCCAAAAGCCACCCCTGCAAGACCCCTACGCCCTGCACGTGACCACAAAACTTCCATCAAACCTCCATTTTACCATCCATCGCGACGCTCGCGCAACCCAACTCCATCACGACTCTCCAGCCGCCCATTCCGCACCACCATGGCTCTCCAACCCTGCCGCGCGCACTTCCCCCGAGCGCGCCACACCTTCCGCGCCCTGACGCCCTCGCTGCGCACCTACGCCACCGAATCAACGTCCGAACCCTTCAAGGCCTCGTCGCAGGAATCCTCTGTGCCCCGATGGAGCCAAACGCCCCCGGGCATGAAAGCCCCCATGCAGCTCGACTTTGCAAAGTCCTTCAAAAACAAGGTCTGGAAGGTCAACAATGACCCCGCGAAGCTAGACAACATGTATAATCGGCTACTGGGGCCGGGCGGCAGCAAGATGCTGCCCGAGGAGCTGAAGTGGTTGGCCGTCACGCACAAGAGCTTTGACCAGGGGAGGAGAGGGTTCAACGACAAGCTGGCACTGATGGGTACGTTTCTCACCCAGAATACAAATTTCAGGGAAGGGTTAGAGTTGGGGGAAGTGATTTCATGCTGACTGGACCAGGGCGACTGACGCTCGTCATGGAAGCGACCAAGGAAATCGTCAGCAAGGCCCCGTTGCGGGGGTCACGGCAGGCAGACGAATTCGACAGGGTGCCCTTTGAGCATGAACAGCTCGCATCGGTGGACAACCTGAGTGTCGAGGCCCCAAAGGACGTGGTTGGCAAGGAGAAGTTGTATGCGCTGGCGTCGGATGTCGGCATATTGGACGTTTTGCGGTGGAAACCCAGACTGGTATGGTTTTTTTATCCCCTCTTCAGCGACCGCGGTACTAGGTACATGGATACTAACACGTTATAGCCCCAAAACCTCGAGTCTTCGGGCGTCGAAGTTGTCGTCAACGGTGCGGTCCTAGCCATCCTCGGCGCAATCACGCTACAGCACGGGTCGGTGGTTGCTTCAAAAGTTGTGCGGGAGAGGATATTGGCGCGACTGCCAAAGAACGAATAATTCCACCAAAGGTTGGGCAGCGAAGACCTGTATTCATACCATGTATTTTATATTCTAGAAATGAGGGACACGCTAGACTCTGTATAAACAACGCTTTCAAATAGCACATGAGCAAAAAAATGTAACCTGCTATACGCACGCCAAAGAAAATGCCCCGACTACACATCCCTTGCTACCCTGCGCTGTGCCTGCAATCTCGTGTCAAATACGCCCAGACCAAGCCGCATCCTTACTGAATAAGCGGCGTCTCCTCGCCTACATCTCCGCGCTCCTCGTCGTTGACCTGCTCAAGCAGCTGCGCAATCAGGTCGGAAGTAATCAGCTTCTCGCGATACAGCCATCCCAGCGCGGTGCCTGCCCCGGGCCCCAGCACAATGGACGCAATCACCATGGCAAGGGGCGCCCTCCAACCTACTTCGGTAAACACCCAATACAGCATCGTCAGTCCAATGAACTGGCTGTCAATCTCGATAAACTTGACCGTGGAGCGAGTCACTTCCTGCCGGTCGTCTGGTTTCGTCAAGTTGCCAATAATGAAGCCGTGCGCAAGAAGAGAGCACAGGATGGGCACGGCGTAGACGGCAATAAAGGCCTTGGTATTCGCTTCCATGTGGATCATAGGTCCGTCTTGGAACCGACGCAGTTTGTTGAGACCATACCGCACAAACTGTCTGATGAGAGAAACATACGCCGGGAAGAACAACCACGTCCCAATGGCGACGGGGTTGTTCAGGGACAGCATCAGCGTCGACGGAACGTAGTACCCCAGCGCAACGGCGATGGGGATGGCAATCGTCTCCACCAGCTTCATCTGTCTCCCCTTGTCCACCTGCAAAGGATCACGCTCCTCGCTGTCCCTGGTCGCATGCTGATCGCCATGGCCCTCATCGGTAATGAGCCTGCCTGTGCTGGGGAGCGGCCAGGCCTTGGCGCCGAGAATAAAGGCCGGCGCGTACACAAGCTGCCAGACCAGCGCACCGCCAAGCAAGTTGAACACCAGCCAGGGCAGTGTCGGTCTGGCGACAACGGCGTTCTTCTCGTTTACCTTTCTCGCCGACTCGACGGTCGAGACTGTCAGGAGGGCGCCGACATAGGATAGGATGACGGACATGACGGCCTTGCTGCGGAAGGAGTCGAGCGCTGCGTAGAAGAAGCTGACGAGGTAGCAGGTTGGCGTGCCGAGGATGGGGACACGACTGAGAGCTGGAAGGAGTGCGTGCGAGTGGCATTGCGACCAAAGCAGCGCGGCGTTGACGTCGGAGTGGACGAAGAGGGCGACGGCGGTGGCGACGGCAAGGAGCGCAGGGACGACGGCGAGATGGGGGAATAGGGGGAAGTGTTGGGCTGGACGGCGCCAGCGGGATGGTTGTGGCATTCTGCTCTTTTTTCTTGTTGATATTACAGCTTTGCGAAGATGGGATGAGGGTTGGGGAGAGGGTGAAGAAATGAGGTTGAGGCGAGGCGGGCAAGATAAAGTTCCCTGGGAATCATATCAAATTTCAACGTTGACTGACGATGAAAATGAAATGCAGTCTGGATGCATCAAATTGTGGAGCCATATGCCCGGCAGCTGTCTGGTCGACCTCGCAGCGGGCAACATGGTGCCATGCCCCACTGAACGCGGCGCATACCGCCTGTAGCGCAGTGACCGGCTTCTGCCAGACAGGGGCCACATGTGTCAATACATGTAGACAGTGGGGCCAGTCAGCGAACCAGGAACAGCCGAGGCGTCTCTGCAAGTGTCCAGCTGCTCCTCAAATTAGACCACGAGACGGATGCGCGTGAACAGATGATGGACTTTGGGTGTGTAGCATCAGGCGACGTGTTGCTGCAAAGGGGCTGGGTTGAAGAGTCGTTTGTGTCGCGATACTACGTCATTTTATTTCCTCTATAGAAAAAAAAAAGAAGAAGGAATGTTTTAAAGCCAAGACGCGAGCCAAATGAGACTGCTAGATAGCCAAATGTACCAGACATATCCTATCATCGGGCCAGATGTCAGCCGCGGTCTGCGTTTGAATCCCTTGGAGGCTCAGGATGCCTCGCCACCGTATTCTTCTGCGTCATTTTCTCTCGCTTGATATCATATTGATATGTCGTATCCCCGGTAAAATTCGTAGTGAACTCACAGCCAACGGACATGCCAACGGCCGGGTAAACTTTAAAGCCTTCCCGTAAGCCTAACTAATTTCTGTTCTAATCGAATATCGGACTAGGAACAAGAACCCTAAAGTTCCGTTTAGAAAGCTCTCATTACTCACCCAAACGCTTCCCATTCTTAGTAAAAACACATTTCCCGTAGGAATGTCTATCCCACAACCTACGCAGTCGCCTTCTGCAAACGTCTCACCGATCCGAATGCATCCGTCATTATCGCCGCGTAAATCCCCATCGTCGCCTTAGTATCTCCGTGGAGACCACGAGGAGCCGTTTTAGCTAAATCTAATTCCAATGCTACTATTTATACAATAACGTTAGCTGGATGCTAACACGCACGCAAGCTCGTAGAAGCAGACACAAAACTTGCCTTCCTGGCGGCTTCTTCAGGATATTGATTTCCGAGTAGGACAGTTTGTCAGGTGGTGCTGAATGGTCTGTCTGTACTCCATTGACATGGCCTATTCTTCACACGCTATGAGATGCTGCAAGTCTTGTGAGCAAGGAATAACATGATTCAACACATATAGGTAGACAGGAGCCGCTTACGAGCCGTGGGATCAGAATCGTTACAGCGGACGTGCAGCCTCGGTGATGCGCCAGGCTCATCGACAAACGTCATCTGGTCTGACATGCCCGCAGCAGTCCAGCAACGAAAAACACTAAAGTTGCACTTGAGCAGTTCTATCAACCTTGCCCTCGCCTCGTCATCGTATTTCGACGTAAGGGAAAACGCAATCCAATCGAGGGTCCAGCCGTGCTCATCTGTCCGATTCAGGTGAGCGTGCTTCTGGATGAGAAAGTTAGATAGCTAGTCAGTATTCTTTGTTGCTGCCAATTTGAACAATCTGTCATACTCGAAGTTGGCATCCCAAACCGCTTTCCAAGCCATGTTGAAAATCTTGGCGTCGTCATGGCCTGCGGCCTGGAGGAGGAGATCATCAGGGTTCTTTCCCAGTCCTGCTGGGCCCGGCCTTGATTTGGCCTTGTCCAACTTTGCAGTAGCAAGTCGACCAAGGCATCATTTCGCGTTTGGATTGCTACTTCAAGAGCTGTGAGCCCCTTGCTGTTGGCGGCACCAACGTCGACAGTCGTCTCGCCCCAAGAATAACTTGACTGTGTCGATGCGTTTGGACTGGATGGCTTCAAATAGCGGGCTATATCCTTTGTTGTTCTATAGACTTGCGTATTCGGAGTCGAGTAATTCCAGAAGCAGAGGAAACATGCCGACGTTTGGTCTAGATGCGGCTGCATGTAAAGGGGAAACCCCCCTTCATTTTCACAAATGGAAGGATTTGCTCCGTGCTTCAGCAACTCTTTAGATATATTTTGATTTCCTTCTTGGAGGGAAAATAACAGCGCTGTATATCCGCATTCGTCGGCTGCGTCTTTGAGAACCCCGGCTCTCAACAGACGGCGAGCTACCGTAATCGAGGCATAACCTGCGCTCAGAGGTCGCTGTCCAAATGGGCCTTCAATTTCCTTATCAAGCCCATTGTCAAGCAGTGCTGAGAGGGTGGAAACTTTCTCGTATTGTGCCGCAATGTACATCGCAGACCACCCTTTGTTGTCTCGCATATTTCCGGCTTTGAATTTTGCCAGGATAACATTGCACATGCGATTTCTGGGTAGTCATTGCGTGCCGCGGCATGGAGGCCAGTCCGTCCTATTCTATCCTTAGTCTTTGGATCTGCGCCCTAGTGTAGGAGCAGCTCCAGCGTTTTGACGTGTCCCTTGCTCGCAGCATACCAGAGTGGTGCTAGAGTATCTAATCCTTGAGCATGAACGTCTCCCTTGAATGCGATGAGTGTCTCTATTGCCGTTTTGTGCCCATTTTCCGCGGCGTGAGATATTCCTGAGCGGCCCATCTCGTCTAGTGAGTTTGGTTTGCCCCCTTTCTTTAGAAGGAGGTCGAGAGTCTTTTTATGGCCACCCTGGGCGGCGAAGGATACCGGTGTCCTCGGCAGCAATGAAGATCGGTGTTCTTTCGTCATCTCTTGTGATATTAGGATCTCCTACTTTCATCCCTAGGAGGTTGGCCAGTATACCTTGGTATCCTTTGCGTGCTGAGATGCCTATAAGCCCATTAACTTTATTGACGTAAGAAGTCTCGTCAGCCGACTTCCATAATTCTTAAATGACTCGATCATCGCTGGTCAGTTCCAGTGGTGTATGGTTCTCATTATCGACTGCTCTAGGATCTGCGCCGTTTTTCAACAGTAGCTTGACAATCTCGAATTGTCCATCTTCTGCTGCAATGTGTAAAGCAGTCTGTTGATAACGATCAGGACGTCCACATTGTTCGCGTTCACGTTGTTCGAGTTCACGAGCTTCTCTACAAGTTCTACGCTGTCCCCCGCACACGCATAATTCAGTATGGAACTACCACAAAGGTCCTTTGCTGCCAGGTCGGCACCCAGCGCCTTAAATTACCTTGTCATGCCCACCCTGCGCAGCGAGATGAAGTGGAAGACGACCGTAATTGTCTCTGAGGTACCGCGAATGAGCCAAGGAAAGCAGATATTCCACCACTTGGACGTTTTTGCCCTGTGCCGCGAGGTGGAGGGGCGTCGAATTGTCGTAGGTTATTTCTGTAAGTTTGGCACCATATTGTATGAGAAGTTCGGTAATGGCCACGTGACCCATTCTATTCGATTTATGAAGTGGCGTGTGAGATGAAGTGTCGTCGTCGGTTTCATCGAGTTCAGCTTGTGCGTCGTTTTGAAGTAGAGTTTCACAACATCTAGGTGGCCAATCTCAGCCGCGAGGTGTAAAGGCACACGCCTGTAAGCATCTTGTAGTCCAGCAGCACCTTCTTTTTGTCCAGATTGTGCCCAAGAGCTCAAAAACAACGTCCTTGTGTACCCTAGAAGTCGCCATATGCAATGGAGTCGACTTATTTTCGTCTTGGGCCTCCAGAATCTGTTGCATCATCGTTGTCATATCAACCTTTTCCAGGAGCATTCTGACAATGTCACTCGGCCAGTGCGCGGTGCGATGTGCAGTGATGTCCTCCCCCTGCTATCGAGGCAATCCAATGTTGCCTGACAATCAAGCAAAGCTCGGATGACTCCCGGCTGTTGTCATTCGCAATGCAAAGGAGTGTAACCAGCGTTAGAAAAGGCACCACTATCAGCTCCTGCCCGAAGAAGACCCTCAACTGCGTCAGCGTGGCCAAACTGACTGGCTAGATATAGGGGTGTTAGGCCTCGTATCGCTGTCTTCTCCATGTTAGACAGGGAAAGAAGCGTTGTTACCGCGATGAGACCTCTGGATCTTGCGACGATTTGGAGCGAAGTGCAACCAGAACTGCTGGAGTCGTTCACGGGCAACTTGTGGTCGATGAGTGTTGGAATAATCGAGTCTTGACCGTAGGCAGCGGCACTATGTAATGGCTCCGTATTCCAAGCCCCGAAGTCTAGGAGTTTCTTAGCAAGCGATTCATTCCGTTTCTCGATTACAATACCAAGCGGTACCCAAAGCCCCCCGTCCTTGGATTGTAAGCTCTGCAGCAGTGTGTCGACGAGGTCACTGCACCCGACCTCCGCTGCGACAGACAATGGCTCCATTTCTGCCCTCGTAGTAAGCGGGTTTTGATACTCCCAGAACAGCTTGGACCATAAATTAACCAAATCATTGTTTCTAAAAAAGACTTGGAAGCTCTGCCGAGAGGCTTCGTCGAGCTCGGCTTTCTGGTAATGTGATGGCCAGTATCTCACAGCGTATGGAAGTAGACCAGGGTTACACTTGACCAGCTGAGCTGCTGTCATTCCGGAGGTCCCATATCGCGAGAATGGGGTGAGATTATTGAGAGATATCTCAGACATGTGCGCGCCATCGCTGCATGACAGTTGAAGCCCAGGACACCACACCTTCCAGGGCCACTCGACGGATCTGCGAGGTGGTTATGCCAGCTTTTATGTGCAAAGTAAATTTCATTTTTCTTGATGTCGATAAGTTGGCCAAACACATTCTTGAAATCTGTCGCAGGATCCATCAGGATGCGAGCCTTGACCTCAGATGGTGAATTTTCCTATTCATTGTCTTCAACGCAAGAACCTCTCCCTTAAAACAAGACTACCTTACTACCACTTTACCAATCCAATTATTGTCAATGCCAGAATAACGCATTGCCAGCGGCCAAATGTGCCAACCTAAAGCCAGCACATCGTCTCATACCGACATGACAAACGCAGTGTCGTGCTGCATTGATCACGTTCATGGCACGCTACCGATTCTGCGGGAGAGTTAACGGTCGCCTTGAGCACATTCAACGCTGTCTTTGAGCCTTGCTGCCTGCGGGAGCCCTGCCATTTGGCTCAAACGGGCAGATCTTAGCGGACAGCAGGGCCGAGGCCCTCAGCGTATAACTCCGCCGTCCTTGGTGTCAAGTGCTTCTATTCCCTTTTCCGCAGAATAACCCTAGGATCGCACTTCAGCCCTACAATGGCCTCCACCGCCGTTGATTTACTAAACGAACATCCGGTGAATGTTGCCCACGACACGCACTATGTAACAGGCACCGAAAAACGCTGGGCCCAAGCATATCATCCCGTCGATAATATGACGATACGCACCTACCCTCAAGAAAACGGGCTATGCTATCCACACTATGACACCGCCTTCTTGCCAGAGGACAACGATGATGTTTTGCGCGCAAGGCAATGGCCGCTAAACGACCTCAATACAAGATGTGGCGCCTAGAGACCGAATCAGAACTGTTTTGGCATACTGAGATATCGAGAGTTATGCTCGGAGGCTCGGACCAGTGCCCGCAAGTCGTTCAGACCTCTCACACGAAGCCACTCTCAGAGCATACCATCAGCGAAGAAGTGGACGCAACATACGCATTCAGATCTGGCGAACACAAAGTCGCTCTTGCCATCGGGGAGATGAAAAGAGGCCTTATTAAGGCAGATAAGTGGCAGAATAATAAGGTGCTGTCAAGCACAGCTCAGGTGAAACACTCTCGGGAACTTCGAGGGTGAGTATGAGTTACTCATATATTCACTTTGTTTTTATTTCTTTTGGACCACCCATAATGATAATGTTGGTAGCTCTTGTTTGGCTAATGGGAACCCCAACAGATATGCGCACAAGTATGCATGCCCGCAGGTATTCTGTTTTGATGGTCAGACTCTCCTCCTGCTTCAGTTCTGCGCCAACACACTAGCGGACATAGAACGTCGGGAATGCCCGGTTGACTGTTGGGTGATTCCGCGAGATTGTGGCATTACTCTGCGGTACGCGTTCTACAGACTTTTGCTACAGCGACGGTTGCGAGGTCAGGTTGCGTTGAATGGGTTTTCTTGTAATTTTCGTCAATTCTACAATGGCCGACCTCTCTGGAAGTTTGGCAATGGTCATGTTGCCTCGCACCCCAACGGTTATACGCGTTGGGTAGACTCTATATCGCACAAAAGAACGCGCTCTGATCGAATAGCAATTATACCCCCTTATATTCCGTTGACACTCTAACACGGGAGCCATATATTGGACGCAGCTAGACGGGGATGGTTTCACACCAGAGACTGCAGAGCTACGGAATCTGGACTGATCCATTTACTTAGCTCAGTGTTATTCTGCGTAATTAGCTTCTTCGTCTATTGTATCTCTCGTCTTCCTACCCTTCCAGTGTTCGCGGTCTTCTCTATATTCTAACAGATGCTGGATCTATCGGAAGCTTTTTCAAACTCGTCCTCATCCACAGCTTCATGCGGGACAGTGTTTCGGCAGGCTGCTGAAGCACAGCTTGACGGCTTTTTGAATGGTGTCTATGTTAAACGAGTTGTACTGGCCAGGAATTACGTCCGGTGCCGCTCGATGCTCTCCGAAGTATCCTCGTTTCCTCTAGGGACAAGAATATGCGTTTCTTACGGCCGCGACACCCCTGTGCCGCTGCAACACCCCGTCAGGCGGCATAGATCAGCCACTATCAGCTTGGTTGTAGTTGTAGATATGTGGAGCTACAGTTGGGTGGCTTGGTCACGTTTTGCAATCTACCTATGTAGTTTCAATCGCAAGATAGGACTAAAAGTGCCTGTGTCAACCGACACAAGTATCCAGTTTCGGGCAAAAACTTCTTATAGAAGCATCGGCAGTGGACAGAGATGCGTGTGGCCATTGTCGACCGCCGCCGCCCTGTATCGTTCTTCTCAATTGCAACTGCGGCGTATAATATCATGGTGTGTACATGACTTCCTTGGGGCAAGTGAGATTTCGAACGAATTTGAGCTTAAAGTTCAATCTAGCCAATTCCTAGTCTATTCCAGTAATCTCTACACGACACGCACATAAAGACACTGCGAATAGGTGACTCTTCTTGGTCCCATTCATCACACTTCCTTCCCATGACCCAACTTGTGATAACCTGGCACAACCAGCTCCCCACTTTCTCCCAGTCTTCCCAGTCTCTCAGCATGAGACCCCAATTTCTTCGTTGACATCCAATTTGATGCCATAGTCAGCTATGTTGTTGTATATCTCCTCTTCCATCGTGATTAGGCGCTCACCCATCGTGGTTCTTAAGGGCTTCACCTTCTCGCAGTCTTCATAGAGCTGGTTGACAAGCTTGATCCTGCAACCCTTGGATCGGCCACTACAGCTGCCAAGCTGTCACCACAAACGAAACTCTCAGTCACTGTCGCCAGGAATCTGTCACCCCGCCAGCTTCTCGAGATCACACATGGTTTTCTATGAAAAAGCAGCGGCGGTCTTGCACAGGGGTTATGCTGGTTGGGAGTTGTCCTCTTCATTTGCCTTGCCCATGCCACTGGGTTAGCATTAGACTCTCAATATTTCTTGTTCTTTTATATATTCTCCTTTTTGGCCCTCAGGCTCGCAACAAGCGCTGTGGGCAGAATGGCCGAGTGGTCTATGGCGACGGTCTCAAGCACTTATAAGTACTTTCGCCTGCGAAAAGCAGCGTTCCGTTCACGAAAGTGGCCGGGGTTCGAATCCCCGTTCTGTCAGCTTGTTCTCTATTTTTTTTTCGGGGATATATCCATTTTCTCATCAAGCGAAGACCATACACAACCACCACCAATGTCAGTTCCCTGTGGGTGTTGCGTGTACATTTGCTGCATGGATATTTGCGTCGTGAGTTGTATTGATTCATGATTCAGTGGACCTGTGGACATGTTCATATGCACCCGTCATTCTGGCCTCGACCATGGAGGTGACAGGTATTGAACAAGTGGCGAACAACTCAAAGCCATCGAAGCGGTTGCGTTCCATTACACTCATACGTATATGTTCTTCCCTCTCTTGGTGACAATGGACCGACTTTTGGGCTGGGGATTGTGCAAGATATCACCTTTGAACGCCAATCGAAGTGCGGAACCCTTCGAATGAAGGGCTTGAAATGGCAACGTGCAGACTCAAACTCCGTTCTTCCTATACCGATGCAACATCGCAACACGAGCCAGCTCAAGTTCGGAGAAATAATTGTTTATATTGAGATAGTAAGCTCCTTATTCACTCTCTGACTATTCTGGCATTGGCTGAAGTAGCTTTTGTTAAACACGACAGTCGTAGAATACGAAAGAGTGCACAAGATGGCGTCCGCAACAAAGATTTCCTGCACACAAATTCAAACCTTGATGCCGAATGTAGCTTAAAACGGACGACACAATCCATGGGAAAGACTTATAACTCACGCAAAATATATTTATATAGAAAAGCAAGTATGTAATTCCAACGCAGTGTTGGTTTCCCCTATATGGACTTGTTGGTAATAGTCGCGCGCTCCAAAAGGCAAGTCTGGCCACGCATGCAACTGCTCCAGGAAATCGGGATTCTGCTCGAACTTTCGCTCTTGGCATAATCCTCAATAAGTGTTGATCTATCCGCATTCGCCGCGCGCGGGATCACTCCTTTCATAACAGGATGCAAAAGCTCAGCAATGGCCAGCAGCTTCTCATCCTCAAACTTCCTTGCGGCAAGCCGCAACGATAGTGGCAAGCCGTGAAACGCCTCCGGATCATACAATGACTCCAATCTCGCGTCTTCCTTGCTGAATGGCCCAAAGTTACTATACTTTTGGTCGATGTTCTTGTCTACAGTGAGACCCAACTGGAGTGATATGCCTGGCCAGTCAACACAGCTATAAATAGACGTGTACGTCGTGTCGTGCCATGTGTCCCACGGTAGCGCAGTGTTGGCCGCCGTAACAGATAGCAGCGCGTCGAGAGGCATTCCGCTACTGTTCCACGCCATGTTCATGGCCACAGTCAGATTGACAAGCCGAGTGTTGAGCTGGTAAAATGTGTCCACGCTGACGGGAAACCGCGGTGTATCCGGGACAAAGATGCCCTTGTCCCTCACAATCTTAGTGATGGGCTCTTTGGAGATCACTTCCCGTCAATGTCTCGATGCCCCGGAAGATGAAGCACTCCTTGCACAGATCCCATACTTGGCTCATGTCAGGTGGAGTGAACTCTACCAGCTCGAAGACTGCCGCGCGCAGGCGACTTTGGGCCGTCTTGTATCCGCGCAGGACTGGCGGGAAGAGATGCAAATAGATATTGAGGCTTTCCACGTTCCATACGCCAATACGAGGTTTTTTGGGAGCTGTGACGTTCATCCATGGGCTTGGGTACATGAATAGCGTCTGTGCCTCCCAGGATTTGGCATCCGACACTACCTTGGCCGGCGAGTCGAATGTCTCGAGCAGAGTGGCCCATGAGCCCCATCCCAGCGACTGGACCGTCATGGAACGGCCAGATCTTCCCTCTGTGAAGACCTCACGACCACCTGGAGGAAGGCGGTAGCCGCTAGGTCGCTAGCCGACAATGGCATGTGCCATGATAGGCATCCTCGAAGAACCGGCACCGTCAGAAGCAACTCCGAGGAGTGAAGAACCAGTCCCAAGGGCAGAGCCCTCTCATCCAGTTGAACCTCCGGCGCCAAAGGTGTTCCTGTGAGCATTCAACGTCCTTCCCCAGATGATGCTGTCCGAGTCAGCCGCCAGGACTGTCTGAGGAATATTTGTCTTGCCAATGATAACGGCTCCGGCATCAGTCAGTATCTATATGAGAGGCCCATTTGATTCCCTTGAGTCAAAGGCTCAGCCAGTTATACCGCATGAGGTATCGAAACCTTTGAAATCCTCGGTATCCTGAATTGTCATGGGCAATCCATGAAGGGGGCCGACAGTTTTTCCCGTCTCATTGAGAATGCGATCGAGTTCCTTTGCACGATTGATTGCGCCGACAATGTTCATTTCGGTCAGAAAGTTCGCTAGCCAGGTAGCTGCTGTAGCGCGCTTACAAATTGCCGTGACCAGCTTCTCTGCGGTGATTTCGCCAGAGGAGAGCCGCAGCATTGTCGTAGCGTCATATTTCTTTGTGGGGGCTCATTCATACGAGAGAACGCCGCTGTTGATAATTTGATTGAGAGGGCTGTATGCGGTCGTATTTGGAGGAGCTTTTAGCTTCCATTCCCGAGGCAGTAGGGCGTCTCTTTCTGCTTGTTTTCGTTTGACTATTTCCTCCCATCCCATGTTGCCTTTCGTATTGTTCTGTAAACCAATGTACTGCGCCATGGCGTTCGATGATATCTGTCTCACTGAGACTTTCCAAGGACTCTTTGTTGTGAGAGAACCGACGGCGGTGGCCGCAAGTATAAGCTCCGACCCAAGAGTCTTCATGACGTAATACTCTGTGGCTTCTATGAAACAATGGAAGCTAAGCTTACTAATGAGAATCGTGCTATCTGTACTCAAGGCCTGGAACTCGAATGTCTCGCTGACTTATCAAGAAATTTATGTCTACTTAGGCCTTAATATATATAACATTTACATTACTATAGAAATCACCCTCGTGGACTTGGTATTTATTCATCAGCATGCCACCATGAATGGCGTATTTCTGGTCACTCAAGGCATAGGCGCATACCTAGGGCCCGTGGCGGCCGGATACATCGTACCATGTCAGGATGGAGGTGGTTGTGGTGGTGGTCCGTCATCTTCATTGGATCAACCCTTGTCCTTGTTCTACTATTCTTCGAAGAAACCACGTACGTTGCGACTATTAATGGCGTGGCGGTTGTTGCGTCCCAGTCAACGGCAAGGACGAGTCCGTTGAAGAAAAGTTGGAAGAGGCAAACGCTCTTGGGAAGACGGCATCGATCGGTACTACGCTACTCAAGTCAGCATCTCGCCCTTTCAGGGGTCGCCGCGTGACGTCGTCGAAGCCTCTGCGAAAACGCCTAACACTCATAACCCACACGGAAGAACCGATTGAACATCATTTATTGACTCTTTTTATAATCCTCTTTCAATTTCCCGCGGTGGTATATACGGTAATAACTGTCGGCTCAGTCATGTCGTGGATGGCTGTGATAATATCTATTGCGACTACACCGTGATAAACCCCCCTTACAACTTTAGCCCAAGTGCCATACGGCTTATTAACCTGGCGCCGTTTGTTGGGCAGCTCATTTCTGGCCTGGTAGCTGCCCCATTCAGCGATAAATGGATCGTGAAAATGGCCAGACGAAACCGCGGGCTGTATGAACCGGAAATGAGACTGTGGCTGGCCGTCCCTGGTGCTGTCCTTCTCTCTGCTGGCGTTCTCATGTTTGGAATCGGAATAGCTAATGTAAGATTTTTTTTTTCCCTTCTCCTCTACGAACTTTTATGCCCTGTACTTAACACATGCTCTACAGAATGCTCACTGGAATGTTCTAACCACTGGTATAGCCATCTTTGCTTCCGGGTTCACTCTTGCTCTAGATATCGCGCTTGCCTATTTCCAAGACTGCTATCCGAACGTACGTTACGCCAACTAATATCTTCATTCAGGTCCCAGTTTACGTTCGTTAACGTAAAGCCAGATAATTGGCGACGCGCTCGTCATTGTCTTTCTTGCCCGGAATAGAATCGCTGTTGTCATCTTATTCTATCTAAGCGCATGGCTTGATAGAATAGGTCTGCAGAATATGTTCATAATGATCGGTGTATTGTCCTTTGTTATTCTGTTAGCCCCTCTTCCGCCATTACAATGGTGGAAGCAGGCGCGCATTATAACGATGAAAAACTATCGTCATTATTCTCTTCGACAGCCATTCCGCAGGGCTAAGTAGGAGAAGTCTAGGGGCCATGGGGATTTGCTGCAGGGATCTCAGTAACTTTTCGTATGTAGCTTACATCCTAGTCTATGCTAGAGATCAAGAGTATCCCGAGAGCTCCGTGAGCTCTTCGTTTCGTACTCTATTTTCTCCTTGGCAGAACGTTAAGTAAGACGCATTACACCACTCCTTTTACCCACAACGCCTTAGGCGCTAATCACCTATTATTCACCAAGGGTTATGTGTTCCCGTTGTTTCCCTGGTCGATTTTCGTATTCTAATAGTAAGCTGGTGAAAGTTAAGGACTTGTTCCCAGCTGCCTAGGGCCTATTCGTTGGCGCTTCGTAGCGTTATTACGTTGTGATTGTGTGGTTGGTCTTTTGTTAACATCTAAGGTAGACTGTCCTCCAAGCATGTCGAGGGACGGGGGAGAAATATAGAACTATAGTTCTGGAATCTAGGCCTAGATTTACATTACTGCCCTTGTAAATATAGCTTTTTCCTGTCGCAATAAAATTTCTGTTATGCACATATTTATTTATCGCGACGCCATGAGTATTAAGGCAAGCATAGTATAAGCGCAAGTGTATAACTTGACTTAGCAACTTTAGTTAATATAGTATAAAGGGCTAGATTATTTACTCCTTAATTACTTGTAAATAGTAGTGTAGTTGGGGTGATCAAAGTTAGCCTTAAATTAATAGACAATGAAACAAGGGGCTTGCTCTTCGTTCCACAAGTGGTTGATAACCACTGGAACATGGAAATTGAATTGGTCTGCTAATACAAGCAACTCACTACCGCGTAGTGCATGACATGCATCCGCTAGCCATTTCTTCTACTGTACTAAAATGTACTGCAGAGGGTAGCCTGGGCTGTAAGGGCTGTGCGATATCACTCTTCTTGCCCTCTTGGTAAAATGTACTGCAGAGGGTAGCCTGGGCTGTAAGGGCTGTGCGATATCACTCTTCTTGCCCTCTTGGAGGATGTTTCCTCCCCATCATAATCTTGGCTGGACTCTAGCCAAAGATGAGAATCTGCATTATCGTCTTTCTCTATAAAGTGAGCCGTATGAATGGCGGCTGTATTAGCAGATAGATTATCTTTCAATGGCGGAGAGGGAGAGCTGTGACTCATATCGCATATAGTATCATTAACTGAGGAATTTGGCTCTCGTACTCTCGTACGTTGGCGCTATTGATGTTTTAAGTTTACTTTACGCGTTGTGCCAAAACTGGTGACGCGATTATCAGCCCCATATCCTACGATAGTGGCTCGGACAGTCGCGTCTATTAGGGATGGGATCATATTATTTATTATCCGCTATGGCGTCCTCAGCTACCCCTGCGACATTGGTGTCTTTTTCAGCTCCTTTATTCAGTATCATGCTTCATACGTTTAAACAAAAAGGTATATATACCTTCACTCTTCTTAGAACTTCGGACTGTTTCTAGGGTCTCGGCTGAAAGCCTAGCCGTGGCGTAGGATTTGAAGAGGAGCGTGAAGGTTATAAAATGTTATTACTCACTGCATTTAAGGCCTTTTTATAGTGCCTAGTTCTTTAGAGATTTATTATATATCGCCGTATAATTGTACCTTTTCCCCTATAAACCCAACATTTCCAAGAATAAGATCCTCCCTTAAAACTAGACTGCCTTACTACCACTTTACCAATCCTATTATTCAATTGAAAACTACCATGTTGACCGATCGACAACATTCCATATTTGTTGAGCCTCAAATCTTGGAAACCGCTCTGCTCTAGGAGGCATTAATAATCACTTTCCAGCCTACGCCCCGGATCCTGGCTAGCAGGGCAAGGTAACCGTCGGGGACTGGGTAACGCATTGGCCGCTAAACACGCCATTGCCAAATGTGTGTGGCTCTTGGAAGTTATTCTCCCTGGCAATCTCTGCGCAGGATGCTTGAAGGTCTTCAAGGGTCTGGTAGACAATCTTATCGGCTCCGAGGTTTTTGGCGATGTCGTCAGTGTTCCACTTGTGAGCAACCATCTCATGGGGCAGGGTAGATCGATTCCGTAGATGTGAGGACTGTTAAAGAGAACACGAGTTAGAGAAGGAGGATCAAGGGGCAATTGAGAGAGAAAATAGGGGGCTAGGCTCACGACATTCCAGGGGAACAACAAGCTGCGATAATGTTTTTTACACCAGCCTCCCTCGCCCTACTAATTGCCTCGCGGCTGGTTGTCCCCGGGGCAATGCTATCATCGACTAGAAGAATTGTGCGGTTTTTAAGCTCCTCCTTGACGGCGCTGAGATTCCGACGGACCCCCTCTGGCGCGTCGCCTGCTCCGGCATGATAAAGGTTCGGAAAACGTAGGGATTGCGAATGTGACCGGTACAGAAAGGCATGTCGAGAGCGTGGGCGACGCCGGGAGCCGCGGGCGATGACGTTCCGGGGACTGGGATGACAACGTCAATTTCTTGAATGCCCTCGGGTCCGAGGTCCTCGATGAGTCTCGCTGCGAGACGACGTCCCATGCGTCGGCGGCCCTGATAGACACTCATGCCGTCGATGACCGAATCCGGGCCATCAGAGTATACATACTCGAAAAGGTCTGGGGTGTAGCTTTTCCTGGGCGCAACCTGACTGAAGACAGGTTTGTTTCCCTTTCTGATAATAACAGCCTCGCTCGGCTGGATGTCACGGACTTTGGTGAAGCCCAGGCGGTCCAAGGCAATGGATTCGGAGGCTAACATATAATCCAGCCCATCTCCATCCGCCGACGGCCTGGACCTTATGAACAGAGGGCGAATGCCATGTGCATCACGGAATCCGATGACGCCAAAGCCTGCAAGCATAGCGGTGCAAGCCCACGCATCCTCGCATCGTTGGTACATGTTGCTCAAGCCGTTAGACAGGTCCTCGGTGTTGACACGGGCCTTCTTAGTCTCATTGAGCTCGTCGGCGAAGACATTGAGCAAGAGCTCGCTGACTCTATCCGAGTTGACGTGGCGGTGGATTTCAAAGTCCAAGTAGCGCCTGAGTTCGGCCGTGTTGACCAGGTTGCCGTTATGGGCGAAGCAAATGCCGTACGGGCTGTTAACGTGAAATGGCTGAGCCTCTGTGTTTGCGGTACCACCGGCTGTGGGATAACGCAGGTGAGCGATGCCCATGCTGCCAGACAGGTTCGTCAGCCGGGTCCCGGACTGGAACACTTCGGCGGCCATGCCATTCTTCAGGTTGTCGAGGTGGCTTACCGGCAGCGTCTTGACCATTGTCTATAGAAGAGAGGGCCAGATTGGTTAGTGGTTAGTGTCTTCATCGGGGTAACAGACTTGATCACGTACGTTGGAATAAGTGAACTGCCTCGTGCAGGTCGTTGGCGGCCGACGACGACGGATTCGCCAGAATAAGAACGAGAACACCGCACGTCTTGACAGAACGATTGAAATGATGATATTGCTACCCATGAAGCAAACTTTACACATCAGAGAGTTTATACCGGTGACTCACACCATAAACTTAAACTTAGACGCAAAACAAGTATTAACGAGGTCTGCGCTCGTCGGTGTTAAAGGCTAGTGTATAATCTGCAAGATACATAGTAGGATATAGGCCTGGAGGACACCCAGGTGCGAGAACGCTCAAAATAAAGTACTCTATACCATACACATGTATATCATTGGTGTAAGCCTTCACAATATTCTACGAAGTAAAACAAGTGTAAAGTGCTGCATAGTCATCACTCTCTCAGGCAACATCTCCCCCCTCCTTCGCGCAAAACATAACGCCAAGACACATCTAAGTGCAAGCATTGCACTTAAGAAAGAGCTTTGTAGCGGTATTGAGACCATGCTCTCCAGCAGGATAAACGGAGTCAGACATGTCCATTTAACGCATTAGTTATAGAGACATTAATACTACTATACTCAAATCCATTATGTCCCCCAATGAATTGCATATTTCCGCCTTAACGCTGCTTACCAATTGGCCTTTGTAAATTGAAACAGGTGACGCTCCGTCGACATCCAATCCCGAAGCGCTGACTCCGTAGTCCAGCAACAACTGGACTCCCTCCATATTCCATATACTAACACATGTCTTTAGTGGTCCATCTTTTCTTTGAAAAAGGCGGTATGCTAGGGTGTCAAATAGAGAACTCGGTAGGCAATCCGGATAGTGGGCTGGGTAGTAACGCGTAGCGTAGTCTGCTGTGGCTAATTTTGAACATCGCTTTTAGAAAAGAGGCCGATTTTTTTCAGTTCGCTCTAAATTTACCAGGTCATGGTCAAGCAACATTATGATACACATACGAGCCATAATCGCATTAGCACGCTCAGCTCTTTCATCACGCTATATATGGCCACATTCTTGGACTCACGAATACCCCCTGATTCTAAGTATTCCTAAACCAGAACAGCAATGCATATGGTTGTTTCTCCGATATCAAAATTCACATCCAATTTAGTGAGTCCAGGACACATCTTCCTAGTTAATATTCTCGAGTTTACATTTTGGATTAAACTTTGGTCTATCCGGCCACTTTCCCCTATGAATGCTTTTTTTGTAAGCCATATATTGTCTTCATCAACAAGCCGTGAGGTCCGAGTCACACCCCTTTCCCTTGTAACGTGCAACCGACAACACGGACTGTGCAGTTACATAGACTAGATTCTAGCTGGCTGAGAAATATGCCAGCCCTGTAACCTGTCATCCTTTGAATTAGGAAAGTCTGGTATGGACAATCCAATAACTCGAAATCTTGATCCCTGTGATTCCCTTCACATACAACTCTCTGGTGTAATCCTGCGCCGAGTCCACCTGTTTAATCTTGCCCGTGCATTTGTCCAGGTGCAGCCAGTCTGTGCCATTAAAGGTAATGTGCGTCCCTTCTGGTTGTTGCTGAATTGCAATATCACAACCGTCATTAGCCAGTGCTCCATGTTTCATTACATTCACTCTACTTCACGCAACGAGTGAGGGACTGCGAAGTACTTACATAGGAATAACGATCTTGTCGTGTGGTCCCACCGTTGCATTGAGAGCCCATCGGATAACAATGTTGTACTTGTGAAAAGCCAGAGCACGAACGACAAATGCATAATGATTCCAGCCAGTGTGGGCCAGCCTCATAAACTTGACTAACTCGGCAGAGGAGCCCCGGCAGCTCTATGAAGCCATTGACACCAGAAGCCGGTCTTGGTATAAGACCACGTCAGGGGTGAGTGTCTTGTTTTCGAGAGCAAAGTCTCCATTCCAAGTATTAATGTAATTGGTAGCCACTTTTGCCGATTACACCCGCTGCCCAAAAAATGGATGAGGCGATCATATTTTCAATATGTCAGGAAAGATATGCGGACTTGAGATTTGAGAGAACTGGGGAATCGACGGCGCGTTTTTTTTTTTTTTTTTAAAAATAGTATAAAGTACAAATTACGTCTTGGGGCGCAGAAAGTAATCCCCTTCCGGCTGGGACTGTGTACATTTATGTATTTGGATCCAGATTGAGCCTCAAGGTCAGTTGTCGTTACTAGACTCACCGCCGCTCGTCTCTTGGGCACGAAGAAACCGAGCAGTGTGCTGCGCCATAGCAGCTTCACGACATGTCATAATGAAAAACCTCTGTTGGTTCAGGTTCAGGCGGTTTCTCAGCAACTCGCATTCGCTCTTAGCAGAGCGACATGAAGCGAGCCGCATTGAGAAGAGCAAAGACAGTCTTGCGTGCCGTACAGGCCACATTGTGAACTGACAATCTACCTGCCTTTCAGCACGAGGAAACAACACATTCATTGATCGGTGTTCAGTACTCTCAGATCCGAACAAATCGCTGGTAATGGCCGCTCTTTGAGAGGTATAATTCAGTAGGAGAATGTAGAGTTCCTGTTGAGTTAGGCTTTACGTGTGCCCCCTCGCCAGCCAGCTTGCGCGACAACTCTTGCCGGCAGGCCTGCATGTGCATGTGCTCCTCTACTGGCTACGTAGGTAGTTAGTTTTGCCGTGCCCCTGTCTGCAATTACTGATGAGCAACTTCCACCGTTTGACAATGGCATACAAAGTCGTGCTTCCTAGACCTGGCAGATTCTGGAACCTCGCAGCCAGAGTCGGACACAACACCAGCTACTGGTGACGTAACCAACTAGACTCAAAACGAAGAAGGAGATGGACTTTGCCCATCATCGCTGTCAAACCTGCTGTCTCCTTCTTTGTGCAATCTCACCCAATCGTGCGGTTGCCTCCTGGCGCTCATTTAGGCGGCTACTAACCAAGACCTTGGCCGCGGCCATGCCTCTCATCAGTCGCTATTTTGCATCAATTGAGGAATGACAGACTACAAATACCAAGAGCAAAAGCGATGCCGCCTTCTCATCAGTATGGTGGCAGATGCTGGATACCGTCGTCTTGGAACGGGGCTGACAATGGTCGCCGGCTCTCAAATATAGACTCTTTGCAACACCACCGCATGCTTCATATCATTGTAACTGTTGGCAGGAACAAATTCAGGCTACAAGTTATTTTAAGCAAAGTCCTGTCACTTCACCCCTGTTTCCAAGGGAAATGCATATTCGCCCACCGATCGGCGATCCAGCGCCTCATATACAGACTATTTGAGTTTGGCTTGCATTTCTCGGGGTAGAGGCTGTGGTACAAAGTTACTGCGCAGCTCATGTTAGAAGCTTTGGCGTCAATATTGCTGGGATGAATGGGTTCTGTTCTTGCAGATTTTTTCCGTCCCAGTGATAGCACAGTACGTTCACATGGTTAGATTAGCCATGGTCAACAAGAAGGTAACACGGGTGATTGTCGTAGCCAAATCGAGCGCCGTAAACATTCCATTAATTTTGCTTGGGATCGAAATTACGATTCCGGGTGCGCTGGGATATGAGATCCAGCATAAAGAGGCATCTTTTGTGGTAGCCGTCGCCGGGCACTAAATGCGTTTTTGTTTGGACTCAACTAGTATTCTTGTAGGAGCTATTGAGACTTGTCACATGTCAGGTGCTCTGCTCTCACGATTGCCGGTATCCGTCTCCATCATGATAGACGTGGAGAAGGAAGCAAATGGGATGGCATGGGTGCGGGGGTCTCAACCTCAAGCCATTACGTCAATGGTGTCAATCTGGTCTGGTAACTTATAACCGCGCGGCACCCACTA
Organism: Metarhizium acridum; assembly: GCF_019434415.1. Taxonomy (NCBI): domain Eukaryota; kingdom Fungi; phylum Ascomycota; class Sordariomycetes; order Hypocreales; family Clavicipitaceae; genus Metarhizium; species Metarhizium acridum. The sequence continues at coordinate 789,498 of NW_027094041.1, read as the reverse complement.
CCACTACTCGTTGGAAGCTGCGTGGGTTAGGGTTAGGACTCACATCATGACTCTCCATCGTCAGAAACCACCAGCCCAGCTCCTCAAGATGCCAGACGCGCCCGTCTTTTACGATCCAGCCTCTCCCAACGAACAAGCGCCTCCACTTCCCTCTGCTCCCCTCCAACAGCTCTCTCCCCAGGCCGTCTTCCAACCGCCACTATCCCGTCGCGGCACTGGACCCGGTCTGATCCTCCTCCTCCCCGAAAATATAGAAAGGAGCAGGCGTGAAGACAAGCCACTGGACCCCGAACCCGTCCAAAAATGGGCCGAGGAAGGCTTTGCGGTTGTTGGCATAACGGCCTCGTCCACTCCTATCCAGGCAATCACGGACGCAGTTGAGGCTTTGAAGGAACATGACAAGGTCGACACAAAGGATAAAATCGGCATCATAATATATGATGCCCCCCAGAACGCACTCACATCTCACTTGCCCCCGGAAATCGCGTGTATAGCCACATTCACAGAGCACTTCCCATCTCAATCCCATATTCCCACGTACTTTCACACATCCAACACTCCAGAGGGACATACAAAGACCAACAATGTGACAGTATCAACGTATCCCAATACCCAGAAGCACTTCATCCTACCCGGCTCGGCGACTTACAATCCTCCCGCCGCGAATATTGCACACACACGAAATTTGGTGTTTTTGAAGAAACACATAGGAGGCCCGGTGTTTGATATTGAGGCTATTTGGGAGGAGCATACCTACTGGGAGTTTGAGAGGAGGAGCGTGGCCCAGACAATGGCTACCATGGTCGTACGTGCCTTTATCTGCCTTTTTTGTCTTATCCTTTTGTGCAACCAGCAAGGTTACTAAATAGTGTAGGCCGAGCCATACGTCAACCATGTCCCAACGGTAAGGCACCAACCAGATGAACCTTTCAAAGGCGCTAATGTGTATAGATGACGGGCGGAATGGGGCGAGAGGCCCTGACAAACTTTTACAGAGACCATTTTATCTTCTGGTAATTCATCCTCAGGCCTCCCCTGACCCGTAATTAGCAAGCCTGCTCATGGCAACTCAGTAACCCGCCGGATACCGCCCTTCAACCGGTTTCCCGGACCATCGGCGCTGACAGAGTAGTCGGTTCGTCTTGGACAAGACCAGTCCCGAGTATTCCTGCACGTAACATGCTAACCAATACAGACGAGTTCATCTTCACGTGCACGCATACATTGCACATCCCGTGGCTGCTGCCCAACATCCCCCCTACCAACGTCGGACTAGCTATCCCCATGCTCGGGGTCGTCAACATCCGCGGCGACAGACTATACCACGAACACATATGGTGGGATCAGGGGACGGTGCTTCGGCAGCTGGGGCTGTTGCCGACTCATTTACCCGGACCGGAGGGCAACGCGTTGAGACTCCCTGTGGCAGGCGCCGAGTGCGCGAGATTGCTGGCTGATGAGACGGATGGGAAGAGTAACGGGATGATTGAGAGGGTGGACTAGCAGTTGTGCATATACTTGCCCGGCAAGTAGGTATCAGTCAATGCTTGGCGTTGGACTAGAAGCATATTCTGGCACAGACTGGCAAACAGAATGTACCGAGGATAAGAAATACACCTTGCGTCTTGAAAGAAATGCACTCGACAAGATGTCCTAAGCTCGCTCCGCGTGCAAATCAGACGAACCTTCAGAGCCCGCCGGCGCACACACCCATGCTGTATAATACCATGAAACCGCAAATCAAACCAGTTGACCATTTGACGTCCATAGTTGCAGGCTACTTGCTCACCTTGCCGTCCCTCCCGCTCCCCCTTCCCTTCCCACTCACCGTCCCCGTCGCATCCCCGACCTGAACCCTCCGCCTATTCACCTCTGGGATCCTGTAGCCCCGATCCCTCTCCGGGCGATTCCTCTCCCAGAAATCACTCACCTCCGTCTCCAACTTCCTCCTCCTCCTCGTGCCCTCCTCCTCACCCCCCTTGTTTCCCCATCTCACCCTCCCACCTAGATCAACCACCTTGATGACCACCGGGCCCCAAATCTCAAAATACACCCGCCGCACCGCATGCCGATACCGCCTGTCTACCCAACGGAAGAGCCGGCGGGCGCTGGTACTAAACGCAATGACCAGACTGGCCAGCACCAGGAATGCGCTCGAGGGAATGGCAATCATGCCAATCGTCTCGAGGGACAGGTTGTTCTCGCCGCCCCATTCCTGCGTGTTCATGCCAAAGAGGCCCGTGAAGAAGGTGAGGGGGAGGAAAATGACGGTAAAGGTGGTAAAGATCATGACGCTCCGGGACTGCGCGCTCGCCAGGTCAGCGTGGAGTCTGCTGAGGCGGACCTCGTCGACCTGCGCCTGGCGCTGCACCATTTGCAGCAGCTTGTCGTAGTCGTCGCGTGTAGAGCGCACGCGCCGAACCATCTCGTCTGCCTGCTGGGCGTACTCGCGCAGGCGCTTGAGCGCGTCGGTGAGAAAGGAGCGCCCGCTGGCGGCCTGCTCGCGCAGCCCGGGCCGGCTGTAGATGGAGTGCATCGACGCGACTACCTTGGACTGCCGCTCAAACAGGTGCAGGAGTGTCTGGAGCTCGTCCTCCATGTCGCGAAGCTCGAGGAGCGCAGAGGTGTTGTCGCGGTTTTCGCGCTCGGCGCGGCGGCCCTCCTCCTTGTGGCGCCTGCGGATGCTGCGGGCGCCGTTTTCGGCGGGCTCGTAGTCGCATGCCTTGTCGCGGAAGCCCTCGGAGCGGAATTCTTTGAGAGACGAGGTGAGACGCTCGGTCTGGCTGGTTAGGCTGCTCGTCTGATGGCGTTGGGGGACAGGTCTGAGGTGGGTGGGCTTACAAGCATGCTGATGGCTTCTTCAAAGATTCGAAACACCTCTAGGTCTGGGTGCGACGACCGGTCGAGAAGGACGCTGACTGCGTGGAGGGCTGCCAGGGCGGCCAGGTCGTGCGCGTTCTCGCACTGCCTCGTGAGGTCGACGTTGACTTCGTTGAAGATGCTGTCGCGTAGGTCGGCCTGTTGGTACAACGGTCCTTCTATGGGATCGCTTTCTCTCTTGGGGAAGAAGGACACGACAGTATCTATGAGAATCAGCGCCCCTCTCCTCGACCTTGACAATGGTGGTGCCTACGCGATTGCATGACCCAGAGCCACAGCTGGTCAACCATCAACACATTCCCATTCAACACTCTGTCCTCGTCGTCGTTCATGTCGCGCCGCAAAAGCCGCTCCCGCCAACTACTGCCTGAGCTCCGCTCGCTTCCACCGCTCTCCGAAATAGCGGCGTTACTCGAGCCCTGTTTGCTCAGCGCGAAACCTTTTGTATCGGGCGCTGGGGTCCGCTCCTTGGTGAGCTTGTACAGCATCTGATCGTCATCACGCGATCTGGTGTCGCGCAGGGACGGATATGCATACTGGTCCAACGTTCGTCGACAGTTTATCGGTGGATCGTGACCGAGATACTCCCAAATAACTTGGAGTTCTAGCGAGTCAGACTTGGCAACCGTCTCCGGGACAGGGTGCGCGCGGCCCTGTGCGAGACGCTGAATGATGGTATCCCGGCGGCGGAGGAGCTTCTTGTAAGAGTCAAAGTGGAGATACGGAAGAAATAAGCAAGTGTAGGTAGAGTCGCCGCTTCGAAGGGGTGGTGAAGGCGACTGGTTCCCGATGGATCGATGTCGAGGAGACACTACCAAGTCAGCCGGCTGTGAGCTTCGGGGCGTCAATGACTTACAGGTTCTAGGAGCAGAAAAGTAACATCCCGGCTTTGCGTAATATGCGTAATGCTGCGCATGCCTTCCCCTCGTATGTCTCGTCATCCAAAAGTCCTGTCCGTACAGCGTGGAATAATCCTTCTTGTACGACACTTCAAGAGACTGCAGAACACTCTACAAAAGAAAAGGGTCAATACTACGGTGTATACGCTCCTCTGAATGTTTTCCCATTTTTCAGTAACTTACTTTGACCCAAGTCGGGTTATTGAACGGAACATGCACCCATACGAACTTGCGGCTCTTGACATCCGGCTTCATAAACGCCATTGGCGCCTCGTCGGCAACCTCGTCGGCAACCACAGCTTCTGGCAGTCCCGGCGATTCCATTTCCTCGTCATCGCTGGCCAGGACGTCACCGATCGTACTGCGGCTTCGTGGAGAAAACGGCGGAAAGTCTCTGTACTCGAGGCGGGATCCGTCGCTGCCCAAGCTGAACGAGCGGCTCATCGAGCGGCCGCCCATACGGCCTCGGAGTGGCGGCGAGAGACGATCTACCGCAAGGTCTTGCTCCATGTCTGCTCTGACCAGCGGCGAGGGCCTACGAATGGGGCTCGATTTTGGAGAAATTGCTCGTGATGGGGGAGTTGTCGGGCCACGGGGTGTGGTCACCGGTGTCGAATGGGGCACTCGTCCAGCCGAATCCAAAGGTCGAGGAACCGGCGATGCGGGAGATGTTACAAGTCGCGTGCTGGACAGGGCATCTTGTATCCCTAATGGATTCTTGATCGTCATTGAATCCGGGGCGGCCGGCGGCACAGGTGCAGTCTCCCCTTCTTTCTCGATGTGCGACGTCCGTCCACGAAGTCGCAAAATCCTCTCCTCCTCCGGGCTGCCTTCCACCTCATTCAGCCGTTCGCTCAAACACTCATCAGGGCCCTTGTTCAGAAACTCTCTCAGCGGTAGTCTGGTGCTCCAAGCCCTGACAATCGGACACTCGTCACCTTCATGCTGGCCTTGACTCGGCGGCGTGTCGTCAAAGAACCCGTGCACCTCGACATTTACCTTTTGTTCCAGTCCCAACATCCACTGGCCGCTGAACTCTTTCGCGCTCACATTCGCATCCGCGTGGCAGACTTGGTGCGCCAGCTGTTTCAAGAACACCTGCAGGGTATGCACATTGTGTCGGCCAAAGGAAGCAATGTTGGCGTGGTCGCTTTGTAAAGGGAAGATGCGCTCCTGTCGCATGCCCAAAATAGCAGACTTGATGGATGTAAGCGGTGCCGTAAAGTCTACATCTCTCGACTCGGACCCGGCCGTTGCGTTGCCCCCAGAAAGACGGGAGTCGATGGTCTCATAAAATGTCCATACTTGCAGGTCATTTGATACGGCTTTGAAGTCTTCGTCGACGCGCATGAGGACGCTGTTGCCCACACGGAGATGGTCCGTCACCGAGGTAGGAAGAGGCGAGGATAGTTGCAGCAGGGATTGAATGCTGCATGCCAAACTGGGTATGGAAAAGTAGCTCGAGCCTTGATGCGGTGTTCCTATACATGGTTGGTATCTGCATATTTCTGGAACCCATCATGGTGGAATCATTCTAGACGACTTACCAAAAAAAGCCACTCCGTAGCACTGCCTTACAATATTCTCGTATCTCGCATCTCTGCTTGCCTTGACAAGCGCCATCTTCACCACCAGCCCGCCGAGACTATGTCCAATAAACAGGATTGGCCGCTCATCATTCTCCATCTCCCTCAGATGCTGTAAATTCTGCAAAAGCTCATCCGCAAGAGTATGAAGAGTCACTCCCTCCTCCATCTCTGGATGCTCGTACAGCAGTATGCGCGCCTTGTCCGCCTCCCGTCTGATGCCCTGTCTCACCCACGAAGGCGTTGGTCGCTCAGCGTCATCCTTCACTTCCGCGTCTCTCATGGAAAGAGCACCATAGTAGCGGCTCATGAGGCCGTCGCGGTTCCAGCTACGCAGGGGATGGCCGCCCGGGCATGGAACGGTTATGATGTCGACCGTGGTTTTGTCATGAGTGAGATGGCCCTCCGGGTCGATGGTGAAGCGTGGCTGGGGGCTGTCATTGTGAAGAGCGCCGTCTTGTTTGGGATTTGAAGCCAAAGAAGACGAAGAGTTCTCTGACGGAGGCGACGGTGGCCGCGGCGATTGTAGAGGTGCGGCGTCTTGACGGGCGAGGCTTGGTGGACTTTCAGGATTGACGGCGAGTGAGGAAGAGTCGCGTGCCACGGCGGGTGAAGTCGCTGAGAACATTGCCCCTTGTTGTATTATTGTTCCGTCTGGTGCTTCACGTGACCTTGACGCAGTGCCTGTGTTTGGTTCGTTCCAAGTCAGTGGCAGATGTGAAGCCGGAGTTGCTCAAAAGTTCGAATCGTTCCTAGGCAAAAAATAATAAAAGCTCCAAGTTGAGAAATAATAAGTCCGAGACCCTTCACCTTCACATCCTCCGCCTCGAGCGAGTCGAGTCCATCACCTGCTCTCAATCGTCCCATCCCATGCCATGTCATCACGCCCAAAGTCACGACGCTCCAGTGCAACCGCGCAACCGTCCACGACTCGACTGGTGTATGGCCATGCCTTGTTTTACGCATATTCGATCCTCGAGAGTAGCATTTCTTGCGCGCGGCGTCAATGTTCCAGGGTCGGGGCCAGCTCGTGTGAGACATGGGCGCCACCCCGTGATGCTCGTGACCACATCACCGATTACGCCCGCGTGGCCGGGAGCCCGGTGACCTCGGCCTACCACCGGCCTACCACCAGCATGCGAAAAGGACTTTGCAAACCAGTTGACCTGTCTGGTTGGATTATCTTGGCGCTACTCCCACGCCAACGACAAACAATCCGACTTTTGAATCTCGCTTTGCACTCTGCAATATAACTGCCGCGAAACAGCGGGGGTCCATCAAGAGCAAATTAGGCGTCATGGAAAGAACAGCTCATGCACGGGCGGAATGTTTCAGTACGACCTTTGCAAGGCGACACAACGCCCGATTCTGTGGATTGCGTTGACAGAATCCAAGCGTAGTAAACACACAACAGATAGACACACATCCACCACCTTCTCCCTGGTAACCGTGACACAGCCTGCTACCTCTTCTTAATGGTCCCTTCCCGTCAGAGAAGGTTTTTGCTGTCTTTTGTCGGAGAACTTTGGAGTATTCATCAGTGAGCTCGGGTACGGAGATGTCAGGTCGCATAGATATCTCTGCGAGGACCTTGTTCGTGGCTACCGAGGAAGCACGCCGGAACTCGTGTAACGTGTCGTCGAGATCAAAGCCTACCCCTGATTTCACGAACATCCCTTTAACCGCATCTCATAAGCTGAGTAGGAGCGAGACGGCCGCGAGTACCAATACTGTAACCATCTGTTGAGCCGTACATGAACAAAGACATGCACCAACGCTGCTTGTGGATGTTGGTATTGACCCTAACACCAAGAACACCAAAGGCTCGCGTCCCCAACAATGGCAAATGCCAAGATAGATTGAAACATGGTTTGAACACTGCACAGACGCACAGACGATGTTGGCCCAAACCATCACGTGCATGGCATTACAACGGCATTGTTAGCAGGCACTGCCCATATCGTAGATTTATCCGTCTGCACTAGACTCCTTCATTTCAGCAAGCTTCTTTGCAGTACACTCTTCTGTTGCACCACCAGTTTTTGCAACCAGTTGTACATCTCTCTCTTTTTCTCAACATACGCTCCGAGACAGGACTTTTTTTCTGCAAACGATTACTCAGTAAATGACTTGACGACATGGCTAATCTTGACGAGGATGACTGGTTGGAGGAAAGATATGCCGAGTTGATCTGGTGGTCATCAAGCCTCAATCCCGACAAGGGCCCGGCCTCTCTCGACTCTCTCTTGCGGCTTCGCCCGGATGTTAGTGATACTGTGGCGAGTGCTCTTGATGGTCTTGAAGCTGCCCTCTCTGAATTCCTAGAGATAGGAACGAGTCTCTATCAAACCAATCTTGTCGTTATCCATTTTGCTAATTCATCTTATATTAGCGTTTCATCGCCATATATCAAACGAGGTGGTGCCGGATCCGTACCGCGAACAGCGATTTCATATCAAGTTTCAGATTGGTATCCCCCTTTGCCTCCAGGCCACCAATAAACGAGGTGGTCTGAGATTCAGGCACAAACGTGCCGGTGATGACGTAGAAAAAGCTGAAGCCAAGTATCAACGTTCTCCAAAATATTTAGGCGAGTACGAGGCTCTTTACGGCAGCGATCCCCGAATTGGGGAGCACGGAAGGCTCAGACTTTTCCTCACCAAGATTGTTCTATGGACTGGGTATACCAATGACCTAATCCAGCGCCTGGCTCACATGATCCACATATCCATGGATACAATCGGGGTGATCACCCCGATACATTGCTACCAAAAAGCGCCTGGCGTGTTTCGAGCTTAGTTTTATAATCCTCTCAGATTAAATGTATTCAACGTCATCTCATCGAAGCTAATGTAGTAGGACGAAAGAAGCTTATCCACGCTGGAAGCGTCTTCAATCAACAGACTTTGGCCCAAAGAGATCCTGAGCTTCATCAAGAGCAAAAAGCTCCGACGACTCAAAGATAGGAGACAACCAGAACATATCGCCTGCTCTTTTACAGCCGTCACAGGCGCCACTCATCTCAGTCTCGTGAAGTGGAGAGCAGAAGTGGAAATAGTTCTGCGACTGTGCCGGCGACTGTCCAATTCTAATTTCAGCATTATTGGCGCTCTAGAACCTTAGCAATCAACAAAATCAGCTTCTGCAAAGATGTCAGCTCGGGTGAAAACGCTAGACTATCCCAAGTGTCCGGCTAAGAATGGATCTTTCCGATGCCCGTTTTGTCCGGAGGTTCTCTCCGAGAAGTACGAAGAAAATGTAAATGGCGGTACGTTTAAATATAATTTTTGTCATTGCCGGGTTTAGTTGAGCTCAACGACGCTAACGCGAATGGTCCAAGAGCACATGTTGCGCGAGATGTTGACGCTTACGTCTGCGTCCATGAGGACTGCGAGGCCCTGTATGTGTCATGATATCAATGGATGTCACACATGCGAGAATGCCACTCAATAAGGAAATGGGTTCGTACCAGGTGCACCTCAGGCGTTGGTGGTGCCTCGGCCGTTTCCTTTCAAGATCCCACTGCCTGAAATCCCACATTCTCGCTTCACACCTCGATATCGAGCACTCTGCGATTGACGATGTGATGGATGTGGGCAGACGAGATGCAGGAATCCATAGCGTTAGTTGCCCTCTTTGTCGACCGGGACTGGTCACAAGCGACATGGGTGAGGACGAAGATCACGAAAACCCAATCCTCTTCAAGTTTCCCGACCGCAAGCTCGGGCTAGTAAAGCTCGAAGAGGATGAGAACATTACCACTCGAATCCACGAGTTCTCCCTTCATTCAATTCCTTGTATTGATTATAATGATCGGAGAGGTCGTCAAATTCAACCGTCAGGACGCAACCGGAAATCACATTTCAGGGTTCAAAACCAGGACAAGACATGCAATTGTATGACAGCACCGAAATTTGGAAATTAATAAAAGTATAGACTTAAAGCTTTTCCACCTGCTGTCTTTGGATCTTAATAGAGTTCCCAACGCCCATAAGTTTCTTGCCAAGCTTCAGTCAATATAAGCCTGGTATCAATGACTCTCAACTGTTCGGTTACGAGATTCTGCTAGCTGTAAACGAAATTCGGTCGGAATTTCCGAACTTACTATAAGACTCATAAGCCTAGGAGCCGATATTTGTTAGTCCAGCAGACTTGCTGGAAGAAATCGGGTGTGACAAGGGCTCGTTAGAGGGCTTGAAGCAAAAGGGCTCAATTCAATGATAATCTTGTAGGATATCAAAGGTCCTTGGTTCCTCCAAGCTAGAAGGCGAGGGGAGACCATCTTATATACATGAAAGGAACGGCCCGTGCCTAGTATGCCCCATAGTTCTCGTGATCTCCTTGTGTAACAAAGGGCTTCTAATCCTTGCTTGACCTAATCCGTGTGACATCGGGGACCACTTGGACAATTTACAGTTCGTTTCGCAGCAAGACACCACCCTTTCTATCGAAGTGTCAGAGTCCACAAGAAGAAAGAGAAAGAGAGAGCCAAGATGTAATACTTATAAGCTTAATATCAGGGCTATTCGGCTAAGAGCCGCTATTGCTGGATCCCTTTTTACTTCTGTAGCCTAGTGGTTAAACCCGATAACTACTCTAACACGAAGGCTCTAAGGGAAGGAATTATCAAGCAATTATAATGCTTATCTACCGACTTTTTATATTTTCGATAATACAAGCCTACTTTAAAGCGAACGTAGTTAAGTTGGATCGCGAAAATGTTCGGCGGAATATTAAGAGTTAATTAGGCGAAGTTATAATTTATTTTCCAAGTACTAGTACTAAACACGGAGATTTCTTAGGTTTTTTTTCATTCTAATAGCAACTTTTACTTACCTTTATGTAATTCTGCATGTATAACCAGAGTCTTCTTACATAGCTAACCTTATTAGCGCTCATTGAAGGGTAATTTCCATGTGTTTTAGTCTATATGAGTAAGAGATTTCCGAGCTGGGATCCGGTTAAGCGGACCCATTGATTTCCAATTCTTCCTCGTATTAGCACAAACACATCGCCTGCGTTCGAGACCGTATATCACAGGCATTACACAATGCAGGTTGCATGTATCAAACCCAGCCTTCAAGGGGTTCAGAAATGAACCGAAAATATGGCAAGCCAAAGCCATGCCACTAAATTTAATACAGAACAATAACTGGCAATGGGATTATTAGCCTAGCGTAATAGTTCCGCACTGACTGCCTGGCGGGTGGTGAGGGTGAACAAGGCTTGCGTTTTTGCGCTGAAATGAAACCTGCGAGTTATGTGCCACAGATGCCGTGCTATTGCGGCTCTAAAGGGTACTATTGGAGACTTTGGAATCTAGTACCTGCCTGAAAGAAGGTAATTAGATCTTCCTATCTAGAATACTACCAAGTCAAGAATAAGAATAGTTACCAATGCGATGATGCTTGTTGTCAATTATCGGTTACTATAAGCATGCTAAAATTTATGGGATTTTGTACTAATATAGAAATACCAGATTTCGATTCCTCGTTGTAGTCCTGAACTTTTAAAGAGAAATAAATGAAAAAAAAGGTACTTTCTAGTAAAATGTTGCCCAATACGTCTGACCAGTTACCAATAGACTTCCCCCCGGATAACCCAGAAATTCAGCTTGGCCAAGTCCGGACTAGCTGCAGGTGACGAATCCCGTCTCTCGGCTCGTCTTACACTCATTGCCGTCTTTGGTGCACTGTATGTAATATAACGAGAGGTGTCGCTCCCAGTCAGACTCAGGCAACAGCGCGTATCCGAGACTCCGCAACGCTTGCCTCCTATAGGTATCAAGGGTCAAGTATAACTTACAACGTTAGGTAAACGGCAAAAGCCCGTCTTCAAGCGGTACGCCTGCTTTGTAACCTTTCCCTGCTTGTTCCTATAAGACACTAGTTCCCTAAAACGACATTAGTTGGTGTTATGAACACAATTCTATGTCAGCATATCCATGTCATAAATTGGCCTCTTGGATGGCTTGGATGTCAATCCACCCCTTTCCAATATTTCGGCTCCTCGGGCGGTGGTGTCGCCACAGCGCAAAAAGTAAAGGTGAGAAGAGCAAGAGCAGTTTTCATTTTGAAAGTGGAGCAAACAGGTATGCGCAGAAGCGAGAACTGGATAGAATAACTCAAGTTAATTTACGGATTGTTATGCCTATAAATACAAGTAAATGTGCTATAATGACGGGCTTATTATAACTTGGGCTCGTGCATGTAAACAGATCGACATGGCCAACTATCTAGGCAACAGACAGAAGCGACACATGGACATTAACCTCACAAATACGACAATAAAAGGCTTGTTAATATAATGAGAAAATTTGAGACCACTTAACGTGGCAGAGTGGCACAGACTATGAGCTTGGTAATTAGACTCTTACTACGTGGTGTAGCTAGGCTGTTACACGAATTAGGTTAAGTAAGGATTAGAAGCCCTTTATTATATAAGAAGATTATAAGAACTATAAGATATATTAAATATAAGTTATTTGGCAGGGACAATTGCGAACCTAGCAATCGAAACAGGCAGCGGTACTAGATCCTATGGAAGTTAGCGGAGCCGGGCCAGAGCCGGGGTATAGGAACGTTTTACCGGAGACGGCATAACAGAGATGGGCTCGGCCCTTCTCCACGCTAGAGGCGACCCGGGCTATATAAGGTAAACATAAAATTTAGCGCTAAGCGCTAACTTATACGAATATTAGTTATAATACTAGGTTAAAGTAAGATAGAGGTACTTATAGTAACCTTTTACTTAGTCGCCTTCTTTTCTTAAGTAAGCGTAGAGCATTAACTGTAGTATAGTTTTATAGTTTTATAGTTTTTATAGTTTCTAGTATAATAAATTATATTAAATCTAATAAAATACTTATAGAATTATAAGTTTTACGAATAAATAGTATTAATTTTATACTATTAGTTAATATAGAAAGTGGGTTTTTGTAACGCGTACACGGAGTCACCTGTAAAGAGGGACTAAATCGGGCACCGCGTATAGGGAGTTACCTGTAAAAAGAGACTAAATTAGGTTTACTTATATACTAAAATAGGGTATAAATTCCCATTAATTTTAGCTTAAATTCTATAAGTATTATTACGTAAAAAGCGAGTATAAATTAAGGTTAAAACCCTTAATAAATAAGTATAAAAGAATTAATTTAAATATTAAATAATTTAAATAAGTTTTAATCTTATATTATTAAAAGACTTAAAAATAAAGTTCTTTTTTAATTTCTTATTTAATTATCTTATATCTTAGGTTTATTTTAATAATTCTTAAAACTTCTTTATATAATTAATAAGAACTTAAGAATAAAGTTATACGTTATATAATAATATATTAAAAGAAGAGATATTTATTATATCTCTTACACGTAAATTATTTACTCTCTTAACTTTTATTAAGTACTTTACTATTATTATATAAGAGGTATAATTAAAAAAGTACTTACGTAAACTTAAGCGAATTTAAGAACTTAAAGTTTAAGAGTAAAAGTTACTTTAAAAATTATTCTTAAATAATAAGAGAAGATTCTTAAAATAATAAAACTTTTTCTTTTTAAAAGAAAATTAAAGTTTAAAGATTTAAATTAAAAATCTCTTTAAGTTATCTTTTAATATAAATTAAAGAAAAAGAAATAATTAATTAAATAATCTTTAATATACTTTTAAAAGTACTTTAAGAAAATTTAAGAAGAATTACTTTTAAATCTTATATATAATTATATAAATAAAAAATAAATATTACTTTTAATAAAATTAATATATTAAGAAAGTAAAGACGCGTAATTTAAACGTAAATATTAATTAAAAAAAATTTAAAATATAAACCTTAAATCTTATTTAAGATTCTATTAATTAAAATATAATTATAATATGTATAGGTTTTACTAGAGTATTAACTATAGTATAGTTTTATAGTTTTATAGTTTTTGTAGTTTCGAATATAAAAAACTATATTAAATCTAATAAAATACTTATAAGATTATAAGTTTTACGGATAACTAGTATAAATTCTATATTATAAGCTAATATTCAAAAAGGTGGGTCCTTATATACTATTATAAGCTTAAAACTTTAAAAACTACATTTTGTAGTTTTTATAGTGTAGTGTAGTGTAGTATGTTTTTAAAAAATTATATAATCTAGTTTTTAAGCTTATAATAAGCTGGAAGAACCCACTTTTCTAAATAAGCTAATTGGTTATAATATTAGCTATTTTATGTATTTATTATTATAATCTAAGTATTTTATTAGATTTATTATTAATTATTTAAGCTTTTTAAAAAAATGAAAATATAGTTTTCTTGTTAATGCTCTGGGTTTTACTAAATAAGGTTATTATTTAAGAATTACTTAAGCTATATTATAATAATCTATTAATTAGGTACTTTAATATAAAAAGAACGGTTAAGCTATTAAAAAGAAAGTTCTATTAAATACATATAAATATAAATATAAAAGATTATATAAAGTCTTATATAATATATTAAAGAATTATAATATAAAGGTATTAGCTTTATAGTAAATTAGAATTACTATTAATTTCCTATAGCTTATAAGTTAAATTATTAATAGACTTTATAATAGAATTACTAGAGACCTAATATTATAAATAAAACGTTAATACTATTCTAGTAATAGTAAACTATTATATAAAGTACTTACTATTTTACCTAGTATTAAATATAATTATAGCTAATAAATTAATAACGTTATTCTATAAATAAGTTAAATACACTTACAATATTTTTACTAAAATTATATCTAATAAAGGATCTTTATTTATTAGTTATTTTTAATTAGATTTATATTATCTAGTAAAGATTTAAAGATAACTCTTTATTACGTATTACCCTTAAATAAATAAATAAATAAAACGTATTAATTAAATACTAGAATATTATCTTTAAGCTTTTATGATAAAGAATTAATTATATTAATTACTTTTATTACTTATAATATAATTCGCATATAATAATACTATTAATTTAATAATTAATATCTTATTAAATTAACTTTTAATAGGGTTTAAGCCTTATATATATTATAATATTAAAGATAATATTATAAGAGAAAGAGTATTAAAAGTAAGAAATTAAGTTAAAAAAATACTTTAAGTAAGATAAAAAATAAAAGAATATTAAAAGTAAGTAATAATATTTTAAATAAAATATTATAATAATAAATATAAACTAATATAATTTTAAAATAAAAGTTTAATATTACTTTAAATTAAGAATATAAGATTTAAGTATAAAAAGAATAAATTAATTTTAAAGTATATTAGCTCTTTTTAAATTCTTAATTAAGTTAAATAATAAGTATATTATTTAATACTTTTAACCTAATATAAGAAACTTTATAATATCTTTTACGTAAGCTTATTAAAATAATAGTATTAATATAAGAGTATTATAAATAAGTTAAAAATACTTTTAATATTAAAGTTAAAAGATAATAAAAATAAATAAAAAGTAAAAAGTATTAAGAATTATATTGTAACGGTAGCTTAGGTTCTAAGGTATAGTAGGTCTATTTCTTAGAAAGTAAGTTAGATTAAATGCTATAAAATAGCTTTTAAGTAGTATTATAATAAAGCTATTAAAAGTATAACTCTTAATAGTAAAACTATTACTTAAATTAATTAATAAAGAATTAAATTACCTAACTATAACGGAATACCTTCTTTTTAAGTACCCGTTTATTTCTCTATTATAGTTTTAAATTAATTAGCTTAATTATTAATCCCTTTAAACCTTAATTAATTAGCTTAAGGTTTAGTTAGTTTAATTCTCTTTAATTAATGCGTTTAAATATTAATCTCTTTAATTGCCTTTTAAGTTACGTAGCTAATTACGTGCTCTTATCTTCTTCTTATACCTATAAGTTATACTTATCTTAGCTAGTATAGTTCTATTTTATCTCTTATATAGTATTATTTATAATATTATACCTCTTTTTTATTAGTCTTATTCTTAAGGCTATTAAAATAAGCTAGCTAAGTATTATACGTTTTTCTTCTTTTATTATTATATACTATTATATTAACTAATTATATCTTAAAATAGCGGTTTAAAGCTTTATTTACTTCTTTTCTTTACTAAGATAATTTTCTTTTTATAATAATTAATAATCTATTTTTATGTCTTATAAAGGCTTACGCTTACTACGCTTATATAAAATTTTCTTAATATAAAGCCTTTATTTTTAATTTAAGTTATTATATAAAGTGTATAATAAATAAGTAAGAGAATTATAATATTATAAGGGTAACCCCTTAATAGCTTTATAGTATTATAAATTAATATTATAAGCTTAAGAGAGAGCTTAAAGAAGCTAAAAAGCGTGCCTTAACTAAGAATTAAAAGGTCTTATATTTACGAAAATAAAAGAAATTATAGTTTTAGAAAATAATACGTGTAATTACGCGTAATATTAATAATATTAAAGAGTTAAAGTATATAAAACGTAAAGAAGCGAAATAGCTTTAAAAGACTATAAGAGTTCTTTTTACTTCTTTTAAGAATTTAAATTCTACTTTAATTTATTTCTTAAATATTAAGTTTAATATTAAGTTATTTAATGGTGCTTAAAAGATTAATTAAAATGCGTTTCTTAAAAATAAAACTATTTAAGTAACGTTAAGTAATTTATAAGGTTTTTAGTTAGTTTTTAGGTGTTTTTAAAGTTTAAATATCTCTTTTATTTAATAAGATAATAATAATTCTTTATATTCTCTTATACTTTAAGTATTTATTTAACTTTATATTTATTAGTATCTTTTATTATAATATTTATAGTAATTATAAATTTATTTAATACTTTCTTTAATAATAATATATAAAATATAAGATAGATTCTTATTTTATTAAGTAATAATAGTTTATAATTAATATTTAAGATTTTTCGTTTAATAAGAAATAATTTAATCTTCTTTTAGTTAAGTTTATTATTAGATTACTTAATTTTAATATTTTTATAAATAAGATATACTTTATATCTCTTTTTTAAGATTAGTACTAGTAATCTCTTTCTATTCGCGTAATATTTTATTTAATTCTATAAAAATATTTATTTCTATTATAAGTGTTTTTATATTTCTATTATAGTTATTATATACGTTATAGCTATTAGCGCGTTTATATTTTATATTATATATATTTTAATAATAGGGTTAAATTCGTAATTTACCTTAAATAATAATATCTTTATATTATTAATCTTAGAGCTATTATAAGCCTATTATACTAATAGTAGCTATTTTACTTAATTATTCTATTAATAGTTAATATAGCTTTATAAATATTATTCAAGTATTTAATTTAAGATTTTTATTTACTTATTTAATTATAAGTGAAATACTATTAATAAGCTTTATTTAATCTTTATAGTTTCTATAAGGTATTTCTAAAAGTTTAAGGTAAATAATTTATTATAATTTAATATAAGCTTTATTAGTAATTTATATTATATAATAACTATTTTAAAGAATATATACGTTAAGTTCTTAGTGTTACTTAATTCCTTATATAAAATATAATAGGCGTATTTTATAAGTTTATTTATAATAACTAGAATATTATTATAAGCTACTTCTATTATAGGTTCTTTTAACTTTAATAGTTTAATAATAAAGTCTATTATAATAGTTTATTATACTCTTTTAAGTAGTAATATTAGTTATAATTCTTCGTATAATACGTATCACGTTAATTTTACTTTATTACACGTATTATATTTCTTAATAACTTCTTATATTATTTTTCTACTTTTTAAAAAGTTATATAATCTTTTTAGCCTACTAATTATTTTTCTTATACCCTAATATTCGTATAATAGGTGCTTATATATTTCCTTAATAAGCTATTCTTAAAGTATACTAAAAATATACTATTATTTATTATATAAGAAGGTCTTACCTTTCTTAAATAAATGCGTTTTCGTTTTTTAATTATTTAAATAACTATTATTATTAATATATAATACGATCTAATACATTTATATTTTATTTAGCTTAACTTACTATATTATATTAATTTCTTAGGTATTTAATATAAGGTTTCTATTTTTAATAGCGCGTAATAAAGGTATATTACTCACTTACTTATTTAATTTTAAGTTCTCTTTTTAGTTAAGCGCGTTTACTCTTTTATTTTTAAATTCTTTATAGTATATAATTTTAAAGTTATAATTTATAAGGGTTTTATACTATTTAATCTATTATTTATTTAAATTCTTTATAGTTAAGAATAATATAAGATTCTTATAATTAATATAAACCTTAATTTAATACTTTACTTTTATAAGATAATATCTTTATTCTTTAAAGCACTTAATAATAGCTATAAGTTCTTTATTATAAATTCTATAATTAACTTTAAATTTATAGAGTTTCTTTAAGAAGAATATAACTAGGTATAATCTTTTTTAATTATCTTATTATTTAAGCTATTTACCTAATATAAAGTTTAAAGCGTTTATTTTAAGCTTATAAGGTTTATTTTAATTAAGTGCTTTTAATATAGGTTTTAACGTAATTAAATCTTTTATCTTTTAGAATATTATAGCTTTTAATTTATTCTATTAAAAGCTAACTTCTTTTTTTATTAGGTTTATAAGAGATTATAAAATATCTTTATATTTACTTAAGAACTTACAGTAAAAGTTTATAAATATTATAAATTCTTTAACTTCTTTTAGATTCTTTAATATAAGCTATTTCTTAATAGTTTTAATCTTATTTAAGCTTATTTATATTTCTTCGTATATAAGTATATACCCTAAAAAGTGTATAGTATTCTAGTAGAACTAGTATTTTAAGGCTTTAATTAAGAGTTTATTATTCTATAAAGTTTATAGTACCTTATATATATATTATTTATGTTTCTTAAGGGTATTTAAATAGATAAGAATATTACTAAGATATATAATTATAAATACTTTTAGTTATTTCCGTAAAATTATATTAATTATTCTTTAAAAGATTACTAATACGTTAATAAGCTTAAAAGGTATTATTAAATATTCGTAGTATTCTTTACTAGTTTAGAATACTATTATTTACTTATAACCTTCTTTTATTTATATAAGGTTATAAGCCCCTTTTAAGTTAAGTATAGTAAACTATTTAGCTTTTTTAACTTTATCTTTAATTTCTATTATAAGTAGTAATAGATATTAATTCTTAATTATAATCTTATTTAAGTATTAATAATTAATATATAATTATAGTTTCCTATTCTTCTTTAATACCTATAAGATTAGGTATTCTATTAGAGACTTTAATAGTTTTATATATCCCTTTTATAATATATTCTTTAAATACTTTTTAAGCGCTTTATTTTACTTAAGGTTTTAAGAGTAAATCTTATTAAACGTTAATTTAATATTAAGTTAAAGTTTAATCTTATAGTTCTAGTATAAATACTTTAATAGTTTTATTTTTAGCTCTTTATTAAATAGCTTACTATATTTTAAGTATTTCTTAGAAATCTCCGTTATCTTAGCTTTTAGCTCTCTAGTAATTACATATATTTTTAAAGGCCTATTATAATTTAAATAAGGTACTCTTTATAGGCTACTCTTAGCTTTATAATTATATTCTAGTAAATTCTATTAAAGTTAACCGATTCTTTAATTAACTTATAAATTACTTGCTTATAATTAGAGTATCTTTAATATAATATTATATTTTAAGATTACTATAATATTTAATATAACCTAGTATTTTATACCTTATATATTAATAAGAAGTTACGTTACTTTTATATTAATTACTTTTTAGCTATACTTTATCGCGGTTTCTTTTATAATTATAAGTTAATAAAGCTTATTTTTAGGTATTTAAGGTAATTATAATCTATTAACGAGATTTAATAAGATAAAATTTTCTTATACTCTACTATTAATTATTACTTAAATCTTTTATTTTATTATAGTTATATTAATTATAAGGTATATTATACTACTAATATTTATAGTATATAAAGACCTATTAAATCTCTGTTAAGAAATTAGTTTTAATTATAATAATAGCTATTATTTTTTAATTTATTAATCCTATTCTTATATTATTCTTTAATACGTTATTTTAAGTATTATTATTAATAGTTATCTTTTAACGTA
This sequence comes from Metarhizium acridum, assembly GCF_019434415.1. Taxonomy (NCBI): domain Eukaryota; kingdom Fungi; phylum Ascomycota; class Sordariomycetes; order Hypocreales; family Clavicipitaceae; genus Metarhizium; species Metarhizium acridum. The sequence goes on along the minus strand of NW_027094041.1, from coordinate 770,010 downwards.
TTATAGTAATTACTTAACCTATTATTTATATTAATTAAACTTAAGCTAAGTAAGTTACTTATAGTTATATAATTCCCTTTATTCTTATATTATAAGGTTATAATTTAGGTAGTATATACGTTATTCTTAGTATAATATAATTTTTCGTTTAATATTTTAAAATCGGTTTATTATAATTTTAATTATATTATAAGGGTTATTCTCCTTCCCTTTTATTCTTATAAAAACTATTCGTTACCTTACTTATTATTAAGGTGCGTATAGTAATTATTATTATAATAGAAGGTTTAATTAAGAAGTTTATATTCAACTTTAAGTTTATTTTCTTTAATTAAATAATTTTCTTCTTTTTAAATTAATTCTAGTAAAGGTTTACTTTTTAGTAAAAGCGTCTAGTATTTTTAAAAGTTATTAGGTATTAATTAGGTTTTAAATTCCTAATTTTTATTTAAACTAATATTATTTATTAACGTATAGTTTTCTTTATTACTTATTATACTAAGATTTCGCGTAAATAAGTCTTTTTAATTTACGGTATAAAGCTTTTTACCTTTAAAGATTAGCTTTTATAGCTTTTTTAAAGCTTTATATTTATTTGTAAAGTATTTAGTCTTATTATAATTATAATAAGTCTTCCCCTTTTTCTTATTTATAACGTTAAGTTTTATAAGTCTAGTATAATATTTATATATAGTAAAGGTTTATTATAGTTTATTACAATTAACTTTATTATACTTAGTATAAAATTAGTAATTTTTATTACCTTTTTCTTAACGTTATTTATATAAATAATTATTTACTTTAATAACTATTTTAATAAAGTTATTAAATAGCTTAAAATAATTTTCTTAATAAATGTTATTCTTTATTTTTTCTTTAAGTTCTTAATAGAAAACTTTTATTTTAGGTTTAATATTTTAGTTAAGTTTTATTATAATACGTTTAAACTCTCTAGTATAATAAGCTATAAATTTAATTTACTTAAGTTAAGTAAGTTATTATATAGCTTTCTTATACTTATTAGAATTCTTAAATATAATAAGAAGTTATTCTTTAAAGGTTTTATAATTAAAGAAGATATAAATAACTTTTACTTTAACTTTAATATTATACTTAAGATATACGTAAAGGGTTAGCTTTTACTATTCTATTACCTTTTTAATTAAGAGGTTATTAATATAAAGAATCTATAACTTAAGTGTCTTATAAATTTTCTTATTAACTTAAAGGTAAGCTTAAGCCTATATAAGAAAGTTTCTTATATCTCTTTTATAACTATTATATAGTTTTAATTTAGGAAATTTTAGTATATTATAAGTGTTTATAAGGGTTATAAGTGTAATTTTATAAACTATTATAAGTTTCTTTTCTTACTTATTAATCTTTTTATAAAGGTTATTTTATTATTTAAGAAGCTATTAATTCTACTTTTTTATTTTAATAATCTTATTATAAAGGTACTTTATTATCTCTTTAAGGTTAATAATCTTTTCGCTTAAAGTAAATATCTTAGAAGTTATTACTACTTAAAGTTTTAAGGTAACTTATTAAATAGAATTAATTAAAATGTAATAATAGCTTAGGTTTTAAGGTATATTAGGTTTATTTCTTAAAAGGAAGTTAAGTTAAATACTATAAAGTAGCTTTTAAGTAATATTATAATAAGGCTATTAAGAGTATAACTCTTAATAGTAAAACTATTACTTAAATTAATTAATAAAGAATTAAATTATTTCATTATAACGGAATACCTTCTCTTTAAGTACTCGTTTATTTCTTTATTATAGTCTTAAATTAATTAACTTAACTATTAATCCCTTTAAACCCTAATTAATTAGCTTAAGGTTTAATTAATTTAATTCTTTTTAATTAATACGTTTAAACATTAACCTCTTTAATTACCTTTTAGGTTACGTAGCTAATTACGTGCCCCTATCTTCTTCTTATACCTATAAGTTATACCTATTCTAGCTAGTATGGTCCCGTCTCGTCTCTTATATAGTATCGTTCGTAACATATATTTAAAGAGAAGCTTAATTATATTACCTTATAAAGTAAAAGAGATAATTATATAAGTATAACTAATAGCTTAATAGTAAAGACCTTATAAATACGCTTAATATTATACGTAATTATATTACGTTACTCTTAGTTATAAAAAGAAATAAAATCACGTAAAAACCTTAAAAGAGAGATTAGCTTAAAAAAGTATAAGAAATAAATGTTAATTAAACTAACTAAATAATATATATAAGAAGTATAATATTAAAGCTTATTTCCCTTTAAAATAAGCTAAATATTTTAAGCTATATTAAACTTAAAATAAAGAAATTAAGTACTAGATAATTAGGCTTTAATATTAGAATTAATGCTTTTATAAGCTTTTTTCTTCTTAAAACTCTTAGTAATATTATTTTATCTTAACTTAATTAAAAACGTTTTTATAATCTATTAAGCCTTTTTAATACTTTTAAATCTCTTTAAATATAAAAATAAGCTATTATAAAAATCTATTAAAGTAATATATTAAGAGTAATAATCAGGGCATTGGAAGTAGTGTAGTTTTGTAGTTTTGTAGTTTTTGTAGTTTCGAATATAAAAAATTATATTAAATCTAATAAAATACTTATAAGATTATAAGTTTTACGGATAAATAGTATAAATCTTATACTATAAGCTAAAATAAAAAAGTGGGTCCTTATAAGCTCTTATAATCCTAGAACTGTAAAAACTACATTTTGTAGTTTTTGTAGTGTATTGTAGTGTAGTGTGTTTTTAGAAAATTACATAATCTAGTTTTTAAGCTTATAATAAGCTAGAAGGACCCACTTTTTTATGTGAGCTGATTGGCTATAATATTAGCTAATTTATGTATTTATTATTATAATTCAAGTATTTTATTAGATTTATTATTAATTATTTAAGCTTTTTTGAAAATTGAAAATGTAGTTTTCTTGTCAATGCTCTGGTAATAATAAATATTCTTAGAAAGAAAACGGGAAATACACTTAAGAGTATATTTAAAATAATACTTAATACTTTAAAATAAGAAAAGTTAATAAGAAAATTCTAAAGAAATTAAATTTAAATTTTATACGTATAATATTAGCTAAAAGTAAGAATTATTTTTTTAATTTAAGCCTAATTTTATTAGCTTTCTTTATATAAATAAAAAGACTTTATAATTTAAGTTAAAAATAATTTTAAGAAAGTATAAACCTAAAAATTACCTATAGTATTACGTAACTTATTACTTAAAGATAAGCTATAATTACTTTAATAAGCCTTTTAAGTTAATAAAAACTTAATATAAGTTAAAGTAAAAGAGTAAAGATCTTTATATAAATATTATAATTATAATTAAAATTACTTATAAGTTATTCTTTTAAAAAGGTAACTTAAATAAACTTTAAGACTTAAATTAAGTTAAATAAATTCTTAGTTATAAGACTACGTAATATTTATCTTTAATTAATAATAGAATTAAAAAGAAATTAAATCTAATACTTATATAAATATAAAGACTCTCTTAAAAGATATAATAATTATAATTATTCTTAACCCTTTTAATAAAGTAAATATAACGTAACTTAATTTTAATTAAAAGAGTAAAGTTAAAATTAAAATTAATCTTAGGTAAATACTTACTTAAGTATTAAATTATATAATAATAATACTATTAATTATTATTACGTATATTAAAATCTTTTTATTAAGCTTTAATATAAGCTTAAATCTTTAATATTATACTATTACTTTTATAAGGTAAGCTAAACTTACCTCTTATTATTTAAATTATTTAAGCTTAAGTAATAACGTTAATAAGCGTAAAATTAAGTTAATATAAAGTCTTTTAAGTAAAAACTTATTTTAATTTAATATTAAATACTTTAATAATATTTTTCTTTAAGGTCTTACGTTTAATTAAAGTTTTAAAGAGGTTATAAGTTAAAGTTTAATCTAATAAAACTATAAGTATAATAATTAATAGCTTTAAGAATAATATAATATTTATAATAATTATAATATTCTTTAAAGAATTACATTAAAATTAAAACCTAAAAGAATAATAATAAATTACTTACCTTATTTAATAAAATTATTTAAAAAGGTAATTTAATACTAGGTTAAATTCGCTTTATTAGAAAAAATATACTTATAAAATAAGCGGGAAATATTAATACGTATTACTATTAAATTAAACGCGCTTTTTTAAGTATAAGAGTATAAAGATATAACTTATACTTAAATTAATTATAATTTATAAAGTAAAAGTTAAATATAAAAGTACGTATTAAAGAAGATAAAGAAGAGTATAAAGAAAGCTAAGATAAAGTGCTATAAGAAAGCTTTTAATAGTATATCGTATTATATAATTAAAATAGTTATATTTAAATATAATAATTAAAAAGGTAAGAGAAAACGTAACTAAAAGTAATAAAAGTTAATATAAGAAACCTAATAATAATAATAATAATAAGATTTAAGCTAAAAATAAATTAAAATTAATAAATATATACTTATAATTTACGTTAAAGTTTTATTGATTATAATAAAATATATTTTAATTTAATACACTTAAATAAACTATTATTAACCTAATAATAAAACAATTAATTAATTATAACGTTAATATAACTTTAAGTTAAAAATATAACTTATAACGTTAATACTTTATTATATTAAAAGAAAATATAAATAAAGTATTATATTAAGTGTATATTTAAAATTTAAGTCTAATAAGTATTATTATAATTTATAAGCTAAGAAATATATATAAATTATAAACGTAAATATTAAGCGGTAATTAAGTATAATAAAAATATAAAATATATAAGAGCTAAAAAAAGAATTTATACTTAAATAATAAGAAATAAAGCTATTAAAAGAAAAAAAAAAGAGAGATAAAGCTAAAATAAAAAAGAAAAAATAAGAGATAAAATTAAAAATTTATATTAAAGTAAACTTATAATTACTCTTACTTAAATTTATAAGTTAACTCTTAAGGTAATTACACTTATTAAAATAAAGAAAAGAACTTATAAAGCTCTTCTTTAAAAAATATTAAACTTTAATTAAAAGCTTTATTAAAAATAAAAATAAGTAAAAGTAACACGTATTAATAGAGTAAACGTTATAATTAAGTGACTAAAAGTAATAATTATAACCTAATAAAATAAAGGTATAAGACCTTAAAATAATATCTTAAAATATAAGAATAAAAATAAAATTCTAAGAACTTAAAGGGAATAATATTATTACTCTTTTTTTTATTAGATTTTAATAAGAATAATATACCTTTAAAGCCTACTTATATTAATAATAATTAAAGATAATTATATTAAAAGAGAGAGATAATTATAACGCGTATATAAAGTTACCTATAAAGAGAAATTAAATTAAATACCACGTATAAGAAGTTACCTATAAAGAGAGATTAAATTAGGTTTACTTATATATTAAAATAGAGTATAAATCCCTACTAATTCTAATTTAAATTCTATAAGTATTATTACGTGAAAAGCGAGCATAAATTAAAGCTAAAACCCTTAATAAATAAGTATAAAAGAATTAATTTAAATATTAAATAATTTAAATAAGTTTTAATTTTATATTACTAGAAGACCTAAGAATAGAGTTCTTTTTTAATTCCTTACCTAATTGTCCTATACCCTAGGTTTATCCTAATAGTTTTAATATACTCTTATAAGCTTAAAACTTAAGAAACTATAAAATGTAGTTTTTATAGTATAATATAGTATAATAAGTTTTTAGAAAATTATATAATCTAGTTTTTAAGCTTATAATTAGCTAAAAGAACCCACTTTTTATATAAGCTAATTAGTTATAATATTAGCTAATTTATGTATTTATTATTATAATTCAAGTATTTTATTAGATTTATTATTAAATATTTAAGCTTTTTTAAAAATTAAAAATGTAGTTTTCTTATTAATACTTTAACTCTAAGTGAGCGTAAGTATCTTACCCTTAAGAGGGCCGCTCTTTTATAGCTAAGTTAACGCTATTATTAAACTTAAGTTAATTAGCTTAATAAGAATATACCTTAAGGGTAATATTAGGTATAATTATTTTAATAAATATTAATTTTTTTATGAAATATTAATAAAAAGAATATTAAGATTAAGTTAAAGTTAAGTAAATAAATAAAGTAAAATAAATTAATATATAATTAAAAATAACAAGTAAGATAAGAGAGAGAAACGCTTAGTATTAGGCCTAGACCTCTAAATGTATTGTATTTTTTGTATTTTTTACTATACTATATTTTATTATAATGTATTATAATATATTATAATATATTATAAGATAAGAATACCTATAAATGTATTATAAGGCTATAAAATATTTAATATTATAAATAAATACTTATATAAGCATATTATATATTAAAATAAAGCTAAAAGCTACGTGATTTTAAATCTTTAAAAATTAACTTGAAAATGTAAATATTTAGCGAGATATTAAGCTTTAAAGTTATATCTTAAAATAAAAAGTAAGTAAGGTAAAGCGAGTTTTAAATTACTTATAACTTTAAAATATAATAACTTATAGTAATAAAAAGTGGGGCATTTTAAAGAGCTAATTTAGCTCTTTTTAACTATATAAAAATATTACTTATAAGCCTTATAATTAGCCTTATAATCTTAAGTTAAAAAAACAAGAGAGTTCCCTTACTTATAATATATTTATAGGTATTTTAAAAATGTAATGTATTATATTTAAATATAATACACGAAAATACAATATAATATAAAATACAATATATAATATACTTGTTTTTACTATATTCGTAAGAGCTCTAGTCTTAACTAGTATACCTGTAAATGTTAAAGAGATACTAGATAAAGGGAGTATAAGAGAATTAAGTCTTTTAATAAGGTTAAGAATAACATCCCAAATGTTAATATTAAGAGAACTATTAATAACAGAAAAGATAAGGGAGCGAAACTGCTCTAGTATCAGTCCGCCCCTTAGCATATGTTATTAAATAGAGAAGAGCTTCGCTACCACATTACCGCTTCCATCTGGGCAAGACAGGTTAAATGCCGCTGTAGTGCCAACCAGCGCCAGCAAAAGGCTTGCAATGTCGTCCTCCCACGCATGGTTATCAAAATCCCGTAGCTTCGCCTGAAAACAGTTCAAGGTGTCCTTGAGCGGGCGGTCCGATATAATCTGGATTTATTGCTCCGTAAGTGTCATGTCGAAGACTCGCGGAAGCAAATTGCTTCCTTCAGCGACAATTGGAAGAAAGGGGTGGGGATGTAAACATAACATGTCAGGGACGCGATGCGTCACGTGAGCTGAGCACAGCTGTCGCTGGAAATAGAAACACAATGTCTGAACCATCAGCCATACGTGTGGATAAATAGGTGGGCAAATTCTGTGGTTCCGCTCAATCTCAAAGCTATTATCCTACAAAATGGGTGGTGATTTTATTACCTTGGTGTGATCTCCATGTAGTTATGCTGCGTTTCCACCTGTAGTAGATTGAATGGACCAATCAGATGCACCGGCTTCGGGCGTAGGCTTAATACCACTACAATAGCCAAGCCAGTGACTTGCTTGCTGAAATTCAGTTATTTACAACACACGTATTAATATGAAAGTGTCGAGAGCTTCACCATTCAGATGAAGATATGAAGGGGAGTGTCCATGTATCAGTCGCCCGGGCGACTGATACATGGGCACCCGGGTGCCCAAATAGACTAGCGCACCCAGGTGCCCAAATTATGTCAGCACTCCTCTAGCGCTGGGACAGAACCTGTGCCCCAGCATGTTCCTGCAGCCACTGCACATTGCAGCGCCAATCAGATTGATGAAACATGGATCAGGCAGCATTCCCTGACGACGTTCTTCCACCCGAAGGCACATATGAATCACGCGAGTCCTTACTTGATGCTATCAATTCTTGGGCGAAACCTCGAGGGTACGCATTTACAACAGGGAAATCCCTCAAGACACCAAATGGCAGAGTCAGAGTAATATTCGCTTGTGATAGGAATAAACCTCCTCCAAGCCCTTCTACTGATCGAGTGCGACGCACTTCGAGCCGAAGAACTGGCTGCAAGTTTTCAGTTCTAGCCAAGCAATCGCTAGATGGTAGTACATGGGTCTTGAGCCATCGACCAGACATCGAATGTGCTAAACATAATCACGCGCCCAGCGATGATCCTTCTGCACACCCTGCCCACCGCAAGCTTGTGGGAAAAGATGCGGCGATCGTCTCCAAACTCGTGAAGTCTGGAACTGCCCCTCGAGAAATAAGGACCTACCTCCATAACCACTCAGAAACACTTGCAACTCAGCGGGATATATACAACCGGATTGCGGCAACCAGGAGAGATCTTCGCGAAGGCCAGAGCAGCATTCAAGCCCTAGTCGACCAATTAGATAACGAGGGCTTTTGGTGTCGCGTCCGCTTGGATGTAGACAATCGACTGACGGCTATCTTCTTTGCCCATCCTGACTCTGTGGCGTATTTACAATGCAACCCGGACGTATTATTGCTGGATTGTACCTACAAGACGAATAAACACGGTATGCCGCTACTCGACATGGTCGGAGTAGATTCTAGCCAGCGGTCGTTCTGTATCGCATTTGCATTTCTATCCGGTGAATCGGAAGAGGATTACTCTTGGGCGTTACAACATCTCAGGTCACTTTACCAGCGTGAACTTCCGTCAGTTGTCTTGACTGATCGATGCCTAGCTGCAATGAACGCTGCTGCACATTGGTTTCCAACGACCAAAGCGCTCCTCTGCCTCTGGCATGTCAACAAAGCGGTCCTCCAGCGCTGCCGGCCCTTTTTTGTGCAGAAAGAAAACGAAACCTCAGAGCGGGCAGAAAATGACACATGGGAAGAATTCTACACCTCCTGGCACTCGATTGTTGCTTCACCAAGTGAAAAGATATTTGACGAGCGCCTGGCCAAGTTTGAACTGAAGTATGGCGAAAAATATCCAGAGTGTGTAGGGTATATCAAGATGTATTGGCTCGAGCCGTACAAAGAGATGATCATTAAAGCATGGGTGGATATGCACTTGCATTTCGGCAATGTGGCCACCTCGAGGCAGGTGGCTTATACTATATGCAATTGACAAGACGCTAATGGAACGTTCCCAGGGCCGAGGGTATCCATTCACTGATGAAAGCACACATTAAGAAATCGAATTTGGACCTTTTCGACGTTTGGCAAGCCATGAAGCATGCCATCGCAAACCAACTCAAGGAACTTAAACATATTCGAGCTTCGCAACAGTTACGCACACCTCTAGATGTATCCGGGCTCATGTTCGAAGCAGTACGAGGTAGGGTTTCGCATGATGCTTTGCGCAAAGTCCAGGGGCAACGGCAGTTATGTCTACAAGAGCCACGTCAGATTCTATGTAGTCAGACTTTCACTTCGTCACATGGGTTGCCGTGCTCCCACACCCTCGAGAAGCTGGAAGAAGAAGCTCAGGGTCTTCTGTTAGAGCATTTTCACCCACATTGGCACTTAAAGCGAGGGGTGGCACTGCCAAAACCTGTTCTGGAACCTCGCCGGGCTGCAAACCAACTAAATAGGACTCAACCCTTAACGAGCACAAGACGCGAACCATCCGGTTTCGAGAGAATCCAGGGTAACAGAAAGGCTCCCACTTGCAGCGCATGCCACGTGGTAGGCCACATTATGACCTCGAGGTCCTGTCCGCTGAAGTTCAAGGGGTCGCCGGTAGTACCTCTGCCGGAAGCTCGAAGTTCAGTCACATTTTCAGGTGCCACGGCGGAAATGGCTCCTGCGGGTGTCTCTAAGGCCCCCCCGGAAATCGTGCCAACGACCCAGCAGTCGCAATGTTCAAATGCAGTGGCGGATGCCTTGGCAGAGATTGATCAACCCTCTTCCTTTGCAGCACGCATGCCACCCATCCGTTCATCTCCTCTCATGAGATTTAATACGTCGACTGACTTGGGGTCGCTTGCCACATCAAACAACGCGCCCGGCAGTCCGCCAATGTTGACCGTTGAAGGGCCAACGGTTGAGCAAGTCCAGTCTTTGTCTGGTGTCACCTTGGAAGAGCCGCGGTACGATTCCCCGGGTGCCATTTATGAGAGATATGTAGCTGCTAGAAATGCGTGGTACGCTGCGCAACCTGCTGGCAGCATCAAGACCAACCAGCAATATCGCAAAGCGATGGGGCTCCCACAAAGATACGACAAGCGGAGTTACGAGTGGTGCTTGGACTACAAACAAATGTCGAAGCATCGCGTCACTGCGACAGGGTCCAGAGAATGGACGAAAGAGGAAATGATGGCGTATCTAGACTGGAGCAACCAGGAAGATGAGCGGATTGAAGCCCAGGTCGCTCGGGAGATGGGTGATCATCCTTTGGCTAACAAGAGAAGAGGAATGAAAGAAATATGGAAGAGAATAGAGGTAGACAGTAATGAGCAACAAGCTTTGCACTCAGCGAATAGCGCGACGGAGGATTGCATTGTTGTCAAGTTGTAGATTAAACTGGAGAGAGTAACTAGTTGAAATGATCTTCCAGCCGGGTCTTGCGGGTCTGTCCCAGCGCTAGAGGAGTGCTGACATAATTTGGGCACCTGGGTGCGCTAGTCTATTTGGGCACCCGGGTGCCCATGTATCAGTCGCCAGTCGCGCGGCCGAGCTTAGTCATCTGATATCCACTCTGGAAAATGAGCTAGGCAGCCGTCAAAGCCCCCATCACAACTCACTCACACTCTTATAACAGATTAGTCAAAATCTATCTGAAGTAGACGATAATTCCTGGCTTATCGGGAACAAAATTCTGCTCTCACGGTCTGCTCTGTCAGAATGTGCGTGGCGAGATGGAAAGAGTGGTGGTTTTACCGTCTCCGAAGCACCACTACCTCTGCCAGAGACTCGACCACTATCGGATACCAGCGACATTAAGTTAATATATGATGCTGGAGGCGTGTCTGCCGTCTTCAGTATTGGCGACGCCTTCTGTAAAGTAAGGACCTTGGATGTGCCAGATGTAACGAGAGAGCACGTCACGCTGGCGTGGCTCCAACAACGACCTTGGAGTTTTGCGATCCCCGATGTTCTCTACCACGCCGAATACGATGGTCGATATTATATTGTGCTGAGCCGGGTTCCCGGAGAAACCATAGACAGTATGTGGATAACCTTGGACGAGTCCATGAGACAGCACTACGCAGAGAGGATTGTTGATATCTGCCAGGAACTGGCGGTCCCTTCTGAGAAGAGCAGTATCAGCGGTGTTGACGGTAACGCCCTCTCGGAACGATATCTGTGTGGGCGAAAGGTGGACTGCAGTCCCCAGAATCTACGGAAGAGCTCCTTGGAGCTCGGTATGGACTGTTCGAGTCTCGTATTCTACCACTGCGACCTTGGCCCTTCCAATGTCTTGATAGACCTGGCCAATGACTCTATCGGCATCATTGATTGGGAAACTGCGGGATTCGTACCCGTAGAATGGATTAGAACAAAGTTCGGCATTTCCAGTGGAATGAATCTTTCCAGCGGTGACGAATTGGATTGGAGAAGGAGGGTAATGCTTCACATGGGACAAATGGGCTTTATTGATGTCGTAGAAAGGTTCATCGCGTGGGGCAAATGAGATGACATTGTGTATATAAGATAGTATGCAATCTGGCATAGGGATGGACAGGGAGCATCTTTCGAAAGGCGCACGAGTCGCCATCCGCTGTACCCCACTGAGCTTGGCAACTAACGAACGTGACCTAGTGCCTCCTCCGACCAAAAAACACTACGAAGCGACACATATCAAACTTGTCCAACCGCCGTCCATTCTCTTTCTGCTGGTGGCGTATCATTAGCCTGACTATCTCCCCCGCATGAATGAACAAAGGGCTTACATGACTATGCCACGTCCAGACATATCAGAGAACTTGGGGCAGCTCCCGTCCGCAGGAACCACCGCCAGATACGGTGCCTGCACAGTACTTTGTACCGGTTACGTTGTTATATCCACACTTGGGACAATTGACCGCGTTGACAAGCGTGGCCGGCACAATAGCGGCCATGTCGAGTGGTTGGATTGTAGTGTAACAGGCCATTACGCCAGATTTAGTGAGAATGGCGCTTGTCGGAGTGTGATCAGATGTACTAGTCAAAGTTGGAGAATTGCCAATTTCAACATAATCACATAGGCTTTTGGGTCTTTCCATCGTTGATTTTCTCCTTCATCTACCGGTAGTCGTCCGTCTTCGTCATAACTGTCCGCCGAGCCAAAGTGGGCAGGCATAACATTCAGGAAGCTTGGAAATGCGACAAGTTCAAGAGGTAGAGTGCATGCACCTTGCCAATCAATAATAGCAATCACCTCGAAAAATTTATCGACAATCATATTGCTTCACCAAAGAGTCTGTATAACAGGGTAGAAACAGCCCAGAGTCATGTTACCATAGCCGACTAGCCATCTATCGCCTTGATTTGAGACGGCAACTCGGTAATAGCTTTGAGAATTTTTGGGCAGGCCCTCCGTTTAGTAAACGCAGGATTTCGTCTTGTCCGTGCGGAAATGTAGCATGTTTCGCCCAGGATTCGAAGAATTGTGTTGCTGTGTCAAATGGTCTGCCGATATCGGGGAAGGGGCCAATGTCGTACTCGCCGTTCTGCGTCCTGATGATGGTCCCGATCTTGAAGCGTAAAGCGGTCAGTTCCACCTATTTGAAAGCAAAAGGTTTCAGAAAACGAAAAGGTAAGAACTTAAATATACAGTGCTGCCTTGCATGACATTTGGCGACGGAGAGATAGAAACATTGGCGGTGGCCCACGGGGATTTGGCCCCTGTGTATCTCATAACCACCCGCAGCATCCATGGCGGTATTTCCAGGGATAAACTCCATAAGAATAAAAACCGATAGGACTGTTCTCGTCAGATTGATATGCGAATACCTGGGGTCCTGGTAGACTAAAACCGTCTGTGATGAATTGCATGACCGCTACTTCGCTACGAAACTTCGCTGAATCCGCAGCAGATGTGCCCAAATTTATCCTGGCAATCCGCAAAGTCTGATCCGAGAACTGAAGCCAAGCGTACAAGATTGTGTGGCCCATTTGTGGTTCGCTCAAGCGGCACACAAGGCAAGCCGCCGTGAAGGGTTGAGGCTAGCTGACAGAGCCTCTTCCATTTCGTTTTCCGCATAGCTTCGCGCACATCATTGCCTCGATCATATTCAGTGATCCTCCAGTTGAGAAAATTGATCTTTGATGAGTTTGTTGACATGCTGCAAGAGTTGTCCTTCGTCAGGATGGCATCGACGGACAGCCGGTAGCGGTGTGGCCGCAGCAAGCACGGGCGCACATGTGCTGGACAGCAATTCGTAACCACAATCCTCCTGATGTCTTCCCAAGTAGTAAGAAGCTTCTGAATCGCCGCGCAGTGTAGCTGGTAATGGCTGAAGGGCGCACGGACTCGGTTGTAAGTCAAGAAACCTTTGCAAGCGTTGGCGCACGAGGGAACCCTTGGTCATGGTTCAAGAGGCAAGTGATTCAATAAACTAAGATTCGAAATGTGATGAGATGTTAAAAAATCAAATTCCATGTTTGCAACCCTCGACTGACCAACACCATTCGGACCAACGACGTGGAATACCGCGTCGACTCCCCTTTTATAATCTTGAATCTCTACTATTACCAGCAATCCCACTTAGAAAATGGCAAACCGCACCCCCTCATTCAAAGTCGGCTTCTGTTCCACATTGTTCTCGCACCTCTCCACACTCCCGCTCACTGAACCAACAGAGTACCCATTCGACGAGCTGCCTGTCGTTGGTGCAGAGAATGTACACTCAGTGGGCGGAAGATCCGCACAAGTCATGGACAAGTTCGTATTCCAGGGGAAATAATCCATGAAGCCGACTTGTGATCCTTGAATACCCCCAGTGCCTGCAGGCAGAGTAAATGTGCCAATGTGGTGCGCCGTGCCGTTCTCGTAATTCACCGCTTTTCCGGCCCAAGTCGTCCCAGCAGTATTTGTAATGATCAGATCCCAGGTATCTGTGTACGAGCCAGAAAAGTCATAAGCACAGCTCACACCTTGTCCGCCATCGGCTCCATCGGAGCAGTTGGGATCGGTGGTAGTTGTGCCGTGGATAAAACTCGAAAATACGCCGCGAAGAATGGCGGCTCCTGACTGCGAGTCTTCTCGAGGCTGAAGCCCAGCGTATGCCACCGAGTACTGGCCATTAAATTTGACTCGCTGGGCAAAATGATACCCAGCGACATGGGGCGCTCTAGAGAGGTTAATGGGAAACGAAATATCGCTCAAGCCTTCTGGAGGCACATATGACATGTTCCAGGACACGACGCATAGTGCAGATCTCGAAAATGGTAGAGTAGATATAGCGAGAATAAGGGGCGCAAGACTGGGCCTCATTTTAGTTTGAGGTCTACTCTATATGTGGATGTTTCGTTTTTTAAGACGGAGACACAATTTTTTGCAGATTTGGAGACAATCTTTGTAGTTTCAGAATCAGTTTGTAGGTATTTCCCGCTATCGACGAGCTAAATGGTAGCTCCTCGACATCAACAAATCATAGATTAGGTCATAGAAATGTTTAGGTTTGGTCTAAACTAGCCGACTACCCCTGAGCCCCTACTCGGCATCTACAAGCCCATTTGGGAGTAATAATGCGGTTGTAATGTCAAATTCAAGGCAAGCACGCGCCACAACTATAGCCTTGGGGAAGCGAATAATTTGCACTTACGACCTTGTTGCTGCAACTTTACTATGCTATGCATGGGAACAATATCGAGTGCATAGAACACAAGACAAGTGCTATCAACGCTAAAACCAAAGGCGAATGAAGTACATAGTGTACTCGTCCTTGAACCGGTCTCTTGAGGGAACTTCACTTGCAGCTTACATTGATCTCTTTACACACGGTTTCCGCCGTGATTCTTATTTGACTCTAATATTATCGTCTTGGAGCAGTGTCAAGACATTCAAGCAGCTTTTTATATTTCTTTCGCTGACAGCTTCTATCTGAATGGTGATCCGTCAGCAACGCCTCCAGCTCCTTGACGTCAACACCGCTATTATTCTCGCCATGCTTGACCCGAGTATAACCGCGTAGTCTAAGGCTTTCAAAGGCCGCATCGCCATCATGCCTAACCTCAACCATCAAACCAATCTCAACCGCGGCTTCCCTCATGCTTTATCAGCAGCCGAGTCGTGCATCGAAACTCGAGAAGCGCTTCCTTCAACCGGCACATCTGCAACCCCGAGTTATCCGCAGAGGACACGACCACTTTCCACGTTGTAAACGGACCAACAGCCACAATGTCACCAACACCAAGGTCACAATCCAGGTGATGGGATCCCGACGACCAAAAACTTGCGACAAGCCATCTTCGACCCGGAATGCCCTCTCTACGAAGTAATCGAACTGTATATGGGTTCTGTCGTGGGAAAAGAGAATGCCAGTTCCGGTATCGTTTCTGATGTCATCGCCCATGTGAACGAGAACATTGGTCAATGTACGCTCTCTCTTTTTCGCAGTCTGCCCTGAGCAGCCAGAATCTGACCTAGCTGAGTCGTATGTCGACGTCGTCTCTGAAGATGTCATGATTGGTCCGGGTATCGAGTCGAATGTGTGTAGGAAACACGACATGATCATCCACCTAGTGCTCGAGGAGTAGGGGCGAGTCAGCAGACAGCTCTCTATGCCGAGGCTGGTACGCAGCAGGACTAAAATACTGCTCCGAGAGACTCTCGGACACACCGCCTAGCCATTGGCTTGCCATCTCAGCACTCTACTAAATACCGACGCCAGAGAGGACGGCAAGGCGACAGCACCAACGTGGGCGTGAGCAACCTGGTCGACCCGGGGTCTGATCTCAATGCAAGCCGCAATATTTGCCTAGTTATCAAGGCCGAAGCCAAGACCTATGCAAAGGCGAAGGATCCCGACATCGACACTGGTGCCACGGAGAAAGAGGCGCTGACGCAAGCTTGATCGTACTCAAGCCCCGTTCATTTGTTTTCACTGTTCAGAAGAGGGATGGATAGGCATTGAGTGGTTAAAACAATGGCTAAGAGGCCGATCGGCACTGCGGGACTAATTTTCGAGCCTGATAGTAACTAGGCAGGCCCGATTCCAGATAAGTGCTTGGCCGGCTTGGCCAGCATCCTGTTTGGCAACCGTCTTATGGCAGCTCAGTACTTCAAGGCCATCTTCATTCGTGTCCTGCCTTTTGCTTTTCCGAACCCAACTAACTTTCCTCTGGTAGCCGAAACTTGAAAAGATCATGAATGATATTGGGTTTCCAGTCACGAAAGGGAACCATACGTCGCTATACCGCACATTGTGTTGTGAAAAAAAGGCCGCGGCTGTACTGATGATTACGGCTCAGCTGGTATGACCGTCAAGGGAAAGTTGCAGTCTGGTACCGTCAAGTTCAAAATTCAACGAGACCTGGGGGACCCTTCAATGCCAAGAAGATGCATTACTGCGGCACACTCGAATCCAAGACAGGGAACAATTTATCCGTCATAAAAGTCAAGCCAGACGTCGCCAATACACTCGCCGACACTGTGGTCCTCGAATATTAGAGTAGCCCGCAAAGGTTCAAATAAACCACCACCACCGTGCAGTATCAGGGGAAAGGGATACGCTGGAGGAGAGAAGAAGCCGTCAACTTCGAATTGACATGGACACAGCAGGGGACAGTGAAAACTGGGACAGGACTGGAGAAAGAACCCAAACTCTCTCTTTCCAGGTCGTGTTTACTGGTGACGAGAAGTTTGGTAGGACGGCCAAGGCCATCATTCTTGTTCTGCATCCTGACTCGACTCGAGTCATAGGTGTATGCATTCAAGCGGTGCTTTGGTACCAATTCAGCGTACTTCTTGAATTAACCGTGTTCCAGGAGGATCTCCATGACACATTTCTCGCATAATGGAAGGAAAACATCTGACTCGAAAAATCTAGGGACAATTGATAGGGCAATACCCGACTTTGATACTCACGTCACATGTTTACGGGTGCGACGTTCTTGTGGCGTTAGCCCAAAAAAACATCTTACGATGCTATTAATATGTATAAAATCCTGTTACGCAGTCGCTAGCTGCTCCCCAAATGTTCGACTAGTTGAGATGCTACTGTATAAGTGCGAGTCTAAGTGCAATTGAGTGAGTTTATTGCCAAGAGCGGTCTTTTAGGGTGCCAATTCCGCCAGATGGGTGGCAGACTAAGGTCAACCTAGTTTTTAATCCGGTCAACATTTTCCACGTAAAAGAAACAAGGGTGGCGGGGGGTTGTTCTGTGAATATGGGTTGGTGGCAGACAAGGTTGGGTTCATGGGGTAGCATGTGCGGTTCCAAGGCTTGTCAATATTATGTATTGTAACAACCCGGCATCTCCCATTTATCACGTTGACAGCTATGGAAGCAGATTAAATAGTGGAATTGTCCTTGGGATTAAAGCTATCTAGGTACGGAAAACAGGCCCTTATTTATAGATATTAAGGTCGTTTAACAGGTCACCTAAAAAGTAATTAATTTAAGGGGTTCTACGGTATCTAGCTATTAAAGGTCCGGCTTTAATAGGGTAGTAGCGCGAGCTTTCTTTTAAGGCTTTTCGTATAATTAAAAAGCAGCTATTTAAAGCGTTTTAAGGCTTATTAGGGTCCCTAATAAATAGTAGCCTTTTTCTATTAAAAGAGGCCTTTAGCGTTAATATACCCCTATAAATTAGGTTAATAGCTTACTATTAAAGCTATTAATAGCTATTAAAGTAAGTTAAATTAGTTAATTTAAGCTCTTTTAATAATACTAATAATATTAATAAGCCTTAATTACTTAATAAAGCGGTTAAATTATTAGTCTATTAGAATTTTCGTTAATTTATTAGCTAAATTATTAGCGCTTTAAATGAATTTAATATTAAAGGTCTCTTATTAATAGGCTTATTAAATCTAGCTATTATAAATATTAATATAATAAAGAGTAGTCTTAAGCCTTAAAAGATTACTATTAATAAGCTAGATCGTTTATAAATTATTACATTATATTATAGGCTTTAAATAATTTAGCTGTAGGTTTAGCTATTTAAAAAAGCTTTAATATTATAATAATCTCTTTAATTATATGTGTAAAAGCTAATAATTCGGCTTTAATAGATAATATTATAACTATATCTTACTTACTAGCTATTTAATTAATAGGTCTATTAAATAGTCGAATTATTAAGCCTTATAATAACTTTTAGGTTTATTAATTATTTATAAAGGTAGTATTAAAAGCTATTTAAAGCTCTAGGTTATTAGGACTTTTATTAAATTTAATTACTAGGTATCACGTTAAATACAGGTATTTAATAACTTAATTAGCAACCTATTAGTGGATTTTTAACGGATTAAAGAGGAACTTAGCTAGCTTAGCTACTAGTTTAGCTATATTAGGTCTTTTAATAACTATAATATAATTAATAGAACTAATTATCTATTAATATTAATAAATTTAATTAATAGTTATAATACCTAGATTAAATTCCAATTAATTTCTAGGTATTAGACTTTCTTTAAAGCTATCTCTTTTAGGGATATTAAATTTCATAGCTAGTTTTTTAATATAAAAATTCTAATATAGCTAAAGCTTACGAGTAGCCTTATCTTAAAGGACTTAAATACCTAGGAACTATTATAGCTTACTAAGGTCCTTTATATTATAGGTTAATTCAAGCTTTTAAATTATCTAATTAATAGCTTTAAAAGCTATTTAATAGTATAAAAAAACGATATTATTAACGTAAAAAAAGACCGTTAATATTAGGCTATTAAAGATATAAGGGTCTTTTAAATAAGGTATTAGACCTAGTAGCTTAAAGGTCTTATTAAGGGACTATTACTATAATAAGGCTAACCTTTATAGCCTATATAAAGCTTATAGTAGCCTTATTATTTAACTAGGCCTTTTAAAGCCTTTAGGAAATTTAACGTAAACTTCTTCGTTAATTAGGCTGTTTATAAAGGTATTTACCGCGTTAAGCTACCTAGCTTTAAGGTTAAATTTAGCTGTAATAGCTATTAGGGTTTAAAATAACCTTTTAGTTAAGGTTATAGCGTAGATCTCCTTATTATTAGGTGGTTAAAGGTTACCTTATACGTATAAACGAGCCTTAAATTTATTAATAAATCTATATTTATCGTATTTATATTTAAACACCTAAGTTAATAATAATAGGCGATATAATCGTTTTATTTAATCGAGTTAAACGGGTTAAAAGGTCTCTTAGCTAGTTAGGGTATTATATTTAGTTTAAGTAGCCTTTTTAAATTTAAGCTCGTAAGGGTGCTTTTATAACTCTTTCTAATATTAAGGTTTAGGCGGCAGGCTTCTTCTGTGTAGCCTTTTAAGCCGTCCAATTAAAAAGCTGCTATGAAAGCTACTAAGAGCCCTATTAGAAATCTATTGTGACCGTTGAGGTCTTTTATCTTAGTTTAAAGGTGTAACGGTGGCTTAGGTTCTAAGGCATAGTAGGTCTGTTTCTTAGGAAGTAAGTTAGGTTAAATGCTATAAAGTAGCTTTTAAGTAGTATTATAATAAGGCTATTAAGAGTATAACTCTTAATAGTAAAACTATTACTTAAATTAATTAATAGAGATTTAAATTACCTAACTATAAGAATACCCTCTCTTTAAGTACTCGTTTATCTCTCTATTATAATTCTAAATTATTTAAATCGCCTAATAATCCTAATAATCTCGTCTTATTAGATTATTTATATAATCTAATAAGCTATTACGTGACCTAATATTCTTATTAGTTAGCAGCTATACCTACCCTTACTAGTGTAGCTTAGCTTCCCGCGTCTTATATAGTAACGTTTATAATATAATACCCCTTCTTTATTAGTCTTATTCTTAAGGCTATTAAAGTAGGCTAGCTAGGGGTTTTTTAGGTAATTCTTTCTTCTTTATTCTTCTTATATATTATTATATTAACTAATTGTATCTTAAGACCTTTTATTTAATCCTATAAACTTTCTCGTAAAATAAACGAGTAAAACGCTCTTCTTAAGTTAATAATTAGGAACCTAATTAATATACTTGCTTATTTCTTTTATTAAGATTAAAGCCTTTAAAATTATAAGGCGTTTAACGTAAACTTATTCTATTATTATAAGTGTATTCGTTTAAATAGGTCTTACTATAATATAAATCCTCTTACCCTATAGTAGTTACGTTATATTAATACCTAATACTAGAAAGTTAAGTTTAAACTAAAAGCTACTAAGAAAGAACTTAAAAAGGCGAGCGTTAAGGTACGTTACTTACGAAAATAAAAGAAATTATAGCTTAAGAAAATAATATATACGGTTACGCGTAATATTAATAATATTAAAAAGTTAAAGCGTGTAAAACGTAAGAAAGTAGAATAGCTTTAAAAGACTATAAGGGTTCTTCCCACTTCTTTTAAGAATTTAAATCTTACTTTAATTTATTCCTTAAATATTAAGTTTAATATTAAGTTATTAAATGGTATTTAAGAGATTAATTAGAATGCGTTTCTTAGAAATAAAATTATTTAAGTAATATTAAGTAATTCGTAAGGTTTTTAGCTAATTCTTAGGTGTTTTTAGAGTTTAAATATCCCTTTTATTTAACGAGATAATAGTAATTCTTTATATCCCCTTATACTTTAAGTATTCGTTTAACTTTATATTTATTAGTATCTTTTATTATAATATTCGTAATAATTATAGATTTATCTAGTGCTTTCTCTAATAATAATATATGAAATATAAGATAGATTTTTATTTTATTTAATAATAATAGTTTATAGTTAATATTTAAGATTTTTCGTTTAATAAGAAATAATTTAATCTTCTTTTAGTTAAGTTTATTACTAGGTTACTTAGTTTTAATATTTTTACGAATAAGGTATACTTTATATCTCTTCTTTAAAATTAGCGCTAATAATCTCTTTTTATTCGCGTAGTATTTTATTTAGTTTTATAAAAATATTTATTTCTATTATAAGTGTTTTTATATTTCTATTATAGTTACTATATACGCTATAGCTATTAGCGCGTTTATATTTTATATTATATATATCTTAATAATAGGGTTAAATCTATAATTTACCCTAAATAGTAATATCTTTATATTATTAATCTTAGAGCTATTATAAGCCTATTATACTAGTAGTAGCTATTTTACTTAATTATTCTATTAGTAGTTAATATAGCTTCGCAAATATTATTCAAGTATTTAATTTAAGATTTTTATTTATTTATTTAATTATAAGTGAAATGCTATTAATAAGCTTTATTTAATCTTTATAGTTTTTATAAGGTATTTATAAAAGTTTAAGGTAAATAATTTATTATAATTTAATATAAGCTTTATTAATAATTCGTATTATATAATAACTATTTTAAAGAATATATACGTTAAGTCCTTAGTATTACTTAATTCCTTATATAGAATATAGTAGGCGTATTTTATAAGTTTATTTATAATAATTAAAATACTATTATAAGCTACTTTTATTATAGGTTCTTTTAACTTTAATAGTTTAATAATAAAGTTTATTATAATAGTTTATTATACTTTTTTAGATAGTAATATTAATTGTAATTCTTTGTATAGTGCGTATCGCGTTAATTTTACTTTATTACACGTATTATATTTCTTAATAACTTCTTATATTATTTTTCTGCTTTTTAAAAAGTTATATAATCTTCTTAGCCTACTAATTGTTTTCCTTACACCTTAATATTCGTGTAATAAATACTTATATATTTCCTTAATAAGCTATTCTTAAAGTGTATTAGAAATATACTACTATTTATTATATAAGAAGGTTTTACCTTTCTTAAATAAATGCGTTTTCATTTCTTAATTATTTAAATAGCTATTATTATTAATATATAATACGATTTAATGCATTTATATTTTATTTAGCTTAACTTATTATATTATATTAATTTCTTAGGTGCTTAATATAAGGTTTTTATTTTTAATAGCGCGTAGTAAGGGTATATTACTTACTTACTTATTTAATTTTAAATTCTCTCTTTAATTAAGCGTATTAACCCTTTTATTTTTAGATTCTTTATAGTATATAATCTTAAAGTTATAATTTATAAGGGTTTTATACTATTTAATTTATCGTTTATTTAAATTCTTTATAGTTAAGAATAATATAAGATTCTTATAGTTAATATAAACCTTAATTTAATACTTTACTCCTATAAGATAATATCTTTATTCTTTAAAGCACTTAATAATAGCTATAAGTTCTTTATTATAAATCTTATAATTAAGTTTAGGTTTATAGAGTTTCTTTAAGAAGAATATAATTAAGTGTAATCTTCCTTAATTATCTTATTATTTAAGCTATTTACCTAGTATAAAGTTTAAGGCGTTTATTTTAAGCTTATAAGGTTTATTTTAATTAAGTGCTTTTAATATAGGTTCTAATATAATTAAATCTTTTATCTTTTAAAATACTATAACTTTTAGTTTATTCTATTAAAAGCTAACTTCTTTCTTTATTAGGTTTATAAGAGGTTATAAGATATCTTTATATTCGCTTAAGAATTTACGGTAAAAGTTTATAAATACTATAAATTCTTTAACTTCCTTTAAATTCTTTAATATAAGCTATTTCTTAATAGTTTTAATCTTATTTAAGCTTATTTATATTTCTTTATATATAAGTATATACCCTAAAAAGTATATAATATTCTAGTAGAACTAGTATTTTAAGGCTTTAATTAACAGTTTATTATTCTATAAAGTTTATAATACTTTATATACGTGTTATTTATATTTCTTAAGAGTATTTAAGTAAATAAGAATATTATTAAGGTATATAACTATAAATACTTTTAATTGTTTTCGTAAGATTATATTAATTATTCTTTAAAAGGTTATTAGTGTATTAGTAAGCTTAAAAGGTATTACTAGATATTTATAGTATTCTTTACTAGTTTAGAATGCTATTATTTACTTATAGCCTTCTTTTATTCGTATAAGATTATAAGCTTCTTTTAAGTTAAGTATAGTAAACCATTTAGCTTTTCTAACTTTATCTTTAATTTCTATTATAAGCAGTAATAGGTATTAATTCTTAATTATAATCTTATTTAAGTGTTAGTAATTAATATATAATTATAGTTTTTTATTCTTCTTTAATACTTATAAGATTAAGTATTCTATTAAGGACTGTAATAATTATATATATCCCTTTTATAGTATATTCTTTAGATACTTTTTAAGCGCCTTATCTTACTCAGAGCATTGATAAGAAAACTACATTTTCATTTTTTCAAAAAGCTTAAATAATTAATAATAAATCTAATAAAATACTTAGATTATAATAATAAATACATAAAATAGCTAATATTATAACCAATCAGCTTATTTAAAAACGTGGGTCCTTCCAGCTTATTATAAGCTTAAAAACTAGATTATGTAATTTTTTAAAAACACACTACACTACACTACACTACAAAAACTACAAAATGTAGTTTTTAAGGTTTTAAGCTTATAATAGTATATAAGGACCCACTTTTTTGATATTAGCTTATAATATAGAATTTATACTAGTTATTCGTAAAATTTATAATCTTATAAGTATTTTATTAGATTTAATATAATTTTTTATATTCGAAACTACAAAAACTATAAAACTACAAAACTACACTACTTCTAATGCTCTGATCTTACTTAAGGTTCTAAGAATAAATTTTATTAAACGTTAATTTAATATTAAGCTAGAGTTTAATCTTATAGTTCTAGTATAAATACTCTAATAGTTTTATTTTTAGCTCTCTATTAAATAGCTTACTATACTTTAAGTATTTCTTAAAAATCTCTATTATCTTAGCTTTTAACTCTTTAATAATTATATATATTTTTAAAGGCCTATTATAGTTTAAATAAGGTACTTTTTATAGGTTACTCTTAGCTTTATAACTGTATTCTAGTAAATCCTATTAAAGTTAACCGGTTCTTTAATTAACTTATAAATTACTCGCTTATAACTAGGTGTAATGGTGGCTTAGGTTCTAAGGCACAGTAGGTCTGTTTCTTAGAAAGTAAGTTAGGTTGAATGCTACGGAGTAGCTTTTAAGTAGTATTAAAATAAGGCCGTTAAGAGTATAACTCTTAATAGTAAGACTATTACTTAGATTAATTAATAGAGAACTAAACTATCTAATTATAGAAATACTTTCTTCTTAAGTATTCGTTTATCTCTCTATTATAGTTCTAGATCGATTAGCTTAACTATTAATCCCTTTAAACCTTAATTAACTAGCTTAAAGTTTAGTTAATTTAATTCTTTTTAATTAATATATTTAAACATTAACCTCTTTAATCGCCTCTTAGGTCACGTAGCTAGTCACGTGCCCCTACCTTCTTCTTATACTTATAGGTTATGCTTATCCTAGCTAATACAATCCCGTCCCGTGTCTTATATAGTGTTATTTGTAATATTATACCTCTTCTTTATTAGTCTTATCCTTAAGGCTATTAAAATAGGCCGGCTTAAGTGTTATACGTTTTCTTTCTCTTATTATTATATGCTATTATATTAACTAACCGTGTCTTAAAATAGCGGTTTAAAGCTTTATTTACTTTTTCCTTTTACTAAGATAACCTTCTTTCTATAATAATTAATAATTTATTCTTATTCTTTATAAAGGCTTACGCTTACTATACTTATTTAGGACTTCCCTAATATAAAGCCTTTATTTCTAATTTAAGTTATTATATAAAGTGTATAGTAGATAAGTAAGAGAATTATAATATTATAAGGGTAACCCCTTAATAGCTTTATAGTATTACGAATTAATATTATAAGCTTAAGAGAGAGCTTAAAGAAGCTAAGAAGCGTGCCTTAGCCGAGAATTAAAAGGTCTTACGTTTACGAAAATAAAAGAAATTATAGTTTAAGAAAATAATACATGTAATTACACGTAATATTAATAACGTTAAAGAGTTAAAACGTGTAAAACATAAGAAAGCGAAATAGCTTTAAAAGACTATAAGGGTTCTTCTTACTTCTTTTAAGAATTTAAATTCTATTTTAATTTATTTCTTAAATATTAAATTTAATATTAAGTTATTAAATGATACTTAGAAGATTAATTAAAATGCATTTCTTAGAAATAAAACTATTTAAGTAACGTTAAGTAATTTATAAGATTTTTAGCTAGTTTCTAGGTGTTTTTAGAGTTTAAATATCCCTTTTATTTAATAAGATAATAACAATTCTTTGTGTTTCCCCGTGCTTTAAGTATCCGTTTAACTTTATATTCGTTAATATTTTCCGTTATAATATTTATAGCAATTATAGATTTATCTAGTGCTTTCTTTAATAGTAATATATAAAATATAGAATGGATTCTTATTTTATTTAGTAATAATAGTTCGTAGTTAATATTTAAGATTTTTCATTTAATAAGAAATAGTCTAATTTTCTTTTAATTAAGTTTATTACTAGGTCGTTTTATTTTAATGTTTTTACGAATAAGGTATACTTTATATCTCTCCTTTAAGATTAGCGCTAATAATCTCTTTTTATTCGCGTAGTGTTTTATTTAATTCTATAAAAATATCTATTTCTATTATAAGTGTTTTTATATTTCTATTATAATTACTATATATATTATAGCTACTAGCGCGTTTACATTTTATATTATATATGTTTTAATAATAGGGTTAAATCCATAATTTACCCTAAATAATAACATCTTTATATTATTAATCTTAGAGCTATTATAAGCCTATTATACTAATAGTAGCTATTCTACCTAATTATTCTATTAGTAGTTAATATAGCTTTATAGATATTATTCAAGTATTTAGTTTAAGATTTTTATTTATTTATTTAATTATAGGTGGAATACCGTTAATAAGCTTTATTTAATCTTTATAGTTTCTATAAGGCATTTCTAAAAGTTTAAGGTGAATAATTTATCGCGATCTAATATAAGCTTTATTAGTAATTTATATTATGTAATAACTATTTTAAAGAATATATACGCTAAGTTCTTAGTATTACTTAATTTCTTATATAGAATATAATAGGCGTATTTTATGAGTTTATTTATAATAACTAGAATGCTATTATAAGCTACTCCTATTATAAGTTCTTTTAACTTTAATAGTTTAATAATAAAGTCTATTATAATAGTTTACTATACTCTTTTAGGTGGTAATATTAATTATAATTCTTCGTATAATACGTGTCGCGTTAATTTTACTTTATTACACGTGTTACATTTCTTAATAACTTCTTATATTATTTTTTTGCTTTCTAAAAAGTTATATAATCTTCTTAGCTTATTAATCGTTTTCCTTATACCCTAATATTCGTATAGTAGGTGCTCGTATATTTCCTTAATAAGCTATTCTTAAAGTGTACTAGAAATATACTACCGTTTATTATATAAGAAAGTCTTACCTTTCTTAAATAAATGCGTTTTCATTTTCTAATTATTTAAATAGCTATTATTATTAATATATAATGTAATTTAATGTATTTATATTTTATCTAGCTTAACTTACTAGATTATATTAATTTCTTAGATACCTAGTATAAGGTTCTTATCCTTAATAGCGCGTAATAAGGGTGTATTACTTACTTACTTATTTAATTTTAAGTTCTCTTTTTAGCTAAGCGCGTTTACTCTTTCGTTTTTAAATTCTTTATAGTATATAATCTTAAAGTTATAATTTATAAGGGTTTTATACTATTTAATCTATCGTTTATTTAAATCCTTTATAATTAAGAATAATATAAGATTTTTATAGTTAGTATAAACCTTAATTTAATGCTTTACTCCTATAAGATAATATCTTTATTCTTTAAAGCACTTAATAATAGCTATAAGTTCTTTATTATAAATCCTATAATTAAGTTTAGATTTATAGAGTTTCTTTAAGAAGAATGTAATTAAGTGTAGTCTTTCTTAATTATCTTATTATTCCAGCTATTCGCCTAGTATAAAGTTTAAGGCGTTTATTTTAAGCTTATAAGATTTATCTTAATTAAATACTTTTAATATAGGTTTTAATATAACTAAATCTTTTATTTTCTAGAATACTATAACTTCTAGTTCGTTCTATTAAAAGCTAACTTCTTTTTTTATTAGGTTTATAAGAGATTATAAAATGTCTTTATATCCGCTTAAGAACTTACGGTAAAAGTTTATAAATATTATAAATTCTTTAACTTCTTTTAAATTCTTTAATGTAAGCTATTCCTTAATAGTTTTAATCTTATTTAGGCTTATTCGTATTTCTTCGTATATAAGCACGTACCTTAGAAAGTGTATAATATTCTAATAGAACTAGTATTTTAAGGCTTTAACTAAGAGTTTATTATCCTATAGAGTTTATAGTACTTTATATACGTGTTATTTATATTTCTTAAGAGTATTTAAATAAATAAGAATATTATTAAGGTATATAACTATAAACACTTCTAGTTATTTCTATAAGATTATATTAATTATTCTTTAAAAGGTTACTAGTACGTTAGTAAGCCTAAAAGGTATTACTAGATATTCGTAGTATTCTCTATTAGTTTAAAATGCTATTATTTACTCGTAGCCTTCTTTTATCCGTATAAGGTTATAAGCTCCTTTTAAGTTAAGTGTAGTAAATTATTTAGCTTTTTTAACTTTATCTTTAATTTTTATTATAAGCGGTAATAGGTATTAATTCTTAATTATAATCTTATTTAAGTGTTAGTAATTAATATATAGTTATAGTTTCCCGTTCTTCTTTAATACTTATAAGATTAGGTATTCTACTAAGAACTCTAATAGTCTTATATATCCCTTCTATAACATGTTCTTTAAATACTCCTTAAGCGCCTTATCTTACTTAAGGTTCTAAGAATAAATCTTATTAAACGTTAATTTAATACTAGGCTAGAGTTTAATCTTATAGTTCTAATGTAAATGCTTTAGTAGTTCTATTTCTAGCTCTTTATTAAATAGCTTACTATACTTTAAGTATTTCTTAAGAATTTTTATTATCTTAGCTTTAAGCTCTCTAGTAATTACGTATATTTTTAAAGGCCTATTATAGTTTAAATAAGGTACCCTTTATAGGCTACTCTTTGCTTTATAATTGTATTCTAGTAAATCCCATTAAAGTTAACCGGTTCTTCAATTAACTCGTGGATTACTCGCTTATAACTAGGGTATCCCTAATATAATATTATATTTTAAGATTACTATAATATTTAATGTAACTTAATATTTTATACCTTATATATTAATGAGAAGCTACGTAACTTTTATATTAACTACTCTTTAGCTATACTTTATTATAGTTTCTTTTATAGTTGTAAGTTAATAGAGCTTGTCTTTAAGTGTTTAAGGTAATTATAATCTATTAACGAGATTTAGTAAGATAAAATTTCCTTATACTCTACTATTAATTATTGCCTAGATCTTTCGTTCTATTATAGTTATATTAATTATAAGGTGTGTTATACTACTAATATTTATAGTATATAAAGACCTATTAGATCTCCGTTAAGGAATCGGTCTTAATTGCGATAATAGCTATTATTTCCCGATTTGTTATTTCTCTCCTCTTATTATTTAGCGCGTATCTCTAAGCGCTATTATTAGCAATTATCCTTTAACGCATTATTAGAGCTTTCTTAGTAATCGCTTAATCTATTATTTATGTTAATTAAACTTAGGCTAAGCGAGTTACTTGTAGTTATATATGTTACGAACGACACTACACAAGACACGGGACGGGACCGTACTGGCTAGGATAGGCACGACCCGTAGGCACAAGAAGAAGGTAAGGGCACGTGATTAGCTACGTGACCTAAGAGGCGATTAAAGAGGTTAATGTTTAAATACATTAACTAAAGAGGATTAAACTAACCGAACCTTAAGCTAATCGATTAAGGTTTAAAGGGATTAATAGTTAAGCTAATTAATTTAGGACTATAATAGAGAGATAAACGAATACTTAAGGAGAAAGTATTCCTATAATTAAATAGTCTAGTTCTCTATTAATTAATCTAAGTAATAGTCTTACTATTAAGAGTTATACTCTTAACGGCCTTATTATAATACTACTTAAAAAGCTACTCTATAGCATTTAACCTAACTTACTTTCTAAGAAATAAACCTACTATGCCTTAGAACCTAAGCTACTATTACATTTTAATTAATCCTATTTAGTAAGTTACCTTAAAACTTTAAGTAATAATAACTTCTAAGATATCTACTTTAAGCGGAAAGACTACTAACTCTAAGGAGATAATAAAGTACCTTTATAATAAGATTACTAAGCTTAAGAAGTAGAATTAATAGCTTTTTAACTAATAGAATAATCTCTATGAGAAACTTAAGGTATAAGAAGAGGAACTTATAATAGTTTAAAATCTTATACCTACATTCTCTATTAATAATAATAACATGCTAAAATTCCCTAAGCTTAAATTATATAATAGTTATAAGGGTAATATAAGAAACTTTCTTATATAAGCTTAAGCTTACCTATAAGTTAACGAAAAAATCTATATAATACCTAAGTTATAGATTCTTTACATTAATAACCTCTTAACTAGAAAAGTAATAGAATAGTAGAAGCTAACCCTTCGCGTATATCTTAAGCATAGCGCTAAAGCTAAAGTAAAAGTTATTTATATCTTCTCTAATTATAAAACCTTTAAAGAATAACTTCTTACTATATTTAAAAACTCTAATAAGTATAAAGAAGCTATACGATAGCTTACTTAACTTAAGTAAACCGGATTTATAGCTTATTACGCTAGGGAGTTTAAACGTATTACAGTAAAACTTAACTAGAATACTAAACCTAAAATAAAAGTCTTTTATTAAGGACTTAAAGAAGAAGTAAAGAATAACATTTATTAAGAAGATTATTTTAAGTTATTTAATAACTTTATTAAAATAATTATTAAGGCAAATAACCGTTTATACAAGCGATGTTACGAAAAAAGTCACAGGAAATTTAGATTATATACTAGGTTTAATAAACCTAATAATAATAAGCCACGTTAAATATTAATAGTATACGAGTACCACGTTAAACCTATAGAACTTAATGCTACGAATAAGAAAAAGGGGAAGACTTATTATAATTATAGTAAGACTAGACACTTTACGAATAAATGTAAAGCCTTAAAGAAGCTATAGAAGCTAATTCCTAAAGGTAAGAAGCTTTATACTATAAACTAAGAAAACTTACCCACGCGAAATCTTAGTATAATAAGTAATAAAGAAAGCTCTATATTAGCAAATAATATTAGTTTAAATAAAGATTAGAAATTTAAAACCTAACTAGTACCTAATAACTTTTAGGAATACTAAATACCCTTACTAAAAAGTAAACCTTTACTAGAACGAATCTAAGAAGAAGAGAATTATTTAATTAAAAAAGATAAACCTAAAATTAAATATAAACTTCTTAATTAAACCTTCTATTATAATAATAATTACTATACGCACCTTAATAGTAAGTAAGGTAGCAGATAGTTTCTACGAGAATAAAAGGGAAGGAGAATAACCCTTATAATACAACTAAAATTATAATAAACTAATTTAAAGATATTAAACGAAAAGTTATACTATACTAAGAATAACGTATACACTACTTAAGCTATAACCCTATAATATAAGAAGAAAGGGAATTATATAACTACAAGTAACTCGCTTAGCCTAAGTTCAATTAATATAAATAGTAAATTAAGCGATTACTAAGAAAGCTCTAATAATGCGTTAGAAGATAACCGCTAATAATAGCGCCTAAAATAACGCGCTAGAGAACGATATAAGAATAGAATTAATAAATTAGGAAATAATAGCTATTATTGCAATTAAAACTAATTCCTTAACGGAGATCTAATAGGTCTCTATATACTATAAATATTAGTAGTATAGCACACCTTATAATTAATATAACTATAATGGGATAAAGAATCTAAGCAATAATTAATAGTGAAGTATAAGGAAATTTTATCTCGTTAAATCTCGTTAATAGATTATAATTACCTTAAACACCTAAAGATAAGCCCTATTAACTTATAATTATAGAAGGAACTACGGTAAAGTATAGCTAAGAAGTAGTTAACATAAAAGTTACGTAGCTTTTAGTTAATATATAAGGTATAAAATACTAAGTTACATTAAATATTATAGTGATCTTAAAACACGATATTATATTAAAGATACCTTAGTTATAAGCGAGTAATCTACGAGTTAATTGGAGAATCAGCTAACTTTAATGGGATTTACTAGGATACGGTTATAAAGCTAAGAGCGGCCTATAAAGAGCACTTTATTTAAACTATAATAGGCCTTTAGAAATATATGTAATTACTAGAGAGCTAAAAGCTAAGATAACGGAGATTCCTAAGAAATACTTAAAGTATAGTAAGCTATTTAACGAAGAGCTAAAAATAAGACCATTAAAGCATTTACGCTAAGACCACGAGATTAAACTCTAGCTTAGTACTAAATTAACGTTTAATAAGATTTATTCTTAGAACTTTAAGTAAGATAAGGCGCTTAAGAAGTATCTAAAGAACATGTTATAAAAGGAATATATAAGACTATTAGAGTCCCTAGTAGAATACCTAATTTTATAGGTATTAAAGAAGAACGGGAAACTATAATTATACATTAATTACTAATACTTAAATAAGATTATAATTAAGAATTAATACCTATTACTACTTATAACGGAAATTAAAGATAAAGTTAAAAAAGCTAAATAGTTTACTACACTTAACTTAAAAGAAGCCTATAACCTTATACGAATAAAAGAAGGCTACGAGTAAATAATAGTATTTTAAACTAGTAGAGGACACTATAAATATTTAATAATGCCTTTTAGGCTTACTAACGCACTAGTAACCTTTTAAAGAATAATTAATATAATCTTACGAAAACAACTAGAAGTGTTTATAGTTATATACCTTAATAATATTCTCATTTATTTAAATACCCTTAAGAAACACAAACGACATGTATATAAGGTACTATAAACTCTATAAGACAATAAACTCTTAATTAAAGCCTTAAAATACTAGTTCTACTAGAACACTATACACTTTTTAAAGTACGTGCTTATATACGAAGAAATATAAATAAGCCTAAATAAGATTAAAACTATTAAGAAATAGCCTACATTAAAGAATCTAAAAGAAGTTAAAGAATTTATAGTATTTATAAACTTCTATTATAAGTTCTTAAGCGAATATAAAGATATTTTATAACCTCTTATAAACCTAATAAAGAAAGAAGTTAGCTTTTAATAGAATAAACTAGAAGCTATAGTATTCTAAAAGATAAAAGATTTAGTTACGTTAAAACTTATATTAAAAGCACCTAATTAGAATAAACCTTATAAGCTTAAAACGAACGCCTTAGACTTTATACTAGGCGAATAGCTTAAATAACGAGATAATTAAGGAAGATTACACCTAGTTGCATTCTTCTTAAAGAAACTCTACGAACCTAAACTTAATTATAGGATCTACGATAAAGAACTTATAACTATTATTAAGTGCTTTAAAGAATAGAGATACTATCTTATAAGAGTAAAGCATTAAATTAAGGTTTATATTAACTATAAGAATCCTACATTATTCTTAACTATAAAGGATTTAAATAAACGATAGATTAAATAGTATAAAACCCTTACGAATTATAACTTTAAAATTATATACCGTAAAGGATTTAAAAACGAAAGAGTAAACGCGCTTAGCTAAAAAGAGAACTTAAAATTAAATAAGTAAGTAAGTAATACACCCTTATTACGCGCTATTAAGAATAAGAACCTTATACTAGGCACCCAAGAAATTAATATAACCTAATAAGTTAAGCTAAATAAAACATAAATATATTAGATCGCATTATATATTAATAATAATAGCTATTTAAATAATTAAGAAACGAAAACGCATTTATCTAAGAAAGGTAAGACCTTCTTATATAATAAATAATAGTATATTCCTAGTATACTTTAAGAATAGCTTATTAAGGAAATATATAAGCACCTATTACACGGATATTAGGGTATAAGGAAAACGATTAATAGGCTAAGAAGATCGTATAACTTCTTAGAAAGTAAAAAAATAATATAAGAAGTTATTAAGAAATGCGACACGTGTAATAAAGTAAAATTAACGCGATACGTACTATACGGAGAATTATAACTAATATTACCACCTAAAAGAGTATAGTAAACTATTATAATAGACTTTATTATTAAACTACTAAAGTTAAAAGAACCTATAATAGGAGTAGCTTACAATAATATCCTAGTTATTATAAATAAACTTATAAAATACGCCTACTATATTCTATATAAGAAATTAAGTAATACTAAGGACTTAGCGTATATATTCTTTAAAATAGTTATTATATAACATAAATTACTAATAAAGCTTATATTAGATCGCGATAAATTATTTACCTTAAACTTTTAAAAATACCTTATAAAAACTATGAAGATTAAATAAAGCTTATTAACGGTATTCCACTTATAATTAAATAAATAAATAGAAATCTTAAACCAAATACTCGAATAATATTTACGAAGCTATATTAACTATTAATAGAATAATTAGGTAGAATAGCTACTACTAGTATAATAGGCTTATAATAGCTTTAAGATTAATAATATAAAGATGTTACTATTTAAGGCAAATTACGGATTTAACCCTATTATTAAAACACATGTAACACAGAATGTAAACGCGCTAGTAGCTATAACGTATATAGTAACTATAATAGAAATATAGAAATACTTATAATAGAAATAGATATTTTTATAGAACCGAATAAAACACTACGCGAATAGAAAGAGATTACTAGCGCTAATCCTAAAGAAGGGATATAAAGTATACCTTATTCGCAAAAATATTAAAACTAAGTAACCTAGCGATAAACTTAACTAAAAGAAGATTAAACTATTTCTTATTAAACGAAAAATCTCGAATACTAACTATAAACTATTATTACCAAATAAAATAAGAATCTATCCTATATTTTATATATTACTACTAGAGAAAGCACTAGATAAATTTATAATCGCTATAAATATTATAATAAAAGATACTAATAAATACGAAGTTAAACGGATACTTAAAGTATAAGGAGACACAAAGAATTATTATTATCTCGTTAAATAGAAAGGATATCTAAACTCTAAAAACACTTAAAAACTAGCTAAAAATCTTATAAACTGCTTAACGTTACTTAAATAGTTTTATTCCTAAGAAACGCATTCTAATTAATCTCCTAAGCACCGTCTAATAACTTAATACTAAATTTAGCATTTAAGAAACGAACTAAAATAGGATTTAAATCCTTAAAAGGAGTAAGAAGAACCCCTATAGTCTTTTAAAGCTATTTCGCGTTCTCACGTTTTACACGTTCTAACTCTTTAACGTTATTAATACTACGCGTAATCGCACGTATTATTTTCTTAAACTATAATTTCTTTTATTTTTGTAAACGTAAGACCTTTTAATTCTCGGCTAAGGCACGCTTCTTAGCTTCTTTAAGCTCCCTTTTAAGCTTATAATATTAATTCGTAATACTATAAAGCTATTAAGGGGTTACCCCTATAATATTATAATTCCCTTACTTATCTACTATACACTTCACATAATAACTCGAATTAAAAACGAAGGCTTTACATTAGGGAAGTTCTATATAAGCGTAATAAGCGTAAGCCTTTATAAAGAATAAAGACGAATTATTAATTATTATAGAAAGAAGGTTATTCTAGTAAAGGGAA
The DNA here is from genome assembly GCF_019434415.1 of Metarhizium acridum. NCBI lineage: Eukaryota > Fungi > Ascomycota > Sordariomycetes > Hypocreales > Clavicipitaceae > Metarhizium > Metarhizium acridum. The sequence continues at coordinate 735,200 of NW_027094041.1, read as the reverse complement.
AAAGTAAACGAAGCTTTAAACTACTATTTTAAGACACGATTAATTAATATAATAGTATATAATAATAAAAGAAAGAAAACGCATAACACTTAAGCCGGCCTATTTTAATAGCCTTAAGAATAAGACTAATAAAGAAGGGGTATAATATTACAAATAACACTATACAAGATACGAGACGAGACCGTACCAGCTAGGATAGGCATAACCTATAGGTATAAGAAGAAGGTAAAGGCACGTGACTAGCCACGTGACTTAAGAGGCGATTAAAGAGGTTAATGTTTAAATATATTAACTAGAGAGAATTAAACTAACCGAACCTTAAGCTAGTTAATTAAGGTTTAAAGGGATTAATAGTTAAGCTAATTAATCTAGAACTATAATAGAGAGATAAACGAATACTTAAGGAGAAAGTATTCCTATAATTAAATAGTCTAGTTCTCTATTAATTAATCTAAGTAATAGTTTTACTATTAAGAGTTATACTCTTAACAGCCTTATTATAATACTACTTAAAAAGCTACTCTATAGTATTCAACCTAACTTACTTTCTAAGAAATAGACCTACTATGCCTTAGAACCTAAGCCACTATTACAATATAGTTCCCTTTCTCCTTATATTATAGGGTTATAGCTTAGGTAGTGTATACGTTATTCTTAGTATAGTATAAATTTCCGTTTAATATCTTAGAATTAGTTTATCGTAATTTCGGTTATATTATAAGGGTTATTCTCCTTCCCTTTTATTCTCGTAGAAACTATTTATTACCTTACTTACTATTAAGGTGTATATAGTAATTATTATTATAATAGAAGGTTTAATTAAGGAGTTTATATTTAATTTTAGGTTTATCTTTCTTAGTTAAATAATTCTCTTCTTCTTAGATCTATTTTAGTAAAGGTTTACTTTTTAGTAAGGGTATCTAGTATTCCTAAAAGTCGTTAGGTATTAGTTAGGTTTTAAATTCCTAATCTTTATTTAAACTAATATTATTTATTAACGTATAGTTTCCTTTATTACTTACTATACTAAGATTTCGCGTAGGTAAGTCTTCTTAATTTACGGTATAAAGCTTCTTACCTTTAAAGATTAGCTTTTATAGCTTTTTTAAGGCTTTATATTTATTTATAAAGTATTTAGTCTTATTATAATTATAATAAGTCTTCCTCTTTTCCTTATTTATAGCGTTAAGTTCTATAGGTCTAGCGTAATACCCGTATACTATTAATATTTAGTGTAGCTTACTACTATTAGGTTTATTAAACCTAGCATATAATTTAAATTTCCTATAACTTTTTTTATAACGTTACTCGTATAAACGGTTATTTGCCTTAATAACTATTTTAATGAAGTTATTAAATAACTTAGAATAATCTTCTTAATAAATGTTATTCTTCACTTCTTCTTTAAGTCCTTAATAGAAGACTTTTATTTTAGGTTTAATATTCTAGTTAAGTTTTATTATAATACGTTTAAATTCCTTAATATAATAAGCTATAGATTCGGTTTACTTAAGTTAAGTAAGTTATCGTATAGCTTTCTTATACTTATTAGGATTTCTAAATATAGCGAGAAGTTATTTCTTAAAGGTTTTATAATTAAAGAAGATATAAATAACTTTTACTTTAGCTTTAACGCTATGCTTAAGATATATGCGAAGAGTTAGCTTTTATTATTCTATTACTTTTTTAATTAAGAGGTTACTAATATAAAGAATCTATAACTTAAGTATTATATAGATTTTTTCGTTAACTTATAGGTAAGCTTAAGCTTATATAAGAAAGTTTCTTATATTACCCTTATAACTATTATATAATTTAGGCTTAGGGAATTTTAGTATATTATTATTATTAATAGAGGATATAGGTATAAGATTTTAAACTATTATAAGTTTCTCTTCTTATACCTTAAGTCTTTCATAGAGATTATTCTATTAGTTAAGAAGCTATTAATTTTACTTTTTAAGCTTAATAATCTTATTATAAAGGTACTTTATTATCTTCTTAGGGTTAATAGTCTTTCCACTTAAAGTAAATATCTTAGAAGTTATTACTACTTAAAGTTTTAAGGTAACTTATTAAATAAAATTAATTAAAATGTAATAGTAGCTTAGGTTTTAAGGTATAATAGGTTTATTTCTTAGAAAGTAAGTTAGGTTAAATACTATAAAGTAGCTTTTAAGTAGTATTAAAATAAAGCCGTTAAGAGTATAACTCTTAATAGTAAGACTATTACTTAGATTAATTAATAAAGAACTAGATTATTTAATTATAGAAATACTTTCTTCTTAAGTATTCGTTTATCTCTTTATTATAGTCCTAGATTAATTAGCTTAACTATTAATCCCTTTAAACCTTAATTAACTAGCTTAAAGTTTGGTTAGTTTAATTCTCTCTAGTTAATATATTTAAACATTAACCTCTTTAATCGCCTCTTAGGTCACGTGGCTAGTCACGTGCCCCTACCTTCTTCTTATGCCTATAGGTCGTGCCTGTCCTAGCCGGTGCGGTCCCGTCCCGTGTCTTATACAGTGTCGTTCGTAACACTAGGGTATCCCTAATATAATATTATGTTTTAAAATTACTATAATATTTAATATAACCTAGTGTTTTATGCCTTATATATTAACGAGAAATTACGTTACTTTTATATTAATTACTTCTTAGCTATACTTTACTATAGTTTCTTTTATAATTATAAGTTAATAGGGCTTATCTTTAAGTGTTTAAGGTAATTATAATTTATTAATAAGATTTAGTAAGATAAAATTTCCTTATACTTCGCTATTAATTATTACTTAAATCTTTTATTCTATTATAATTATATTAATTATAAGGTGTATTATACTATTAATATTTATAGTATATAAAGACCTATTAGATCTCTATTAAGAAATTGGTTTTAATTATAATAATAGTTATTATTTCCTAATTTATTAATTCTATTCTTATATTATTCTTTAACGCGTTATTTTAGGTGCTATTATTAGCGATTATCTTTTAACGTATTATTAAAGCTTTCTTAGTAATTACTTAACCTATTATTTATATTAATTAAACTTAAGTTAAGTAAGTTACTTATAATTATATAATTCCCTTTATTCTTATATTATAAGGTTATAATTTAGGTAATATATACGTTATTCTTAGTATAATATAACTTTTTATTTAATATCTTTAAATTAGTTTATTATAATTTTAGTTATATTATAAGGGTTATTCTCCTTCCCTTTTATTCTCGTAAAAACTATCTATTATCTTACTTACTATTAAGGTACGTATCATAATTATTATTATAATAAAAGGTTTAATTAAGAAGTTTATATTTAATTTTAAGTTTATTTTTCTTAGTTAAATAATTCTCTTCTTCTTAAATTTATTCTAGTAAAGGTTTACTTTTTAGTAAGGGTATCTAGTATTTTTAAAAGTTATTAGGTATTAATTAGGTTTTAAATTTCTAATTTTTATTTAAGCTAATATTATTTACTAATATAAGGCTTTCTTTATTACTTATTACACTAAGATTTCACGTGAGTAAGTTTTCTTAATTTATAGTATAAAGCTTCTTACCTTTAAGAATTAGCTTTTATAGCTTTTTTAAAGCTTTATATTTATTTATAAAGTATCTAGTCTTATTATAATTATAATAAGTCCTTTCCCTTTTCTTATTTATAGCGTTAAGTTTTATAGGTTTAGCGTAATACTTATATACTATTAATATTTAGCGTAGCTTACTACTATTAGGTTTATTAAACCTAGTATATAATTTAAATTTCCTATAACTTTTTTTATAACGTTACTTATATAAACGATTATTTACCTTAATAATTATTTTAATAAAGTTATTAAATAACTTAAAATAATTTTCTTAATGAATGTTATTCTTTACTTCTTCTTTAAGTTCTTAATAAAAGACTTTTATTTTAGGTTTAGTATTTTAGTTAAGTTTTATTATAATACGTTTAAACTTTTTAATATAATAAGCTATAAATCTAGTTTACTTAAGTTAAGTAAGTTATTATATAGCTTTCTTATACTTATTAGGATTTTTAAATGTAGCGAGAAGTTATTCTTTAAAGGTTTTATAATTAAAGAAGATATAAATAACTTTTACTTTAGCTTTAGCGCTATATTTAAGATATACGTAAAGGGTTAGCTTCTATTATTCTATTACTTTTCTAGTTAAGAGGTTACTAATATAAAGAATTTATAACTTAGGTATTATATAGATTTTTTCGTTAACTTATAAGTAAGCTTAAGCTTATATAAGAAAGTTCCTTATATTACCCTTAGAGCATTAACAAGAAAACTACATTTTCATTTTTTTAAAAAGCTTAAATAATTAATAATAAATCTAATAAAATACTTGAATTATAATAATGAATACATAAAATAGCTAATATTATAGCCAATCAGCTTATTTAAAAAAGTGGGTCCCTTTAGCTTTTTGTAAGCTTAAAAACTAGATTATATAGTTTTCTAAAAACTTACTACACTACACTATACTACAAAAACTATAAAATGTAGTTTTTAAAGTTTTAGGCTTATAATAGTATATAAGGACCCACTTTTTTTATTATAAGCTTATAATTTTAGATTTATGCTAGTTTTTCGTAAAACCTATAATTCTATAAGTATTTTATTAGATTTAATATAATTTTTTATATTCGAAACTACAAAAACTACAAAACTACAAAACTACACTACTTCTAATGCTCTGATTACCCTTATAATTATTATATAATTTAAGCTTAGGGAATTTTAATATATTATTATTATTAATAGAGAATATAAGTATAAGATTTTAAACTACTATAAGTTTCTCTTCTTATACCTTAAGTTTTTTATAGAGATTATTCTATTAATTAAAAAGCTATTAATTCTACTTCTTAAGCTTAATAATCTTATTATAAAGATACTTTATTATCTTCTTAAGGTTAATAGTCTTTTCGCTTAAAGTAAATATCTTAAAAGTTATTATTACTTAAAGTTTTAAGGTAACTTATTAAATAAAATTAATTAAAATATAATAGTAGCTTAGGTTCTAAGGTATAATAGGTTTATTTCTTAAAAAGTAAGTTAGGTTAAATGCTATAAAGTAGCTTTTAAGTAGTATTATAATAAGACTATTAAGAGTATAACTCTTAATAGTAAAACTATTACTTAAATTAATTAATAGAGATTTAAATTACTTAATTATAGAAATACCCCCTCTTTAAGTACTCGTTTATCTCTTTATTATAGTCTTAGATTATTTAAATCGCCTAATAATCCTAATAATCCCGTCTTATTAAATCATTTATATAATCTAATAAGCTATTACGTAACTTAATGTTCTTATTAGTTAGCAGCTATGCTTACCCTTACTAGTGCGGCCTAGCTTCCCGCGTCTCGTGTAGTGACGTTCGTAATAAAAGGCTCTAATAGAGCCGGCGTTAGAAGGTCTCGATGAGGGCCGCTCGTATTGGAATCTTCGAAAATGTCGAATTCGAATAACTGATTTCCTTTCTAACTATCTTAGGGGCCTTAAGTGTTAACTTTAATAACGGACCGTACCTTATTAGTATTACTATTATTATTAGACTTAATATAGGTTAGAAATTTAAGCTATTATAGCTTCTTTAGTTAAATTTAATGAATTTAGCCTTAATAAAAGGTTTTTTTATTAAAGGTTATATCTTTAACCCGTTTAACTTTTAATTTTAATGGAATTTATATACGAAAGATATTAGTTAAGTTATATTTAATAAGGTAGCTAATTTTTACGTGGGCTATTATCTTAAAAGCCCGTTTTTAAATGCCTTAAAGGGCTTTCTAGGTTATTAAATAAGCCTTATAGTTATACGCGACTAAATGTATAATATTAGGCCTATTTAGATAACCTATATCGCGATTATTTAATTGGAGCTACTATTAAAGCTATTAGAAGAGCGTCTTTTAGTTTAAGCCTTATTATAGTAATAGATTATAAAGGTAAATAGTAGCTTTTTAAATCTTAGGCTATAATTTAATAGAAAGGTTAGCTACTAGCTATATTATACGAGCTTTTAACCCTAGAACACCCCTAAACCTTTTAGTAGGGCCGTTTTAAGCGGGTATATACGGTAATATAAGCTTATTAATAATACCTTTATAATTAATTTAGGCCTTATAGGCTGTTTAAAGGCTTTTATTATTATCTTAATAGATTTAATAAATGCCTAGTTAATACTACCTTTAAATTCAAGCCTTAAATAATTAAAGGGCTAATAATAGGGTATCTTAAGTGGTATTTTTAAGCTTAAAAACCGTTAAAAGGCCTAAGAATTCGTCTTTAACTATTAAAGCTACTAACTTATTATTATAGCTAAGCTTAAATTAAAAGATATTAATGTAAATCCTTTAAAAGGGTCTTAGACTTATTATTTAAGGGCTTTTATAAGAGATAACCCTTTTAGCCTTAGCTTTAAAATAGGCTTTACAGTTAATTTATATAGGGCCTTAAATCTTTAATCTAATAGTCTATTAGACTAGATATTTAAGGCTATTTACGTTTAAGTAGCCTAGCTATTAATACTAGAGGTTAATAAAGGCTATTTTTTAGGGTTAAGGTAGCGTTAAATTAGATTAAAAGCTTTTAATTTAATGAATTTTATTGAATTTAATAATAAGCTACTTAAAGCGACGCCTTATATAAAAGATAACCTTATTATCCTTTAATATAGCTTTTATAGCTGGGTTTTATTTATAGCTCTTTTCTAGAAAGCTATTTAATAAGGCTATATTTATGTGAAAGATTAAAATAAAGGCTACTTACTCTAGCTAAAAGAGCCTTATTTGTATTTATAAAGAGACCTTTTCGTAGCTTTTAATTTAAAGCTTTATATCGCCTATAAAGGCTTCTTTAAGCTATTAAAGGACTTAATAGTTAGTAAATTAATTAAAGTTATTATAAATGTATATGTTTAACCTAGAATTTAGGATAAAAGAGTCCCTTAAAGGGTAAATATTCTTATAAATTAACTAGATAAATAACGCAGTTACTTACTTCACGTAATTTAACTTATGCTTTCGTTAATTATAGCCTTTTTCATTAATTTAAGCGTTTTTAGCGTTTTTAGCGTTTTCTACGTTTTTAGGCCCTTTAAGCTACTCTTATTTTTTAACCTTTTAAGCCCTCTAATATCTAGACCTTTATAGGCTTTATTATTCATTGATTTTCTGGGCTTTTAGTACTCGTAAAAAGCGTTTATAAGCTTCTTTAATTAGTACTCGTAGAAAGTATTTATTAGCTTCTTTAATTTAGTGCTATTAAGGCCTAGATTACCCTAGCGCTCGTAGAAGGCCTTTATCTTGTAGAGGACCTTATTAATAAGGGCCTTTATTTTAAAGAACACCTCGTTATTATTATTATTAAGGGCCCTTAATTTAAAGAACACCTTATTATTATTATTAAAGCTAGCCTAAAAACGTAATGCCTTTTATTTCCGGGTTTTCCTGCTACTTTTAATTAATTTAATTAATAGCTTATTAACGGGCTTAATTAACTTTTACCTTAATAGATAGGTCTAATAGCTTCTATTAAATTTAAGCTTTAATTTTAGCGTTAAGCTTTTATATTAAATCTCTAAGAGGCTCGTTTAGGTATAAACACTTATAATAATAGTATTTTTAATTATAGAGGTACTTTAAAGCTATCTTTAACCTTTTTTATTAATTATTTCTAGGTTAGCTAGGTGCTTATAATATATTTAGGGTTTATAATAATAATAGACTTTCTTAGAAGGTAAAGAATAAAAAACTACTTTTACCTTTTATAGCCTTTTAACGCTAATAATACTATTTATATAGATTACTAATTTAAAAACCATTTAAAACCTTATTTATTTAACCTTTCTTATTAAGGTTTAAAAGGTTTAAGATATAATTATTCTAGTAGCTTAAAAATATAAGGCTAATTAAAGCTATTACAGCTATAAAATCTAGGGTTAGTTAAAGCTTTTTCGTATTAGGTAGGTTAATTTAACGAGCTTTTACTAGTACCTTCTACTAGCTTATAATTTAAGCCTTAATTTTCGTACGATTAGCGCCCTTTAATACTAATTTATATTTTAATAAAACCTCTCTTTTATATTCCTATAATATAGGTTATAACTAGGCTTATAGTAGCTTTAATTATCTTAAAACGCTATCTTTAATAGCTATTATATTATAATAATTACTAATAGTCTTTATAATAAATTACTAAGTAATTAAAAGGGCCTTTTAATACCTTTAATAAGCTTAAATATTAACCTAATAGTTATTTATAAGGAATTTAAGCCTCTTAAATTAAACCTTATTAAGATTTATAATTATTATAGCCTTAAGGTTAATATTACTAGGTTAGAGTTTTTCTAAAGAGATAATAGTTACCTTATTAGGCTATTAAGGGTTAATTAAATACTAAGTACCCTAATTAATAGCGTACTTTTTAACGATAAAAATCTATTAAAACTAGCTTTTTAAACCTATTAAAGTTATTAATAAAGGACCTTTGATATTTATAGCTAGGTTAGTTAAGTCTTTAAAGACCTTAAATATATTATAATTTAACGTTAAAATATCTTAAATTTAATAGTAAACTAAGCTTATAATTATTACGTTAATAGCTATAAAAGTAAATTAAATAATAGAATTATCCTTAGAATTAAAGCTATTTAAGTACGAAAAACAGGCTCTTATTTATAGATATTAAGGTTATTTAACAGGTCACTTAAAAAGTAATTAATTTAAGGGGTTTTACGGTATCCAGCTATTAAAGGTCCAGCTTTAATAGGGTGGTAGCGCGAGCCTTCTTTTGAGGCTTTTCGTACAATCGGAAAGCAGCTATTTGAGGCGTTTTGGGGCTTATCGGGGTCCCCGATAAATAGCAGCCTTTTTCATTGAAAGGGGCCTTTGGCGTTGACACCATTCACCGGACTACCAGAGCATTCGTGTTGGAAGCAATGAGTGGATCTTCAAGTACATGCACGTTCCATTGCAGCGTGTTACTCGGGAATCACGTAACATTGCGGGACGGGCGACCCTTGAACTTCACGATAGCTACAAAACGGCTCGAGATCTAGTTAATGCTTTAGGCTTCCAGTCCTAAAGGTTCAATGCTGCTTTATACAAATAAGGGTCTCTTACCCTGGGGACCTACAGAGAACATAAAGATACTCAATATTAAAGCAAGTTATTAGACGACTATGAACACAGTTCCACGCCTGTATATAATGAACCAGTGACCCTTGTCACACAGGGATCGTGCCACATTACATAATAGAAAGCTCGAATATGCGAATCATGAATCCATTCTTCCAGGCCCCAAATATACAGCCGCTCTCCTGCCCCATGTAATCAAATTCTGAGGCTTCAAATGGTAACTCACAGAGTATGCCGCCGTCAATGCCATCACCACCACACGGGACGGCCAGACCGCCAGGACATCGCAACCAAACAATAGTTTTTACCGAACCTGCCGGTACGCGGTTTGTTGACCTATTTTTCTACCCGTTGACTCACAGTCAAACAAAATAGCTGTCGTGGTAACTAGATTATCGACTTCCCCAAGCACCATACAGTGTATACATTACTCGAAGGGGGGGAATAAGAAATCAAGGGGGCAATTAACCCTTGAGGTCTTTAGCTTCATCCGAAAGCATATACTCGGTCCATTGGTATAACTCTTATGCTGCACACTTTGTGATTCTGCTGGCAAAGACAGTACACCAAGGTGATGCCGTCTCTGCACATGGTTATTTACCATTTGATACAAAGTCGACGAAAGCAGCCGTCCTGCTTCAGCACCGTCACGTACTCGGCTTCAGGTAACGCTCCTAAACCAAGCTCCATACGCCCTTTTCATACCTTTGAGTCATCACGATTCTCACACGGTTTTCCAGTTGAGCAGCGAACCACGTACAGTATCCTTTCTATCCTTTGAAAATAGCAGAGTAAATGATGCACCCTAGCACACAACCATCTTCGAAAAGCTCACAAGTGTCAGACTAACGCTCCTCTTTCAGACACATGAGCAGGAGTATAATAAATTTGCTTGCCACGTGTCATTTTCTAGGGCTCAACGAGTCGACCTGGGACTCGGACGGCTGGCCAAACAGCCATTGTACCTTCCACAGCGAACAGAAGCATCCGGGACCTGGCCCAACATCACGGCAGCACCGACAAACAAAAGCATAATAGTAGCTTGAAGCAAACCAGAAAGTGTTCATAATGCTTAACGGGCAGACCGCGGAGCCAATATTATACAATTTCAAGCAACCCAATGATACATACTCCATAAGCCCACCAACCCAAAAGAAAGCACGCCCTAGCCTTGCGCCAACTCGTAATCCTTTACTGTCGTGCAGTGAACCATAGCCTCAAAATATATCCGATTCTCAATGACGCACTTTTCGCCTGGCCGCACCGGGAAAGCCCCGTTGGGGCCTAGTTGTACCACTTTGCCGCCGATTGTAAGCCTAAGTTTCCCCGAGGCCACAGAGAATACTTGGATCTTATCCTTTTGTGTAGGAACGTTGTAGATTTGCCCTGGACGTATCGTGAGAACATTAAAGTCAATATCATGTGATATTGTAATCGGCGTAGACGAAGTGAGGAACGCGCCAGAGTATGCTATGTCTGTAAGCTAGTTAGCCTGTGCGCTGGCATATCTTATTTATAAAAGTTCATACTTCGGGAAGAGTCCTCGTTTAAAAGTCGACCAGGTGCAATTTCCCAGTCTTCCATTTCATATTCTGGGGGGCCAAATTGTCCTTGGTGCTTGACGGGCAATGTCTCGCGTCCTAGCCGTGTACTATGCTGCTCAATTGGCGATTTGCTCTGTGGCCGGCCCCCTTGGTCATTATCCCTCTGCACTTGGTTAAGTTGTGTGCTGTGCTGCTCAGTTGCCAATGTGCTTTGTGGCCGAACCCCTTGGTCCTTGTCCATCTGCACTTGGTTAAGCTGTTTACTAGGCTGCTCAGTCGGCAATGTGCTTTGTGGCCGAACCCCTTGGTCCTTGTCCATCTGCACTTGGTTAAGCTGTGTACTAGGCTGCTCAGTCGGCAATGTGCTTTGTGGCTGACCCCCTTGGTCCTTGTCCATCTGCAGTCGGTTGAGGACACTTCGCCTCACAGACCTTCGGTTGAGAGTCTGCTCTGTTTCCCGTCCAGATGGCGCCGGCGAGGATTGTTGTTCTCGCTGTGGTACTGGCTGTGATGACTGCAGAGTAGGCACATCGGGTAGTGGGCGTCCCGACGACGTCGGTACTAATTTGTCGCCACTACCCGCCTTACTCGCTCCCGTCCTCAGCTCACAATGATCTGGAGCACCTGACATAAGGGCCACATACGCACATCCAACGCATCTGTGGTGGGGAGAGAAGATCCTGGCTATCTTCGGCTCCAACTGTATCGACTTGGGTAACACGATGCACTGTTTCGATAAACGTGCGTGAGGCCCTGTAGCCGCATGACAAGCCGACCGGCCGGAAACTTCATCCCCAACAACATAAGCTATCGCGCAGGCATATGTTTGGGGGGCCAGATCTGTGTATTGGTGTTTGTCTAGAAACTCCTTGGGCAGGTCTCTTTTTCGGGGTAATGCGAGCATCCGTGATATATCGAGTCGGTTAGACGCCCTGAAACCAGAAAGAACCGCCGACATGTATTTAGAGACGTCCCTTTCAAACCGACTAGTTTGACTGTGTTCATGGTTCTCCGACGTGGCCCGTCGTTTCCTATCCTGACCCGCATCCGCCTCGTCTAATTGGCGTTTGGTCGGCCCAGCACCATGCTCGCTAGGACCCCGTTGAACAGGCGGATGGGCTGTACGAGGCACTGGGACCTGTGCTACAACAATGCCTGGCGACGTTCCTATAGGATTCCTGTAGGTACCGAACTGTGTTATGGTTCCATCTCCATTGTCGTTGAACGTCATATTCCTATGGCTCGAGCCGAAATGGCCAGATAGCGCATATAGGTTCTTGAACGTGCGCTGACATCCTCGAACAGGGCAGATAAACGGATGCTGAGAGTCATGATGCAATTTATAACCAGCTGGGATCAAGACCCCCTTTGTTGGCACTGCTTGCCCATCAGGTTCTAGCCAAGTTAGCGTCAGAATAACGTTTTAGAAGTTGCTCATCACGTACGAACAAAGACAGTGTATGGCCTGCCATCCGTGGCAACCTCCATTGGCACGGGATATCTTTTGCGCGGCGTAGCTATGTTGTATGCTTCATGAACCGAAGTCGTTTGAATCGTGTGGTTTGTTAAAGGGGGGTGGAGCGTTTGTCCTAGTCCGCCACTTGTTGTGCTAGAAGCTGCGGCTGGCTTTCTCAAGTCAGGCTCAGGCAGGCTGGTACCGGGCGCAGAGCGGGATGGCGTTTGCCCAGGAACCTGCAACGCGGAAGCGTTTCGCATCGCAATTGATGGAAGCGGAACCGGCGTAGGTGTAAAGGCAGGTCTTGATACAGGAGGCGCAGAGGGTGCTGGAGGTGCTGGAGGTGCAGTAGATGGGACACTCGCTACTCTTGGTTGACTGGAAACAGATGCTGGCAACGAAACAGTTGCCGCGACTGTAGGTGGTAACGGAACAGGCGCTTTGCAGCGTCAGCAGAGCAAATCCCAACAAGTCTAATGTTTCAAGTTCAACTTACTTTCCTTGATGCGGGCTATGGCAGGAATAGACGCCAACGAGCTGTCATCAGAGTCGCTACTCTGCGCCCGAGCTGGTTCAGGCGGCTCCTTTTTGAGTTTCACCTGGGTTTCCATCTTCAGCGCGTCCTGCCTCTTCTGCTCACCAGCAGCTTTATTCAGTACTGCGAGGTGTGGCCGATCCGACAGCTCAACTTGGACGTGAGTCGCCCTTGCTGCTGAACCAGTACCAGACACACGAGGAAGATCGTCAACCGCCATCACCGACTCCTCCTCATCGTCAGAACTCGTCGACCAGTGAATCGCGTCGGCGTCCCAGGTCGGATCGGCTTTCTCGTCGTCAATGTCCACAGGACCTAGAGGCAGGTCCATCATGAAATCCGAGTCCATTTGAGATGACAACCCGCGCAGAGGGTCTGGGCGGCGTTCAGTGAAAGGGCTATCAAGACCCAAGATCCCCGATGTGATGGCCATGTATCATGGTCCACGGTTGAGTTAGCGAATGTGAACTCGGGGTGAGTGAAGCCCCCATCCAGCTTCGGCGACACACGTGCTCCTGGTAGCTCAATGGCACAGTCCTAAGAGCTCCTTACAAGTCGCGCAGCTAAGAATCCTTTCCTTGTCAAGTCCGGGTGCGCAATCGGCCAAGCTTGAGATCGGGCGGCGCCTTGCAGGGTAGTTGAGTGAAATGCGCTCGACTTGACTGAGGTTGAAAGTGCGACGCGCAAACGCGGTTGCGGATCCCAAGGTTGGCAGCCCGCCCCGTTGAAGTGGTAAGTGGATCTGGGGAAGGTACGATGCAGAGGTTCGCCACCACTGCCAGAGACGCAACGCTCAACTCAGCGGCGATTGAGTCGACCCAAGCGTATCCAGGTGGCCAAGAAAATGGCAGTGTCGCTCTTCATTTGATTGAAAGACATTGCAAGAGCATTCAACACTCCAGTACGTAATAATTCATCCACGGCACTCCAACTCGTCGTGGCACAACACTTAATTGCTCCGCGACGTCGAAATACAAGAAAAAGTACAGTGAATTTTGTCTAGTGTAGTACACATCGCTATAGTACAATACCGGCCCCTGGTGCCCATCAAATCTCATCTCCCCATCCGCTTCCACCTAGCTTATTTGCTCTTCTTCGCAGCCTTCTTGGCCGCTTTCTTGGCCGCCTTCTTGCTGACAGCCTTGACGCTCTTCGTCTCTCCACTCTCCGCCCTCTTCTTCTCCGCCTTCCTCTGGCCCTCGAGCTCCCTCTCCCTCCTCCACCGCCTGTGCCTAAACCACTGCTTCCGCGTCCTGAACCGCTTCGTCCGCAGCCCCGTCGTCTTGGCCAGCCGTCCGATGCGCCAGTTGTCCTCGCGATAGCTGTAGTCGGACCGCAGCTTGAGGATCCTGTCCGGCTCCCCGGCCTCAACGCGAGTCACCTCAAAGGGGATCCCAGAGGGCGACAGGGCGGGCTTCTCGGCCGCCGCGCGGATGGGAAAGGCAGTCATGTTGAGGCGGCGCTTGCGCTCGGCGTGCTGCGGGTACGGCAGCGTGTCGGCCTTGTCGAAGACGACGCCAATGTATTTGCGGTCCGGGTGCAGCGACGGGTCGCGGTAGTACTTGACGTAGCCCGTGGCCATGGCGTGGATGGTGTGGTCGCGGCCCATGATGCAGTTTTCGCCCGGCCACCAGTGCGTGCCGCGCTGCTTGTAAATGATGTTGCCCGGGATGACATACTGGTCTGTACGAGTTAGCCGCGTGGTTCCGGAGCGAGCCAAAACTTCGAGCACCCATTCCACCACAGGGGTTGCCGATGCTCAACCAACGCCGCCCCTTTTGTGGAAAACGCAAAAGTCCGCCTACCTCCAGTCCTCTTGGCTCCCAGCTTCTTCGGAATGCCCCTCTTGCTCTTCTTCTTGTAGGCGCCCTGCGCCTTGACCGAAGCATGTCGTCGCCCCCAAGCCAGCACATTCGCCCATTGAGCGCTCCCCAATGAAGCAACTCCCGTAACAGTCGGTCGGGCAACTCCAACGCAAGTAGCAGCCACAGCCAACAGGGGCCGCTGCATCGTGAGGAACCGCATCGTGCGCGTGCCCGGTCGTCAAGATGGCATGCAATCCGAAAGATCCAAAGCTCTCTGCCCCCATTTGACAAAGTTGGAGTTTTCTGCTGAGTCAGCCGCGCCACCAGCCCCATGCTATCGATAAGCGCAAGTGGACAAGTCATCGTCCAGAACCCTGGTCAATCTTCTTCATCCTGAAGCATAAGCGGAAAAAAAAAAACCAAGACAGAAGAAATTCGGCAAGATGCAGCTCCTCATCCTGCTCATGTCGCTCTCCGCCCTGGCCAACGCGCAGTTCGGCTTCTTCGACCAAATGTTTGGCGGGCATGACGCCCACGAGCAGCACCACCAGCATCAGCAGCGGAACAACCCCAGCGACGCAGGACACTACAGATCACAATTTGAACAATGTACGTTTTCGCAACACCCAAAATAGCCAGAATTTGACAGGAATTTTTCTTCTTCTCCCCTGGAATAATGTGCTGATTCTTTACTAGCCTACTGCGACAACTACCTCTGCCCCGATACCCTCGCCTGTGTGCACTTCCCGCACCACTGCCCCTGCGCATGGGGCGCCCACGAGGAGAAATTTGAGCTGGGCGAGGGGAAGAAAGTCTGCGTGTCAAAGGGCGGGTTCAAGCCTGGCGAGGCGGCGAGAAAGATTGAGCTTGCGCGCAAGGGGTTACTATGAAGCTATAGAAGAGATCAGGACGCATGTAGACTTAACAGGACAAATCATAACGACGTTTGACACAAACTATAAACCAAGTAGTGATTTACGCACAACTGGGCTGGACACAACGCTAGAGTAATTACAAATATGTATGTGCAGTATACACATGACATGACGTTGGTGGTAGACTCTTATCAACTTGGGCAAAGAAAATAAGACGCAAATTATGCCAGCTATGTTCCCAGCGACTTGTCGCACGAGGGAATTCGTAAACGATCGTGAGGCTACCATAAGAGATTCTATAAATACATTTCACTCTTTCCCTTTCAGGGTCTTCGTAGTCCCAGTCCAAACAAAAAACTCCTCCGATTCGACGACGCGCCGGCAGGAAGGGGATCGGTCTGCGTCCACACATCCCGCATGGCCCGTCGCCGCTTGATGACAATAGGGAAGATGTATATCAAAATCCGGTTGCGTGTCCTCTTGAAGTCAGGTCTTCGTTTTTGTAACTTGTTTCGTTTACGGGCCGACCCAGATGAACCAGATGTCGAAGGGGGTATGATTGCAATATCCGGCGAATGCTTTTCCTCTTCTCCCGGGGGTTTCATCGAGGTCAGACTACGCAAGGAAGGTAGTGAAAGAAAGCTGAGTCCCGGGGATGTTAGTTCCGGTATGGGCGGTGAGGTTTTGGGTGAGACGTCGGTTTCTTCGCGGCGTGTCCGTGAAACCGTGCTGTGTATGGATGATAACGATAGTCGGCGGAGGAAAGTCGGCGACGAGGGCAATGCCGTGGGCAAAGATGGTGGTGCGTCAGTTTGTCTGGTTGACGTGCCTTCTTCTGGTTGTCTGGTAAAGGAAACGTAGGAGCCTAGTGACGGCGACGAAATCCAGCTCAAACTTCGTGCGGTAGCAGATAAAATGGGCAACAAACCCCCTGGAGCAGGCTTCCTTTCTTCAACAGTGGCATTGGGTGCCACTTTGACGGACCTGGGCCTCATGATCCTTCGCAATCTCCGACTCTTAATGTGAGCCATTCGGCAGTGGAGGCACTGGGGGCACCTCCTGGTCGTCGTCGTCTTCGTCGTCAGGGATGGACTCCGGCGCGCCGAGCAATTGTGCGACGTTGTGCATGTCGTAGTGCTTCTTGCGCGCGGCCTCAAACTGGCGGTGCTTTTCGCGTTCCTCTGGCGAAATTCCCACCAGTTCCTCTTCGGCGGAGGGGGTGGCATCTTGATCATCCACATGAACCGTCTTTTCGGAGGGTTGGCGCGCATGTGGCGGAATGTCTGTTTCTGGAATCTCTTCCTCCGGATCGCCCAGGCTGAGGCCCGGAATGTCATCTTCACCGCCCGGACCTGAAGATTTGCGCCGAAGACCACCACCCTCCATAATATCCTCGTCGTCGGATGGGTCCTCGGCCGGGTCGTAGTGTTTCGCATAGGGAGTCTTGGGCTCGGTGATTTTCATAGTAGAAGTGCGCTCCTGCTCCGTCAGGTACAGGTTTGCCTCGTCCCACTTGAGGCGCTGCGACGACTCGGCCTGGCCGTCGGGGTCGTGGGTGGAGGAACGGCGCGAGCCAAATGGTCTGGTAGCAGAGGAGGAGGAGCGTCGATGGCCAGCGTTGATTTGGGTGTTGGCAAGAGTGATTTCTTTGCCGGACATGGACCGCTCGCGACCTTGGCGTGGAGACGTGGTCGGCGGCGGAGAGGTGTGAGAATGGCTCGAAGTATGCTTTAGGATGCCTTGGGTAGCTTGTTAACGAAGCTGTTTGACGTGAGTCTTGCACCGGTACGGCTTACCTCTCGGACGCTGAGCATCATGTCCTGGAGGAGAATGAACTGGGGCCGGGTCTACCGTAGAAGTCATGGTGACGGGTTCTTTAGCGGTGTAGGTAAATGCGGTTTGGTCGACTCTATTGCGATGGCTAAAGGCGCTTGAAACGGGAGTCTGGCAGACGGTGCTCAACTGGTCGTTGCCGACGCCCAAGCGGCAGGTGACTTGGAAGATGAAGCTGTTGCAGGCGAGGTGAGAGGGCACGAGATGCGAGAGGTACAGGCCGGAAGAGATGCGCTGCGCTCGTGATGTGACGGTATTGTTCAACGCGTTGCAGGCGACCGAGGTTGGGAAGTGTCGATCAAGAAACTGGGGCACACGACACAGAAATGCTGAGCGAGAGGGGTTTTTGAGGCGGGGCAGCGGCGTTTTGCACGAGGTGGCGGTGGGAAGCGAGGCCCGTCGCTGACGTGAGCTCTTTGAACAGGTATCGAACTGACGCAAATGCCGACTCTGATGCTAAGGACAGGAACAACACCGATGGCTCTAGATGACGCGCTCACACGATGCTCTCAAGTGAACAAGGAACTCTTTCACGCTACTGTTGACCTCTTGACAACCCCGTCATGATTCGGGGAGTACGTAGTATGTGCAGAAGGCACCAGACGCTTGCGGCGTGGCTTGCAAGGGTGGCGCGGGGAACGTGGCGCGTGGCACACTTGACACTGCAAGTCTCTCAACTGTCCGAGGCATCCAACGCCATGAGCTGCACGTTGCATGCCAAAGCGACTTGACTTGACCACACGCGATCATGGTCATGCAGGAACCACAATCTCTTTTATCGTACTACGTACTGCCTAAGAGCTAACCTAATGCGCAAACGTGACCTCCCAGAATTCCAGCACCTACTTACCCAGTGCCACCCTACACCACCAGCCTTGGCCTATTGCCGGCTCTCAAGACACAACATTCAAATGTCCAACAAAGTCATGGTTTAACGTGATTCAAGCAGTGAGAATTCCTGTATGGAGTAATGCACAAGTACTATTCCGTACATATTGTAGCACTACACTGCCTACCGCTTCGCCAGCTGTCTCAATGACAACTCTTCGTGTCGAAACGCCCATGTCCTCAAAAATCCTGTTCTGCGAGCCCCATGCATGCACGAGTCCGACAACAGCCAACTGCCAGCCATCACCCGTTGGTCAGTCAATTCAGGGTCCTCTAGACCCAAGGCCTCCAAGTATTCATCCTGTCAACAATCTGCCGTTGCAACAAATGGTAGTACTAATGCAGAGTCGACACGCATGTCCATGTGGCGCCACGAAAATGCAACACCGACAATGCGCCAAAGCTACCGAATGCTTGGATATCAAACCAGACCACGTCGACGTGCATGACTCCGTGTTGAACTAATATGTCTGCCGCATCCGCGGACCCAGCCAGGTAGTTAGCCTAACAGCCGGAGCAGGAGCGCCGTGGTCCGCAACTTTGGGCATCGGATGGAAACGCCAAGTCGTTTCTGGAAATCCCCGTCGCACAGACTCTGTCTTCATGCCTTGGCTTGTTGAGTAAACAGACCGGCCCACAATGTGCTTGGCTTCCTGAAGCGATTGGCAAGAGACGGGGCCCAGAGTCAACCCTCATTGAGCGTGTTTCAAAACAAAACCCTTGTTCAAGAAAGAAAGTACATGATGACAAACACTTTGACACCCATGGTATAACTAAGAGGTAGCGGTTTGTAACAAACAGAAATGACAACGCACGAATGGGAAAACACAAATTCACCTTTGCAGAAATTGGCCCTTTTCTTTGTATCGTCGTAGTCAAGTTAGAATTGTTTGTGTCTATTTGCCCATTCAATCCTTTGGTACCGCGTCCCGCTTGTAGGAAGCAACATTGAGAATCGGCCGACGCCGTGACTCAGACGTCCAAGAATAAGGTGAGCCTCCCGCGAATGCCGCCGAAACCACACGTAGTCAATCAAGATTTACAAGAAAAAGAAATGGCTCAGCCCATGAACAAGGAAAAGTGTCGTAGTATGGTATTCGCCAATAACAACGCCGAAATGGTATCTGCAAGCATCAAGCCCACCCGCCAGGACCAGGAAGTGAGACTCCTTGGTCTACATCCTGGGCGACTAACACCGCCCCCTAACTCCCCCTCTCCCTGTCCTGAACAGAAAAAAAAAGGAAAGAAGAAAGAAAATAAAAGACAAAACAAATAGGCCTGCTTCAATAATAGATGCGGCATGTGTCAGGGTCTCATACAAAAAGGCCCCATAAAATCGCAATGATAACCATATAGTGTCCCTTCTCTTAATAGTTCCTGAGCCCGACTAATCACTAATCATTATGTTCCCTCATATCAAAATTACATGGCGTGAGACGTACAATCATAGCTTTTCGGCAGCATCCGTTCATGGTAGCTTGAACAGCGCCATTGCGTAGTGTTGAATCCGTATGCGCAGCTTACTCTGAAATCGGCGACGGATACATCATTGCGTTTGTCCGGCCTCTGGGGACTCGGCCTGTGCCCCGGGGGCATCTAGTATCACCATGAGAGCCTTCAAGATGTGGTATCCCGTCCGCCAACACACGCTCTTTTCCTGCTCCCCAGCCCAAATGTCAACGCAGCTAACGAGGGTCTCGAGGATAAGCTGTCGAGGGGGTATAAGACATCCAGTGGCAGCCGCTTCGCTTAGTGGAGCATCTCGACGTAGCATGTGCACACAAGTGGTCAAGGTTGCTGAGAAGATATCAAGTACAAACGGCCGTCCGACCAAATCAAGTGGTTGAGGGGTTTCTGGGTCCCACAGCTCACGGTAGTGAAACAACAACGCGAGTGAGCACTCCAAGGATGACCAGTAAGATTCCGGAAACATGGTAGGTCCATCTGCGTGAAGAGCAAATGGTCGATGCATGACCATGAGGCATCGCCTCAAGAATATGTCGATGGTAATGCGTTGTAGAGGCGCTTGGCAAACGCGATTGGCGTGTCCCATCAGCTCTCGGAGCTGGGCATTGTACCGCAGAACATCGGGGTAGGATATGGGATCTCGTTTCGAATTCATCTGCGCAAGGATATTCAGTACAACGGGAAGACCCTGATAGAGGACCATCTGAAGGCTGTCCGGCGCACGCCAATGTGGCATATTTCTGAGACCACCCAACTCTTCCGGCCGGGTCAATGGAGGCATTCCCGTGCACATGGACACTTTGATGTCAAGGTACAAAATTGTCAGCCATAGCTTCCGCCGTATCTCCTTTTCCACTGGGTCCCGTAGTTCTTCATCGTTGTCGTTACGTTCTTGCGGTAGACCAAGAATGAAGGCAAGGCGAACCAAATGGCCCATAAGCGTGTAGGAGGAATCCATGGCCCAACATGTAGCGTTGCAAATCTGCTTGGCTACAACCATGAGCGTGAATGCCCTAATCGTACTGATCGTGGGGCGGAACATGAATGGCGTTTGCATGATGCATGCCTCGGCCGCCATCATGAACTCTATGGCAATGGGAGGGTCGGTTCCGGATGTGAAGCAGCCGAGACCGAGGACCATAAGGAATTGCGCTAGCCAGCATAGTCCGACAGCATTTGGGTCTTGCCAGTAACGTTCGACTTCATCTCGAAATGTTGTCAAGTCCAAGATGGGATTAACAACATCCAGCATATCCACATATCGGCCGAGGTATTCCTCAACATTATCCTTTTCGCCAGATATGAGTCTGGTGATAGTATCACGAGCATAATATTTTGTGGCGCCGGGAGTTCCAAATGGGAAATTTCCTGGCAAGGAGAAATTGGCTAAACAGGCATTTGAAGCTACACCCTCCAGAATTTTAGCAAGCGGGGACTGTGACATTGGGGTAAGTGATCCGATCTGGAGCGAAAAGGAAATGGCGTTAGCAGTGTTTACAGCCAGAACTGGGTCGAAAGCCCTCTGTATAAGGCATGGAAGTTGGGATTAAAACATACCCTAGCCATCAATTCTCGCCAATGGCTTGATCCTCGGACTTTGTGAGTTATCTGCCACGGCGCCAACTGAGGTTTCTTGCTGTCCGGATCTATTGGTCCCCCCGCAGGGGCAGTAGGGCAAGGAAATTTACCGCCATTCGGTCCTTTGTTATAACTATAGTAGCACTCTCGTCCATTGCCGCTAGACTTGCATCGTCCACAGGGAAGCTCCTTATCGCATTTGACCTTGAGGCGATGACAGCGGAGACAACTAAGGCAGTTGCGCTTACGCTTGCGAACAATCCGCTGACCTTCTTGGTTACTGGCAGTGTCTTCCGTAGAATTTTGAGCTGGTGTGGATTCCGCGGTGATCATCTGGTTCGGTTCCGGACTCTCAACAGTTGTTGTTGGTGAAATCAAGCCGTTGACTGCTACTCCACCGTGGTTCTGTGAAACAGATGAGGCAGGTGAAGGACCGCCAGCGGGCGAGCTGGCGGACGTGTCTCGCACTACCAGCATAGATCCTGGCGTCTGCGTAGCTGGATTCGATGGGGATGCTGAAGAGTTGATTGACCCTGAAGTTGGTAATCGCGCATATCCAGCTGGGTTGTTCGTCAGCACCGATGAAGGCGCTGCTGAGCCGTCGGACGCAGCCGCGGTCGGTCCTGCCACGTCGAAACTACACCGAACTCCTGCTTGAACACATCGAGTACATGAAGGCTTGACGAGGTCGCATCGCCTCTTGAAATGGCGACATCTGTCGCAGGTCTTGACTTCTCGCATATGGGGCATTCCTCCCTGTGGGATGGCCAGTAGATGAACGACAGAGGCGAATCAAACTACGCCACTTTATGGGGTCAGCGTCGTCGAGAAGTATGGTTGAGAGAGAAAACCGCAATATCCCAAAATTCTTCTCTTCGGTTGCCAGGTAAACGATGTCTTCGTGGTTGCAATCTGACTGCGCCGGTATCGTATTGCTGATGAAAGTCCCGCAAGCCCCCAACAATGTCCGTTCACCCTGCTTGCCCTCACAAGCTGTGCGCTGATAATGTCAAATCTCGATGCGCTTAAAAGCGAGGAAACGCTCTCATGGCGGAAAGGCTCGACGAGACTGTGGCCTCTGTTCCGACCTGGCCCTACCACTTTTGGAAGGGGAAAAAGTGAGATTGGGTGAGCAAGCAGGTCGCGCGAAGGTTGACAGACGGATGATTGACGAAGCAGGACTGCTCAACGCTACGCAAAGACGGGGCGCGGGCGGCAGCCGAGACTCATGGATAAATGAGGAACCAACTGAGATCGTTGAAAAGGATTTAGTGACCAGGGCTGTTAGTGGTCGCAGGGGACAGAGGAGGTGCCACCTCAAAAGAACCTTGAAGCTCTCGAATATGTTGCAGCCTGCCAAGCAGCCTGAGGTGAAATCGAATACGGAGTAGTCAGCCGTGCTTGGCAACGGTTATGGACGGGAGCTGGTTCAATTGTACTATGACAGGGCTGAGAAGAGCAAAGACGCGATAGAGGCCCCCGCGACGCTCAAGCACCAGCTAGAGACACAGACTTGCAGGTTCCTATGGTACGTTATCTCAATTGCTCCGGCAGATGTAAGGTTGGCACTGAGGCCAAAAGACGACTGATCAAGTCTCCTGCTGTACAATGTTCAGCCAGATGCCCAAGTGGAAGTGGGATGTGGAACCCCGTGCTTATTACTCCGTACGAAAAACCAAACTCCTCATGTGGCGTACGAGCTCGCTTGGTCTTTTTTCCACCTCTAAGCCTCTTTAGGGGCCATTCTTGCTCGTTGTGTCCAGCAGTGCAAAAGTATGGAGTAAGCAGCCCTCCGTACTCGACACGATGGCCAGGGGGTAGGGAGGATTCGGCTAGTTGGAGGGTCGCAACGACAATGGGGTGGTATGAGCGTGGTGTGGAGACAATGAATGAAAGCCGAAGATGAGGATTCACTGGCCCACAACCCGGACACGGGAGCGAGGGACTCTGGCGTGAGACCTGTGGAGCTCTTCATGGGTGGTGGTGGATGAACAAATGGGGTCAAACTTGCTCAGAGAACCAAGAAAAGGTGAATCACGGCAGCAGAAACGCCCGTGGATATTCTCTTGGGTGATGCCTGGCACCCTTGCGACCATCTGGAACCACTGGAAATAAAGTTCATGGTGCTACTAGGTTCTGATACTCTGCAGCCGTGAAGCAAGCTCGGTGGCGGCTTTCATCCCCTGTCGTCGTCGTGATGTTGCCGGCACTTGTCTGGTCGCCGACCACGAGGCTGGTGGTGGTGGTGAAGTCAGCCCGCACGGGGAGGGCTGGGATCACGTCGAGGCTGGTCAGGCTAGGACGAGCCTGCCGCGTCGGCCACTTCCGCCTTTTAATCTTTAAGGCAACTTCACTTGAGCCACGGACTGTTATGCTCTTCGAACAGACCTACGGCGTGACGGAAGTCATCGATCCGGCCGTTCCAGTAATTCGTGATTATCAGCCAATACTTTTCCCCCAGACATCATCCACCACGCTTTCCGGTAACATGGATGCGGTTCCCCATCACCCTGCCCAGAACAGAATGCCACAGCCAAAGAGTGTGAAGGTCAAGCAACGGATATTACCGTTGCCTTAAGTGGTTGCTTTCGGCGGATGGGGTTCAGTGGATAACGTATCGTACGTCTCGATAGTACCCATATGACTCCTCAGAGAAAAGCTTGCGAGCTCAAAGCTCTCGATTGTCGTATCGATCGTTGTCGCAGAATTGGCCACTCTCGGCCGAGTCGTGAGCAAGTAGCCTGTTGTTCGGTTCTTTGGTGGTGGTAGAGAAGGTTGCCTCGTCCTGCGTCGAACGCACACACAGGCTGTTGAAACATTAAGAGACGATTTTAGTACGCACTTCGTACGGAGTACATGCGGAGTACCAGGACGCAATTGCAGGGTGTTTTAAGCCACCTCTTGGTACTCCGTACTTGCATTAATAAGTAGGTTGCAAAATCTGTTGGGAGGCAACGGTCAAACGGTGGCGGCACGGCGACTCTAAAACAAGTAGGGATCGATGCACATACAGCGAGGCGCAGATGGACTCTGCTTGTGTGGGGTTTGGCATATCCTCACCACACTCATCAATCATCGGCCCGAGACTCCATCGAATTGGTTGACATAGAGTTATCAGATGCCTGGTTGGAACATTCTTGGTTGCGAGTATTGACGGCCGAGGTCAAGGTTGTTGTTCCGAGTACGAAGTGCGCTTGCTCACTGTGTTCGCTTTGTGGGGAACGTGTGATTTGCGACTGCGAGGGAAGGAAGGATTGACATTCAAATGTTTTGGTTTCCTGCCTCGAGCCCTTTACTGTTCCTTCCCAGCACAAGTCCCAATAGGCTACCCACCGATCCAACTTTGCCGCTCATTTGTTTGTGACTGCCAACACCATCGCCGCCCTGGGCGCAGCATGCTTGGAAATAGGGCATCAAAAAGTATGCTCTACAGCCTGGTACCTGTGGCACATGTGGCAAGAGGTAGGCAGCCCTATGCTTGATTGATGTTCCAGGCTTCCTGGGCCCAGAACAAGAAGGTCTGTGCCGTGACGGCAAACCGGGGTGCAAAGCGCCACACAGCACGGCTCTCCAGCCATACAATGTTTCGATTGACCCATCATCAGCCATGGAATACTACGCCCGGAAACTCAAAACTATCCGGGGGCTAGCAATGCACCCTCGTTTAAACTAAGTAAGCACGACCTAGAATCATAATGACTGTATATCTCTGCGCACTGACAATGGAGACAGAACTTCAGCCCGGGAGGCTCAGCATCCGTGGGATCAACAAAGGATAGTGTTGACATAATCTGCAGCGAGCGGCCCATACACGGCAGTTTCTAGTCGTCTCTCTGGTCTATTGTAAGCGCCCCAGTCATCGAGACGCATACCCACGACTAAGAGATGATGGTTAGGTGATGACTTCGCCCGTCAGCATGACTTTTCGAGTAACGCCCTTTTCCAGATGGCGTTCCCGTGCCTACAATATATCCCGCCGACAGACCGATGCCCAAAGAACCAGAAACGCAAACATTGTGCGTTGCAACCGGCTACGTCTGATGCCGCTGAGTTATGCCAATGGACGGCAGAGCTCACGGATAAGTCTTCGATGGTCAGTCGCTCGTCGACATCAGCCAAAGTTTAAAGGCCGCTAAGAAATAGCAGACACAAGAACCACGCATCGTTTCCACTCCCATACATACATAGCCCAGACAATATCGACGATGAGGACTAAAAATTCGCCAAGTTCGTTGTCCCTGAGCTTCTTCTGGGACACTTTTCGTCGCAAGCTCAGCCACATGGCATACCCGTACGTACACGAGGACGTAATAACTAGAACCTTGTCAAACAGATACTAACTACGTACGTACTCTTCAAGCTGAATGACCGTGCTGCTGCATGCATGGCGCAGCACTAGTGTGGTAGGACATATGCAGAACTTTTAAGGTAATCCGGGCTTGACTCCAGCCTGGTGCTTCTACCCGACTTCCCCGGGGGGTGGACCACGAGGCATGGTCAGACCTGGAGCTACTGACTACTCAACCGTTTTGTCTGAGGTCTTATGATTCGGCTTCATGCTCGACCTGGTCGGCAACCTCCCCACAAGGCCTATATTTCGGACGAATATTTCTGACACGTCAGTTCCAGACTGCTTAGTTAGTAGCCCTATCAGCATGGGGTAGCATTGTCATGTCGGCATTCGCATCTCGCATTTTGCAAGCCCCTCACCCCCCCAAAAATACCTGTAATACCCGAAGTCCCATTTGACATTAGGGGCTAATCCCGAATGTAAGTTCTGATATGTCGCCTTTCTGGGACGCGTTTCCGTCATTGCGCTGTCAGAAGATTCATCATCTAGTCACGATGCGTCGTATCTGTTATATGACAGCTTAGTATGCTTGAAACCCGGGCAGTCCCCTCAAAAAGTCGTCGATGCTAAGAAGGACGTCTCTATACATACACACACGATCAGCGCTAAGAACAAGAGAAATATAATGATTCAGCGTTTTTTTTTAAAACGACTTATCCCAATAAGTGCAAGCACTGCATCAGGTAGGGCCTAATGAAATCAACACTATGTGCCTGGCCAGTTGGAAGAAACAGGGCTGTTTTGAGCCTGTTGGTCGCGATAGTTGCTTTTTCTAGGGCTCGGGTCAAAGGAGTCCTGAGAGGGATTTCAAGGGCTCTGACTATGGATAAAAGTGTCAAATTTGCAGGGCCTTCCAAGGCCACCTTCATCATCAATCAGAATCAAAATCGTCTCAGCTACCTTTTCCGCTGTGCAAATTGCCGTAATATTTCCAACAGGTCACACCTAAACCAGAGAACCGTCACGGACTGAGAGAGACTCTATAATACACGCATCGCGATGCGTCAGAAGCAAGCAGATTAGTTCATCACCGAGCGCCGGCGGAGGCTATCTCGCGATAGCCTCAGTTATTATATGTGAGTAAAATATAATTTACGCGAATGACTCACCCTAAAAACTCAAATAACCGCGCATAACATCTATTAATAAGGTCTCTGCTCGTCGGCAATCCATGATTCTCTCTCCCCCCCCTCTCTCATTGTCACCTCGCTTCTTCCAACAATGAAAGCCCTATTATAACAATAAGTTAACGTCCGTGAACCCAACTACCCACAAGACCTCGCTTTTACTAAGCTCCCCGAAGCACTTGCTGACATCGGCCAAAGCAATCAAATCCGCCGCACTGTATATTTTCAAGACTGGCACCGAGTTGTTGGAAATATCAGTACACAGAAAGGAAGCTGAATTTGACGATATTGATGATATTGGATCGTTGTAATTTTGAGGATGGAAGCTAACGAGACCTAGTGAGTAAAAAGGATACCACCGCCAATATTCACAAGGAAGCTATTCTTGGCTAAACGAGCGGCTAGCCTGAATAAAAAAAAAGTGAAAAAAATCAACAAAGTAATTGAAGTTACGGTGACCTGGAAAAGAAAGAGGGAAACGGTGCCAAGATGAAGAAAGCGAGGGTTTAGTACCCTTCTCCTCATATTTTTCCATCTTGGCACCATTTTCCCTTCCCTTTTCCATATCCCGCTTAGCTTTATTTACTTGTTTGATGTTTTCATGATTTTTTTGGGTTACTATAAAACTCGAAAAAACTGCACAACATACCCGTGAAATTTTATCTTTAAATAGTCTAAAACGACCTATGCTATCTACTTTTACTATACGCCATCTTCTACTTTGCATGTTGTTGACGGCCTTGGTACTACAAGGCCTTTGGCCAAGGTACGACTTGGGTCTAGGAACCAGCCCAAGTTCACCTTTCCTACAAAGTCCTATGGGCCACTCCCCCACGTAACATACTTTCGTTTTCACACGCAACGACATACACTTACCGTGAAGCATCTTCTTCGCCAACTCCGCTTGACTTGGTGAGCCAAGCAGTGCACTCACCACAAAGGACGGGTTGACTGGCATTTGCACAACCCCACTGAAGACGAAATAAGCAGTAAACATGATGAACCTTCCCTGTTCTTCCTCATGTCAGAAAGCTTCCTTTTCCCCGGTGGCGCCGGTATGACGACCCCTCGCCTCAGTGTTCGCTTCGCTGTCAAAGTTGGACTCGTCTTCATCTTCGCCACTGAAGTTACCACTAGTGAAGTAGTGACCAAACGTGCGAGTCTCCAGATCTGCCTTCATGTCCGAGGCCTTTCTCGCTTGACGGCGGTAATATACTCTCTTAGCCCACTTCCAGGCCTCAATTCCCAAGAAAAAGAGAAAAGCCTCAACAAACACAATGCCCCATTCCCAGCTTATACCGGCGTGCTTGAAGACGACTGTGTTAAGGCCAGGAATGTAGATGATAGGGAACATGGTGACAAAGCCTGCGACAATGGCCCAAAACAGGAACTGGTTGCGCCAGGCATCAAGGATCCATTGTGTAAAGTAGCGCTTACTCTTGGGCTGCATGCGGAAGAAAGATCGGCGCATGTTGACCATTTCCCAGGCGAGGAAGAGAGCAAACCAGGTGAGGCAGGCGAACGTTGTGGAGCGAGCGCGGAAGACGACCTGGCAATCTTCCGAGTATTCATTGTTGCAATTGTCTCCGAGGTCAGCAGCGCCGTTGCCAAAACCGTAGAGAATAAGGACGAAGGAGGCGAGGCAGAGGGCAGACATCCAGAGACCGTAGACAACCATATCGACCAAAAGTTCGGGTGTAAAGACACCTTGTTTCAACTTGGGGATCGTTAGCCACTGTGCTTCCAAAACAAGACGCGCTTGTCAATAAGCTTTGTGCGATGACTTACGTTTTGTGGTGGTCGTTGCAAAATATTGGGAGCGGCAACCTCAAATCCGAGACCCATGTCAGGCATGCCAGAAGTAATCATGATGATCCAGAGAATCTCTACCGGGGCCAGAGGGAACACGGAAATACCACGCCTGTCCTTGAAGGCGAGACCGACCAAAAGAGTGCACGCCTGGGCAATATTTTCCGCCAGGACATGAAGAATAAACTTTTGAATGTTATCAAACATGCGTCGGCCTTCCTCAACAGCGTTAAGTATAGAGGCAAAGTTGTCATCCGTCAGCACAATATCGGATGCCTCCTTGGCAACATCAGAGCCGGCTTGACCCATTGCGATACCAACATCAGCACGCTTTAAGCTAGGCGAATCATTGACACCATCGCCGGTCATGGCAACGAAGCACTTCCGACGATGAAGAGCCTCAATCATGCGAACTTTGGTCTGAGGGGCACATCGTGCCACGACGAGGGGGAGAAAGGGGAGCTCATCAATTTCCTGGTCAGTTAGTCTGTCGAAATCAGAAGCGGCCATGACTATGGTCTTGGCGACATCGGTAGCAATCTCGTTCATCTTGGATGGCAGGATTCCAACTTCTAAGGCAATGGCACGGGCAGTCTCGGGGTGGTCACCAGTCAACATGTGTACGCTGATACCGGCTTCATGGCACTTTTGCACAGAAGGGGCTGACTCTGGGCGTGGAGGGTCATATAGACCGATGAGACCACGGAAGGTTAGATCTTGCTCAAACTCGCCACGCTCCAACTCAGCCTCGTTTTCCTTGACGTGACGAATGTCAGTTCGGCTAGCCAGAGCCAAGACACGAAGGCCGAGGCGGGCCATGGCCTCCATGTTCCTAAGCACATCTTCCTCAACATCCTCGGTGAGATCCTGCATCTCGTCACCTACCGCATATCGTGGGCAGGAGTTCAGAAGGCGTTCAACGGCACCCTTTGTGAAGAGCCACTGCTTATTGGTTTCCTTGTTCTCGAAAATGACTGACATCTTCTTCACATCAGAGTCGAATGGGAACTCGGCAACTTGTTGCCACTGGGCTTTTTCGCCTGTGGAAAGGCGAAGGCGATTCCAATTGAATCGCGAGGCAAACACTTGGATGGCAATCTCTGTAGGGTCACCGCGGCCATGCCACTCGCCATTCAACTGGTTTACAGTGGCGAGATTGGCAAGCGAGGCAATGTTGAGATACTCCCTAAGCGTGGCATCTTTGGTAACAGCTTCAGTACCATCAATAGGCTCACCATCAGCGTCATTGTCGCGAAAGTTGATGTCCTTGGGCTGGGCGAGCTTGAGGCCGAGCTGCCCGACTGTCGGGTTAAAGGGTTCGCTGGTAGTGCCGACGGAGTATGTCCCACGACCGGGAATCCACGCTTTCTTGACAATCATGTTACCCTGAGTAAGGGTACCAGTCTTGTCGGAGCAGATATCTACGGGCAAGTTAAGCGATTGACGGAATTTATTGGGGTGTGACGCTTACTAGAAACCGCACCAAGAGCCTCAAGGCTCTTCAAGTTGCGTACAATGACGTGACGCTGGACCATACGTTTCGTACCAGCGGCCATGGTAATGGTAAGAACAACGACAAGTGACGCAGGGATCATGGACAAGCCAGTTGCGACAGCATAGATGATAACCTCTTGCTTGGCGTCAAATTTGTTGGCACCGAGAACAATGATAGCGCAGATAATTGCAGTGCCGAGAAGGAGCAAGGCAAGTTTGGAGAGCTTCTTCTGAAGAGGAGTACCAACATTCACACCGAGGAAGCGACCCACAGCATCAGACAATGTGAGAGACCATGCCTGCAGCCAGCGACCGAAGCTGGTGGTGCCGTCCTCCCGACGCTTAGGCTCTCGTCGACGGGAACTCTTGCCACGAAGAGCAGCAGCAATCTGACCGATTTCGGTGTAAAAGCCCGTGGCAAATACCACACCGCGCGCTCGTCCTTTGGTTACGGTTGAAGAACTGTAGGCAACGTTGAGGCGATCGCCTGGTCCGGTATCATCAGCGTAGGTCGGGACGGGGTCCTTGCGGACGGGGAGTGACTCCCCAGTGAGCAAAGCCTCATTGGTCTCAAAATTGACTGCCTCGATGAGACGAATGTCGGCAGGAATAGTATCGCCCGTCTTGAGTTCTACCATGTCGCCGGGAACGATTTCGGCTGTAACAACAGTCTCGTTGTCGCCATTCCGAATGGCTTGAGCAGTTGGCGAGCTAAGTGACCGGAGAGAGTCCATAGTTTTCGCGGCCTTGAATTCTTGGAAGAACCCCACGACGATGTTGAGAATGATGACAGCAGAAATGACGCCACCTTCAATCCAGGACTTGATTCCAAACGAGGCAGCCATAGCCAGGATGAGTACAAGCGTCAGTGCATTGGCGATTTGCCCAACAAAGATCTTTAGAGGCTGGACGCCGTCCTGCTCGCCGAATTCGTTACGACCATATTCCTCGAGGCGTCTCTTAGCTTCATCGCTGCTAAGACCAGCCTCAACGTTGGCTTGGAGCTGATGGACAACCTCTTCGATTTTCAAGGCGTGGGCAGGGGCGGTCATGGGCTTGTTTGCTTGCCCAGACACATGCGCCTGCACATCATCTTTCTCCTTAGCCGCCATGATGGTAACAGAGAAAAATATTCTCAAGTCTCTTCGTATAGTGTTGTTTTCAAAATGCTTTTTGTTCTTTGCAAATAGAGGACCAAGTCGTTGCTTCAAGTCGCCACCATGCAAAGCAGTCCAATCAACTGCTTGGCAGGGCTGCTACTACGATAATAAAAGTCGCACAAGTAAGAATAAAGAGGAATAAGAGATAAGCCAGCAAAGTCAAGATCAGGCGGGACGCAAGTTGTTTTAGGTCAAGATTCCATGGTGGGTGACCTAGAGAACAGATTGACGAATTGACGATAGCAGAAGCACCCGAGAAACAGACCCAGTCGGTGAATTCATCCCTGTTAGGGAGGAATAGCGTCAATTTGTCAGTCTTGGCAAACTCGAGCATGGCCAAGGTTTTGGTGACGGATGGTATGGAGTAATACAGTGCGACACAGTCCACAGGCCCCAAGCCTGTTGGAGACCCTCCAGCATAAAACTCTAGTTGACACAGAACGGACTTTTAGCATTAGTATCGCCGCTACTTTCCACGGTTTACAAGATGTTTTGATGCGATATTTGTGTTCTCGGGCAAGTGTCGTGGTTTGTGGTTATGTTTGGGGTGTGTATCGGAAGTCGCACAATCGTGCAGGGACACCGCATTGTCTTCCTCACAAGGGTTCGGTCGAACACTAGAAATGGCGGGGTTAAGATGGCATATTGCTAGGACCAGGGCCGCGTGCAGAGTTGTTGATCCATAATGGTAATTGGCCAGACGTATGCAATACGTCTAGTTTCTTCCGAATGAAAGAATCGGCACTTGCTTACCGATAAGTCTTTGAACCCCTGATATGATATAGCATTTCATACAGCTTAATGTCGCATCCATTTTACGTTATCCGTGGTTGAATTTGGAATCCAAACGTCGTGAACGTCTATTTCAATTATTCCTTTCTAGTTTCTGTCAAGTCAGCAGAGAGGAGCAAGATGATGAACGTGGGTCCCAAGCAATCGCGGGTGTTAGGGCTGAGTTTGTTTTCGTTTATAACGTATGCCCAAAAAGTCACGAGCAGTAAAATCACAATAAAGCAAAACTCTCAAGTCCCAAGGCAGTCTGTACCATGGTGCTTGATAGTTGTTCGCAATTCGCCATGACGATTCCGAACACATGGACATTTCTGCAACTACCGCGCCCTCTAGCTGCAGTATTGCCAATGCAAGCGAGAAACCTGTTCACAAATTTCAAGCACTGGCAACCTCGACACTGTGTCGTAGTAGCTTACGGACTGGGTCCAATTGGTCTTGGCGGACCACTGATAACGAATAAGCATATCCAGATGCTACAAGATTTTTGCCAAGCCATTTGGCGCCAAGCGATAATAAGTACGTTATAGGCTGCGCCTCAGATTCCTGACGGATGGGACCTGGAGTCGAGATTTCTGGATCCTATGGTTAACTGTCTTTCGGACTCTAGACTAGTGGTGGATTATGGTGGCGATGGCTTGTGTGTGTGCGGGTGGCTTTGCTTATTTTCGGCTTTTCGGTTGTTGGGCTCTTGGGCTGTTTGTTGGTCGTGAGATCCAGCGAGAAACTTGGTTCAACAGACTTGGTGTTCCAAAACCTTCTTCGAAGCCCCAGAAAGTACCCGTAACAGGAACCACCGTTTGATGCTGAGCTGACCCCTCGGTACAACAGCCGGTTGTGTCTCGCCCTGTGTAGTACAGTTGCTACTCGTTCTCGAAGCGACGGCGTGACAAATTGTATGCGCAGACATTCTTGACCACAAGTTGTGCTCGAGAAGTTGGCAATATGGCTGTAATATGACCGCTTCTTGAGGCTCAACTTGATACGACTGCCGGCTACATATCACATGGATATGGTTTTTCGTCATCTGGGGAAACGGCTCTTCACTTCGCTTGCTCCATGTTTGTTCCCCCACCCCGCGAGTCAGGAAGATGCGCTATCATGCACCTCGCAAACCTCACCAGCTTTCTTGACAGTCTACGTTGCATTAATTGTTAGTGATCACACCGACTCTTTTCAGCCAACTCTCTGTCTGAAGCGCCGGACCTACTGGTAGTCGTCCCACCCACAGCGTGTAGCGGTTATTAATCAAGCAAGCCATTGCCGTCCAGTCCTCGATCATCCGTTATCGCATAAGCCTTGGCCCAACCGGAGGAAGAGCACGGACGCGGCAAGTGAGTGAATGGTCTTGAAACGCTGGGTATAGCGCAATTGGGTGTGATGTCGTTGGCAACCAAGTCTTAACATAACTGCGCTTGGGCACATTTTCCCTAAGATGCCCGATCTCACGACGTTGTGGCAGCGAAAGAGCCTGTCCTCATCGTTCTCATAACCGAAGGACACGTCTTGCTTAGTTGAACCGGAAGCGACATGTAGTCGTCGACAATGCCCGGTGCTCCGCACTTAGGTAAGGTCTGTAGTCGGCATTGGGGACACGACAGTTGCGGGTAGCGTTACACGACACGATTGCTTAGGTGCCATGGGTATATGTAGCCTTGATGGCACCAGGGTCTGGTCGTAACCGCAACACAAAAAAATAATGCGGCCAATAATAAAGAATACGGTCAATTCATCAGTTTTAGACTGTGCATGCGAACAGGAAAGTTCAGAGATGGCAACAGCAAGGTTTCAATATCCCTTGCGTCAACGTTTGGACTGACGGACAAAAAGAGAAGGCGCAACCCAGTGCCTGGTTGACTGCTGGTCTCTGTCGGCGCTTGTGACACGTGCATAGTCCTTTTCCGGAAAGAGTGCCTCAAAATATTGGGATTTCATGGACATCTCTTGACCATCTCTTGACTATATCTTCACTTTTGTCATGCCCGAGCGCGAGAACTCCGCATGTTGGACGGCTGGCAGCTCCTGCTGCCTCTTGAACGCGCAGTTTTCCCTGATGGCCAAAAAACTTGAGAAATTCAGACTGTTGCCGTGAAACAGCATATGTTAGTATTTCTCCCTCATTTCCCGCGTGTTCGCTATCGGTTTGCAACGCCAATACTTTCGTCCAGCACCTAAATCATTATCAATAACCATATATTTTACAATCAAAATGTCTCCAGTCCTCCGAATCTTCGCTTCTATTCGAAGAGACCTTGATGTGGCCTCGCAGGTGATGGTTGCCTTTCTTGTCGCAGTCCTAGTGGCAGTGGTGTTGTGAGTCTACCCAGCTGTATTGTTACGACCGAATCTCGACTTATTGGGTGGAATCTCGCGGACAATCAAGGTTAATCAGTCTTTGAATAGGTTGTTTCTTGTCAACACACTGTATCGCCTATAGGAGCAGCGTCGCCGCCGGCAGGAATGGCTGCACTCGCCAACAAGAGCCACGGATCTCCTAATGGCTCGTCGTAATCTTCGGCTATCGGTGCGTCGTATCGCCATTAACACATCGGCCGGTCGGCGTAGTGTTTACGCACGGAGCTTTGGTCAAGTGACGGGTAGAAACTGGTGAGCTCGAGACCCTTTACAGCTGTCTGGTGGGGACCTGGGGACTAATTGCGTCTGTTCCTGGGATCAAGCAAACTATGTCATAAGCCTCTCGTTCTTAAAACTTGGCGTGGAGATCGATGCTCACAGAGTTGGTGGTTTCAAAATATGCCACAGATACTACGTGCCAGCATATTCCGGCGTCGCAATGCGTATCCTCACAGACAAAGCGACGAAGAACAGTCGGCCACGGCTCTCCTTGGTGCGATGAACTTTGAGGGGGAAGTCTCGGAACTGAACGTGTGCGGACACTTGTTCCACTCCGAATGTTTAGCAACTTGGTGGATGGAGCATCAAGTGCATTGTCCGGTTTGCGGGAATCAGTACTAGGAGCCAGAAAGTCCTCCACAGCAAGTCATGGAGCGCGCCGCTAGCCGTGGATGCAATCAACCCGGCCAAGGGCCTATAGCGGACCTATCGCTTGATCTGTTCGACCAGGCCTGAAACTTCTTGGACGACGGAATGAACTAGACGGGTGAGAGGTTACATTATTAGTGACTCATTGTGAGGGAGTGCGGATTTGTTGCGTTATTTCACAATGCTTACCCACATGTGTGCAGTAGTAGACTAATGCAAATACATCAGCGTTTGTTTAGACGAGAAGGCAGCCATGGTAATCGAGGTCGCCATAACCGTAGTTGGTTATTCCCATTTCATCCCTTTTTGGGGAGAGTTGGACGTCGTTCTGGGTTTCCATTCGCCAGTGATGCCAAACGTCCGAACGCCCAAACACGTCAAATTCGGAGCTGTCACGCTGGAAAGCGACCCGGCCCCAGACAAGTGGGTCTATGACGGGTGGCTCGCCTCTCACACCATCGATCGGCGCCGCATGACTTCATCAAACCGTCTCCGTCGCCATCGAGGAATCTTGCCAGCGATCGAGCACACTCGTCTTGGGCCACACGACAATCGTGTTAATGTTCAGTAATAAAGCATGACGAGGGCCTTCTAGCACCGTGGCACTTTTCGGGGAACAATCCGTGTTGGGCAGCACATGACGCGCCTTGCTGCTCTCCAAGCCTTGCCAACAGCGTCCCGATCTATCGGAGCTCCCTCTCCGGCCATGGAACGGTGATATCATTGGCCATTCCTATCTTCCTGCTGCTGGGGTTTCTGAGATCAAGGGATGTCTCGCCGTTAGCTCATGAACAAACCACTCCGTTGCACAATGGCAAAGGTCGACCACGCTATCGGCCTGGACCGTTTACATCAAGCCCTCTAGATGAACATGCTCCTATTCTTCCACGGTCAGATCAACATCACTTCATGCCACCTGTCAGCCTTTCCATTATAGCGCAGCACACATTTCGAAACCTGTCTCCAGCTGCACTTGTATGCACAGACTTAATCTCGGGCTCGTGTGTTGCAGTCATGCCGCCCAAGAGGAAGCACAGTGAGACGCACCCGACACTTCAGCGAGCAGAAGCACCAAGGCGGCGGAGCGCCCGCCGGCTCAAGGGCGAAGATGGCATTGACGCTGAGGTCAATGAAAGTAGGGCCAAGTACACTGATGGATTAAGCTCCAAGGAGAACGTAGAGCGCGCAATGCACAACCTGTGGGAGATGGAAAACAAGCTTCTGAATGAAGCAAAAAGGCAACGGCTGGCCATTGAGGCCTCTAACTTGGAGGCTTTGGCTGCAAAGGAGGACGAGGCATACGGCAGCCAGGATGTAACGAAAGCTTCGATAAAGTATATGGACGCGGTAACTACATCAACTGGGACAACAAGGCAAACAAAGAGCGACAACGACATTAATAGTGTTGAAGAAACCGATTCACTAGAAAACGAGGTGGGTGAAAGAGGAGCCAAACGTCCGCCGCCCGTGAATAGTGACCAGCTGCCTTTACCATGGACAGGGCGACTTGGATATGTGAGTATCCCCTCTGGTAGGAGATAGAGATCAGCTCGTATATTTTCCGCCTTTCAATCACATAGACGGGATGCTAATAATCTCTAGGCGTGTTTAAACACCTACCTACGCACAGCAAACCCTCCAGTATTCTCTTCCAGAACATGCCGCATAAGCTCCATTCTCGAACACCGACATCCTCTTCAAGATCCATCACAACCAGAGCACCCCACGAAAAATCGACCCGATAAGTCTAACCCGGCCGACCCAAATCGAGGTCTTCGGTATGTTCAAGAAATCGGGCTTAACAACGCACGAGATATTGTTAAAATGTTGAGATGGAACGACAAGTACGGAATCAAGTTTATGAGGCTAAGCAGCGAAATGTTCCCTTTTGCCAGTCACGCAGAGTATGGTTATAGCCTGGCTTACGCATCTAAAGTCCTGGCCACAGCTGGAAAGGTGGCGTCTGAGTTGGGACATCGAGTTACTACGCATCCAGGTCAATTTACACAGATTGGCAGTCCCAAAAAGGACGTAATAGCTGCATCCATCCGCGATCTGGAGTATCATGACGAGATGCTCTCCCTGCTTTCTCTTTCAGAGCAACTAGACAGAGATGCCGTAATGATTCTACACATGGGTGGTGTGTACGGTGATAAGCAGGCGACATTGAATCGGTTTCGCGAAAACTACCAAAAGCTCTCAGAGGGAGTCAAAAACAGACTGGTTTTGGAAAACGACGACGTATCATGGAGCGTGCATGACCTACTACCCATTTGCGAGGAATTGAACATTCCACTTGTACTTGACTTTCACCATCACAACATCATCTTCGACCCTAGCATCAGAGAAGGAACACTAGACATTATCAGCCTCTATGACCGAATCAAGGCAACGTGGACCAGGAAAAATATTACGCAGAAGATGCACTACAGCGAGCCGGTCGCGTCAGCTGTTACACCTCGCGATCGCCGCAAGCACTCGGCCCGGGTGAAGACGTTGCCGCCTTGTGCAACAGATATGGATCTCATGATTGAGGCAAAGGACAAGGAGCAAGCCGTGTTTGAACTCATGCGCACTTTCAAACTCCCGGGTTGGAATTTGTTCAACGATATCATTCCACACGAGCGCATGGATGAGCCAAGAAGAGAAGTCCTCAAGAAGGCAAAGAGAAATGCGGGTGGAAAGTCGCAAGTGAATGGTACAACGGAGACTATAAGTGAAGCTCCAGAGCATATCTTGAGCGCCGACGATGTGAATATGGGCGGACCAGAGAGGAGAGTATATTGGCCGGAAGGTATGGAGGAATGGTTGAAGCCAAGAAAACGAGAGGTCAGAACGGGAACAAAGAATGGTCGTGATAAGTAGGACTTTCCTCGTGTTCCACACTAGATGATGTCGTTTTATGGGAGCGGCCAACACCGCCAGGGTACAGAATACGCAATGGTGCCCGTGGGGAAAATATGTATCTTTTGTTCCATCACTCATTAAATTTAATGTAGTATTTTTTTTTAAAGTGGGGCATAAACTGCGAGGGCAACAAAGTCGCGAAGTCCTAGGCGACGAGCAGAGAGATAGCCTACCCTAGACCGGATCGGGAGGAGGTTCGAAGGTAACTAGGGGTCTTGGTGTTGCTGCACGGTTGAACTCGATTGGAGATGATGTTCGCATGACATGGGTTGATGAAATGTCGTGAATGCCGGTCTGGTGCCATGGCTTGCACGGCTGGCCATTGGTGAGGCCCCCACAGGAATAAAATCTGGCCAGGCAGGAGCAGCACGCCAAAACTGTCAATAGGTTGGGTGGCCTGTCTACAACCCTAATTTCTCAATCTTTCTGCTCCGACCTGGCAAAGTACAGAACAGTAAAAAGACACTGTGGTGGTGATGAGCACGAAATGACAGCTGGGGACTTCACAGCCAGGACCGCTGCCTTTTTGCAGTGGTTCAAAGCTCTCCCTGGTGCTACATTTTCCGACGCCATCGAGATCGTTGACCTCAGATCCCGTGACGCAGGTCGTGGAATAAGTCAGTCATTGGCGAAGACGTGTCATGTTTGACAAGCGCGCGGGCTGACATGGGAGATCACAGCTGCTCTTCGCGATATTCCTGCTGATACGACCCTGTTCACGATACCCCGGGATGCAATCATTAATTCTGAAACATCATCCTTGAGAAAGAAGCTGCCGGATTTGTTTGAGAGTCAAGGAGATGAAGATGAAGAGCAGGCCCTGGACTCCTGGAGCGCCTTGATTCTGATCATGATGTATGAGTTCTTCTTGGGCGATGAGTCCAAGTGGAAGCCTTATATCGATGTCTTACCGCT
The DNA here is from genome assembly GCF_019434415.1 of Metarhizium acridum. Classification (NCBI taxonomy): domain Eukaryota; kingdom Fungi; phylum Ascomycota; class Sordariomycetes; order Hypocreales; family Clavicipitaceae; genus Metarhizium; species Metarhizium acridum. Next base: position 696,502 of record NW_027094041.1, on the reverse strand, counting down.
AACATTTGACACCCCCATGTTTTGGTCTGAAGAGGAACTGTCGTACCTCCAAGCCAGCGCTACTGTGAACAAGATTGGCAAAGCCGACGCAGAAGAAATGTTTCGCACGCGGCTCATCCCTGCCATCCGTGGTAATCCGTCGGTTTTTGTCTCCAGCGGTGACTGCAGTGATGAGGATTTGATTGGGCTAGCACATCGGATGGGCAGCACCATCATGGCCTATGCTTTTGATTTGGAGAATGAAGAGGCGGAGAACGATGAGGAGTCGGATGGCTGGGTTGAGGACCGAGAAGGAAAGTCTATGATGGGCATGGTTGCAATGGCGGACATCCTAAACGCGGACGCCGAGTTCAACGTATGATGGAAAAGAATTGTTCTTGATGACGAGAATATTGCTGACCACGTGTAGGCGCATGTCAACCACGGAGACGAGGAGCTGACCGTCACCTCGATTCGTGATATCAAAGCGGGGGAAGAAATCCTCAACTATTACGGGCCACACCCCAATTCCGAGCTGCTTCGTAGGTACGGTTACATTACAGAAAAGCATTCACGATATGATGTGGTAGAAATCCCTTGGGACGCAGTACAACACTCCCTCATGTCTGAACTTGGTGTGCCACAAGATATTATGGCCGAGACGGTAAGCGGCCTAGCTCAAGCTCACTGGCTTGAATACTGCAGCTGACGAGTGTTGCAGATGGAGAGAATGGATCAAGACGACCTGGAAGACATATTCGTGTTGGAACGAGACTCTGGTGAGCCAAATCCGGATGGAACCTTCGCGGGCCCTGCCGTGGTAGATGGGATGCCCCCAGACCTGAAGGAGCAGCTCAAGGCAACAATCAAGCTGCTGCAGAAGCTGGACGGAAATCTGATCTCAGACAAAAGAAAAAGAGATGACATCTTACGTTCTACAATGGTTGAGACGCTGCGGCTCATTGCATCGCGGTACTCGACAACTATTGCCGAGGATGAAGTCTTGTTAGCACAAGATAGTCTCACTCGCCGTCAAAGAATGGCAGTCCAGGTCAGGCTTGGAGAGAAGAAGCTTCTACAGGAAGCATGTGATCATTTCTCGGAAATGGTTGCTCAAGAGGCGGCTGACACGGCGTCTGCGACAACGAAAAAGGCAAAGCGATCTAAATAAAGTATCTGTCGACATACGGCGACCACGTAGCTGGGCAAATAGAACGACAGTGATACTACCAAAGAAGAACAAAAAAAGCTCCACCCGTGTGACTATAGTGTTCCAAAGGAAGCGATACAGGCGGCCAAAAGCACTTCTTTTGCGGTTCGAAGACTTCCACAACCTGAACTACAAGGCTTTAACTTTTGCTTTTCTAAAGCGAGGCACGACCCAGACGGGCCAGAAGATAAAGTCAGGCCGCATTATTCGCGACCCGACTGATATATCGAGGCCGCTGTAAATGAGTTCAGTCATCGGGACAGCCATCACGACATTGGTGGATAGGGACAAGTGATTTCTTATGCCGCCTCTACAATGTGTCTCAAATTCTACAGAAGTGGCTGGATCAGGAATCTCAAATTCTCATCTGACAGGAGATCTTAGATCTCGATGATCCCCTCGGTTATTGGAACCCAGCTCGATGTTTCTCACCGGCCTGTTGTTCAACGACGCGAATGGCTGCGAGTCCCCAAAATTCATGGACAGGCCGGCTCCATCAAAGGAGCGTGTGCGCTGTGACAAGTGATGCGCAAATAATATATTACGAGTATTGTAATAAATTATCCGAAATGTCGTTAGGTCTATCTCTGAATCATTCCCGACGACGGAACCGATCTGATTCGGAACCAGCCGTGACGTTGGAGCCGCCATGTCATGTTCCAGCGCATTTTTGGTGCAACAGTGGCCATGCTGAGCTAATTGCTATTCTGTCCGAGCTCTAGCAATGGCGGTCTAAGCCGGGAATGCGTGGGTTTGCCTCGCCCGCCCATCTTCGGCATTGAAGAACTCTGGCCTCCGTTATCAATCAACGGCCGATGAGGTTATGCTCGTTTTGTTATATCCCAGCCCTCCGCGGTGCAATTACTTGCAGCCATACAACTGCCGTGTTTGACCCTTGAGGGTTCAATGTGGAATGAGGCTGAGATACAGGAGAATAAGGCTTCGTTGGGCTGTTCTTGTTGTCCAAGGCAACTAACTAACTGAGCTGCTATCCACAGTTGCGAGTTGCAATGTGGCCGCATGTCGTCAAGGCAAATGCCCTTGTTTTCAAAGACGTGTCTCAGAATCATCTGCAAGCACGTTTTTCTCTCTGGTTCTTTTTTTTGTTGAAACGAACGACTTTTTACTACATCAGCACAACTGGGTCAACATGAGGTTGTTTCAGTCAGCCTTAATGCAGCATTGGTGGATAATTTCTGGAAGAATAATTTACGCGGCCGGAGGCGTTGGCCAAGACCGATTTTCCTCGCAACACAAGTTTGGCGACAGCCACAAGCGATGGAAGCACATCGCCAACTCCGAAGACCTCCGCTCAAATTGATTGGTTGTCGCCGAGCTTGCGACTACATCCTGTCGTTGGCGTGACAAGCCCGAGATGTTAGCCCTAGGAATATGCTCATAGCAGCTTCACCGCAAGACATTCGAAGACACGCTAGCCATATTTCAGTTGCATAAGCTTCGGTACCTACGGAATGGCCCTCTGTTTTGCCATGATGCCCGAGTTATGATCTTGGCTAAGGGAAACGATCTGGACACATCCACGTGGCACACCCTCCTCGTTCTGACAGTTATTCGGAGTTAGGGCGATTTACGCATATGAAGCTGCCAGGGTCGAGCTGGCACATCAGTAACTACCGAACATCCCCAAGTACACTACATGATTGGCTTGTATCAACTTGATCGCCATCGGAGATAACTTGGTCACTCACGGGATGAGAGGATAATGTCGTCCCTGCGCCCCCCGCTCCGTGATTCCAGCCTCGGCTTCGGTAATGACCTGTTCGCCTTGCTGGTAGTGAAGATGGTGTTGCGTGTTACCGGATGCAAGAGGCATCCCAAACTTTCATTCGTACCCTCGAGGACTATTCCTGGATGGAACATGAGAGGCACACAACATGAGAAGCCTGAACTCACCGATCCTTACGGATGTATTGTCTCGGGCAGTTAAACCATCAGTGCGAGAAGATACCGAGAAGATGCGTTACCAAGTAGGTCACAAAGGCCAGAAATTCGAGATCAGTTTCTCTATAAAAGGGGTCTGAATGATCGCAATGACAAGCAACTGAGTCCCGGTTCAAACAAGAGCAACCCATCATTCTATTCACCACTCTTTGAGAATACTATACACACTATTCTGCAGACCACCATGTCTAACACGCATCATGATCGTGATCGCGTAAGTGTCCTGAGCAACGTGAGATGGCATCTTGGCACAAGACACGCTTTCAACTAACAGGCACAATAGTCTAGCAAGCACAAGCATCACAAGAGCAGCAAATCTGGCCGGTCCAAGACTACTGAGAGCAGTAACAGCGGGTGTTCGTGGCCCGTAAACGGAGACGTGAGCTTCCTCTTCGTCGTGAATGAGCTGGAGATCAGGTTCCGTGACGAACAAGGCCTTGACAGTGGTATACGGAAGGATGACTGGCTCAATGCGTTGCCCCCCAACACCCCGGAACTCTACTTGCCGGAGACACTCCAACATGTCAGTCAGGTTATGAGATTTCGGAACGGGGAAATTACACCTGCTGGCCCTGCTTACTATTGGGCACGCGCTGGGCAGTTTGACGAAGGATACATCGCCATGGCGGCGGGAGAGACCCAATACGCCCTTCAAAAGTACAAGTCTGGGTCGGTCTTCTCCTGCAACCCATCGCTGCCGATTGTGACCCTTGAAGGCGATGCGAGGACCAACACGGACCCCGACTTCAACGTCTTGCAGTTCCTTCATCAACGCAATGCTGACTCGGACAGCAATGGCGTCTCCCTGGCTGCATTCTCGATGGACCATTCGTCATCTGTTTACCCACCGCCGGTCAAGTTTGTGGCAGGCCGCCATGCCAGCTGGATCCCGAGCCTGGTTCCTGACATCTGCCGCAATCCTTACATGGCAGGTCAGTCTCTTGGGCTTGGCGGCGAGCTTCCCATTGTCATCGGACTCATGGCGTTCCACGCTTCTCCCGACGGCGGCCGAACCGTCAATGACGTTTTTCTTGGACGCGGAGAAAGTGGTGGGCTTTGGAGGAACTATCGCTGGCGAAGCAACTCGTCACCTGCTGGGTGTTCGTTGTTCCCCCTCCCCCTCTATCTCCAGTGTATTCCTGAATCAAACTGACACTCTAGTAAAGACACTCTTTCAGAGCAGGACACCCCCCGTGGCTACCTGGTGCACATCTGCCTGGACCCTGAGAACCAAACGGGCTCTACATTCGACTCTCTGTCCATGCTTGAGTGGAATGGCGTTCTTGTCCAAGGCTAAGCCAAGGTGCCTCCCGAGTCCCATGGCCATTGAGCACAACGACACAGTCCATCACAGTTTGATGGAAATTGTTTCTCTTTGTCTGTTTTGTTTGTATCCCGTGTTTCCAGTTTTTGCTATCAGGCTCGACAATTTGTGTCTGGAACACAAGCCCCTCGTTTTTTTGTTTACAAAGTTTACCCGTGTCAGGAACACGAAGCCGCTCATTTTGATTCGCTAGCAAGGGGGAAAAGCCTAACATCTTCCCCCAAAAGGAAAACAGACACAGATTCACACAAGTGTTTTATGTTTTGACATTTTTTATTCTTGTCTTTCTCTATACTTGATTGAATTGATTCGTTTTATAAAAGCCCGCTCAGCCTCCTCCTTGATGTGAATGGCCTTGCCCTCCCACCCCGAACAGTTTCATGACCCTGATAATGTAGTAAGTAATTGCGCATGCGCCTGTCATTGCGGTTTAAACTTTTTCCGCCCGTGCTTTTCATTTGGAAGTTGTGCGGAATGAGTGATTGCGTCGTGTCTTTTGCACGCTGCAGCTCAAACGGCATCTGGTAGTCGGACGGCAATGTCACCCGATTGAGTAATGTATCTGACCCATGGCAAGGACGGGTATTGTAGCTAGGAAACGTAAGTCATTTACCCCCATCGACAAAAAGAGAGAAAGAGAAAGAGCAAGGGGAAGGGGATATGAGTACCTTTGGTTCCGTAATCTTCAAATACCGCACCTGGATACCACTCGTCGTAAAGTAGGGAATCTCAAACTTGACCTGGATGGGCCGCTTGGCGCCTTTGCCCATGCCGCCGACGCCGCCCATGCTGCCGCCAAACCCGCCCGTCATGCCGCCGCCGTGCTCGTCGTCACCCCTGACGCTGGGGAGACCCAGCTCGGCGCGCATGAGGAACTCCTTCTGGCCGCCAAACTGCTTGATCTTCCAGACGATGGCACTCTGCTCGGGGGCGTAGTGCACGGAGCCAATGTTTGTGCGGAAGCGCGGGGTGTCGGCGTCGTCGGGGACGGGGACGATGATCTCGACATTGTTGGCGGTGCTGCGGCGCTTGAACTGCGCGCGGGCCTTGAGCATGTACTCGATGCGGGAGCCCGAGTGGGACTCGACGACGCACTCGATCCAGATGAGCGGCTTGACCTGGGTGTTTAGGCGGTACGACATGAGCTCGAACTCGCCGTCCGGGGGGATGAAGGAGATTGTGCGGTCGTTTTCGAAGCGCGCCAGGCGCACGCACTGGTGGAACTTGACGTCCTCCATCTCAATGGCCTTGCCGCGCGTGGTGCGGCCCGTCGTCTCGAACATGACCTTGTCGTTGAGGCCGAGGCGCAGCTCGGGCATCCCGCTGAGGTAGCACTTCATCTTGATGGCGCCGAGGATCTCGCTGCGCAGCACGTTGCCGTCGGAGCTGACGAGCAGGTTGAGGCTCTCGACGACGTCGAGGAACACCTCGTTCTTGCGGTACCGGATGCCCTCGGAGCGCCACGAGACGGCGTTGGTCACAGCGATGGGCGGCCGCGCCTGCACCTCCAGCTTGTGCGACTCCTGCGTGATGTACTCTTGCAGGATCTTGGACTCGGTCGTCTGCGGGTAGCCAAAGTCCATCATCTCGTCGAGCAATTCGTAGATGATGACGAAGTTGTCGCGGATGGACTCTTCCTCCAGCGCCTTGAAGTACTCGGTGAAGACTTCGACGATTTTGTGCAGGAAGAGGAGGATTTCGGCGGCGTTGGTGTTGCGCTTGGTCAGGGCGAGGAGGTAGAGGTTGTTGTGGCGGATATATAGGTACTGTTTGTACGTTTTTCAAGTCAGAAGGTGTTGCGTCTTTCTTTTGCTATTCTTTTACATGTATATATATTTGCGAACAAGGTGTGACAAACGTTGATGCCTTCGTGGGAGAAGCAGGGCGGTACAGCGGATGATTCTTCTTCGGCTTCGGATAGGAGGACGGGAAACTTTTCCACCGCTGACATGGGAATGTCGCCTCTATAGTTGCGGGCAAGGAGTGTCTGGTGCGGCGATTGCGTTAGCTGAATCGTGCCCTTCTTTTTTCATCTTCAAGCCCGATATAAAGGTTTCAGGGACGTAGTGCTTTTTACCTTGCCCTTCAGATCTAGGAAAAACAGTGCCGAAGCCATGGTTGCTTTTAAAGGCCGCCAAAGAGCTTTGACGCGGGGAGGGAGAGATGCCAGCCAGCGAGGGGTATGGGATGAATCAATTGGCACGAGGGCCAAGGGGAATGTTGTCGAGGGATTCTACAAGAGCCGTTTCGTCATGTGTTTCGTGTCCCAGGTATCCAGATTGAAGTGGTAGAAGGGAAAGTTTCGGCAATCAACCGTCGGGATTGTGATATGGCGAGATGTAGCAATATGGCTTCAATAAGCATGTCTCCTGTGTCCTCGAGTGTCGTGCACCGATCCAGCCACCCTGGGCATTACGGGAATGAGTAGCATTCGCTTGGCAATGTCATTGGTCGGCAGAACTGCGGTAGATCTCGTACCCTTTTCCTCTTCCCCTTAGTCACGTGGAGAGATGGGTCCCTTTGGATTTCACCCACTTTAAAATATCGAATTTGTCCGAGGCTTTGGTTTTTTCTCTTCTTCTCACCAACGCGCCCGTTAGACAGTGCAGCCCATCCTTCAGCCCGTGTTTGACATGACATTCTGTTGTGTCTCTCTACGGAGCCGTGGGCGGAAGCTGCGATTTGGTGGCGCGGAGAGGGATCTATTTTGGTTTCATTAAGAGCTGCCCAAGTACTCTTCATTTTTCCGTGGCTTGGGCGGCGTCAGAGGAGCCGGACATTTTTATGCGCCCATCATGACTGCTTGACTATGAATGCGGAACTATACTTCTCGCCTCGACAGTCTTTTCTCTGAGAGATATCTCCCTGGCCGACGGGAACTGAACTGATGTTGACCATGGTCCGTCCTGGCCTGCTATGCCTGGGCACATGACATGGGCAAAACTACTTGTGAAAACTGGGCGCCTGTACGGCCTGGATACACTCAAGTACTCGATTGAGATAAAGCATGCTTTTGCAGAACAGTGCAATGTGGCGTGTCCAGATATCTGCCTTGGATGTTGCTGTATGAGCAGTCTGTGATGCCCATCGCCTTTCAGTTTGCTCAATAACTTTGCAGAGACCAGCCCTTTGTAGGCACCAAGGCGCTTCAGTGGCGTGCTGTTACTCACTCGTGACGATTCTGGGTTTAAGCTTGCTTGAACATGCACCTAACACTAGCGATTGCTCTGAACCCGTTGACATGTGACGGTGTGTGCATAATACAATGCCATGTCAATTATCGTCGACCGAGAAAGCCAGGAGGAGTTCTTGCCATGCATTATTGTAGTCAAATCTGGCCGCCTCTAATACCCTACCAGTATGAAGCACCCGTAATTCATAATCGACCGGGTTTTAACCCCAACAAAACGAACAGCAGCCCCGGGCCGGGCGTGTCTTCCATGTTACAGACGAGGTGGATCGTGAATGGTCGTTTGCTCAGGAGGGCAACTCCCGCTTCGTTTGCTCTGTGGGGACAACTAGACGGGCGCCATTTGCGGGTTGACTACGGATATTAGTATTGGGAAGTCAGTGACGATTGACATTGGTTCTCGACATTGTAAGCGTTCCTGTGTCACAAGACCTGGCAATGTATGGGCCTGTGTGATGGGTGTCTCTAACCCAGCTTCGTCCCGGGAATCTCGTCCCGGAATCTTGATTGGTACTACTGGCTAACTTTTCAAGGCTCCGGTAGTGCTGTAAATCGGGGAACAAGTCCCTTCAACAAATCGGCATGACTTTGGGCTTGTGCATCAAACGGCAAGTACGTAATAGGGTGGCTCGGCTTGGCCACAATACACCCGTCAATATCGGCATGTCTTGGAAGCACTCCTTGAAAGCCATGTGTTGTTGGATGATATCCATTGCAAGCCAAATGCATATTAGCAAATGAATGGCATGCCTGGCCATCAGCGTAAAATCAGTCGTTATTCCTGAGACTAGCAGTCATCGAGTTTCTTCTTCTCGTCGGCAGCTTGTGAATATCAATCGCCCCAGGCTCAGCTGGCATCCACTGCAGGGACGTCAAGCCAATCGAAAAGAGTTGAGGAGGAGTGTGTCTGGGCGCATACCAACTTCCGGCTTGGTCCTTCTGTAGGTGTTGGTTTTGCAAGGCTCCAGGCTGATGTCACAAGCTGGGGAAACCACCTTCGGACGCCACTAGCGCTTCTGGGTTGTGTACATGTGATTTCCCCACCAGACTGCCGAGCACGTGCAAGCCAATGACGAGATGGTATTACAACTCGGGGGCCCGTCGCTTCCCACAACCAGGGCCGGCGGAAACAGTCATTGGAGACATGGAGATGGCAATGATGATGATGGGCAAGCATCGATATCTGACAAGACTGGACAGAGGACTTGACGATGGGTGTGCCGAGTCTGAGTCGACACTTTTTGGCCTTGGAAAACTCCGTGTCGGCAGTACTCATCAAACTATCCGTGGCCAGGATGCAGATATCAAGCTTCGCACGCCGGTATTAGGGTTGATGGCAAGATGGCAAAGCTGCTGAAATGCAAGTATTTGGGTTGAATGGCGAGACAACTGGGGACGGCGATCATTCGGGGGGGCAACATGTTCCCGAACTCCGGCTGGACATCTGGAGCCACCATCCCACCAACCATGACAACTGTAGTATGCGGGATGGCGTCTGGAGGTCAGTGCCTTACACCGGGATTCTGCGAGGACGCCATCTTGAAGCCACACTAGGGAGGGCGGGAGTCTGCCAACAGGGCATTGTAGTTGCGGGATGCCAGGTTTTTTCCATCCTGACGGCTCGCTGAGAATAGAACAGCGGAGGCGGCCGATGCTGAGATTGGTGCAGTAAAAAGACGCGTTTCATTCAGGCCTGGCCGACACCATCAGCAGGCCGCAGTCAATGCGTTGCAGCTAGGAAAATTGGAAGGAACATTTGAAGGAGCGGCGAACCAAACATAGGCCCGTAAGCATTCCGGTCTGGCGCCTTCTGTGCAAGTCGAGGGCATCTCGACCACAACTGAAGCTGCTTGCTTTCAATTCTGCTTTCTAGTGGATGGGCGGCCAATTTTTGTTGGGGCACTTGGTTGGCCTGACTCGGACAAGAAGCAAAAAAAAAAAAAAAAAAAAAAAAGACGGCCAACTGGCGACACAAAGAGCGTGCGGCAGAGAGACATGGGCAGAGACAATGCGAGACGGAGAGAACAAAAGGGGCCCCGCATGCCTAGGCCAAATGGGGCTTTAGCGGTAGCACCGAGAGATAGACGGCCACAGACCAGTTGACGCCCAGCGCTGTCCTGGTGCAGGAGCTGGCCAACATGTGTCAAGGTGCAAGCAATCACATGCTCGCCCTTCGCGCCGCCGCCGTCAAGTGCGCTTGCAATGCCGTCGTGAAACCGCCGCCTCCCAACGAGGCTGTTGCTTCTGCTGCCTTGCTCGAGTGCTGCATGTGATTGCTTTGTTTTACAAGGCCCTTCCTCCCCGCCCCCTGGCCTGCCTCCACGGACCACGACCCATCAAATCTTCATCCTCGTCCTCGTCCACGGGCCACTGCTGCCGCTCCGGGCCTTGCTCTTCCCATTGTCGAGCCAAGGCCTCTCTCCCTGCATCCATTATCCGGCCTCTTACAAACACAGAGACGAAACCTCGTTGTCGACAGGATCTCTCCTTTGTGTGCGGCCCCGCGTCGAAAAAGCGAGCTCGGTCGATTCTTTGAATAGCCTCGCTAACCCACCGAGTCTTGCGCATCGTCCCAACCAACTATTTCTTCGCCGGTACTTCTTTCACCATTCGAGCCTTCAAACCACCGTCCCGACTCCGCGCCCTGGCCAAGGCGCCGCTGCCTCAATGCAGTTCTCGCCCGCTCCCGACGTCGATACCCTCCCGACAAAGCTTCCTCCGCTAAATAATCATGATACAGACAAGATTCTACCATCGCTCAGCAGCGTGACTGGCGTCCGTGGCTTCAGGGGCGATCCTATACTCGACCACCAAAACTTCCCTTCGCAATCACCACATTGGCCTCCATTAAGCGGCCCTTTAGCCTACCGCCAACCACACAATCCTTCCACTCGGCGAGCCGACAGTCCAGCTACCATGGACCTCGATGGTAGCAATAGCGTAACCAGTGCGCCGTCGCCGGATCGTTATAGTTCCAATAATAGTTTGAATTTGGACGATCCAGACGTTCGATTAGCGGCAGAAGCGCTGGGCGACCTCCGAGCAGGTATGCCGTCCATCACTCTCATCACTCTTGGTTGTCAATCAAAGTGACTTCTGTGCACATGTCCATGGGCCCGTCCTAATAATATTTGCTCTCGCAGATTTCGTTTCGTCGCCGCCAGATACGGCTAGCCTGGCCCCAATAAGCCCAACCATTAATGACCACCAGCGGACATCATCCTCCCAATCCAGATCACCTCAACCCGAACCATTATTATCCCTTCTGACGACTGCCCATCCACTTGTGGCTAGTACAATTGGAGGAGCTAGTTTTGCATACGGCGGGGCTAAGAATTTCTCCCCGCGTTTCAAGTCCGGTGCTGAATACGTCGAAGGTTATCTCACGCCGCTTGCCAACACTGTGAACTCGGTTGGCCGAGCTACAGGTGTTGAAGGCGGTGTACGTTGGTTCCTGGGCAACCGACGCCAGCCCAACTCAGTTGATTCCGATGCCAATGGCAATTCCAAGAAGCGGCGAAAAGTTGGTGAGGAGGGCGATGTTGCCAACAAGAAGAGCAGGGATATGACAAATGGTGATACCGACATGTCTCCGCCCACACCGAAAAGTGAAAGGAGACTGTCGTCGGCTAGCACCGTAGATACCCTGCCCGCCTACGACGAAATGAGGTCGCCGGCCTATACCGAGACTGAGGCTGGATCACAACAAGCGCCGCGGTCCACCCCCTCCAATGCCTCCTGGCCATCTCGCCTCATCATGTCGACTTCAGGACTGAGCGTCGCCATGAGCGCCGAGAGTTTACGAAGCTTGAAGTACTGCCTCAAGTGGCTTCGTTGGACAAATGACCACATGAGCCAGGTAATTGGCAACTTGAAGACCACACTGGAGGAGTACGAGAAGACAGCCCAGCGGCAAATCGAAGACTCGGAATCTGGCAAATCGCAAAGCTCTGCCGACGCGCCTGAAAATGCCGACAGTCAATCCAACGGACAAACTCCAGAACAAGCCCGCACCGAGCTGAGTAACAAGATCAATATACTCAAGGTTGATGTTTTGAAGACTCTTCAGGAAACCATCAATACCGTGTCCAAATATGCCGGCGGCGCCCTGCCCGAGAACGCCCGCATCCTTGTCCGCCGGCATCTAACGAGCCTGCCTCAACGCTTCCGATTAGCCAGCATGTCGGACACGTCCTCCGAAGCCGGCGAGAAGGATAGCGACTCGGCAGTGCGTGAAGGTGCTCAAAAGGTGTTGGTCTTGGCAAAGGAAGGTCTGGACATGGTGACGCAGATCACTGGCGTCTTGGATGGCACCATTGTCAGCGCTGAACAATGGTGTGAGCGCATGGGGAAACGGCGACGGCCTACGAACGATGGCGATCAGCTTGACTCACCTCGATTTGAGTCGCCCGCCACCGTTGTTGAGACGAATGGCGATGTAAAAATGGCTTTCAAATCCAACCATTTGGAGGAATAGGGGTCGAAAGCAAACCCATTACGCTATGGGGAATGAGAGGACACCGATTGGTACAACACCATTGGGGGGGCGGGGGCTAAAGGCTGGGAAAATATTAGAGAGGGGAAGCGGCTGGAGGAGCATTGGCTGGCTCAAAGGTCTGGTAGAAAAAACTGTTGGTCGGGATTTCCCGCCTTGGTGGAATGTTGCGAGAGCCCACGAGGCCTTGTCCCGCAAGACTTCCATGGATCATGGGAAGCACGTCTAGTGTCTGATTTTTCCCTTTCTTCCCTCTTTTCTTTTAGCAAAGGGGCTTTTTATTTTGTCGAGATGATACCTGCTACATGACTAGGGCGACGAGATATCAGGAACATTCATTCGCCCCAAGCCCCGGAACATGAGATGGGGTGTGGCAAAGTGCATAAAATGCACAGGCTTTGCTATTTCTTTACTATGTATTCACCAGTACCACGACACATCTTTCTTTTCTCGGTGTAAATAGCGGCGCTATGGTGTTTGGAGGTGGGGGGCTGAATAGCTTGGAATTGCACAGGACAGCAGCAAGTCATGAATTGAATGATTGTGTTGACCACGATGGTGCTTCGTGATGTGGTGGCTCGTCGATGTCGTCTATACGTGAACGCTAACGTGTTGTAGCACGACCAGACATGTTACAGGTCTTGATTAGTGATGTTTGGCGGGAACACGCCCAGACGCTAGACTTTTGGGAATACGACGTTACTTATGGTTAGTTTGTGGAAGCAAGCAAGCAAGTTCCCAAGGTATATTGGTTCGGGTCCTACTTTGCATGCTAGGGGGACGAACGCCTCGTCGAGCAGGGCTGTTTTGCACTTGGGGTTGAGGGCGAACTGTGGAGTAGACGGAGCCGTATGCCGAGTTGTTCAAATTGTTGCTGCGTACTCTGTAGATAGGGACTTGGCATGGATTGGCTCTTTTGACAACCTTGTTTCTACCTGTACCTAGCAGGCATCGTCCTAACAGATGGGAATGGGTTAGACTGCGCCGAGCTAGTAATCGGGGTAGTCGGGGTCCGGGTGCAATACGTGGTTTCATCTCCTGTCTCGTGCTGAACAAGCACCCCGCACCCCTCTGCTGGCGAAATGTCGGCGTGGCACCGGCAGAATGGCCGAGACGAAGATTTGTAAGTCGCGTATTAGAAGTAGTTTGAGGCGTTGAGAGATGTTGATGTTGTGCTTATACTCGGCTACCAGGGGTTGTTCCTGTGAGCTGGCCTGGTTGTAAATTGAATACTCAATCGAGTTGGGAAACTGGATTGATTACACTAGCATGTTTGTTTATACTAAATGTCAACTGGTGCTTGCTCATATCAACGTTGATAATTTGGCTGAGCTCGCGGTGAAGGATCTGCCGTCGCTGCGAGGCAGTGCCCGTTGCGAACCCGGTCGACATGGTTGTGATGACGAGTTCAACACCGTCTCACACCCCGAACGATGGCAGCAGTATCGCGACACACGACGACACAAATTTTAGTACATGTATACAAACAACCAGCCAAGGGCTGATGATATCCGAGTATATTATTGTATACGGTGGTATCACCTATATACTGCCATCCACACCGTTCCGCTGCTGTATGCACTGAATTATTGAAGCCCCTTGGTATCGCACAATCGGCTTCCAGGAGCCCTTGACGACGACACCTGCAGCCATGGTCACCCCAATGATAAAGTTAGCAAGGATACAGCAAATCTGTATTATATCATCTGAACATCTCGGCAGAACGAGCTTCTCGCAAGCCGTTGGACACGCCTCGTGCAGCAATAACCTGCCTTTAGGCAGCATTTGTACCTCGCAAATCGCGGATATAATATATTCGTCCGTCACCGTGACGGCCACTTCTAGTCGTTCCATTTCCGCCGCGTGCATCGCCGTAACGGTGTCCCCTATCTCCCGACTTGGCTGTCGAATTTAGGCAGATCCCGCTAGATAACGAGCGAGTGAATCAATCTGCCGCCGCAGCATCTTCAGTTCCTCGTGCATTTCGAGGACCACTTCCTCGAGCTTTGCTATTCTCGCCTCGCGAGCAGCGCAGCGGACCTCTACTGCCTTGATATTTGCCTTCAGACCCTCTGTCGGCTTCGCATTTTGTATCATCTCCCACGGGTCTTTTTGTTGGATGGGTTTTTGCCCGTGTTTTTTGGCCGACGGCCCTTCGGCAAGACCCAGCTTGCGCTTGCGGCTTTTTGGAAGTTCCTTTCCGGATTCTATTTGTGCCCTCTGGTCCGTGGCTTCATTTTGGTTGGGAACAGCCGGCTCAGTATCAGGTCTCATGTTGTCGTATTGTGTTCGGCGTCTGACTGGTACCTTGTCTCCTCCGTCGAAGCCTGCCCTGGCCTCCATGCCACCTACCGCAGTGGCGCGTGATTCGACACCGCCGTCCACCTCGCCGACATCTCCAACAGTGCTCTTGTCTACTTGTCTTTGATGACTCTCTCCTGTGAAGACGGGGCGGGCCTCGTGGACATTTTCACGTGGCGGTTGGAGTTCTGGCCCATCGTGGTCGGTTGCCTTTGGTTGACTTGAGCCACGGGGGGTTTCTACACCGGGTCCTGGCTCCTCTGGTTTGGCAGCCTGTTTCACTTTTTGCGCCTCGTCTGGCGTGGCCTCCGTGCGACTCTTCCAAGTCTTCCTTAGCACTCTTCTCACGTCTTGCGTCACCACGCCGGCTTCGACTGGAAGTGTGCTCTTCTGCTTTGCGAAGTCGGCTCCCCAGGAAAGCCTATGTACAGCGCGGCTGCCAAACATGACGGAAAGAATGGTGTGCTCGGCCGGCGTGGCTTTGCGGCCCTGTATCTTCCGATGAATCTTGTGGCTAGAGGGAGTCATTGTTGCCCGCGTGATGCGGGCGTCGGCACACAGTGCTTTAAACTCGCTTCTCTTCCTCTCTGTCCATGTATCGGAATCCTTGACCCAAATCTCGGTGAGTTTGTCGGCAATCTTCGAGTCCCATTCATTTACTGGCCTGAAGGCTTGTGCGAGGTCTGATGCCGTTGCAGGCATGGTGTTTATTCTCTAGCTGGTGAAATTAGTTACAAAACGTGAGGCTGAGAGAGAGAAGTGCCAAGAGGTGACATGGAGTTGAAGTACCGTATGAACCCACAAGTCCGATTCGATGCTGCGCCGGCTAGACGAAATGTAGTGGTGGCAGAGTGAATCGTGAATTAAGAATTGAGAAAACAAGAGATTTTAGATGTGCAATTAAAAACAAGATCCCCAGAGAAGAGATGAGCGCCAAGATTCAATAGCCCTAAGCAGCATTAATTCAGTCTTTAATAAAGCGTGAGGGTTAAAGAATATCACAAAGATCTTGATAAGAATGCTGGAATAATGTTAACAAGTGGAAGCTTCTTTATTGCGTTTAATGCTGATGGAGAGGAAGAAGCAGGAATCTCAACAGCTAGAGATGAATACTGTAAACCAGATCGCCAGCTGCAGGCGATGCCGCCAGCCGTCAACCCTCCAAATCTTGCTACGACCATGACCTCGCGGGGACAGGTTACGGTCATCGTTTTTCCCAGTATACCGCTACCGATATTCCGGCATGCTCGCGTATATCAGGATATACTGCAGATACAATTGATGCCCCCGTTCTGCAGCTATTTTGCTGTCGTGGATGGGCCGTTCCTGAGGGCTGCAATGCAGGTCTCAACTTCTACGCCGTGCTTGTCCGTGGCTAACCTCTTCTTGCTTGATTTATATATAGTTTTATCCCCCTAGCAGGATTAGAATCGAATAATGCCGGGATTTTGTTGCTATCACGTACTGCGAAGGCATTCCCATCGAGGAGGAAGGTAAAGGCAGCCATAATCGCGACTCGCAACTCGAAGTGGAAGCAGATCACAGCTATTGCCCGCGCTTAAAGCATCAATTGATAGCCTGCTTGGCGAATCTAACATTCCGCTACCGGTAATCGTCAAATATCGCGATGCATCGCTCGAGTCCGAAATACGAAACGTTGTGCGTCAAGGCACAAGGCCAGGGGCTGTGCAGTATTGGGATTCGCTCCTCCAACCAGGTCGTATACATCGTATCAACGCATTGGCTCCAACACGAACATAACGTCCATACCATGAGTTTCTTCTTTGGGAAATTCCATAGTATCTACGCCATCGCCATTGGCTCAAATATTTGGTGGCAACGCCCGCGGTGTCCACAGGACCCCTCAGCTCATCCAGGCAGACAGTTACCGGCCGAATCGGATTGAGAGAGGGAGATTGACGTAGTAGTTACTTCACACCATGGGGGCCGGCACGAGTAGTTAGAACAAAGTTGACAGCAGAGATGCCATGAGAGGCGGGTATATATCTCTGCGCCCCTAGCCGTTTTGGCGTTCAATCTTGAGCGGTCATGACTTGCGTTGCCGTTGCTTATAACATCATTCACGATGAAGCTCCTGGTTTCTTGCATTGTATTGCTCCAAGCCGCCACTTCAGCCGCCATACCCGCCATACCCGCCAGTCACAACGCCGCACCAACAGCAACACTTGATTCAGGGCTAATTTTTGGTATTGCAACCCAACTCCCAGGGGCCCCTGGGCCTGTCAATAAGTTTCTAGGCATACCGTACGCAGAGGAACCCGAACGCTTTGCCCTCTCCAAACCACCAAAGAGATGGAGCTCCCCCAAGAACACAACAGCCTTTGGACCCTCCTGTTATCAACTGGTCGCATATACTGGTAGGTACAAGTCGTGGCGGAGCAGGCAAAAGCACTCGTTCATTATACTAACCCAGCTGCGCAGATGTCGGCCCTGGCAAAGACCTTCTCGATGGTCTCTTCAATCAACACCCGCCTCAGAGTGAGGACTGCCTTTTGATGAATGCATTTGCTCCCACGGCGCCAGGTCCGGCATCTGGCCGTCCAGTTGTTGTTTTCATCCCTGGTGGTGGATGGCAGATGGGCAACGGCCAGCTTGACTTGTCTGGGTTTGCCGGGTACGAAGACATTGTTGCATTCGCCTTCAATTACCGGACAAACAGTATGTCGCATACACAAATTCTTGACATGCTCTCTTTTCGAGATTGCTCACAGTAAGGGTGCCGCCCCCAGTATTCGGTTTCCCCAATAGCGGCGAGCTTCCCACGCAACGACGAAACCTCGGCCTATACGACCAACAGCTCGCACTCGAATGGGTGCAAAAGAATGCCAAGGCGTTTGGTGGCGATGCCTCCAAGGTGACCATATGGGGTGAATCCGCCGGATCGCTCTCGGTCGACATACATTTGCACGCATACGCCAACGCCACGAAGCCCCCATTTCGAGGCGCCATCATGTCCAGCGGCGAGTTCTCATTCGGCCTTCTGGGCATGGCCGCAGCGCCCAACAATACAAAAGCCTGGGATAGCGTCGTGGAAGAGGCCCCGTGCAAGGGAGCCAGCAAGATTGACTGCCTGCGAAAGATGCCGGCGGAAAATCTGGTGAATATTACCCAAAAGGCCGGTGCTTCTTTCATCCCAATTGAGGACAATGGTGCTGTGCCCGCTGGACGAGCTTCTGCGTGGAGGCAAGGGAAGCTGGCCAAGGTGCCAATCTTGGCGGGCACGATTGCACAGGAAGGACGAGCTCTAGTCAATCACAACATCTCGCTGGGTCGGTTCAACGAGGTATATCTGCCTGAACCGTTCTTCAGCAAGGAACAGCGCGGGGAAATCTACGCACACTACAGAAAACTGCCGGGTTTAAAGACAGACTTTGACCTGGCTGCTGCTATATACACCGACTTTCTTTGGCAATGCGTAGGTGCTCCGGGCGTTACAAGAGTGACCAGATGGCAAGCTGACAAAAAACTGTGTAGCCGATGCAAAAGCTGACGCAGGCCTCTTCGTCGATCCATAATCCTACGTGGCGATATTATTTCAACATATCTATAGTCGACATGCTCCCCAAGGAGTACAGCTACCTGGGCAAGTTCCACGGCAGCGACCTGCTGCTTCTCGTTCTGTCGCCAACGTACGATGACACGACGGCGGCTGGGGCCTTGTTGACTCCTCTGCTGTCCACGTTTGCCAACTACTTTCGCGGTGCGATTGGAAGGTTTGTGCGAAACCCGGGCGGCGGTCCCGGCTGGCCGATGGTGGGATCATGGTTTAGGCCTTGGGACGTGGTGACTCTGGGTGATGTTGGTTCTGCGCACGCGGCGGGTGCGACGCCTGTGGATCAGACGGTGGTTGACGGGAGCTGTGTCTTGTTTAAGGATGCGTTGGATATGTACGAGAAATACGCGGGCTCTGCGTAGTTTGTTGTTATTTGATGTAGGAAGGACAGAAGCTGTTTCATGATACATTGTGGAATGCATCTGTGACGAATTCCCAAGAATGCTGGGACTTCTAGTAGCGAAGGCTTTGTTTTTGTTTTCAATTTCATTTCGATGTTATTTATTCGTATTATTTTTACCGAGTCATTGATGGTTCTGGAAAGGTCCGGGGGGCTTGAACCTTTACATGGCTCGCCAACCAGCACAAAATTGTTTCGCCAATCTCTCCGACTCGGACTATGTAGTATGGTATTCCAGGGAAAAGCACTCTCCCAACTTTAAAAACACAACTATAGCAATATAACAATAAAACTAGATGAAATCCGCCATGATACCATCATTTGAAAAAAATCGCCAATAAGCCGCATACGAGTATAGGGTAGTGTCCTAGGACGTGCCAGCTGTAGTTACTACTAAGCGGCACTGCGATTTCATCCCTACCACAACCAGACTTGCACTCTGCCCCTCGTCACCCGCACAAGACCACCTGCGAGGCATGTCTCCGCCACCGCGCACGTTTTCCATGGTGCTCCGACCATGACACTTTCTTTTTCTCGCAGCTCGCTAGCCGTAGCGACGTGGGTACATGACCAAGGTGACTCGATGTCGCTTGGCGCCCTGGACGACGGCAGGGGTGCAGCGGATCACACGGGGCCGCTGGCAGCAGTACGGTGGCACATTAGCTAAGCTCCGCAAAACCCGCCAAATTAATTTTCTGATTTTACGATTTTACTAAAAGAACTAAAAGGCAGCTGCATTCTCAACCCATAACGCTTTATATAAAAAAAGAGCTATAATAAATATAATTACTAAAGGCACGCGATAAAAATGCACCACTTTTTTTGCTATTAAAAGTGCTTTTAAAAGTGCAGCTAAAGGTTAATTAGTGCGGCGGGTTACAGCGGTTTTAGCTGCACAACCTTGCCTTTAGCTACGTAGCGCCTTTGGCTACATAACGCCTTTAGCTGCACAGCGCCTTCAGCTACATAACGCCTTTAGCTGCACTTTTAATAGCGTAAAAAGTGGTGCATTTTTATCGCGTGTAATTAAAGGTCAATTGGTGAAGTGCAGCCAGAGGTCAATTGGTGCGGCGGGTTACAGCGCTTTTAGCTGCACAGCCTTGCGTTTAGCTGCACAGCCTTGCCTTTAGCTGCACAGCGCCTTTAGCTGCACAGCGCCTTTGACTGCATAGCGCCTTTAGCTGCACTTTTAATAGCGTAAAAAGTAATGTATTCTTATCACGTGTCTTTAATAATTATATTTATTTAGCCCTTTTTTCATATAAAGTGGTGTGGGTTAAGAATGTAATTACCTCTTAGTAAAATCGTAAAATTAAAAAATTAATTTGGCGGGGTTTTGCGGAGCTTAGCTAATGTGCGACCGTACAGCAGGGCCAAAGAACCACGCGGGGGATCGAGTAGTCAGCCTTGACGACAACGTCCCGGCCTGCTTCTCGTCCAATTACAGCTGGTCGATCTTGTCTATTTCACCCCCCCCCCCCTGTTTTATTCGGTCCTCAAGTCAACGGATGCACGTAAAAGGGGGGCCGGTGTCGATCACGACGGGACGACTTGACCGGCCTGGGGAAAATGGCGGGTTTTTCTGCTCAAAAAGCAAATAGGCGCCGACGTTAAGAAAGCTAGCCGACAGCCCGACTTTTGGGAGATTACAGCCAGACAAGAGGCGGGAGGCGCATCTTTAGTGATTTGAGCCGAAGCACCACGTCCGGCATCACGCCGTGTTGCCACATTGGGAATTGCCCTGCTGCAAGGCACCCCCGTCCCTCCAGGCCAAGACCTGCATTTGCTCATCAAAGCCCGCAGGTAGGGAGACGACAATATGACCAAGGTCTGATGCTCATCTACCACAAGTCTTGTTCTGTCAACGCTGATATGACACTTTCTCCTTGCAGTGCATATTGGCCATTGTCTGCCTGTGTCTCACCGGCCTGGACCAAGAGATGAAGGAGATGAGAATCCATCCCCGGACTAGCTCGTCGTGCTTTGTGCCGACGTGGATGACACCGGAGTTTGCCGCCCTGCCTTGTGTCTACCCGTTAGCGACCAAGTGATTTGTTTCCCGACTCGGACGGCATCCCTCTCCGTGCGCCACCCACATCGCCGAGGAAAGCAGAATCCCACGGCTCGCTGCCCTTTTCCGGAACATGGAAGACTGTCTTTTTTCGCAGATTCGCTTTCATTGTGATTTTCCAAGCTAGTGCCGCCTGTCATCGAAACAGCCTTACTTGACTCCGGGGAGACGATCCTCCGGGGAAAAAGAAAAGAGCGGGAAGCTAACCAATTCTTGTTGGCAGGCAAGCAAGCCAAGTATAACCTTGTTCCAAGACAGGCGGCATTGTGTACAAGTGAAACAAGACGGCGGGGACTTGTCGCTCAAGCCTTAGCAGAAGCCATCACAACTTGCGTGTGTCCACGGTTACAGTCAACCTTGCGTACAAAGCACGGGATATCTATGGCCCCGGCGTTGGAACATTAGACATTAGACTCCAATTTTTATGTGCATGTTTCTGTCTCCCTGGTGTTGAGCGGCACAGAATGGATTAGGCCATCATGGTCATTGTTTTTTTGGTCGAGGCCTGAATTGTTGTCTAACCCCAACTTCGTATCATCATGGTGAGTAGCACCGAGAAAGGGACAAGCAGAGGATGCGAGCTGATGAGGGCCATACAAGACGGTCGATTTGGATATAAATATCAGCCTTGGGACCTGTCAAATCCAACCCTTTCTCTTCGTCATCAGCCACATCTTCTTCCACATTCACTCACACTTCAACTCCAACACTCCTCCACCAACAACTCCCCCCAAATCCAAACCAACCCACCCCACCCCCAACCTTCAAAATGTTCAAGGCTCTCATCGTCGCTCTCGCCGCCGTCGCGGTCGCCATCCCAACCTACCCGCAGCCCAGCAACAACAACGTCAACCAGTGCGGCAACGGCGCCGAGGTCTACTGCTGCAACAAGGAGGAGATCAACCAGTTCACTGGCCTCATCCCCGTCAGCGCCCTGAATAACCTCGTGGGCGGCGGGGCGTGCAACAAGTTGGACGTCAGCGCCATCATTGGCGTGACTGACCTGCTCAATAACGGCTGCACCCAGCAGACTGTTTGCTGCAACGATGTCTATCAGAATGTCAGTATACAAAGACAACTTTGTCACAACTAGGGCCACTAACTAACTGGTATCTACAGGGTCTTGTCAACGTCGCCTGCAGCCCCATCAACGTGTAAATATCTTGTACAGAGCTCTAGTCCCCATATCGAGTTTCCGAGGAAAGGGGACGATAATATCTGCCCCGCTGGAAGTAATGGCTTTTTAGCCCCTGAGGAAGAAGAGTACAAAGGAGGTGTCGGATAAGAGATTTTTTTTTCGCTTCTAGAAGCCCAAGGTGGGATAGCCTGTGGCTCATGTTAAATAATTTACCCACGCATACAAATTTACTCTGTCTCTTAAGCTCATGAGTCTCGCAGTGATTGGAGTCGGAATTTTGAATTTGCCACGTCTGTCGTAATATAGTACAGGAAATAGCATGAGGGCAATCAAAGGGGCTTGACGACTTGGACTCTTTAACAGGCCCAGACAAAGGATTGGTCTCTCTGGTTTTTTACTCCCAACAGCTACCATTTTCAATCCTTGGCGGCAGACGCTAAAGGCATACGATAGCACACTTGTATGGATATCAAGTCGTTGGTATACCTTGTCACCCCGTTCGTCCAGTCTTGCCCCCTTTGTGTCCACTTCGTGTCAACTTTTCACAAGGGTGGCTGACATGTAAACCGGGCACTCATCCCCACCACTTTCTCAACAACAGTGATTTCTGATGTCTGTACGACGGTAGTTGGCCAACCTGACGAGTGCTTGGACAGGGATTCCCCGGAGTGGAGATGGCCACGCCGATGGTACCATGCATTCTGTTACACAGCGGGCATGTACATGTAACCCGTTACATATTGAGACACATTCCGCCTACAATGGGAGTCAGGTCTGGTATTCCCGGCTGCGTTTCCGACCAACGACAGCCGTGGAACAACTCCCATCTCCCTTGTCCGTGGGCGGCCAGCACAAAGATTCGTTGCCAAGTGGTGTCTTGAGCCTGCACAAAGGCCGGCGAGGTCGCCCCTTGGGCATTCTGACGATGACATGGTATGCTCACGCGTTCGCTTTCGTATCCCGTCGTTGCATCAGACTTGGATATGTCACAATGGATAATCAATTTGACTATCAAGTCACGGTGGCAAAAAAAGAAAAAAAGAATGAAGCAAACAGTTGGAAAATTAAAAAAAAAAAAAAAGAAAAAAAATCAACTCCCTTAGCTGAATAGTCCCCATATCCTGTGCAAGTGTGCCAGGTAAGCCCGTGGCAAGACGTCGCCCATATTGACCTTGGCTATTCATTCAAGAATGACAACCCAAAGATGCCCTCGAAGCTTTTTGAAAACAATACGCGCCGAACCCATCACACGGTCACACGAGGGCTACGATGACGAGACCTAGGGCATAAGGCAGTGACCGTTTCTTGTATAAATAGAGCTCCTTGGTCATGTAGGCCTCGAGGAAAACCAAGGACCTTTTACACCAAAGACTGTTATTGATGAATTGAGCCATGGCTCCAAGTCGTCACTGAGCCCTTGTCATGGACTCGTCCGAAAAAAAAAAAACCTCACGCGATCCCCCTCCATGTACAAACTCCGCATCCGGTCCGGAGCTACGGACGAAATTCTGCCATGGTGCAAACCACCCGCTGCCCGCATGGGCATAAAGTCCCCTAAGTCCGGGTGAGGCCATATCGGGTGCCGCCCTGACGCCACGCACATCCAAACAGTCCACTCATGACATCAATGCCGAAGTGAATGCCGCCATTGGGCCCCCACCCACTGCTCCGTCCCGATGAGGATGTATCGGGAGAAGAAAACTATATATATATGTATATATATATATATATATAAGCAGGCGGCGGCTTCGCTACCAGAGTCTCCTGCAGAGCTTCAGAGAAACCGGCACACTTTGAACCCGCGCACTCTTTTTACAAGACATGTCCCTCGCCACAAGACAGCTCGGCCGCAACGGGCCCCAGGTCACAGGCATCGGCCTGGGCCTGATGAGCTTCGCCGGGTGGTACGGGCAAAAGGACACGAGCGTCGAGTCGTCGCTCAAGCTGCTCGACCGGGCGCACGAGATCGGGGAGCGGTTCTGGGACACGGCCGACGTGTACACGGGCAGCGAGCAGCGCGTGGGCGAGTGGTTCCGGCGGAGCGGCAAGCGCAGCGACATCTTCCTGGCGACAAAGTTCGGCATCCGGGCCGGCGAGGACGGGGCGCGCGCCGTCGACAACGACCCGGCCTGGAGCGGCTGGGCATCGACACCATCGACCTGTACTACGTCCACCGGGTCGACGACAAGACGCCCATTGAGCGCACCGTCCAGGCCATGGCCGAGCTGAAGCGGCAGGTCCCCCCCCCGGGCCCCCCCCGCTCGCACCCGGGCATGCTGACCAGACGCCAAGGGAGGGCAAGATCCGGTACCTCGGGCTGTCCGAGTGCTCGGCGGCCACCATCCGGCGCGCCCACGCCGTGCACCCCATCGCCGCGTACCAGGTCGAGTACAGCCCGCTCTTCCGGGACATTGAGTCGGGCCGGACGGGCATCCTGCCGACGTGCCGCGAGCTGGGCATCGCCGTCGTCGCCTACAGCCCCGTCGGCCGCGGCCTGCTGACGGGGGCCGTCGCGTCGCCCGGCGACTGGCGCCGCGGCGTGCCCAAGCTCGGTGGCGGCAACTTCCCGCGCATCATGGCGCTGGTCGACAGGATCCGCGCCGTTGCGCGGCGCCACGGCGCCTCCCCGGCCCAGGTCTGCCTCGCGTGGGTGGCCGCCCAGGGCGACGACTTCATCCCCATCCCCGGCACGGCCACCATCAAGTACCTCGAGGAAAACACGGATGCTCTCAAGATTAAGCTGACCGAGGACGAGGTTGCCGAGCTGAGAAGGTATGCCCAAGAGACGGAGTTGCCGGGGGACAGGTACCCAGCCTCGTACGTTGCTCTCCCTTTTTTTTCCCCGTGGATAAAGGAAAAATGGACGTGCTAATTACGACTGCAGGGCGGCCAGCTCGGTGTTTAGGGATTCCGTCCCTCTGGAGTAAAAAATCGGGCATTGCGGCGGACAAAGGGGAGGCGGCCATGTTGATTTGTTTACGCTGGGCTGACTTGGGGTACATGTAGCATGTAGTTGGTCACGGAATGAATTTGATACTTTACAGTAGAAAGCCATCAATGCTGCGCTTGCGCCAACACACGGGAGTGGCCCGCCTCTCCGGCGCGCAGAGTGGTATTGCACGTGCTGAAGAGAGCACGAATTGCCGGGACCGCTCCGACATTGCGGGGAAGCTTGCCGGGGTTGTACAAGATGCATAATATTTTACAGACTCTACTGAAAAATCCAAAAAAAAAAAAACACCAAGAACCTGTTGAGTCAAAACAACAACAATGGGCTCTGCAGACCTTGCGCCCCCGTTCCCCGACGACGTGCCCACGGCGCCGCTGCTCCGACGAGCTGCCCAACCGGCTGGGCGGGCTGCAGGCTCCCGCCCGGGGCCGGCTCGGCCTGGCGCCACGTCCGGCCGCAGCCGGGCCACGCCGTCATCAACCTCGGCGGCGCCCTCCCGCTTTGCCACCTTCACATTACGTGACGAGCGTGTCAAGTATTTACTGAGCCGAGGCAAAATACGCCGGCCAACCGATTAATATAAAAGCGGCCTACGCTTCCGTGCACCTCGCACAGGTGGTGCCATTCATGCCAACATCCCAAGCCGGCCGCAGGCCGCAGCTCGCCGCAGGCGGCCCTCGGCGGGGCCCCCGGAGGGAACACCCACAGGCCCATATTAGCTCTCTCTGCTTTGCCCACCCCCAGGTCAACGTTTCGTTGGCATCAGCATCTTGTATTGATCTGGTGTGTGCCGGTCACTCCGGGGCCTGGATTTTCGTCTGTCCACACGCCTCGCAGCGCAGCCTGTACATTCCATCATTCATCCATCTCTAATGCAGACGCCGCCTCCTGTTACAGGGACAACAAGTCACAAGTCCATCCGTTGGAGCCCTCCATCTTTGGTAGATATGTACAAAACCTCGCGAGTCCCAGTCTCCAGCGCACCCGCCCCTAATGCGTCGTAAAGTGGTACAGGTTCTCATCCAGAATCTCCCAGCTGAGATCGACGTGGCCCGCCGCGCACGCCTGCGGCGCCAGCTCGCTCAGGACAGTGTAGCTAAAGTCGAGACCCGGGGCGCCGACCGAGTCCCACGCGCCGTCGGGCAGGCCGCCGCCGCAGCGCTCGCAGCCGTCGCCGATGAAGAGCGGCAGGGCGCTCCGGACGCCGTCGACGGTGACGACGACGCGCTTGCCGCAGTACTTGTCCAGGTTGTCCCTGAGCTCGGTGTGGTTCATGGCGACGAGGTAGTTTGTGCGCATCTGGCCCAGCGGCAGGGGCTGCGTGAAGGAGCACTCGACGGGGCCCTTGTTCTCGGCGGCAAAGTCGTAGCCGCACGCCTGCATCTGCTCCACGTCGTAGTAGTAGGTGCCGTAGCCGCGGCCGCGGGCGATGGTGGCGGCGGCCGAGGCGGTGGTTGCGAGGAGGAGAGGGACGAGTTTCATGTTTGTGTATTTGTGTGTGTGTGTGTGTGTGTGTGTGTGTGTGTGTGTATACCAAGGAGCAGAGTGTCAATGTTTTCTTGTGGTATGATTAAAGAGACTCGGGGGGTCATGAGGGTAAACGGGGATATTTATAGGGACGTTACCGAGTTCACTTATACGCTGAGCTTATTGTGCGAATAAGGGATTCAAGGTTTGGCCGAGGAGGTAGTGGGACGGCTGGGGCGGACAAGGCCGAGCGAAGCTAACGAATACTGAGCCGAATATACAGGTGGCCCTGGTCCAAAACGGATGGATTGTACTTCATGGTCCCTCGAGCGGACAAGCCCGAAAGGAAGCTGCTGTCGGCTCACGATGCATCTCATCTCCAAATTCGCCCAAAGGGGCATCGCGCCGCAGGATGACGACGGATGGGCCATTTGGCACGCATTAGGTTTGGCCCAGGGGTCTCCGGGGCGCGCGGCGTTGGGGGCCTTCAATGTCATTGGCTGTGATTGGGATAGTTTAGATTCCTCAAGCGAGTTGGTCGTCTTGTCCAGCAGCCATGGCTTGCAGCCGGTGGGCTCCGGGCGAGCTTTCGCGAGCCGCATGGAGTCAACATTGGAGTTGAATTTACCGGCGGAATTGAGCCTCCTCTGCCACCCGGATAGGTGGCACGGACAAGAGGTAGACATGGGCACGGCGCGGTTGATGCAGACATTGAAACCCCATGCGCTTTACTACAACGACCGCCGTGTACACGCCTTTATTTCATCTGTAGTGTTGACCAAGTTGGTCCTGCGGCTCCGGGTCCTGCTCCAACGCTGCCTTTTCAACGCCGCCATCACCACCGTCCAGCAGTCTATACAGCATCTTCCATACTAGAATCACGGCGCTGGCGGCGATTGTGCACGACGCGGCAATGATGAGGCCGCGTTTATACCGCGGGGCATCTGCGCAAGAAACCAAAAGTCAGCCTTGTTTCCCTTGCCGTGGTAAAAAGAAACCGTTGTGTACCTTGAGTCCTGAAAAGCTGGTTGCCTGGAAAGTTGGCAAGCTGAATACTCATGACGTACGCGGCCAGCGCAATAGGCCGCTTGTGATCTTCCATCTTGGTCGTCAGCCACGCGGCGCTGATGGCTTGTGCCGAGCCCATGCCCATCTGCGTCCATACCACGCCTCCTGCAGGGGCGTCAGTCTCGACAAACGTGTTGCGCAAAAACGAGCAGAAACATACCGTAAAGGGTCCATTTGCGCACATCGTCGGGTGCCAACGCAAGCCAAAGCAGACCTGCGGCACCAACCAGATACCCCACGGCGACATGGATGCCGCGCTCCTTTGTCTTGTCGCTGCTGAATGCGAGGCCAACCGACAGCACAAGCGAGCATATGCTTCCGACCGAGTTGAGGCCATTGGCTTGCAGCCGCGTGAAGCCTAGGGCCTTGATGATGGACGGCGCATACGTGTTCATGGGCGCAATCATGACCATGGACAGCAGCGCCGCAACAAGATGGCCGTACAGTCGCCAGTCCATAAAGGTCTGCCACACGTCAGACGCCTCGACGGGTTTCCCCCAGCGAAGGGCCTTGGTTGCATCGTTCCGCAACACGCGAGTCACTAGGATGGAAGCTTCTCGCTCGGTAAACATGTTGAACCATGTCCCAAGCAACTTCTTTGGTTGCGCGGCGCTGTGAGGGAGAAATGCGTACGCAATTACCCCTAGCGCACATGTCAGGATGCCCTCTTTGGGCGTCGTTAGCAAGTAGTCTCTCGAGGCAAAAAACGAGACCAAATACAACGCAGAGTTGACCATACCAACAAGAAACAGCCACTGCCAACCCTTCAGCCCTCCATTCCCGCTCAACGACAACAGCCCAATACTCAGCGGCCCCCCCAACGCGCCGGCAAACGCGTTCGACGCCCAAAACAGAGCGTACCTCGACGCCAGTTCATCATTCGTGTAAAACTTGGAAATGTACAGCGCAAATCCGGGGATATAACCCCCCTCCAGAGCACCAATCAAGAACCGCACCGCACTCAGCCCGGCGCCATTCTTCACAAAGACCTGCGCCCACGTCACGGTCCCCCAGAGAAACATGGTCATGGGGAGGAAACGCTCGGGTCCCATGTACCGGCTAATCAGGTTGAAGGGCAGCTCGGTAATGACAAAGCCCGCCGTGAAGAGCGTCTGGGCCAGGTTGATGTCCGAGTTGTCGACGTGCATGTCCTTGGCCAGGGTGTCGGTGAGGGCGTTGCCAATGTTTGTGCGGTCGAATTGGAGAAAGCAGAAGCAGAGCATGATGAAAGGCAGCATCAGGAGGTCGACCTTGAGGAGAGCACGACGGGTTTCCCCCGCCGTGGCGCGAAGAGTGGCATCGTAGCCAGGCACAGTGTATATCTGCTGGTCTTGTTCATGTTCATCGTCGGACTTGCAGGGTGTCGCGGGAGTGCAAGGGGAAGCCGGCACGGCATATGCGGGTTCAGCCTTGTGGCACACTCTGTCTGCTTGACAGGCCATGATATGAGTATCCTTTGTGTGGGTGTGTCATGTGAGTACAGGCGCATGCGGCGAGATGCTTGTGCTTCCCACTCGCCAGTTGTTTCAAATCGGGACTCTTGTCCCTCGTCGTGAATCATCAGGCGAATATATAACTCTGTGTTCGGCGCTCCTCCTCCGACATCTCTATCTCATGGCTTGACAGCTTTTCGCAGATTGCGTCAATAAGTCAAAGATACCATCATCTTCCACAATGGCGTGCTGATAACAATTCGTTGCTTGAACGTGTGTAGACCCCTATTGTCTGGGAGATCTGACCGATCGCGACTGTCGAACTGTGAGGTGGAGTGGTCGAGGTTTCCCTGCGGTATGCCGATGGATAGCCCGCCGGCATGCCGTGGGTAGATGCGCAAGAGGCCAGCGTGATATAACGAGGATTTTTTTTTTTTTTCGCGTATACTCAACGTTATTATCATTCAGATAAAAAGTTCAGTCGCTCTATTCTCAAGCTGTTTTTGCATCAGATGGATACGAAAAAAAGTCGGCGTGCATTCTTGCGCCAGTGATTCGTAATATTCAGCCGCTGCTAGCCATAAACAGACCTTTTTTTTACTCAAGCATCTGCAGTGCCCGTTTTGGAAATCACAACCGTTTCCATATATTACAACTATAACTTCTATTTGCGTTTCGTTTCCCCAATGGAGCAAAATACTCTCAAGCGAAGAGGAGTCGGCCTCATTGGCGTCGATAAGCAAAAGACCTTCGGTGGCTACACGCTATTCTGTCCTATGACGAGCAATGTAGCTCATCTAGTTGACATTGACGGTAAGGAAGTTCATACATGGAGACTTCCCGGTCGAATTGGCCGACATGCTAGAATCTTGCCCAACGGTAAC
This sequence comes from Metarhizium acridum, assembly GCF_019434415.1. Taxonomy (NCBI): domain Eukaryota; kingdom Fungi; phylum Ascomycota; class Sordariomycetes; order Hypocreales; family Clavicipitaceae; genus Metarhizium; species Metarhizium acridum. Next base: position 667,056 of record NW_027094041.1, on the reverse strand, counting down.
CTGGCCGTCAACACTCTTCGACCGTCTCCTGATAACAAGACCAACGATGGGGGGCCTTTCCCATTTCCCTTCTTCAACAAATATGGGGGCGGAATCATGACTGAACTTGATCCCGACGGCAATGTTGTCCGTCAATTTGTCGACCCGTTCGCTCATCATGACCAATATCATTTCGGGGACGGCAGGCTATTATACGCCAGTCTCGAGCCGCTCTCGCCTGAACAATCTACCCAAGTCATCGGCGGTGTGCCCGGTTCGGAAATCGACGGCATTACTTACGCGGATATGATTAATGAAGTTGATGCGCAAGGCAACCTGGTCTGGCAGTGGAAAGTGTCGGAGCGTCTTCCCCGAGATGAGTTCCCCTTACAGCCGCATTATACACGCGAGCACTACCCACTCATCAACTCTGTGTTGCCCCTCCGCGATGGCAAACATGTCCTCGCCTCTTTGCGTTCTGTATCGGCCGTCATCATAATCGAAAAGGCTACGGGGAATATTGTGTGGAAGATTGGCTCAGATGTCGTTGCTCAGCAGCATAATGCTACAGAGCTGGACAACGGCAATATTCTCATATTTGACAACGGCACCTTCCGCCCTGGAGAGTCCATCACATACTCCCGCGCAATTGAGCTTGATCGCAAGACCAAAAAGATTGTCTGGGAGTACAGAGATCGCTCGTCACCAATTTGTTTCTTCACCCCTTTCATGGGAAGCGCGCAGCGACTAGCAAATGGAAACACGCTTCTGTGCGAAAGCGCATTCGGTCGCTTGTTTGAAGTCACCAAGGAGGGTTATATTTGCTGGGAGTACTTGAACCCCCATTTTGCAGAGTACCCCGATGCGGAGACGGCCGCGATTTTCCCCGGAGAGTCGAATGCATTGTTCCGAGCGTATAGATATGCATTGCAGGATATTCCTTGGTTGAAGGTTAAACTGGAGAAGAAAGGTAGCATCTAGACACATAATTTTGTTTTTTCTGTGAACTTCTCATAATGGCATAAAATGAGAGTGGTTGGCGTATGGGCAAAGAGGCCGGCTTGGCATACCGCGGCAAATAAAAACGGAAAGAGTGAGGAGAGAAAAGGATGAGACATGAAACCGATTTGGTCCGTTGTGTCTTGTGACTTCATCCATGCTGTTGCTCTGTTCAGTGATGGAATTAAGTCTTCTTCCTGCTCTGTTCAAAGAATGGGTATATCACAGCAGTGTACCTCTCCCGTCTCCTGAAAGAAAACGACCAACACGGATGACGTCCAGCTGGCAAACGCCAGGGACAGCTTCAGTAAGCCCCACCACGCGGGACTCTGCCAGAGTCACAGAGTAACAGCTTTGCTCGAGGCATCAGCTGGCCCCATGCCGCGTGTATACTGTCCAGAGACCATGCGCCCTCATTGGTCACCTGAGAAATGCTCAAGCTAGCCAGGGTAGAGATGTCTCTTTTCCGTTTTCCTTGGTCAGCACACATCATCCGGCCCGTAATGGTTTTGTTTTTTGTTGTCCAAGACACAGCTGTGTCTTGACAGCATAATCGGGCCTCTGTATGCCATGCCAAAAGTTGAAAACAAGGACTATTCATTAGACACATTCCGGCCATGGCATGGTATCATCATTAACCGCAAACAAATCCAAACCGATAAGGTTGGGGTATGTGAATGTAATGCTAGGGCGGTGGAGGGATTGCTCATCAAAGAGTGGGATGACTGTCTCGGTCCCCATGAAGTTGTAAGTCGGCGGGGTGTTGGACGGTCGAAAGCCAGGGCGCAGCTTTTGAAACTGTGCTGAAATAATATCTCCTAATATATGGGCAACATGGCACCGCAGACCAATAGAGCCAAACCAGTTGACCAGTGAATAAATTAGTGAATCTAGCACATATAAATCGTAGCCTGCTGTCGTAAGCTGTGGCTCGTAATTATGAATAATCTGGCAAAGTGTGAGAGCTGAAAATGTAACGAGATGGTAGATGTGATCGGTCAAGTGGCGAGTCCGCTCATCCGCAGTGTCAATCGCGAGCCTGATGGTGGTTTCTGATAATCGTATCATTTCAGATAGAGTGGCAATATCCATGCCAGTTTGCGCCGATCTTAGGCTCTGATAATAGGCGAACAGATGGGCAAAGTGGAATCCCATCTGAAGAAACTGAGATCGGGGTTGATCTATACCTGTACTTAGTGGCGAGAGTTCTCTTTTCTGTAGTGCGTAGCGTCGTCAATGGTGTGTTTTCTCACCGAATAAAGATATCCATTTATGCTGCCACAGCTGTAGTGCACGAGTTACGCCAAGGAGGTCGACTCTCCCCACGCAGCATTGCTGATATATCACCCAATATAGCTGAACCTCGGCAACCATTCTGGTTTCATAATTATTTACGTTGTCAGCCTCGAGAAATCGCAAGCAGCGATCTATTTCTACTTGTGAAATTATGGCGCGTCTCTGCATGCCAACACAAGAGCTGCAATCGGATTAGCGGTCTTGTGCTCTCCCTCAGTGGCACAGACAAGGAATACTGACTGGAGATGCGCCAGTGTTAGATGGGTCCAAAGACACCATGCATCACAATGGGCCTTGGTGACAGGCGCAGTTGTGCTGTACTGAAAGGTATCTATGAAGAAAGGGCTGGCCATGGCTTGCTGCAAAGCATACCCCGTTAGCACCCAGCTATCGACGCTCAGCGGCACCTGGCCGATGGTTGTTGACCAAAGACTTAGAATAACGATGGACTGGTAAAACTCGGTTCCCTGAGGCACAGTGAGCAAAGAAGCGCTGAGCAGCCGTTTCGCCTCTTCGAACAACCTCGGCGCAAGTTGGTCCGCCAGCTGGTCAGTGGTGTGTCGCACAGCAATCAGAAAGAGGCTACAGAGTAGCAATGGCGAGTGCCGGACCTGAAGCAAGAGTGCCTCACTAGACAAGTCCTCCGAGAACTTGACCCATCGGCCGTAGTGAAGATGAAATCTGGGTGGTGTCAGTTGCGTGAGCGATGCATGCGCCAAGCAAACGTACATTCTGAGCAGCGTATGCGCCGTGGGCAGTGGAACGAGACCTGTCGATATCACATCTTGACTCGCACCGGCTTCAGGATGCTCCGGCGAACCGACACCGGCATCGGTACACGCATCACGGATGAGAAATACCGGAGCCGGGTGTCTCTCGCGAGGACGGGGGTAATATGAGGTTGCTCCCGCCCCATTCTCGCTCAGAGGTGGGGTGCGACGGTGATGTTCCCGTGTGACAGGCGCAACATTGTCGAGGGTAGACTCGAGACGGTTGACGAGTCTGTCGACCAACGCCTCCAGCCTGTCGAGTCTATGGCTTCAGTGTAAGAATCGGCATGACGAGTCGAGCATTGGAAGGTCAAGTGAGCTCAGAGGACTGGGCGGTCGCACCTCGTATCCACCACTGCAGCATGAGAAGGCGATGCCGTAGCCGTGGTAGCTTGCTCAACATGGTCGAGCAGCGCATTCCTGGTCAAGTCCTCCTTCAGGGAGCATTCGAGCGACAGAGTTTCACATCGCAAACAAGTGCCCTTGATCTTGCTGGACGCATAGCATCTCGTCTTGTTCTTGCGGCAGGAATCACAGGCTTTGGAGGCTCTACCGGTGCGAAAGGAGGGCATAATTGGGATGAAGGCCGACCTATAGCATACAGTCCGTCATGTATGTATGGTGTGACGAGAGAAGAGGTTCAAGATTGGGATACGGCCAGCTCTGGGTGATGCAAATACCCGTCTCCAAACGCATTGATTGTGATTTGCTCGGCGGAGGTGCCACTGCGTTCAGAGTTCGGATGGCGCGAGCAAGGCCCCATACATCTTGCGTGCCGAGCCCACTCTTTCGATTCCAGAGTTGCATGTGCAGAGTTCCAGAGTTGAACACAAAATCCCCAGTATTGAATTTGGGGACATCAATCGATGATTGCAGATTTCCGAGTACCAGAGATTTTGTGGGCTCCGAGATGCGCGATCGATGGGCGATATCACGTGGGATGGCGAGAGCCAACAATCTGGGAAGGAGCTCTGCACCTCAATCTTGGTTATTCTTATTTTCGCACAGGATCAAACAAACAGCATCGACAGTGACTACATAGTCAAATAGGCTATCAACATCCTCCATGCCGCCGGCTGTTCCGCCACAACGCGTTCCCCCCTGTATGAGGTTTGCTTCTTTCAGCCTAATCTCAACCCAGTTGTTGAAAAGCTGAAGTCGGTCAATCTCTAGCCCTCAACGCCACAGCCACAGGGGTTTCACTTGGCATGTTCCGCACCTTTATATTCCATGGTAAAATCGTGACATTGGGTTGCTGCATCGATCGGTTGTCTAAGGTTGTCTAAAGCAGATTGTCATCTGTGCGCAAATTGACTGACTGACCCTTGTGTGACCTAGTCAACCACAGTCAATCAACATGCAACGAACGGCGAACATGCTATACAAGCCCAGCAACCCAACATGGTGCAATATCCAAGCCTGTGCTTTCGGATTACACAGGCTTCTGGCTCATCAACCACAAACCTTCAAGACGGCCTCGGGCCTGTAATCAGATCCGGCGATGGCGGGGGTCAAGGCAAGCTAGTGAGGCTTCGCCGACGCCGGGTAAACCAGGGCCAGGAGGCTATGGCAGCTCGTAGCCCATCTATTCAGACTCGGGTTTGAAGAGAGGTGAAGCAAATCGTGGTGGCTTGTTTTGTCAAGGATAACCTTGGACAAAATCGAGAACTAATTCGCACATGCTCCGCAAGCAACTTTGATAAAGTTCAGGTGTTATTATATTGGATAACTCGGTAGACATTCTTGCCGGGCATTGCTGACAATATTATTTTGCGAGACCTAGCTCACTTGTTTTCGTAGTTGTCTGACACTTTCCAGCCTCAAACCCCAATAGCTTTTGCAATGGCCTCCCCGACGCCCTTGGCTGAAGCAGGATTCTGACCAGAAATAATTAAGCCATCAACTACAACCTTTTCCCCCCAAGGCTGATCCGCGGCGTGGAAATTAGCGCCTACCTTTTTCAGCTCATCTTCGAGCAAGAAAGGCATAGCAGCGCTTAGCTGGACCTGGTCCTCCTCGACGTTGGTAAAACCAGTCACATTCTTGCCCTTGAGAAGCGGCTCGCCGCTCTTAGCTTTGGCGTCTCGGAAGACAATGGGCCCGTGGCAGACAGCGGCAACGGGCTTGCCCGCATTATGGAACTCCTCAATCAATTTGATGGAGTCTTGATCCGTGACAAGGTCATACATGGGGCCGTGCCCGCCCGGGTAAAAGAGTGCGTCGAACTCGTCAGAACGACCAATAAACTCCTTCAAGGGCGTTGTTTTCTCCCAGACCGACTTATTATTGTTGAGAAAGTTGACAGACGACTCGTCGCTTTTGAACATGTCAATCGAGCTAGGATCGAGGGGAGCGATACCACCCTTTGGAGAAGCTACGACGATCTCGGCCTTGGGAGCCAAAACATCATATGGATGGGCCAGCTCCGACTGCCAAAGACAGTTAGCGAATCGACCTTTCATCCCAAGTTCTGAAACCATTCCATGTATACGTGGAAATGGTTATGTTGTCTCGTAGAGCTCTGACGAGAATTATCTCGGCGCTAGGACATAGCTCGGCCTGGAGGGTTTTCACATACAAGATACCAGCCCGTGGGCTTGTCTAGCTTGACAATCCTGTCAGCGCTGGTGAGAACGACGAGAACTTTTTTGGCCATTGTGACGGTCTTGTTTTAGTATTTCGCAGTAAGCCGAGCTGCTCTTGGTAGATGGGCGTTTGCAAACAGGAGAAGCCTCTACAGATGGTAGAAAGGTCCGGTGTGTAAAGCTAGGAGCGGGGTATCTCCAAACCCGAGGTTTTTGTGGATTCAATATTGGTCACGAAAATTACCAAATAATGGGCGTGGCCACGCCACGGTATTTTATGTGTTGTCCCCCCCTATTTACTGTGCGACAATATTCAAGACTTTTGTAAGTGCTGCTGGGCGCAGCTGGTGATTCACATGGGAGTTCGCACACGCTTCTTTTTATAGCTGCGGATCTCTATCAATTGCAAGTTCCTCCCTCCCGGCTTACCAGATGAGTGATTGTAAATCTGCACGAGCTTCGAGCCGGCCCCGCGGCCCCACTTCTAGCCCCTCCATTGACGTCAGTCACATGCACGTCATGATGCGAAATGAATCTCGGTTGACTTCAGAATTGAGACCGAGGTGATAATAAACGCTATTAACCCATGCGTACACAAAGGAGAATGAGTATGATTTAAAACTCCTATAAAGGATGTGACGGCTTGTTCAATCCCAATCGTCCTTTCGAAAGTGCTATACGGAAAACCGTCATATATATATCGCAATAGTCTCCATCAGTAAGAGGCCTCCACTTTTGGCAGATTCGTTCAACAGAAAGCAAGTTTCTTTTCATAAAAGAAAGGTCCCGTGATAACTTGCAAGATGGCGGCATAACTACTATGTTAGAAAACACGTCAAATTTAGCATAGTGCACCGTGTGGAACTCCCTCTTGCCTTTTCCCGCTCGCCTGCACGCGCCGCTGGAATAGTTTCAATGTGGTTGTTTGGTCAGGAATGACAAGGGCGCGCTCTTCTAGAGAGGAGTCATGTCACTTTGTGGTCCACCAGTCGCAAAAACGAGCGCTTTTGGCGCCATCCGAGTTACGTTGGCTGCTGCCCGCACCGCGAGCGTCGGCGCGTGCTTGAAAAATATGTTGCGAAGGGATATTTGCGCTGCATGCTTCGTGGAAGAAGAACGAGGCTTGGGAGTGACCAAGAAAAAAGTCGCATACGAAAGCTGGGACTGTCGATTTATGCTCGGTCAATAGGAATTGAGCATTTGTAGTAGACAAACTTTAGATATCGTCGAATTATACAGTACGATTTCTGCCGTACGTACGAATAAGTGATACAAAGCAATCCAGGAGAGGTCAACATGCGATACTTGGCTTTTTACTTCCGGCTAACCGACATTAAAACTTGAATAAAAGCTACCGTCTCTCTACTCATCTGCGGCATCTCATCAACTCAACACTGCTTCTTTTTGCTGGGAACAAGGCTGCATTGCTCGAAAGCTTTTTGTAGAAACGAAAGCTAGCAAGTGATTTCTCTACATTCTCAAGTGTCCCGAAAAGCGTCCCTGCACTGTCTGTTTATTCCAAAGCGGCCACGGAGCGGGGTGACCCTCTCGCCAGACACGCGTCAAGCACCCCAAGTCCCGCATTGCCTACAATATTTTGCAGCGAAATGGGTGTTGGTGCTGAATTTAAAAGCTTTGCCCCAGTACTGATCGTAATGAATGACGAGGTTATGCCGCAGCAAGACTGGCACTCAAGTGCCAGGGCTCAGCCCCCCTCACGCAGAGCACGCAACACAATATCGCGATACGCTTTAGAGGCACCCCAAATTTGCAGCCGCCGAAGCACATCCGACGTAGACTGCAGGACCTGGCGGCTGTCCTGGTCGGTGCAAATGTCCGCTATCCCATGGATCCGGAGCACGAAGCCGTCACCGCCGTGCGCAACCCAGTGGCGTACCGTCTGCGCCTCTTCTTGGTCCTCCCCGACCAAGCCAGTCCAGATGACAGACGCGACGCATGTCCCGGCGGTTCAAGTGCGGGCTGGAGATGTCGTGTAGATTAGACGTGGCCGCGTCTGTCCCGTATTCCAATGCTTCCAGGCGGCAGCAGCTGCTGGTGCCGTCAATGATCTTATCAGGGGCACCATGGTCCACAGGAGAAGACCAGCGCGAAAGACATCATACGGCTCACGCGGCATGTTGTATGGATATAACCAGGAGATGGCCAGCAGCTGCGCGCCAATACGGGCCATGTGGCGGGGCTGGACGGGATCGGCATCGGCCCTTGCCCGCAGCCGGCGCTCCGCAATTTCTAGCAAATTGATCCTTCCCGGTGCCGGGCCCATCTGTGGCTCCGGCTCCGGCTCCGGCTCCGTCCCCGCTTCCGCGCCGCCGCCAGTGGCAATCAAACTCTCTGGCCGTCCCGCCTACTGGCTTGCCCCGCCGAAGTCAAAGGGACCTGTTCTCCGGTCACCAAAGATCGTCTACCTTTGCTGGCTGTGGCTCTCTGTCGCACTTCCATATTGATCCGAGTGTCAGTAGTAGCGTCATCTTGGACAAGCGCCACAATGACAAGTATTTAGAGGGTCGGAAGTGAGCTATTTGGAACAGGCAAGCCGCCCCCAGCCTGACCTACATCGACATGACCCAAGTTGCTACGGAATAAGTCCCCGCCTGTTTGCCATGGACGCCCAACCCCCGACCAACCACGCCGTCGTCTTCTTCGACGGCTTCCAGGCCCTGGACGCCTTTGGTCCGCTCGACGTTTTAAACCTGCTCTCTCTCAAGGCCCAGCACAGGATCTCACTTTCCGTCCTCCGCCCCCAGGAAGGCGCAGTGCCGACGCTCGCGCCGGGATTGGGCCTGACCATCGGCCAGTCGGTCCTGCCAACGCACTCGTTTGCCAATGCTCCGCCCGAAATCGAGGTCCTCCTGGTCCCAGGGGCGCTGGGAACGCGTGACACAAAGGCCACGCAGCCGGTCGTCGATCTTGTCCGGAAAATATTCCCCAAGCTGCGCTTCCTGCTGACCGTGTGCACCGGGGCGGCGCTCGCAGCAAGGACGGGAGTCCTGAGCAGCAAGAGGGCCACGTCGAACAAGCTCGCCCTCGAATGGGTCGTCTCACAGGATCCCGGCAACGACGTGCGGTGGGTGCGACGCGCACGATGGGTGCAGGACGGCAACGTGTGGACGGCGTCGGGCGTGTCGGCCGGCATGGACATGATGTATGCCTTTGTGGCCGCGCACTATGGCGAAGACGTTGCTGCCAGTATTGCGGCGACGGCTGAGTACACTCGCAATACACACCCGACCAACGACCCGTTCTCGTTCTGAAGAGGACAATGGGTTGGGTTGTGCATCTAGCCGAGTTGAATGGCTTGTGCAGAAAGCCTCGCCAGAAGTGGGATTACCCTTTTATACGTAGTACATAGTACATTATATTCCGTAGTCTCTATGATAAATATTGCATGTATGTAAGTTTAACCAGAGTTTCTACATCAAATCTTGACCCGGCAACTACCAGCCGTCGCGTGTCTAATGTCTGAAACTGGCCGCTTTTCACGACGGTGTAAACCGTGGCTAAATTGGCTCCATCGAACATCAAAGTGAGGGGGAAGAACTGCCTCGTTGCACAAGAGGCGAACCGGAAGCAGTTCGCGCGGAAAAGTCTCAAGGAATGAGGTGAGCTAACAGCGAAATATACAAAGGCAATAACACGGTTGGAGTGAAAAGAGACATATCAAGACGCACCCCCTGACAACTCGAGCTTGGGCCACGAGGCCTTTTGTTCCTCGTTCCTCACGGCACATAGCTTATAATATCTTCCAATCATATTCCCTACATTCGGAGTTCCGTGTGGAGGGGGGCAAGCCGAGACAGGCAACACAACATGCCCGATGAGCAGGGTGATATCGTCAGAAACGGCCTGTCCTCTAATGGAAATGGTTGGGCTGAGTCTAACATCAGCTTAGCAGTATCCCAATCTCGTCTTTTCTTGAAAGACACATGGTATCTTCTGCTCGGTTGCAAAACGTAACTCATCCTGCTTAGATCCCCAAGCCTTTCCCTTTCCAAACGTAAAATATCACGCAAGACATGGCCAGCAGTCACACTCCTACCATCAATGGCGACATCAACGGAAAGGCCGGCAAACACGCTGCCGCTGTCTCGATCACAGCAGTGGACAGGGTAACTCTCACGATTAATCATCTCACGATCAACGGCCTGCTCTCGCAGAAGCAGGAGCAGCAGGAGCACGGATCCGCCGCCAGCTTCCGCAACATCATGTTCGCCGAGATTCCAGGTCGCTGGCACGAGGCAAGGCTGCTAGACGTGCAATCTCAAAAGGGCTTTATGGGACGCGACCAACTGGGGGCCGCGGCCGCTCCAGACTGTCGACACGATGCCCGCAATGACGGGCCATTTGTGTCCCCGGCTGTCGGTTTATAATGCCATGTCCGAATTCGAATGCCTGAACCTCAACGTCTACACCCCAGTCACTGCATTGCAGGACGCTGCGAGGAACGACCCGGAGTTGCTGCCGGTCATTGTCTGGATTCACGGGGGTTCCTTTGAATGGGGCGACGGGAGCTGCGAATGCGGTAAGTACATTGGAGAAAGGTCTTCGAACCCCGTAAAATACGGGGAAATTCTCAAGGGGAGTCCTACAGCATCCTTTTTTTCTTCGCTGACAAGAAACACGCTGACTGGCCGGACATTCCAGACGGGCAGTATCTCGTGAACCGCTCGATACAGACGTCCCGGCCCGTGCTGATGGTCAGCATCAACTACCGACTGGGGATGCTGGGCTTCTTTACGTCCAAGGAACTGCGTCAGGAAGCCCGCGATCGTGGTGAGGCCGGGTGCAGCAATCTCGGGCTTCACGACCAGAGGCTGGCACTCCAATGGGTACGTAACACCAGCCCGAACTCACAGCACCTACTCGCCACGTACCAGCGTAGCTGCATTCTTCTAACATGGGGCTCCCGATACTCGAACATGTCCACAACAACATCCATTTCTTTGGCGGCGATGCGTCGCGTATCCTGCTGGCTGGGGAGTCGGCCAGGGCAATCTCCGTCCTCGCCCACCTCAGGGGCAAAGTACCCATGGCAACATCTGCGCTGCTCATGTCCCCTGCCATGATAGGCCCGAAGCCCTTTGCCGAATCCCAGCGTACATTTGACAAGGTGTGCGGGACCCTGGGCGTCGCAGGACAGGAGATGTCGGCCAGCGAGAAGCTGGCGGCGCTGCGGCGTCTCTCCTGTGAGTAGTCGCACGAGCTCGGCGCCAACAGACTGGAGTCTATCTGTGCGACGATCCCGTCTTTTTCCAAGACTGGTCCGGGCAAAGATTTGAAGAGGTGCCGACCTTTCCTCACTGGATCATGCGCGTTGTGGTGGGCGAGCTGGGCGAGGAGATGGGCGTCAGTGGGTCATCACTAGGGCAACGTTGCCGCCCGCCGAGCTATTAAAGACCTGGAAACAGCTGTATGGAGACCCAGTAGTATGCTTCTGAAGTGTTTGCGCATATAATGTGGCCGGAGATGAGGCCGTTGGAGTTGGGAGCCAGCGCTTCGCCCAATCCCTCGTTGCGTACGTCGGCGATGCCTTGTTCAGCAAGGCCGTCCGCTCCATTGCCGAGACGCACTTGAGCTTTCGAAATGCCAGCCAGAGCGCACAGCCTCAGGTCCATCTCTATCGCTTCGATCAGCCCGACCTCGTGGCCGAGGGCGAGCCGCATCGAGGCCGTGCCTACCACTCCCTCGACAACAGCTTCCTCTTCTATTTCCCTGCCGTGGCGGGAGACAAAGCCCCAGAGCAAATGCGTACCACGGCGGACGAATTCAGCGGCGCGGCGCTTCGTCTGGCCCACGGGGATGAGCTGTGGGAGCCTCTCGGCAAAGAGAGCACCAACAAATTCGCCATCTTTTCAGGCGACGGGATGCAGGTGGTTCCTCAGACTCCACCAATTTGGGCGCGTCTTGTAGATACTCCTGAAAGGCTGGAGCAGCTTTTGTTGGGTAAGGAGCTCTTGTGGAAGACGGCGACAATTGCCACAGGCAAGTCTGGTGAGTCGTAGTCAGATGTACACCGGCCAACCTAAAGGTCAGGGCATGTGTGATTTGACTGTGTGAGTAGAACTGCGTTGAGACTTGGGAAATAGTGCGAGAGGACAAATCAGTGCATAGTCACAAGAACATTACTGCGTGTGCGCAGCACCCATGGAACTCCGATTCGTGTTGGCATACTCTCGTCATCAGTTTCGGCATAGCCGATCATTGCTTGCCTCACACTTGATTCATTCCCATTGCTCCTCTCTAAGCATGTTTTAGGGTCCATTATGAGGAAACGTCCCAAGGTTTGACTCTTGTTAGCTTGGCTCGGAGCGGTGACCAGCTGTCCTATAGCTGCACTTACAGAGCCCCAACGCGCAACACGCCGTGTTTGGAAGTCAGTGTCAGAATAGTAAAGCAATACGCCAGAATTCAGGTTTTCTTTCTGTCTGAGGAGGATCAAATTACCAACGTAATTGCTACTTCTGTTGGTGCTGGGCGGTTCAGCTACACTAAAGACTAGTCAAAGACATATTGTATGGTCTCGTCAGACAATATATGGGCAAGAAAAGGGTCATAAATACCAAGGGGAAAACTAACCACAGCGAACAACTACATTGGAGTTATTCTTCTTGCTCACAGTTAGCTGTTACACGTGCTATTGCTACAATGTTACGGTTAAGTGTCTTCACCTCTGTCGTTTCAAGTCGGCATTGACCACCAAAGTCGTCGCATTGGCCATGCATATTACGATTGTTGTTGGTGATCCAGTCAAATGTCAAACATCAGGCATTCGGCCTGTGCTTTGAAGCACTGCCATAGAGTGCCACACGGAGTTCCGCGTGTAACGCGTTCGTACCGCTTTCGTACAGCCAACTTCCAGAAATCAACGGCCTCAAGTTGGTGAAACACAAGAATTGCATTACTTGTGTAATTTTTCCGCTCCTCTCCTCTTCACACCCATTTCTTTATAACTGAAAAAAGGGAAGCGTTCACACAGGGAGCTCGAAGCAAAAACTGAGGAGCGTAGGACAGTTAACAGCAAACGCGTTTCAGTGATTTGTCTCCCTCCATGAAAATGACCCCAGCCACGACTCCAGACAGCGTCGTTGAATGGCGCCGCAGCAATTGGACAACATTTGGCTACTGTCTCATCGTGTCCCTGGGGGCCATCCTTTTCGGCCTCGACACGGCCACGATATCCGGCGTCATCATGATCAACAAGTTCCAGGAGGACTTTGGCGACATGGGTCCAATCACGGGCGCCTTTTCCATCTCAGCCGGCGGCCAGACACTCCTATACGGACTCTTATTGAACGGGGCCATTCTTGCCAGCATGGTGTCCGGCCCGATAGAGACAAGGTACGGGCGCAGGGCTGGACTGTATTGTTGTGCCGGGACGTCTCTACTAGGCCCGGCTGTGCAAGTCGTGTCTCCGAATATCGGCATTCACGCGTTCGAACGCGTCATTACCGGCGCTGGTATCGGGTTTGCCGCCAACTTCTGTGGCACTTACTGGAGCGAGATTTGCATGGCCAGACACAGGGGTCATGTCATGTCAGTAGCTGCAGAGGGAGGGCACCCCCCCGTGTTCATGAAAACTGCAACTAACACTTGGGCCCCGGTTTGTGGTCTTTTAGCATGATGTATCAAGGCTTCATCAACGCTGCTGCGTTTGCAGGCGCCGGCATTATCCAGGGCGTCCACAATCTCAACAACAAGTGGGCATGGAGAACTCCTCTAGTGGTCATGATGAGTGCCCCATTGTTAATGCTCTTGCTCATCCCTTTGCTGCCAGAGACTCCCAGTAAGTTCCGTCTCTCCATTTACAACTCAGAGTATCGCACGTCTCCCGCAAAAGAGTGGCTTGGAGGCTGACGCTGTCCACCTTTTTCCCAGGATGGTATGTCACCAGGGGTCGCTATCAGGAAGCTCGCGAGTCTCTCGGAAAGGTACGTGGCACGACATGGCCGCCTGCCGAGCTGGACCGTGAGATTGACGACATCACGGCCATGTTTGAGCTGGAGCGCAGTCTCGAGGGCTCGAGGGCACGAGGGCTCGACAACATACCGAGACTGCTTCCGCAAAACTGACGCGAGACGCACTCTGATCATCCTGATATTTGTTCTGGCGCAGGCTTTCACTGGCATACCTTTCATTGCAGGGTACAGTATGCTGTCTCCCTGGAGCCGGTGCTGGCCGTCAAAAGTTGCGCCACTTATCCTTTCCCGGGGAACCCATCATCTCCTTCCAGTGTCTAAAAACTAGAAAGCCGTCTTGCTGATAGGTCGAACGAGGACACAGGTATGGCACGCTTTCTTCGCGCTCTCGGGCATCAAAGAGCCGTTTCTGGCGGTAGTCATCACCAGTGTCTGCGGCCTCGCGGATCGATGGCAGCGTTCCCGCTGGTTGGCATGTTTGGACGGCGCCAGCTCCTCCTGACGGGCAGCATCTCCTGCGGGCTGTGTATGCTCCTGTTCGCCGTGGTCGGCACCGCCAAGACCAACAGCGTCGTGGCCGCCAACATTCTCGTAGCGTGCGTGTGCGTGTATCTGTTTGCGTACGGAGCAACCTGGGGGCCTCTCCCAATCGCCGTCATTACGGAAATCCTCCCGAACGGCCTGCGTTCTAAAAGCATGTCAATGGCCACTTCACTCGACTGGCTGGCCTCCATGCTCATCACTGCGGCACTCCTTACCTTGTGAATCCCCAGTATGCCAACATTGGCGCTAAGCTCGGCTTCATCTTCGGTGCCAGTCTCATCGCAGGCGCTGTTTGGCTCTACTTTGAGCTCCCCGAGACCCAGGATCGTACCTTGGAGGAAATCGACGAGATTTTTCTTAATGTGAGTTCCACAGGCCCTGTTCCTGTTTCGTGTCGTCGGCTACCCCCTATCCCATGTGATTATTGTTTTGTGCTTTATGCTCTTGCTCAAGCATTCCCGCCACAGCATCTTTCCGCAAGAAAATTGAAACGCTACGTCTGCACCGGCCAAATCAGAGATGGTAACAAACGGGTGGTGGCCGAGGTCGAGAAAGAACCGTATGACGAGGTGAGGTAACGACCGCCGTATGCCAACGTCCACTTCACGATGGTGCGGCAAGGCTCGCCCCGAGAGGAACTTGGAACATGGTATGTCGTTCATGGAGTTTGGAAGTTTGCCATAGTTCCCACATGCCAGTAGCACAACATTGTGAATCTCCCCACATGTCTGGAGCGAATTGCCTGTGTAAACTATTGGATTCCATTAAATTTTCGCTGCGTGTAAAACATGACATGGAAATGCCACCAATGTCAAGAGGAACAAAAACCTCTGCAAGCAGAAGGCGACGAGTCATGGTCGTACTCTTCTTCGCTTGGCGGCCAGATTCGGGCTGTTGCATAGCTAACTGGCCTACGGTTCACATTGTGCAAAAGTAGTATGTCGAAGGGAGAATTTGGAGCGATCAGGGGCAAACATCCGGATCTCTACAGAACAAGTATTAGACTAAGGCGCCACTTGTCAACGATTAGCGGCCATGGTGTAACGGTCAGCATGGCTGATTTCCATTCAGCCGATTCGGGTTCGACTCCCGATGGCCGCAGTCATTTTTTGGATTTTTTTGCTGTTGTTTTTTTTCTCGCATTGCATTATTATGCTTTTACGTTCTTTGCGTGCCTACATCTTTTTGTAAGGCAACGCAGAATCGGTCTTGTTCCTTTAAACAATGAGTAAATTTGTTTCCCGCGCTGTGTCAACGGTTTTGTGCCGCACCCACATGCCGTCCTTGGTCCATCTCCCAAGAAACCTTCTTCGCAACTAGGATTACGACTTGGGAACCGAAGCTTCATCCAGCTGTATACAGATGCTAATGTGTTTACAATGGGGTTACCAAACCCGTCATTTGTGGACGAGCTTCAAATCCGAATGAACCCTCGAGCAATTTCTTATCAGTAACGATATTAAACCCAAGAAAACGCCATCCATCACTTGATCAACAATCACATTGTCCAACCCATGCAGCTTCAGTCCGAGATACAAATATACTCCCGCGGCCGCTTGCTCTCGCCGTGTCCGTCATCCTCAGCTACCGTTTCCGTTTCGGACCTTGCGCCATCCTCGTCATCCGAGATGAAAACAACATGCTCATCATTGACCACCTTTTCATCTTCCTTGTCCCTTTCAACGACCTTGTCCTCTTTGTCTTTCAAGTCTTCGCCGTCCTCATCCTCGTCTTCCGTCTCCGTCTCGCCGCTATACTCATCACATGTTAAGTACGTGAAACCCGTCTCGGCGTAATGTTGACCAGCTGCAGCTCCATCAGCTCTGCAATTCAAATGCCGCGCGCGACACTCACCCCAGACTGGAAACTTGTTCAGCTCCCCCCAGTCGCCATGCTCGTACAGCACTGCTGCCTCGTCGAATCTACCAGTCGGGATGTGAATCTCGCGTCTGACCCCAGAGCCATCGGTGTAATTCATCTTGTTGGGCTGCATGACAACCCGGTAGTGCCTATGTGGTTGTGGACGCTCGCTGGGTTCGGCCATGGCGACATGTTTCAGTTTAGTCGTAGATGTTCCAACTGGCGAAGACGAGTCTGGAATCGCAGGCCAAGTGCAGTACATCATATGAGGGCAAAGGGCTCAACTGGTTGCCACAATGCCCAAGTCGTCTTACCGTGTTGCCGTCTATCACAATGTCAACCTTTCGGGGGAGACGACTGTTGATTTTTGCGAGCTGACGAGGTCATTTTGATTTGGCTGCCCTGCATTTGGGTGGCACAAGTCAGCAGACCACACCAACCGTGTCGATGACCAGTACAACTCTCCGTAGGTAAGCAGTTGCTTCGGATAGGTTCGACTCATCGTCACGAACTTGACAAGTACGTACATACGTCACAAACGCGAGTTAAGGAGAAGAAAACTCCTCACAAGAGTAGACATCAACCAATCTCGGATACCCAAGTTACGGATACACGGCTGGCTTGGACAAGTTCACAACACGCAGTATAAGAGATAAGTGGGTAGCATGCAGAGTCGATATCATGTATTAGGATATTATATAATTATTGTCATTCGAATACAAATCCCACATCGCCGGCATGCTCATCATGTTAGAAAAAGACCTTACAGCAAGGCAATGGCACCCAGGGCAAGGAGGACCTTGGCAGGGGCCATGGCACCAGCACCGGCGGTAACAGGGGGGTTGGTAGAGTTGCCAGAGGGCTTGGCGCCGGTGACAGTAGGGGCAGGAGGAGCAGGCTTAGTACCGGAGCAAGTGCTCTTGCAAGCCTCGTTGTTGGAGAAGCATGGGGACAAGTTGGCACCAGGCTCGCCGCGGCACTTGTCGTATGCAGTGCTGCAGTTGTCGAGGCAGCCGTTGCCGCCGGCAGGCTGGCTAGGGGAGGCGGGCTTGGAGGGAGCGGCAGTGGCACCGGGACCGGTAGGAACGACGACGCCGGCGGTGGTGCTGACGCCGGGCGTGGAGGAGCAGGCGTTGGGGGTGACGAAGCCGTTGCCCTGGAAGGGGTTGTATCCCAGGCAAGCGGCGTACTTGGAGGCGCAGGTGGACTGGTTGGCTCCGGGCTCCCCGCGGCACTGGTTGTAGGCGTCGGTGCACTTCTTGGCGCACTCGTCGCCGCCAGGAGTGCCGGTGGGAACGGCGGTGGGCTGGACGGTCTTGCTGATGGTGCAGGGGCAGTCGGTGATGGTCAGGGTGGTGGCAGAGGTGACGGTGTAGGTCTTGGTGCCCTGGGTGAGGACCGTGGGAGCAGGGCAGTAGGTGGTCAGGGCAGTGACCACCTCGGTGGTGTAGACGACGTGAGGCGTGGCCGTGGTGTTGTGGAAGTCGCCGGCGATGGCGGAAGCAGTGGCCACGGCAGAGCCGAGCACAACCATGCGAAGGGAGCTCATTTTGTTGGTGGTGGTTTTTGGCGTGTTGCTGTATGTAGAACGAGGGACAGTGGTTGTAACCTAGCGAAGGGAAGAAGGCTCAAGTGCGTTTACCGGAGAGTCTGATGGTTGAGTCTTGTTGTCGGATCATCGGGGAGGGCGGCCAAAGGGGCTTCTTTATACCACCCTTCATGTTCGTGTTTTGCCCCTTAGGCGGGGAACAGACCCAGAATGGGGGGGGGGGGGGGGGGGGGGGGGGGAACAGGAGTCTGTACGAACGGAGTCGTACATGAAAACAACAGCCGTCATGGCACGAGTGGCGAGGCCGAGTTCCTGGTTGTACTACGTACCTGCATAGCTCGGATCGAATTAGCATCGAGGGCCTCACGATACTAGTCCCACTATACGGAGGGAAGCCAGAACCGGGAAAACGGAACTTGTCCATATCGAGCAGCACAGCAGGGTTCTTCCCCCCCGAGTGTGGTTGCTGACCGTGTACTTGCCAAGCCATCAGGTCATGCTCAGCCCAATAAGCACAGCGTGCTTGAATGCGGTTCCTGAGCCTTCATGTGGGTTCCTGGTAGCACAACGTTCTAGTTCTTTGGGCACAAGTGGGTGGGTATAAAAAGGAGGTTTAGTCCGTACTACTACTAGTACCAGGCTCGTATCCGGAAATTGGGTCTAGTAACGATTTTGAGTTTTTCGCAGCCTAGCAGGGCGATGAGCTAGTTATTACTCCGGAGAGTCAATGCGGACTTGGCTCCTCTCGGTCGGCATTGTGGCGAGACGAGTACGGAGTAACTGCTTGTTCGGCGTGATGACTGTCTGCAATCAAACGGTTTGGCCAAACATGCTGCTATCCTGGCATTCAAGCTGCCAGTTTGCCGATCGAGATCGCGATGCGTCGTAGCTACTCCGTACAGTCTACAGAGCAGCACTAGCACTAGATCACCAACTAAACGTACGAACTCTGATATATGACGTCGAATGGAGCTGTGTGGTGGAGACGACGCTCGCGAGATGCATCCACACAAGGCCCTCTCGTGCCTGACAAACATGTCCGGAACACGAACGGTCGGCGTGACGGCGCAATTCCAGGATACGGACAAGTTCATCCCAAATGCTCAAGTACCACAAGGCTGTCTCACGACACGTTTCTGCCGCCGATTAGAGTTTCCGAGCCAGATATCACAGATGATGCACGCTTCCCGTGTGATAACGGTGTGATACCGCAGCTCTTCGGCCAGTCGGATCGCGCCGTCGCCTGCTCCGTTTCAGCAGAGCAAAAAAGGAATTCAAACTCGTCCCTCCCTGGCTCCCACAGCCACTGCCGCCGCGGACCGTGGAATGCCAGCCAAAGAGAGTACTCCGTACATACACCAGCATTGCTCATCTCCACTAAATTAGTAAATCTAATCTCCTGCCAACAGGACGGGCTGGACGGCAACATGCCTCGGTCTGCGCCCGATAACGCCGTTCCAGCCGTGAGCACGCCCGGCGAGGCACACTCCTGCGAATAGCAACACGGCGCGTGTTGGCGGGTGCAGCCCAGAGTGACGACTTCACAATGAATTGTCCTGTTTCTTTTGTGACAATGACTGCGGCCAGAGCAAGACACACACGAGATGTTGTTCTTGGCTTGTACTCCCGAGTGTGATTATCCCTCCTCCCTTGCCGTTCACTTTTTGGAAAAGTACGCCTACGGAATATTCCTTTGACAAGAACATGGTCACCCATGTCTGCTTTAAAGTGGCGAGTTGAGAGGCAATCAATGCCGCTTTGCATTGATTTGTTTATTACTACCTGCTCGTTTAGTATTTATTAAAGTGGGTCGGGTTAGGGTTGGGCGTGGAGTAGTCTCGCGACATTGTCGTTGAACAGGGATAACAGGTGGATATTCTCCCGTAAAAAATGTTTCATAGTGACATTTCAAACGGAGAGGAATGTCCATGTGCATAATATAACTCATACATAAGTACCCCGTAATATTCTCATTTACTAGCAGTTACGTGCGAGAGCAGTCGCGAGTCGGGCATTCCAACCTCCCAAGTCAAGCTAAAGGCTCGACTAAGAGCGCTAGGCGCGAGGAAACAAGGATAAGGACAAGGAGACTGCACATGCTATGAAGATTGCACCGCGTCGTTTACTTGCCCACGATCGTGTACACGAGCAGCTGGGTCTCAGATGAGAGCAGATCCGTAGTTGTCGTGTAATGTGACTCAACCGAGGCTTCGCATCTATCAAGCTTGCCTTTGCGCTTGACCACAGGACTCACAAACTATTATCTCCCTGGCCGGAGAAATCAACAATCTTCCAATGCAAAAGCGCCAATAAATTCCTCCCACTCTGCCTGTTGGCCGCCAGACCATAAGGTAAGTCCTTTGAAGGAGGCGGAATCAGCGTCAGATACGGTCTCGCACTTTGCATGTCGCCGAACCCATTGGATACCTGCACTGGGGCAACGGGTCAAACCTGGCTGCAGGTGTTATTTTTAAGATTCATGCTGACGGCATAGGATCTGGGCCTGGACTTTTTGGAACAAGAGCAGCAGCCGTGTATAAATGGCTGCGATACACGACTTGACGAACGAGGCACCCCGCCTTACACCTGACTTCTGTAGTCGAGTCTGGCTATCATGTTGAAATAGTTATGCAGCGGTGCAGACCTATAAGGAGTGTTGCCGTCGCTTTCTGCCTTGGTTGCGCCAGAACTTCAGGTAACATGCCAGCTCAGCAATACACTATGTAAAGATAATCCACAATGCCCTGCAATTTGTAATGTTCCAGTTGCCACTGCTTTGGCCTAGGCAGTTAGATTGAAACGAGGAGGCGTCACTTCTATATTCATGGAAATGGGTTCAGCCATCACGTATGACAACTATACTGGCTGCCGTAGTCAAGGCTAGGAGACATTTTTGAAATACATACTACCAACTCCGCAAAACCTAGTCATATAAACCTTGTCAAAATAGAAGAAAGAGCTCGAGACTGGCGTCGGCTCTGACTAGTTCAAAATAGAGTGGGAGCTGTCACCAGTCTTGCCTTTCGATAATTCGTTACTACTAACCTGTACCAAAAATCCATGTCATAACGTCGTTTCTTGATCCCAATGCCGCTCGACAACATTTTGCACTTTATTGACCGACAAAAGGTTACTGGAAGAGTCTAAAAGCCGATACAGACAGATAGAAACGGAAATGTATGCTGATTCCTGGCTGATTGACGCCCAAGGCTGTGGACCAGTCGGCTCACAGACGGTAGGTTAGTATACTTGTGCGGCGGTGAGGGAGGAGAAAGTATGGACTTGGTTGCGGAGAATAAAACAAAAGCCAAAGATGCAGCAGTGATGGAGTGTTGAGATGAAGGGAGATGTAATTGCTGTGAGCGTGGACTCTGTACAGAAGTAAAGAGTGGTTAGGGTTAGGGTTATATGTGGTTGGTCTGGGGAGTACGAGTGGGGCGACTTGACTTCTCATCTTGCATCCGCTTCCAACTCCAGATCTACCACTCCCACCATCTCGTCATCGCCCACCATGGCCAACGAAGCCCCCCGGCCGAAGCTCCTCTGGAACTCCGACAATGTCAAAGATGTCGCCGAATCCGTTGGCATCAGCTCGCTCAACGACGAAGCCCTCAAGGCACTGACGCAGGACGTCGAGTATCGCATCGGCCAAGTCATTATCGAGGCGCTCCGCCTGATGCGCGCCGCTCGCAGAACGACCCTCACCGTCAACGACGTCTCCCTCGCACTCAAGGTCCTCGATGTTGAGCCTCTCTACGGATATGATTCCACACGACCGCTTCGCTACGGCGAGGCGAGCCTTGGTCCCGGCCAACCGCTATTCTACATTGAAGACGAAGAGGTCGATTTTGAAAAGCTCATCAACGCGCCGTTACCCAAAGTTCCTCGTGACATGAACTTTACAGGTACGCTGCCCGTTATCACCATCACTTGGATGTCGCTAACCTCTTTTATTTTATATAAAAAAACAGCCCACTGGCTCGCAATTGAAGGCGTCCAACCATCAATACCCCAGAACCCAACGACGGCCGAATCTCGCTCCCAAGAGCTGCTTCCCAAAGGCCCTGGCGCAAATCCTGCCCTCGCTGCCCTGGCCGGAAACGACAACGTCGCCGTCAAACCCTCCGTCAAACATATTGTCAGCAAAGAGCTCATACTGTACTTTGACAAGATCCAGGCCGCCATCCTCGACGACAACCCTGACGAAGAAGTCGTCCGCCTGCGCCAAGCGGCACTGGGCTCTGTACGTGACGACCCGGGTCTGCACCAGCTTGTCCCGTACTTTATCAACTTCATCATGGACAGAGTGACGCACCACCTCGACGACACGTTTACACTCCGGCAAATGATGGAGCTGACGAATGCCCTCATCGAAAACAAGAGCCTCTTCTTAGACCCATACGCCTCCTCGCTGTCCGCCCCAGCATTGACGTGCCTGATGGCCCGGAAGCTAGGCACAGATGACGGCGTGGACGCCATGAAGGACCAGTACGATTTGCGACAGCTGGCTGCGTCGTTGGTGGGACGAATCGCCCGCAAGTACTCGGCCTCCAATACCCTGCTGCGTCCAAAGCTCACGCGCACGTGTCTCAAGTACTTCCTGGATCCCACGAAGCCGCCTGCCGTTCTGTACGGAGCCATCTACGGACTACTGGAAGCTGGTGGCCCCGAAGCCATTCGCGTGCTGGTGCTCCGCAACATGAAGACGTTTGACTCGGCCATTCTACAGCCGATGAAGGAGAGGTCCGAGGGCAGCATTGAATACGAGATGCTGGTGCAGGGTCTCGTGCAAGCAGTTGCATCGCTGGCGCAGCGCGGTGAACTCGGCGTTCCGAATGGGATCAATGGTACTGCGTCAGACTCTGAGCTCTCCGAGTTGAGTGAGTTTATTGGACCAATCGTGGGGGGAAAGATTGCGGCCGCAGGTAACCGTGCTTTGGTGAGGACCATCCTCGACGCTCGATCACTGGCATAAAAGGGATTTTGCAGGGGAGGGGCGGGGGAAAAGGGCTTGGAGGAATCGGCGAAATTGGCGTTTGGGAGCGATGTCAAAATTGGCTTTGATTTCACACGGGCTTCAGGGACAACTCTGACCAACTTGGGTACTCCGTAGACAAATCGGAAACCAAAAAAAGAAAACTAATGAAAGAACCCGCCGTACGGCTGATATTCTACACAATGTGCACTAACACAAAAGCGCACACTTGTCTGTCCACCACTGCCCAACAAAACCATGCCAACCTCCCCGCATAATACAATTCATGATTTCTGTTTTTTTATCTTTGCCCCTGCCAGAATTGACATCCCCCTTTCCACCTATTCACAGCCCGAAAGCCAAATACAGTCCACTCAGGATACTCGACGTCCAAAGCGCCATCTCGCCCCTCTTAATGCTCGGCTTGGCGAAGCCCTTGCCCAGATCGAACCACAGGTGCCTCAGCCCGTTGATGAAGTGGTACGCAAACGGGAATCCGAGCAGGAACTTGACGCCGCCCTTGACGGCAAACGGCAGCGCGGCAAACGCCGACGCGAGGCTCGCCGTCTCCAGGTGCCACCCCAGCAGCGGCGCGGCCAGGTACGCGCTGAAGTAGACGTACGCCGCGCCCGACAGCGTGCAGCCCGTGATGCGCGTCCACGCCGAGTGGCCCAGCCACGTCTGCTCAATCTTGTAGATGCCCAGGTTGGGCGACACGGGCCGCTGCAGCCGCTGCTTCACGAGGATCTGGTGCCCGTCGTCCTGGGAGATTTTGGCCGTCGCCACGGGGCTTTTTGGCCAAAAAAAAAACACAAGAGTCAGCCCTTTACTTCCCCCGCCCCCAAATTTATATCTTCACAAAATCGTCATGGTGTCAACGTACCGAGCCTGCACGCCAGCAGCGATGGCTACCTTGGGCATTTGGGCGAAAACGCCGGGCCGCGCGCCTGATGTACAATTAGCCCACTGTACACCTACTTGCCACCGTTGGGGGGGTAATGTTACCTCTGCGCAGGGCGGCTACGCCAGCCCGCTGAGCAATCATGTTGTCGATTTCGAGATTACTTTTGGTGTTTTCCTGTTATCGGCGGGGACGAAAGCGAGGGTTGAAGAATCACGGTGGTTGCTGGCCGTCGGGAACGGAGCTTGCTTGGACGGGCAACTTCGGTTCCTCGGTCCAAAGCGCCAATCAGGGTGCGCCAATTCCTCATCTGCGGGACACGTGATCCGACTCGCCTATATGGGTCACGTGCAGGAAATTCCAACTGGTAGTTCTGTGGTGCTGTGGTCGATGGGTTCCTTTTGTTTTCCCCTCTCCTTTCCTCTCTCCAGATAGTCACGAATGCTCGCTGCGCGCCGTCTTTGCTGGAGATGGGACGGCGTGGCTGCACGGTCTTTGGACCGAGGGGGCTTTCGGAGAGGGAATTTGATCCGTCGTTAATCTCGGCACCGGGTTTTTAAGCTGTCTTGGTGCCGTTTCATTTTGAGATCTACATTTCGTGGTGTCGTGATTTTTCTTCTTTTTATAACATGGGCGTGCTCAAGATGCTTATTGGTGGTGTGACGTTGACAGCACGCTTGTGAGACATGCTTTTTTTCCTTCTTACGAATTTGGATAGCGTACTGTGATGGCTGAACGACGGTGGCTGAATAGCCCGCGTGATGCCTTTTCCAAAGTTCACTTGCTGGCGTTGAATCACGTCGAATTGCACAACCATATCCTGCAAACAGTTTTATACTTCGAGAAGCGACTACTAGTAATGCCAATCCGGACGTCCGCAGACGCCTGTAGTAGAGTGTTTTCCAATCGTGGTATTGTACATGCACCCGCGAGTGTCACCCGTCTTGACCCGATACGCCTCGTAGGAGGGGAGACGTTTTCCCCCATTCCCTCTTTGTTGCGCCCAAGAAACCAAGCCGCCTTTTAAATCATGTCATATTTTTCGAAACAATGAAAGCCCCCCTTCGACCCCTACCATGCACCTCTATCGAAATTGTCCCGAGTTTATATTATTAGAATTGTCGCCCATCAAGCTGCCATCGGTTGCGGCAGGGAACCCGCCGTATCCAAACATACCCACCGAAAGCTGTTCCTGGGGATTCATCATGTCTCCAAACATGTCCCAATTGACGCTGGACATGTCGAGAAGGCCTCCCAGGAAGGGATCTACATTTGCACCCTGTTGCTGCTGCTGCACAAGATTTTGCTGCGGCATCTTTGGGGTTTGCGTGCTTTGAAATAGTGCAGCGGATTGCCGTTGAGCGTCGTTTTGGCTGAATATGGGAGGGGTTGCTCCGGATAGCTGTATTGAGGATCGGGAGTCGTATGAGGGTAGAAGATCCCGCAGTCGCTGGATGAACTGCGGTGTTTCTAAATGACGACCGGCTTGCATAAAGGCCTGCTCACGCAGCTTCCACCCCTTCAAAGTAATTTGTGCCTGGACGGAATATTGCTTCTGCGACATGTCAAATAGTTCGGTGTGGTAACCGTAAAGCCGCTCGACGCCCGCCCAGCCTCGATCCGCCAAGCTGCCGGTAGGCCGTTGGCACAACTGCCCAGTCATGACGGCAAACACGTCCAGCTGAAAATATGACTTGACAAACCAGAGAAACCCGCACTCAGCCATGGGTTGATATTGATCCAGTCTCTGTTCAGTTCCCAGGACAAAAATCTTGAACAGATTGTCTTTGGGACCAAAAATCTCGGTGCCATACTCGGGTTGCTCGTGAATTGGCACCATCATATCTTGGATTCTTCCCAAAAGCATCTGCCGGACGCCTTTAGCAGCGTTGTGGACGTTGCCGGCATTAACGTCGATGTACTTTTGCTCCATGGCCTGGAGTTTTTCGTCGAGCTCTCGACACTGTTGACGGAATTTAGCAAAAATATTTTGATGCATGGCATTTGAGGCGTCCTTATCTGGGCTTAGATCTTGTCCCAGAATGGCAGCCTCAAACGCCTGGCCGCTGTTGTTATTGTCTGTATGCATCTTGAACTTGTAAATTTCATTCATAACCATGACAAACGCCATTTCAGTGGGACCATCGCGAGGTTGTATTTTCTCCGTTGACCCTGGGAAGAGGTCTGCGTCATTGACGTTTTGTGGTGTCTTGGTATCCCAGTGTAGGGGCTGTAGGGACTGGCTGAGGCCAGATAACATGGCATACTTGGAGTCTTGGATGATAATCTGCCACCAAAGGCGGCGGCGCATTTCTGTTTCGTAAGGCTCTAGGCCAAGAATCTTGCCATCACGGTGATATCCCATCTTTTGAGCAATGCGGACAATGGTACCAGTAAGCACCCATGCAGCATGACGATCATACCGGCCTTGCAAGCAATGCTATTCCAAATATTAGTTTTCATTACCAGGTGGCGATTTTTTTGGTAAAGACATACCATGAAATGAACCAGAGCCTGTAAAGCGGTCATGTTGTAGTTCTTCAAAAAGTTGAATCGTATCAAAGCCACCTTTGTTCCAGCCAGGAATTTTTGAATAGCTGACTCCCGGGACATGCCGAGTAGCTGGATGGACTCGGCTTCACTCAAGGAGAGAGCTGCGCTCGTGTAAATAGACAACACAAGTGCTTGCTGGCAATGTTGCAGGCTGGCAATGTTGGTGGCACCTTCCATGACCATTGGTTGGACGGTAGGGACGTGGACCACCTTGAACAGGGGATTCACACGCTCCAAGAAGAGTTGCCACAGTTTGAAGGCATGGATTGGATCTGGGACGAGATCCTCGATGTTGGCAGTGGAAAGGTCTCCAGGAAAAAACAAGTCGGTGTTGTTCTCTGGGGTGAGCTCTTCTGAGCCAAGTATACTTGAGTCCTCGGGATCCTCCGTGTCAACAATGTCTCGCATGGCTTGCAGCTATTCATCAGTCAGCACAAATCAGTTGGCGGAAGGGCTTCGCGGCCGCTATAAGACCAGACTACCAGACGATATGCAGTCGCACAATCAGGCTCTAATTCATAGTACAATGGCAAAAGTCGTACCTCTTCATATACTGTAGCCCAGATATAGCTGTCCATAAACCGAA
Source organism: Metarhizium acridum (assembly GCF_019434415.1). NCBI lineage: Eukaryota > Fungi > Ascomycota > Sordariomycetes > Hypocreales > Clavicipitaceae > Metarhizium > Metarhizium acridum. The sequence continues at coordinate 640,526 of NW_027094041.1, read as the reverse complement.
CACTCCCATCGTCATTGACCATCCGACATGCTGGCTTCCAATTACTTGAATTGTCCGAGCCTAAGGGTGTCGGTTCCGATTTATCCGACCTCACAAGGTCGCTCATTGCTGGTGTCTCGGTCTGTTGCGGCGGCGGCGGCGGCGGCTGCTGGCTTGGAGCAGAGCCATTGGCGTATTGTTTCAGCAGTTCCTCACATCGCGCCAGACGCTCTTGAAGGTCCTGGTTGGGGCGACGTCGTTTACGAGCAGGCGCTGGTGTGCTCGGAACACATGTGACGTTTGCCTAAGGCGCAGTGAGCTTGGAGTTCTTTGCAATATTATGCCTCGTCGAGGTATCCAGGCTCCCAGAAAGCGGGACCCAAGCAAACGGGCGGGATGAAATGGAGAGGATCCCCCCCTCCCCCGAACCTTGCGGCGCGTGCCGTACCTTGATGCAGTTGGAGCATGGCGAGTTGCGATCGCATTTGATTTTCCGATGTTGACAGAGGACGCATGCCAGAATTCGAGCATGCCTCTGTGGCGCCGCCGGCGAAACAGTTGCTGACATGACTGGGCCCGATTCTTCTCACATACCAGACAGAGCTGAGTGCAGTGCTTGGGAGGGGTAACCAAGGGTCGCAGGAGAATATCAATAGAGGCCAAGGACCAGAAACCGGTCTCGCGACGGTTTCTGATACTCTGTATAGTTTGGCACAAAGTAGGTGACACATATGCTGCGTGGAAAAAATTGCAACAACAAGCTGACAGAAGCTGGTTAGAAATCTGACGTGAGTGAAGCCAATCTGAAGGTGTGGCGAGGCGCTAAGGCAAAGGGATCCGATCCATGGGTACTCACTCCGGCTGGAGGACCTGGCTGTGCGGCGTGCGGCTGGGCGCCGCCTTCAGATGTCCGCTGACGACGTTCCAACGGCAACGGCAGGAGCACTAGACTGGTGCAAAAGGCAAGAGCGACCGAGGGACGAGAAGTTGGAGGGTTGGAGGGTTGGGGGTTCAATGTTGAGGGGGAGACGAGCAGCCCAGCAATGTGACGCCGCTACGCACCTCGAGCTCAACCCGACACCAAAATCAGTCACGCCAGTCTTGGGAAAGAAGTTGAAGAGGTCGAGGCTTCACGACGAGGGCTGCTCGCCTTGTAAATGCATCCCGAAGACCAACCAAGGGAATTGTCACATTTCCATGGACAAAAAAGAAACCTTTGGAGACGATTCCGCAAAGAACATGGCAGGACATGAATTCGGCTGCCTACTCACCCTGGAAACACTTGGGCGCTGCCTTGTCCGTACCTTTAATTCGAGATCTCAATCGCATGCTTGGCAACATGTCTCCTCCACCGACGTGGACATTAACGGCGGGGGTCCCCGATATAACAAGGCTTTCCAAGCAACATCAAGGCAAATGGAACCCGGCGACTTTGGTGGATCCATGATATGCCTGCAGCCTCCCAAGCCTCCCATGCCTGCTCCTTTTCCGCTTTGCGTCCATCCGTCAAGCGTTGAATACGTCAGCCATGTAGGTCAGCAACCCGTCGCCATCTTGGAAAGGGCCACGTCAAGGTGAATACTATGGCATCTCGACAGACTTTTGGAATGGACCGGATACCCGTGCCATTGGTTTCCATTTTCTGTGTGAGTTTGCCGGTAGAAGGGAGTGGAGCCTCTGCAATTGAATAATTGAACAACACTTGGTAAATCTGGGGACTGGTCCCATCGCTCACTCGGCCGGTAAATGACAATTTCAACAAAAGGTCACGGTCAAACGACGAGAAAACTCTGCCGGCCTGCAATACTCGCGTCGCATTCGTTGGGATTACAATTGCGCCATAAATGAACAAGATTATTTACCGGGACCTTCTAGAATATCTAAACGACCCTACTACGAATATGGAACTGCGAGAAAATAAAGAACCGCTTGGTCACTCCGTAGAGTCATCGGTCACGCGGCCTGAATGTGGTGGCCGAAGCCAGGAGGTCAATATCCCTCAGCCGCTCGAATGGGCCATCTCGTTCTGTAAAAGCTAGAATGCGACGCATCAACGCCCGACCGTTTGCCTAGTCTTCAACTGAAGCCTGACCGTTCCCTCCTGCTGCGGCCGATGCGCCCGGTCTGGGGAACTGATAGGCGGAGCTTCGTCGGGTATGACTCGACGTCAACATGGGTCTAACGGTCCGTGAATGCCAAGCGCTGTTGGTGCTGCCATCACAACCTTCACGGTCTCAGTCATAATCGACTACGAAATCAGTGACGTTGCAATGGTCCTGCGGTGGACACGGTGTACCCAATGCTAAAACGAGGCTTTGCCCTCGAGAAACGAAATGGCTGCCTCCTTGGGTCCTTGTGCGGAGATGACACCACTTGGCTTATCAACCAGTTGCTGAGTAAAGGAGGCTCCGAGCGCCTTTGGTGGACTTGTTGCGGAGGAGATGGCACGGTAGGGCCAGGAACTCCGCCATCATCTATAGTCTGGCAGAATATATTTACCCACCGACAAGCACACACTACTATGCTATAGTATGTTATAATGTAAAGCGCCATGGCTAGCTAATCTGGCCAAATACGTATTGCCTCTTTTCTCATGGTATTTCTTCCCCGGATGGCATGCCTCCGCCACTTCGAATGGCACCGGACGGGCAGGATTGAGTTGCAAAAGATTGATATGGAATCAGCCTGGGACTAGCATGTCAAGGAATGCTAGGCAAGGGGGTTAAAACCTTATTGCCTTCAAAAAACCTGGTCCCGCTTGCTGCCTGGGCAAGGCATCATCACGACGCATCTTGTTAGAACAGTAGGAGGCGCCAAGCCCTTTTTTTTTTTTTTTTTTTTTTTTTTTTTTTTTTTTTTTGAGACGAGATACGGTTCGGAGTATATCCTTCACCATACGGATATAGCAGGGTGCTGACCCATGTATATATACTCCGTGCCATCTTTGCGTATCATGACTTGGGCAAAATACTTTTGCCGTACGCCTAACCACATCAATTGCCATATTCGTTGTACTTTATTTACGCAGTCTCAAATATACCGATTGTCAGATGACCTGTTTTACAACCACACAACTCGCGAGCTGCCCGGAATAGCACTTGGCTCAACCAACGCCTTCTCTCCTAGGCTACGAAGCTCATCGCAATAGGGAATGAACAGGGTGTATCCCATGGTGAAATTTCTGGTCTAAGCGCCGAGACACAGCAGGCTCGGCTATGACAGCAGCTTGAAAGTGTGCTACCCTTTCCAGTCTGGAATACACCTGAAGCATATCTGGTAGAACCCGCCGACACCTTTTTCTACCGAGAAGGGCCTTGTTTTCCGAGTGGCTAGTTTCATAATCATGGGCAGGTTATGGCAGTCGGTGCAATCATTAAAAGTATGTGGCGCTGGTAAGAGCTTATTTGCCACGACGGGCTCCAATGTTCTCTCGCAAAACAGTAAAGTAGCCTTAAAACCGATCATGTCCGCCGTGGAGTCGTTCCAAAAAAAAAAATAAGAAATAAGGCAAATAGTAATACACCTTAACGCTTACTTTAAATGTATTGTAAAATTTTAATGTGCAAAACGTTAGGAAGCTATGCATAGTGTCTTTAAGACAGGGGGACCACATACATCTCCACGTTAAAGTGTCGTCGATGTCAGGGCCAGTATATTCGGTTACTGGATAATTGATCCTTCATAGGAGTATGGAAGGCCAAATAAGCTAGCTAAATGAGAGTGAGGCATGGCCAGAAAATGTCGCCGTCGCTCTCTCGATTCGTACTATATACAGTAGTGTCGACCATGGACGCCAGTAGTTCCAACTGCTGGCACTAACATATGGGCCAGTGATTGAACTTGGTATCAACTGCCTGCCACTGCGAGGGTCATGTTCACCAGTACCTAGGTATGTACCTCTCGGCATCATTGGGAAAGATGTCTTTTGATTACGATGGCGTTTGGCGCCACGCCATTGATTCGCAGGGCTGGGAATAACTTGGTACCTGAGGGCCGACCTGAGTGCAAGTCTGTCCCGGGACGCAAGATAGCTGTTACAAGGAAGGTCAGCGAGGCATGGAGCCAAAAGCTTAGCGGGGTTTACTCTCCCGATGTGCGGGAGACAATTAGCTGCTGAGATCTTGAGAAACGAGTCGACATGTTTAGACAAACTTGGAGTGGGTGATGCTGCAGTGCTAGGGGACAATATGAATATTTATGGAGATGGCTTGGCAAAATAGAGAGTCGCAGGTTGCCAGTGCAATATGCGTATTCAATGGCATCAATTGGCAAATATCAAGCCTATATCCGGACTTGACGCTCGTGATCCATCAGAGTCGGGCGATGCCTTTACCTCACCCCCCTTTTGCGCATCCACAGCAACGAGGGCCAGTTTGGTCTTCTTCTTCACTGCTCGTCTATGCCCCACGCTCTTTACATGCCTCTCCCATGCCTGCTCCGTCACTAATACCGTCCGACACATATCACACGTTCTCTTAATCGGTGTCTCCTTGGGCCTCAACTCAAGCGCACTGCCAAGGACTTCTCTCGCCGTTTCAGAAACGTCCACCGCCGCTGGCCGTTGCTCCCCTTTCAAAAACAACTCCGTCAGCTTTGCCGCCGGTTCAACTACATTCGTCTGAAACTGAGACACATCCGTGCTATCAACTAGGTACAAACTGCTGACTGCTTCATGACCCTCATCCTGCAAGCGGCGCATTTGTTTAATGCGAATCCATTTCGTTTGATAGTTTGCGTAACGTCTCGTTGCGGTCTTCATGTCTTCCAGGCCAGATCTCTTCAGCTTCTCGATTTCCGTGACATCTGCCCCTGCTTCGAGAGCGTTTAGATATGGTTCGAATTGCTTGTAGCCTATAGACTGCCATATCCCCTTTGTCAAGTCCATTTCTTGGCCCGCGTCTTCGACTTTTTTCTTAAAGCCGTATAGCTCATGGACCTCGTCCAGAAGCCCGGAATTGAGCATCTTGTCACACCGCGTGTCGAGGCGCTCAGTAAGAACTTGCCTGTCGGAATAGACCCAAAACAAGAGCTTTTCCCAGGGTGTGGTGGGGATTTCTCCGCTGGCAGCGGCTGCTCTGCGCGCCTCTTGCTCAGCGTAGAACTGCGAGGCTGGCTTCCCTGTATGCAGGTAGATTTCTAGCGAACGCAGGATTTTGCGGCGGTCGTTGGGGTGCCACCTTTCTGCCATGACGGGATCGCATTTCCGGAGCTCTTCTAGGAGGACCTCTGTTGACTCTTCCAGAATGGGGAATGATGCGGATGGGTCTGTTTGCTGGACCTCATCGAGAATGACGTCGGTGAAGAGAAGAGGGTCGACGTAATATTGTGTTCCGCCCACGAGGATGGGCAGATTTCCCCTGGCGCGAATTTGGCTGATGACTTTGTTGGCTTCGCGCTTGTAATCATCTACGTCCCAGGGGAGGTGGTGAAGGGGGATGTGGCCCAGGAGATGGTGAGGGATGCCTTTTTGCTCGGCTGGGGTGATTTTGTTGGTGATGACGGGGAGGCCATTGTATAGCTGCATGGCGTCCGTATTGATGATTTCTCCTTTGAAGCGGGTTGCGAGCTCTACGGCCAGCTGTATTACAGGACGTTAGGTGTGATTACGAATACGCCATGCTGGTATTGAGACGTGTTATAACTTATGAGTGTGTCGTGTCACTTACGTCTGATTTGCCTGTGCCGGTTGAGCCCAGCACTACCAAGAGTGGTTCGGCCGGAGCTTTGCTACTCGCCATGATTGAAACATTGCGCCGAAAGAGATGACCCAGGCGAGTGAGCATCGGCATCTGAAGCTTCCTAGAGTTCCATTGCAGGAGCTGCGCGTGTAGTGAAAGCTAATATATGACGCCGAGAAGCGCTTTAAACTTGTGTGTGACGAGTTTTCTCCAAATTGCAGAGCAGACTCCCAGTGACCCCACCCACAGTTACACCTAATTGAGTGCCGCCAGGCTAGAGGTTTATAGGTAGTAGCTCCTGCCCAGAACCCGACGATAGATGCAGCTAGGCTCTGGCTGTGGGGTTAGATCACGTGCTGTCCCCCAATAATTTTGGACTGGACACATCTACATTTTGGGACACGAGGTGAAGCCAGATCGCCTACCTCCCTTTCCCTGTGCCATTTCGCCCATCAACTTCTCCTACCCACATATAGGGCTCATTGCCAGCTCGATTTCTTTTCCTCTCCTTTCTCTCCCTGGATGAATTAGTTTCGGTCCTTTTTGTCTTCGTCCTTTGCCCCCTCTGTCCTCGCAACCGCCGCCATGAGTTCCCGTAAGTAGTTGGATAATCCTCCCGTCTTCCCCCTCGCGACACTTTTGCGGCTGGCGGCTTTTGCAAATGGAGCTTGTGAGCTCTCCCAGACCCGATACTCGTGCCTCAGTAAGACCAATTGGCGCGGAATTGGTTTGCGACGACATGATACTAACGCGCTCCATACTTGGACAGTCCGATTTCTTGACTTGGTCAAGCCGTTTGTGCCGTTCCTCCCTGAGGTTCAGCAGCCGGAGACCAAGATCCCCTTCAACCAGAAGATGATGTGGACCGCTCTGACGCTTCTGATATTCTTGGTCATGAGCCAGATGCCCCTGTACGGCATTGTCTCGTCAGACAACTCCGATCCTTTATACTGGCTGCGAATGGTCATGGCCAGTAACCGAGGAACACTGATGGAATTGGGCATCACCCCCATCATTTCTTCTGGCATGGTCTTCCAGCTCCTTGCTGGCACCCACATGATTGATGTCAACCTCGACCTCAAGTCCGACCGCGAGCTTTACCAGACAGCCCAGAAGCTCTTCGCCTTCATCCTGTCCGCTGGTACCGCCACTGTCTACGTCTTCACCGGCCTCTACGGTCCTCCCTCGGACCTTGGCGCCGGCATTGTCTTCCTGTTGATTCTTCAGCTTGTTGTAGCTGGCATGATTGTCATTCTCCTTGATGAGCTTCTCCAGAAGGGCTACGGTCTTGGCAGCGGCATCTCCCTGTTCATCGCCACCAACATTTGCGAATCCATCATGTGGAAGGCCTTCTCCCCTACCACAATCAACACTGGCCGTGGTCCCGAATTCGAGGGGGCCGTCATTGCCCTCTTCCACCTGTTGATGACCTGGCCCAACAAGCAGCGCGCTCTCCAGGAGGCTTTCTACAGACAGAACCTGCCCAACATCATGAATCTCCTGGCTACTATCTTGGTTTTCGTCGCCGTCATCTATCTCCAGGGTTTCCGCGTCGAGATCCCCGTCAAGTCTTCCCGCCAGCGTGGTGCGCGCGGCTCTTACCCCGTCCGCCTGTTCTATACCTCCAACATGCCCATCATGCTGCAGTCCGCTTTGTCCTCCAACGTCTTTTTGATCAGCCAGATGCTGTACTCACGCTTCTCTGAAAACCTCCTCGTCCGTCTTTTCGGTGTCTGGGAGGCCTCGGACGGCTCTGCTCAGCTTCACGCCGTCTCTGGTATCGCCTACTACATGTCTCCTCCTCTCAACTTCAAGGATGCCCTTTTGGACCCCATCCACACCGCAGTCTACATCATCTACATGCTCGGCGCCTGCGCTCTCTTCTCCAAGACCTGGATTGAGGTTTCCGGCTCCAGCCCCCGCGATGTTGCCAAGCAGCTCAAGGATCAGGGTCTGGTCATGGCTGGCCACCGCGACCAGAGCATGTACAAGGAGCTGAAGCGCATCATTCCCACTGCTGCTGCCTTCGGCGGTGCCTGCATTGGTGCTCTCTCTGTTGCCAGCGATCTCATGGGTGCTCTTGGCTCCGGAACCGGTACCCTTCTCGCTGTCACGTAAGTATTTACCAAAGAACTGCCCGGCGACAATAAATGCGTCAATTGAAGCTAACATCGACCCAGCATCATCTACGGATACTTCGAGATTGCTGCCAAGGAGGGCGACCTTGCTGGCATGAAGGGCATGATCATGGGCTAAGTTACCAATTGTTCAGACATCCTCGATCACAGCTCCAAGGAGATGCATTTTCTCGCTCGAAAATGCCCTCTCTCATTGTAAACACAGCTTCTCCGTGCCCGATAATTAGGGGGGAAAGAGCCGGCACATTGTGTAATAACATTTCACGTGTCAAGAACAAAACAAAATTGGCAGGTTAGGAGCATACTATAAATACAAAAAAGAGGCATTCATCTTGTTTACTTTTTTTTTCTTTTTGCATCAAGCGAAATTCGGGGAGTCTGGGATGCGAAAACGATGATAAAATTAATATTTGGACATGGCATCAGGCGATGGGCAGGTTGGGCTTGTCTTTTTCTTGGGTCACATGAAGATGAATAGAGTGGCAATATACCATGGTTTTTAGCAGGCCCATAATCATCGGGCACTCGAAACGGGTGTAGAACTGGACAATTAAAGTATTGAGATGCGTAGGACTACAGAAGAGTAGTTGCATTGTTTCCTTCTCGGGGACAAAAAGGATGTGAGGTGACAATGTTTTATTCGCACATTCCAGCGTCTTCAATGTTGTGTATGTGATTCGCAAATATACGGTGACAAGAGTGCAGAAATCTCTCGGGTCGTAATAATGACTGCGGAGTACGGAGTAATGCAAGGCGATTTAAGCATGAACAGTCAGACATTCGTCACATGGACTGGTATCTAAGCTGCTAATCGTGCCACGATTGGCAAACGGAAAATAAGATGCAGGGTAGTGCCACACTGGCAGGGTCTTAGCCGCACAGTAGTTCTGTGGCTTTGAGCACAAATTAAATGACTGCACTCATTATTGGTTAGACGGTGTTTAGTATTCGCACAAGCGTCGGCGCACTTCATTTAGCAATGCGTGAATTACTGTGCGGAGTTGGGGTCCGGTAGGAGGGCATGAGCAGAGGGAGTCATACGGTGGACGGAAACGCGCTGGCTGCATGATGAAAGATGGGATTGGTAGTTCAGAGATTGAGATTCCCGAGATCACATCGCTCGCTTTGCTGCGTTCAGCTTATGCGATGGGAAGCTTCATTCTTGATGATGAACCACGCCCTTGGGATACTCCACTGCCGTCCGCCAACTTTTGGATTCAAGGGTTCGGACATACCATTTGGCCGGATTACGCTCTTGATCCCATGACCAGCTTTTTTTTTCTCTTCATTTTGCGCTGTGTCGCGCCCGGGCTACACTGCGAGATAATACGGACGAGGAAGCATGTGCAGAAGCAACTACGCGCTGATTCGTCTGGGAAAATGATGTGGTGGCTCTAGATCGATACCGAAAAACAGAGCCTCGCGGTACGTTGTGCGCCATTGTACCATGTTCTACGGAGTCCTGTACTCCCAACCCAAGGGTTTGGCACAATCCATGAACCCAGCAGTCTGCATGAGTGGCTCATTTTAGTCATGACTCTGCAAACTTTCGCCAAGGCGACATCAAAATTTTTGATTAGTGTGCGTCTTCCAGACATGAATGACGTTTTGCATTCGCGCTAGTTGGCGGTATTATCGGTACTATCAACCGACACAATCGATGTCGCGGGGGAAGCCGCCAGAGTCGAGGGTGGCTGCCTGTCAGTTTGGCCGGCTTTCTTCATAAATGATAAATGACTTCAGTCATGCCCCGGGTCTCTGGATCAGAGGCTGGCTTTGCCGGGTACGTCGTCCGACTTGGTCCCCGGATGGTGGATACTGCAGCTAGTTGGTGGATTCCTGTCTCCCGCATGTTGATACATAGTTGACAGGACTGCCAAACCTTGCTGGATAAAACTCATGCAGGTTAGCCGATGCTCATGCAGTGGGAAAGACAGAATCGAACCTGTTTTTGACATGGGGGATTCACGAGCACTCTCCTCGTCCTTTGGACAAGTAAGAACTTTCAGTCGCTTTTTTTCGTGTTGAGCAGTCGAGCTCAATTACAACATCGCCAGTTTGCTTCTGGACGACAAGACAATTCTAGCAGTCACGTGCGGAGGAAAAAAAAAGCCTATAGCAATAGTCTATTATCAGATTTCAGTCCCTTTTACAAGATAGTCTTTGATATTTTGGGAAGGAAAAGCGAACATCATGAATCTGCACGGATTATTGTACGGATACACACGATAAGTGTCGGACCAAGAGCTAGCAAATCGGCTTCAGCATAGCTGGTCTCGACGGAGGTCTTTAAGACGTATTTTTGTATCTCCGAGAGTCCTTTGCAAGCAGTCTGCAAGGGTGGAGATGGATAGCCTTTGCACAAGCATATGTTCTTGTTCTTGGGGAAACCCGCAGCTAGAGAGCCATTCACCCAGCTGGTGAGGAAGTGTTGAAAAGGTGACAATACAATTAGTAATTCTTAAACAGTCGTAGGTCCATTCAGATGGTGTCCAGCTGCACGCACATGAGAGCAACCCCGGATTCAAAACATGCATTCCAGGTCCACCTCGATCTTGTTTGAACGAGCGCAATAACTATGTTCTGCTTCATCGTGGGGAGGTAGTTCCACTGTCGATGGCGCCGTTGAAGCATGGCATGGAATAGCATGGCATGGGAATAATGCGGGTGGGCTGCAGCGGAGGCAGAACGCGGTCAACATGCTTGAGCAGCCTGCCGCCACGAATGCATGGCAGTACTCGACTTGTTGGATTTTCTCCCATTTTGCGTTTTTATTGTTTGAAGAACCTGAGTGCTAGTTCTGACCGCTAGTGATGGATCTCTTTGCGGAGCTGGTTGTCTCGCAAACCAAACCAGCCTTGACCGAGAGGGCCGGCCTCTCGATAGTAGACTTGCGGCACAGACGAGTGCATAAATTGTAATAACTGTAGTCTTGGCCCGTCAACCGTCCGGCATCGAGTTGTACGAGACATCCCGTAATCAAATCATTGACGGATCTGGCAGATATTACTCAGCAGCTTGAAGACAAAGACGCCGAGTATTGCGAGAGAGTAGCCGTATTGGGACAGCTGATGATGACGGGCACCACGGCACCGAATTTGAGCACAGTCGTAGAATCTTTTATTGGATTTGCCCTGTCTCTGGTGAGCGCCTGAACGACATGCTCGATGACTCTCGGACTTTTGGTGCGACGTCAAGAACATGGGCCAACTGCAAACCCCACTGCAATCATTGCACCCCGGTCCAACCTGCAGCACCTAAAAGAGACGAAAGACAACGTCTTCCATGTCCATGTGCGCGTTATGCGTTTTGCTTCCGAGATGATGGCGGATGTTGTCGTCGTCGTCGTCGTCGTCGTCGTCGTCGTGTCAAGGAGCGAGGACAGTGCGTGTTGGGCTATGTGAAATGGCCTGACTGTTTCCATGTCTGAAGGACTAGAGCTGGGAGCTGGCCTTACCTAAGCGAGCGACATCGAGATCTCAATATGCCGTCCCAAAAATTCAAAATCCTCCGGAGTATCAAGTAACTGCCTAGGTACCTAGGTACCTTCCTGTTGCATGAGGCGCCGAGCCAAATAGGTACCCTAGGTACTCCGTACCTGGGACCGGGCGGCAGGAGACATGGCGCATGCCTGCCGTTTATGAATCTGAAAACATGGCAACGAAAACACCAGCTGAGGCCACTCGAGCCCTGTCACGTTTCTTCATGCTGCACCAAAACATCGCCAAAAACATGATCCAGCCCGTATCTCGTACCCTTTCCTGCCCTGGATCTTTTGACACTTGACTTTTCGAATTGAAGGGCTGAACGGGTTTGCCAAATCGCGCTAGCCAAGGATCCAGAGCCAGACGCCAATTTATCTCCACCACTGCCCCTCCCACAACCACACCCGTTGCCGACTCGACGACCCGTCCGTCACCTATGACTCCTTGACCGAAAGTCACTGGCTTCCCACGAAGCCAGAAGCATCTCCTTCTGACGACCACACCGTTCTTCACCCCAGTCCAACTCTCCGGGGCTCACAAGTCTCGTGCATTTATGCTGGTTGCTGCTGCAGGTAGGCGGGGTGGACAGCTCTATCGGGTTAATCCTCGAATAACTACTAATACTACCCAGTAGTTATTCATTCACCCTCGACTCTCTCCCTCGGTGCATTGCTTCTGCTTGAACAAGTCTATTTCGGCTCCATTCTTACCACCATTATTGGAGGCTAATGCCCTCTCTCTTCCCATTCCAATTTCTATTTCCCCTTTCACCCTCCCCTTCCTCCCTCCCGAATAGTCTCGCACCCTTTGCGCTCTCCTGGCTTCCTCGTGCCCTCGGTTCCATTGGGTGGCATCTGCAGCATTGACAAGAAAAGACGACAATCGTACATCTATCTCCAGCTGATGCCAAAAGCAGGCGGCTGAGCGCAAACGAGAGCCCGGTCAAAGAATCCGAGGCGGGTTGAAAAGACCGAGTTGACGTATTGTAATACAGAATTATTGTCTTCTTCTTGCTTTTTTTTTCTCGCGTCCCGTTTATTACTGCTCGACGTCGCCGACGAGAAGTCAAGTCTAATAAGACAGAGACACCCCCCCACGCCACCCGCCGGCGCCAGCCTTTGCTCTGTCGACCAACCACTTACTACGCACCTCATCAATTCCATTGCCACGCCAAGCCCAGATTAGCGCGTGCCTTCGGAAAACAAAAGGTTTTCCTATCCTTCTAGAGTCCCTTTCACACCGACGTCCTGAACACAATCGTGACGGCTAGGCTCTTTCTCCTTCTCTTTCATATCTTTATTTCCTCCGCCACCACTCCTTTGCCTACAGCTTGTGCGGCTGAGTGCGTGTCTGCGCACGAATGAGAGCTGAAGCGGCCACAACCGGCACACTACCTGGCGCTGCCTCTCCAACCATGGGCTTCGCTCAATGCTCTTGGCCAATATGGCGGGTTGATGACCTCACCTTGTGTTTTCGACAAGAGTACGTGCAGTGACGCATTCCCGAACCATTCGTTGGGTCAATCCATCTCGAGAAGAGACTTATTAACATTCGCGTAGCTATCTCAAGGTTCTCCTCCCATTAGCGGTTATTGTCGTCTCGTTTTTACGTCTTGCCTGGTCAAACATCGGACGGCTGCTTTCATCAGGCAAGCCGAAGGGCTACAAGCCCATAGCGAACGACCACACAGCTCTACCACCCGATATCGATGACGAGGATGACGATGACGACGCTGAAGACGATCCATATCTCGAAATCAACGGCAACCGGCTCGCCCTCGCCAAAACTATCAGCCGAGGATCCGTTGTCGAGGCCGACACACCGCATGGGCAACGGTTGTCCCAAGCTGTTGAAGAACTTGCCATCGTCGGGTTGATTGTTGTCAATGCGATCGCTCTGATCAAGGGTGCCTACGGATCCGGGGGGCGTCTCGTGGCGATAACGGGACTACTCACTTGGATCTATGTTTTGGTGTTGGCCTCTCTGCGACTGTTCCTTGGTGGCACCAAATGGGGGATTCCTCATCTATGGAATCACACAGCCAGCATTTATGCCGTCAACTGGGTGTTGAACATCTTCATATTCCGCTCCGCGCTCATCAACCCTACCTCTCAACTAGTACAGATTCTTGCCTGCACCGAGTTTGGGCTTATTACACTCTTGTTCATGCTGGCAGCAACCACTAGAAAGGGAAATAAGACGGTACTGATGGAATGGGAGGACGGGATCGAACCATCTCGCGAACCACTTGCAAGTCTCTTCTCGCTCGCTACTTTTGCATGGGTGGATGCCATTGTGTATAAAGGCTGGAAGAAGACCATGGAGATTGATGATGTGTGGAACTTGCTACCCAAGGACAAGGCTGCGGCTGTGATTGCCGACTATCGCCAGATGAAGAAGACTGGTGCTCTGGCATGGCACATGCTGAAATATTTCAAAGGCATGTTATTCTTCCAATGCTTCCTGGCCTTTGTTTCCGGTTTCTTCACCTTTGCGCCAACGCTCCTCTTGAGGGCCATTCTCGAGTATGTCGAGGAACCTGACCGCGCTCCTATTAACGTTCTTTGGCTTTATGTCATTGGTCTTCCTGTTCTTGACACCATCCGATCCTATGCTGATGGTATGGCGCTCTGGACCGGTCGGAAGATTTGCATCCGCGTTCGTGCCATTATTATTGGCGACATTTACGCCAAGGCTCTTCGTCGAAAAGCTGCGGCCGGCAAAGACAAGGTCCTTGGAGAGAGCTCAAAGAAGACCAAAAAGGACGCTGATCCCGAAAATGAGGGCACAATTGCCAAGATCAAAGGCGCCCTTGGTCTACGGAAGCGTAACAAGAACAAGAGTGCCTTGACAAGCGACACAGAGTCTGCTGGTAGCATCGATGGCGACAACACCAAACTCGCTGGTGACGATGATCAGGCTAACTTGGGAACTATTATCAATCTGATGTCGGTGGATAGCTTCAAGATTGCCGAAATTACTGCTTACCTCCACTTTCTATGCGCTGCGGCTCCAACGCAGCTTATCATCTCTGTCGTCTTACTCTGGCAGGTCATGGGACTCAGTGCCATTCCTGGTCTGGTCGTCATGGTTTTCCTTCTCCCCGTCAACTACTTCCTGGCAAAGGGTTTTAACATAACCTCCAAGAACATCATGAAAGCTACTGACAAGCGAATCAATGTGACCAACGAAGTCCTCCAGAATATCCGGATCATCAAATACTTTGCTTGGGAAGAGAGATTTGGGCGCTCCATTGATGAAAAGCGAGAGGCTGAGCTCAATGCGTTACGATCGCGATTCACTCTTTGGGCATGCGCTGTGGCCATCTGGAACTCTGTTCCAGTCCTAATCACATTCTTCTCCTTCCTTGTATACACTCTGATCGAAAAGAAACCTCTGTATCCCTCCATTGCCTTCACCGCCATCTCTCTCTTCATGCTGCTAAGAGTTCCCCTCGACCAACTGGGTGACATGTTTGCTCATGTGCAGGAAGCCAAGGTCTCTATTGATCGTGTTGAAGAGTTCTTAAATGAAGAAGAGACTGAGAAATATGAGCAGCTTGGACAAGACAATGTGGACGAACAAGGTGTGAAGCATATTGGATTCAAGGACGCAACCCTGATTTGGGGTGGCAAGGACACGGTTGCTGAGGACGGATCGCGAGCCTTTCGACTGATGGACCTGAATGTCGACTTTCAGATGGGCAAGCTCAATATCATTGCCGGCTCTACAGGGAGTGGAAAATCGTCAATGTTGATGGGGCTTCTTGGCGAGATGACATTGGTGGAGGGCAAGGTTTATTGTCCTGGTGGTCGAAGTAGAGAAGAAGTCAAGCCTGACCCCGAAACTCGGTTGGCTGATACTGTCGCTTACGTTGCTCAGTCTGCGTGGCTCGTCAATGCCAATATTCGGGACAACATTCTCTTTTCGGCGCCATACGATCCGCAACGATATAGAGATGTTATTGTCGCATGTGCCTTGGAACGCGATCTTGAGATTTTGGATCATGGTGACGAGACACTCGTTGGAGAAAAGGGTATCACGCTTTCGGGTGGACAGAAGCAGCGAATTTCTCTGGCTCGGGCTCTGTATTCCAACTCTGCTCACGTTCTTATGGACGACTGCCTGAGCGCCGTTGACTCTCACACCGCCCAATGGATCTTCACCAACTGCATCCGTGGCCCCCTGATGGCAAATCGAACTTGCATTCTGGTTACCCACAATGTTGCCCTATGCGTGCCCTCGGCTGACTACGTAGTGTATCTCGACAATGGTCGTGTCATATCCCAGGGCTCGGCGCAAAAGGTTATTGCCTCTGGAGTCTTGGGTGAAGAGATTCAGAAGTCCCGCCCTGCATCTTCGGCTGGTTCCCAAGGTCCATCACGAGTACCCTCCAGAGTTCCCTCAAGTGTTGGCGATGGTGAGACAATGGTCAACAGCAATGGCGAATCCCAGGATGGTAGTGCCGCTCCAAAGAAGGCCAAATCGAAGAAGCCCCAGATTGATGCTATGGACGAGGGCAAGGCCTCTGGTGCTGTCAAATGGCCAGTCATGAAGGTTTATGTTCAAGCCATGGGCCCCTGGTGGTTCTGGGTTTTGGCCGTCATCGTCTTCAATCTTCAGCAATTGGCCACAGTTGCAACCAATGTGTGGGTCAGACAATGGGCGAACCAATACGTCGAAGAAGAGTCAATGGTTGCAGTCGGCACGCTCTCTCAGTCGTACGGCTCCGGGGCATTCTCCAAAGGATCCTGGGCATCCATTTCCCGTCTTGGCAGCAACGCCATTGCTTCTGAATCAAGTTCTGGCAAGGTCTATGGTCAGGTGTCATTTTCCGCGCTGGTCACGCCTCAGGTCAACGTGGCCTACTATCTGTCGGGACTGGCTATTATCGGTATTCTCGGTTCTTTTGCAGCATTTGTGCGGGATGTTTGGATCTTCTACGGGTCTCTGACAGCATCGAGAAAACTCCACGATCGGCTCATGGGAGCAGTGACCCGTGCCAAGTTCAAGTTCTTTGATGTGACACCCCTTGGTCAACTGATGAACCGCTTCAGCAAGGACCTCGAAGCCGTCGACCAAGAAATAGCGGCTACTGCCATTGGTGTCATGTCGTGCGCGCTCTCTCTGATAGTAACGGTTGTCCTGATCGCCGTCATCACTCCCGGTTTCTTGATCGCTGCCGTCTTTATCGGTGGCCTCTTCTACTTTGTCGCCACTTTCTATCTACGTGCTTCTCGTGATCTCAAACGTCTCGAGTCTGTGCAGCGAAGTCCATTGTTCCAGCAGTTTGGCGAGACTCTGAGCGGTATGACAACTATCCGAGCTTATGGTGACGAGAGGCGTTTTATTCGCGACAACTTGGCCAAGGTGAACACGCAGAGCCGGCCATTTATCTACCTCTGGGCCTGTAACAGATGGCTCTCATTCCGTGCTGACCTGCTGGGTAACCTGGTTTCCTTCTCTGCTGGTGTATTCATCATTTTGAGCCTTGGTAAGGTTGATGCGGGTGCTGCGGGTATCTCCCTAAGCTATGCTATGAATTTTACGGAAAATGTTCTCTGGTTAGTGCGTCTGTATGGCATGAATGAACAGAACATGAACTCAATGGAGAGAGTCAAGGAGTACCTTGATCTTGATCAGGAGGCGCCGGCTGTGGTGGAGAAGAACCGCCCACCAGAATCATGGCCGGACAAAGGCAACGTCGAGTTCGTTGACTACACAACCCGTTACCGAGAGGATCTAGACCCTGTCCTCAAGGGCATCACCCTCAAGATCAACGCCAGGGAGAAGGTTGGTATTGTTGGACGGACGGGAGCTGGCAAGAGTTCATTGGCGTTGGCAATATTCCGTGCGCTGGAGGCCGAGAAGGGCCGCATCGTCATTGACGGCATTAATATCGGCAACATTGGCCTGCGAGACTTGCGAGAGAACATTACCATTGTGCCCCAAGATCCGACCTTATTCATGGGCACAATCCGGTCCAACTTGGACCCGTTTGATCAGTATACGGATGAGCAGGTGTTTGAAGCGCTTCGCCGCGTCCAGCTGATTGGAGCAGACGAGCCAGCCGCTAACACGACGACGCCAACTATACAAGTGAACCAAGATTCTCAAGTCATCCGATCGCCGGTACCTTCTGTGATGACGAACAAGAACATCTTCTTGGATCTCTCGTCACCAGTTACCGAGTCTGGATCAAACTTGTCACAAGGCCAGCGACAGCTGCTGTGCCTGGCTCGGGCTATGCTTAAGAAACCAACGGTGCTCGTAATGGACGAAGCCACTGCTTCAATTGACTACAACACCGACTCCAAAATTCAAAAAACCATCCGAGAGCTTACGGGTACTGTCATCACGATTGCTCACCGTCTGCAGACGATTGTGGATTATGACAAGGTGCTGGTCTTGGACCACGGTGAAGTAAAGCAGTTTGGGCATCCTTGGGAGCTGATTAGCGACGAGGAAGGGCAATTCTACAGCATGTGCGAGATGAGCGGTGAGCTTGACGTTTTGGTCAAGGCAGCAAAGAGGAAGTGGGATGAAGATAGGCTGGTGGATGTAGGCGACGCCTAGAGTTGGGTGTTGTACAGGAAAAGGGAAAGCAAAAGAGGCACCACTGGAATGGATATACCCAGCAAGGGAGTGTAGGCGACGAGGCCAGGGTGACGCCACAAGTACAAAGCTGGAAGCATGAAGCTGCAAATAAATGAGGAGCGGGACATGATAGGTAGACGGACATGTCATTAGCGTGGCTCGCTCGGAAGCGCAGTTTGGGATTGATTTTTCTTTTCTTTTCCTTTGTTGGATCATATGCATGTAACGGAGTATTCTTGGGTGTATTACGTAATACTAAATCAAGCTTAAAGACGCAGCGTTGATGATGGGTGATGGTTCCGGATTGGGGGAGGCCGAACGGCGTGGCTGAGCCAAGGCCACGCGTGCTGGTGGCCAGCCATTACAATGGCTCAACATTTGCTCTGTGGCAAGTAGGGCAGTTAATTCCTGGGCTGTGTATGATATTTATGGCATTAGTTGTATTAATTGCTGTTCTTCTTCCTCATTTCTACCTAAAGTGTTCCTAGTAGTATTACCCCTCTTTCTACTATATAACGTAATTAAGTCCACTTTTCTCCCTAATAGGCTAAGGGGGAGAAAAACTAGTGCTAACCTTAATACTATATTAAGCTCTCTTTTAAAATTTATTATATATTATTCCCTTTTAAGCTTTATTTATTTTAGGTTTTAATTAGTTAAATCCTAATAATTAAACCTTAATAGCTTTAATCGTTTTAATTATAAGATAAATTATTTTAAGTTATTTATATAAACTTTTTATAGTAAACCTCTCTTTATTAATTTAATTTTATAGAATATTAAAGATACTATTATAATTACTTATAAAAGATTTTCTTATATCTTATAAAACTTCTCTTTTAATTTATTCTTCTTATTTAATTTCTCTTAAATTAAATTATTCACGCGAAATAATTATAGGATATTTTATAAGCTCTTATTAATAGTAGCTTTAATTTTTTAAGTGTAAATATATTCTCTTCTCTTCTTCTAGGAATTAATTCGTATTAAATTAATCTCTTATATTAACTCTTTCTCTAGTAATATTTCTTTATCTTAAATTAAGTCTTTTACTCTCTTATATTATAAGTATAGTTTAAATTCTAATATTACTATTACTAGGCTAGCTCTTATAATAAATATATATCTATTATTAAGGTTTATTATAATAGTTAGTAATATTTAATTTTATAATTTTAATAATATACTTTCTCTCTTTATAGCTTACTTTATTAGTTAGTTCTTAATTAAGCGTATATTCCGTTTAGTAAGTCTTATAATAAATACATAAAATATTAGTTTAAACGTAATCTTTATTTCATGTTTTTAAGATATTACTTTTAAGTTTAAATTCTTAAAGTAAAATCTATTATTATAATAGATTTTTCTTAGCTATCTTATAATTAATCTCTAGTACTTATCTTAAGTCTTAGTAACTATACTTTTAGTAGCTTTACCCTAGAATTAAGCTATAGTAAACTAAGTTATATAATCTATTATTACTAATATATAAGCGTTTCTATTTTAAGTTATAAGCGTAATAGAACCTAAATAATTTATAGCTATTAAGTCCTATAGTTCTAAAATAATAATTGTCTTAGAATTAGCTTTTAATAAGCGTCTCCTAGTTTACTAGTATATTAGGTAAGAATAATAATAGGTTTTTATATCTTTTAATTAGTCTAATTAAAAGAATCTCTCTTATAGTTTTTACATAATAATTTCTAGCTTAAAATATCCTAAAGTATTATAAGCTTACTAGATTCTTATTAGTATATTCTTTATAAGAGTGTATTTTATTAGAGATTTATTTTACTTTAAATAATAGAGTATTTAGCTAATAATTCTATATTTTAAAGAGTAGCGCCTAATAAGTTTCCTTTATTTAATAGAAATAGTTTAGTATTTATAAATAATAGTAGTTAATACTTCTTTATATTATTATAATTTAAACTATCTCTTAAGTTTACGTGCTAATTCTTATATTATATCTTTATTTAAAGAGCTTTCTTTAAGTAAAATTTATTCTTTAGTATTTACATTTATTAAAATTTAAATTAGTTAATTTATTATTATAAAAGCAACTTTTACTTCTATTCTTCTCTTTACTAATAGAGGTTCTAATTTTAGGTTATTTAGTATTTTTAATATTTTATTAGTAATCTTTATAATCTTTATAGTGTTAGCTTAATAAATGTATTTTACGTTTAACTTCTATAATATATTAATCTATTAAGCTACTTTCCTATATACTTTCGCTAGATTTACTATTAAGTTAATAATACCTTTATAATTTATATACACCTTTAAAGAGAATAATAAACCCTTTACTAGCTATTATATTTCCTTTAATCCCACTATAATTATATATATCTTCTTCTTAGATATAGTATATCTTTTTTTCGTATTTATTAGCTTATAAAAAAGCTATATAATAATTCTAACCTTTAAGAAGTTATTATCTAATATTAGAGTATTAGGTTTAGTGTTCTCTATTTAAAATAAAACTTCTCTCGTACCTATATTTAAGGCGTTTATTACTATGTAAAATTAAGACCCTAAACGCGCTTTAAATATTACATTTATTTAAATGCTATTATAAATTTTTAAGAGCGCGTTTTAAGCCTTTAATATTTAGGTTAAATTATCTTTAAAAACCTCTTAGTATTATATTAATTCCCTTTTTATCTTTCTAGTTTTTAAAACTTTATAAAAAAACACTTCTTTAATAGTGGAAATTAAATTAGCTTAACCTAAAATAAACTTTCTTAAAAATAAAGTTAAGTAAATAAGTACTAGAATTTTATTTTATAACCGTAGTAGTCTCTATTAGAAATATTCTACTATTAAGGTAAACTAGTCTCTATATTTACGTGCTAGTTAAATTCTTTCTTTCTTTAAGAAATAACCTATATAATTTACGCTTAAGATAAAAAGCTTTATCTTACGTCTATTAAGCCTAATAAAAGCCTATATATAACGGTGGCTTAGATTCTAAGGCATAATAGGTTTGTTTCTTAGGAAGTAAGTTAAGTTAAATACTATAAAGTAGCTTTTAAGTAGTATTATAATAAGGCTATTTAGAGTATAACTCTTAATAGTAAAACTATTACTTAAATTAATTAATAAAGATCTAGATTATTTAGCTATAGGAATACCTTCTTTTTAAGTACTCGTTTATCTTTTTATTATAATTTTAAATTAATTAACTTAACTATTAATCCCTTTAAACCTTAATTAATTAGCTTAAGGTTTAATTAATTTAATTCTTCTTAATTAATATATTTAAATATTAATCTCTTTAATTGCCTCTTAGGTTACGTAGCTAGTTATATACTCTTACCTTCTTCTTATACCTATAGGTTATACCTATTTTAGCTAGTATAGTTCTATTTTATATCTTATATAGTGTTATTTATAATATTATACCTCTTCTTTATTAGTTTTATTCTTAAAGCTATTAAAATAAGCTAGTTTAAGTGTTATACGTTTTCTTTCTTCTATTATTATATACTATTATATTAATTAATCGTATCTTAAAATAACGGTTTAAAGCTTTATTTACTTCTTCCCTTTATTAAAATAATCTTCTTTTTATAATAATTAATAATTTATCTTTATTCTTTATAAAAGCTTATACTTATTACGCTTATATAGAACTTTCTTAATATAAAGCCTTTATTTTTAATTTAAGTTATTATATAAAGTATATAATAAATAAGTAAGAGAATTATAATATTACGGGGGTAACCCCTTAATAGCTTTATAGTATTATAAATTAATATTATAAGCTTAAAAGGGAGCTTAAAGAAGCTAAGAAGCGTGTCTTAACTAAGAATTAAAAGGTCTTACATTTATAAAAATAAAAGAAATTATAATTTAAGAAAATAATACGTGTAATTACGTGTAATATTAATAACGTAAAAGAGTTAAAACGTGTAAAACGTAAGAAAGCGAAATAACTTTAAAAGACTATAAGAGTTCTTTTTACTTCTTTTAAGAATTTAAATCTTATTTTAGTTTATTTCTTAAATACTAAATTTAATATTAAGTTATTAAATAATACTTAAGAGATTAATTAGAATACATTTCTTAAAAATAAAACTATTTAAGTAACGTTAAGTAGTTTATAAGATTTTTAACTGGTTTTTAGGTGTTTTTAGAGTTTAAATATCCCTTTTATTTAATAAGATAATAATAATTCTTTATATCTCTTTATACTTTAAGTATTTATTTAACTTTATATTTATTAGTATCTTTTATTATAATATTTATAGTAATTATAAATTTATCTAGTACTTTCTCTAATAATAATATATAAAATATAAAATAGATTCTTATTTTATTTAATAATAATAGTTTATAATTAATATTTAAGATTTTTTATTTAATAAGAAATAATTTAATCTTCTTTTAATTAAGTTTATTATTAGGTTACTTAGTTTTAATGTTTTTATAAATAAAATATACTTTATATCTCTTCTCTAAAATTAGCGCTAGTAATTTCTTTCTATTCGCGTAATATTTTATTTAATTCTATAAAAATATCTATTTCTATTATAAGTATTTTTATATTTTTATTATAATTACTATATACGTTATAGCTACTAGCGCGTTTATATTTTATATTATATATATTTTAATAATAGGGTTAAATCCGTAATTTACCCTAAATAGTAATATCTTTATATTATTAATCTTAAAGCTATTATAAGCCTATTATACTAATAGTAGCTATTCTACCTAATTATTCTATTAGTAGTTAATATAGCTTCGTAGATATTATTTAAGTATTTAATTTAAGATTTTTATTTACCTATTTAATTATAAGTGAAATGCTATTAATAAGCTTTATTTAATCTTTATAGTTTCTATAAGATATTTTTAAAAGTTTAAGGTAAATAATTTATTATAATCTAATATAAGCTTTATTAGTAATTTATATTATATAATAACTATTTTAAAGAATATATATACTAAGTTCTTAGTATTACTTAATTTCTTATATAAAATATAATAGGCGTATTTTATAAGTTTATTTATAATAATTAAAATACTATTATAAGTTACTCTTATTATAGGTTCTTTTAACTTTAATAGTTTAATAATAAAGTCTATTATAATAGTTTACTATACTCTTTTAGGTAATAATATTAATTATAATTCTTTGTATAATACGTGTTACGTTAATTTTACTTTATTACACGTGTTACATTTCTTAATAACTTCTTATATTATTTTTCTACTTTCTAAAAAGTTATATAATCTTCTTAGTCTACTAATTGTTTTTCTTACACTTTAATATTCGTGTAATAGGTGCTTGTATATTTTCTTAATAAGCTATTCTTAAAGTATACTAAGAATATACTATTATTTATTATATAAGAAGGTTTTACCTTTTTAAAATAAATACGTTTTCGTTTTCTAATTATTTAGGTAACTATTATTCTTAATATATAATATAATCTATTATATTTATATTTTATTTAGCTTAACTTACTAGGTTATATTAATTTCTTAGGTGCCTAGTATAAGGTTTTTATTCTTAATAGCGTATAATGAGGGTGTATTACTCACTTACTTATTTAATTTTAAGTTCTCTTTTTAGTTAAGCGTATTTACTCTTTCGTTTTTAGATTCTTTATAGTATATAATTTTAAAGTTATAATTCGTAAGGGTTTTATACTATTTAATCTTAATTTAATACTTTACTCCTATAAGATAGTGTCTTTATTCTTTAAAGCACTTAATAATAGCTATAAGTTCTTTATTATAAATTCTATAATTAAGTTTAGGTTCGTAGAGTTTCTTTAAGAAGAATATAACTAGGTATAATCTTCCCTAATTATCTTATTATTTAAGTTATTTACCTAGTATAAAGTTTAAGGCGTTTATTTTAAGCTTATAAGGTTTATTTTAATTAAGTGCTTTTAATATAAGTTCTAACGTAATTAAATCTTTTATTTTTTAGAATGCTATAGCTTTTAATTTATTCTATTAAAAGTTAACTTCTTTTTTTATTAGGTTTATAAGAGATTATAAAATATCTTTATATTCGCTTAAGAACTTATAGTAAAAGTTTATAAATGTTATAAATTCTTTAACTTCTTTTAAATTCTTTAATATAAGTTATTTCTTAATAGTTTTAATCTTATTTAAGCTTATTTATATTTCTTCGTGTATAAGTACGTACCCTAAAAAGTATATAATATTCTAGTAGAACTAGTATTTTAAGGCTTTAATTAAGAGTTTATTATTCTATAAAGTTTATAGTACTTTATATACGTGTTATTTATATTTCTTAAGAGTATTTAAATAAATAAGAATATTATTAAGGTATATAATTATAAATACTTCTAGTTATTTTTATAAGATTATATTAATTATTCTTTAAAAGGTTACTAGTATATGTAACGGTGGCTTAGGTTCTAAGGCACAGTAGGTCTGTTTCTTAGGAAGTAAGTCAGGTTAAATGCTATAGAGTAGCTTTTAAGCAGTATTACAATAAGGCCGTTAAGAGTATAACTCTTAATAGTAAAACTATTGCTTAGATTAATTAATAGAGAACTAGACTATCTACTACAGCGGAATACCTTCTCCTTAAGTACTTGTCTATCTCTCTATTATAGACTTATAATTACCCTAATTATTTGTTTATTTATTAATCCCTAACTTATAGCGATCAATAAGTAATCCAACGATTACTTAGCTTATAGTAATTGATAGGTGATCCATCGATCACTTCATGATCACGTGACCTGGCACGTGACGTCTTGGTTCTCCCCTGTTATAGCTTTGCCTTCCCTAGTGCGGCCTAGTCCTTCCCGCGTTTAGTAACGTTCGTAATATTATGCCTCTCCCTTATTAGTCTTATTCTTAAGGCTATTAAAGTAGGCCGTTTAAGGTTCTAGGGTAACTTTCTTCTTCTATTATTATATGCTATTATACCCGCTAATCGTGTTATTAAGTAAAAGTTAAAGGCTTTTAAGGTATTAGTTCTTCGTTGTAATAATCTTCTAGCAGCTATTCTTATAAGTCCTTTTCTTCTAACTATACCGTCTTATTCCGCTTACAAGGGCTATAGTATCCTTAAATGTTAAGTTTCTCCTTCTAACTCCTCTTAATATACGAAGTGTATTTATTTGAACTTGTTACGGTGTAACGTTTAGGGAGTGTCTCCTACTTAATTGCGAAATATTACGTCTTAACATATTAAGTTAGAGCGTAAGCTAGAAGAGGCGGAAGAGAAGGTTCTCCGTCTTTGAAAATAAAAGAAATTATAGTTTAAGAAAATAATGCGTGTAGTTACGCGTAGTATTAATAACGTTAAAGAGTTAGAACGTGTGAAACGTAAAGAAGCGAAATAGCTTTAAAAGACTATAGGGGTCCTTCTTACTCCTTCTAAGAATCTGGATCCTATTTTAGTTCGTTTCTTAGATACTAAATTTAATATTAAGTTATTAAATAGTGCTTAGAAGATTAATTAGGATACGTTTCTTAGGAATGAAACTATTTAAGTAATGTTAAGCAGTTCGTGAGATTTTTAGCTAGTTCCTAGGTATTTTTAGAGTTTAGATATCCTTTTTATTTAATAAGATAATAACGATTCTTTATATCTTCCCGTGCTTTAAGTATTCGTTTAACTTTATATTTGTTAGTATCTTTCGTTATAATGTTTATAGCGATTATAGATTTATCTAGTGCTTTCTCTAGTAGTAATATATAAAATATAGGATAGATTCTTATTCTATCTAGTAATAATAGTTTATAGTTAGTATTTAAGATTTTTCGTTTAATAAGAAATAATCCAATCTTCTTTTAATTAAGTTTATTGTTAGGTCGCTTAATTTTAATGTTTTTGCGAATAAGGTATACTTTATATCCCTCCTTTAAAATTAGCGCTAGTAATCTCTTTTTATTCGCGTAATGTTTTATTTGGTTCTGTAAAAATATCTATTCCTATTATAAGTGTTTCTATATTTCTATTATAGTTACTATATGCGTTATAGCTGCTAGCGCGTTTATATTCTATGTTACATGTGTCTTAATAATAGGGTTAAATCCGTAATTTACCCTAAATAATAACATCTTTATATTATTAATTTCGGAGCTATTATAAGCCTATTATACTAGTAGTAGCTATTCTACCTAATCGTTCTATTAGTAGTTAATATAGCTTTACAGATATTATTCGAGTATTTAGTTTAAGATTTCTATTTATCCATTTAATTGTAGGTGAAATGCCGTTAATAAGCTTTATTTAATCTTTATAGTTTCTATAAGGCATTTCTAAAAGTTTAAGGTAAACAATTTATTACGATCTAATATAAGCTTTATTAGTAATTTATATTATGTAATAACTGTTTTAAAGAATATATACGCTAAGTTCTTAGTGTTACTTAATTCCTTGTATAGAATGTAGTAGGCGTATTTTATGAGTTTGTCTATAATAACTAGAATGCTATCGTAAGCTACTCCTATTATAGGTTCTTTTAACTTTAGTAGTTTAATAATAAAGTCTATTATAATAGTTTACTATACTCTTTCAGGTGGTAATATTAGTTGTAATTCTTCGTATAGTGCGTATCGCGCTAATTTTACTTTATTACACGTATCGTATTTCTTAATAACTTCTTATACTATTTTTCTGCTTTCTAGGAAGTTATACGATCTTCTTAGCCGGCTAATCGTTTTCCCTACACCCTAATATTCGTGTAATGGGTACTCGTGTATTTCCTTAATAAGCTATTCTTAAAGTGTACTAGGAATATACTGCCGTTTATTATATAAGAAGGTCTTGCCTTTCTTAGATAAATACGTTTTCGTTTTTTAATTATTTAGGTAGCTATTATTCTTAATACATAATGCGATTTATTGTATCTATGTTTCATTTAGCTTAACTTACTAGGTTATATTAATTTCTCGGGTACCTAGTATAAGGTTCCTATTCTTAGTAGCGCGTAGCAAGGGTGTATTACTCACTTACTTATCCGATTTTAAGTTCTCTCTTCGGCTAAGCGCGTTTACTCTTCCGTTTTTAAATCCTTTATAGTATATAATTTCAAAGTTATAATTCGTAAGGGTTTTATACCATTTAATCTATTATTTATTTAGATCCTTTATAGTTAAGAATAATATGAGATTCTTATAGTTAGTATAGACCTTAATTTAATGCTTTACTCCTATAAGATAGTGTCTTTATTCTTTAAAGCACTTAATAATAGCTATAAGTTCTTTGTTATAGATCCTATAATTGAGTTTAGGTTTGTGGAGTTTCTTTAAGAAGAATATAACTAGGTGTAATCTTTCTTAATTATCTTATTATTTAAGCTATCCGCCTAGTGTAAAGTCTAAGGTATCCGTTTTAAGCTTATAAGGTTTATCCTAATTAGGTGCTTTTAATATAGGTTCTAACGTAACTAAATCTTTTATTTTCTAGAATACTATAGCTTCTAGTTCGTTCTATTAAAAGCTAACTTCTTTCTTTATTAGGTTTATAAGAGGTTATAAAATGTCTTTATATTCGCTTAAGAACTTACGGTAGAAGTTTACAAATACTATGAATCCTCTAACTTCTTTTAGATTCTTTAATGTAGGCTATTCCTTAATAGTTTTAATCTTATCTAGGCTTATTCGTATTTCTTCGTGTGTAAGCACGTACCCTAGAAAGTGTATAGTGTTCTAGTGGAACTAGTATTTTAAGGCTTTAACTAAGAGTTTATTATCCTGTAGAGTTTGTAGTACCTTATATACATGTTATTTATATTCCTTAAGGGTATCTAAATAAATGAGGATATTATTAAGGTATATAACTATAAATACTCCTAGTTGTTTTCGTAAGATTATATTAATTATTCTTTAAAAGGTTACTAGTGCGTTAGTAAGCCTAAAAGGCATTACTAGATATTCGTAGTATTCTCTGCTAGTTCGAAATGCTATTATCTACTCGTAGCCTTCTTTTATTCGTATAAGATTATAGGCTTCTTTTAAGTTAAGTGTAGTAAACCATTTAGCTTTTCTAACTTTATCTCTAATTTCCGTTATAAGCGGTAATAGGTATTAATTCTTAATTGTAATCTTATTTAAGTGTCGGTAATTAATACATAGTTATAGTTTCCCGTTCTTCTTTAATACCTATAGGATTAGGTATCCTATTAGGGACTCTAATAGTCGTATATATCCCTTTTATAACATATCCTTTAGATACTCCTTAAGCGCCTTATCTTACTTAGGGTTCTAAGGATAAATCTTATTAAACGTTAGTTTAATACTAGGCTAAAGTTTAATCTTATAGTCCTAGCGTAAATGCTTTAATAGTCCTATTTTTAGCTCTTCGCTAAATAGCTTACTATACTATAAGTATTTCTTAGGAATCTTCGTTATCTTAGCTTTTAGCTCTCTAGTAATCACATATATTCCTAGAGGCCTATTATAGTTCGAATAAGGTGCCCTTTGTAGGCCGCTCTTTGCTTTATAACCGTATTCTAGTAAATCCTATTAAAGTTAGCCGGTTCTTTAATTAACTCGTGGATTACTCGCTTGTAACTAGGGTATCCCTAATATAATATCGTGTTTTAAGATTACTATAATATTTAATGTAACTTAGTATTTTATGCCTTATATATTAATAAGAAGCTACGCGATCTTTATGTTAACTACTTTATAGCTATACTTTACCGTAGTTCCTTCCACAATTATAAGTTAATAGGGCTTGTCTTTAAGTGTCTAAGGTAATTGTAATTTATTAATGAGATTTAGCGAGATAAAATTTCCTTATACTCTACTATTAATTATTACCTGAATCTTTCTTCCCATTATAGTTATATTAACTATAAGGTATATAGTACTATTAATATTTGTAATATATAGAGACCTATTAGATCTTTGTTAAGGAATTAGTTTTAATTACAATAATAGCTATCGTTTCCTAAATTATTATTTCTCTTCTCTTATTATTATTTAGCGCGTATCTTTAAGCGCTATTATTGGCAATTATCTTCTAGCGTCTTATTAGAGCTTTCTTAGTAATTACTTAATCTACTATCTATGTTAATTAAACTTAAACTAAGTAAGTTACTCGTAGTTACACAGTTTCCTTTCTCGGATTATAAGGGCGTAATTTAAATAGTGTATGCGTTATCCTTAGCATAGTATAATTTCCTGTTTAATATCTTTAAATCGGTTTATTGTAATTTCGATTATATTATAAGGGTTATTCTCCTTCTCTTTTATTCTCGTGGAAACTATCCGTTACCTTACTTACTACTAAGGTGCGTGTAGTAATTGTTATTATAATAGAAGGTTTAATTAAGGAGTTTATATTTAATTTTAGGTTCGTCTTTCTTAGTTAAATAATTCTCTTCTTCTTGGATCTATTCCAGTAAAGGTTCACTTTTTAGTAAGGGTATCTAGTGTTCCTAAAAGTTATCGGGTACTAGTTAGGTTTTAAATTCCTAATCTTTATTTAAACTAATATTATTTGCTAATGTAGGGCTTCCTTTATTACTTGCTATACTAAGATTTCGCGTGGGTAAGTTTTCTTGGTTTACGGTATAAAGCTTTCTACCTTTAGGAATTAGCTTTTATAGCTTTTTTAAGGCTCTATATTTATTCGTAAAGTGTCTAGTCTTACTATAATTATAATAAGTCTTCCCCTTTTCCTTATTCGCGGCGTTAAGTTCCATAGATTTAGCGTAGTACCTGTATACTATTAATATTTAGCGTAGCTTACTACTATTAGGTTTATTAAACCTAGCATATAATTTAAATTTCCTATGACTTTTTTCGTAATGTTGCTTATATAAACGGTTATTTACCTTAATAACTATTTCAATGAAGTTATTAAATAACTTAAGACGATCTTCTTAATAAATGTTATCCTTTACTTCTTCTTTAAGTCCTTAATAGAAGACTTTCATTTTAGGTTTAGTATTCTAGTTAAGTTTTACTGTAATGCGTTTAAACTCCCTAGCGTAATAAGCTGTAGATTCGGTCTACTTAAGTTAAGTAAGCTATCGTGTAGCTTCTTTATGCTTATTAGGGTTTTTAAATGTAATAAGAAGTCGTTCTTTAAAGGTTTTGTAATTAAAGAAGATATAAACAACTTCCACTTTAGCTTTAGCGCTATGCTTAAGATATGCGTAGAGGGTTAGCTCCTACTATTCCATTACTTTCCTAGTTAAGAGGTTACTAATATAAAGAATCTATAACTTAAGTGTCGTGTAGATTTTTTCGTTAACTTATAGGTAAGCTTAGGCTTATATGAGAAAGTTCCTTACATTACTCTTGTAACTATTATATAATTTAGGCTTAGGGAATTTTAGCATATTATTATTATTAATAGAGAATATAGGTGTGAGATTTTAAACTACTACAAGTTTCTCTTCTTATACCTTAAGTTTTTCGTAGAGATTATTCTATTAGTTGAGAAGCTATTAATTCTACTTCTTAAGCTCGGTGATCTTATTATAAAGGTACTTTATTATCTCCCTAGGGTTAATAGTCTTTTCGCTTGAAGTAAATATCTTAAAAGTTATTACTACTTAAAGTTTTAAGGTAACTTATTAAATAGGATTAATTAAAATGTAATAGTAGCTTAGGTTCTAAGGCATAGTAGGTTTGTTTCTTAGAAAGTAAGTTAGGTTAAATGCTATAGAGTAGCTTTTAAGCAGTATTATAATAAGGCCGTTAAGAGTATAACTCTTAATAGTAAAACTATTACTTAGATTAATTAATAGAGAACTAGACTATCTATTATAGCGGAATACCTTCTCCTTAAGTACTTGTCTATCTCTCTATTATAGACTTATAATCACCCTAATCATTTATTTATCTATTAATCCCTAACTTATAGCGATCAATAAGTGATCCAACAATTACTTAGCTCATAGTAATCGATAGGTGATCCATCGATCACTTCATGATCACGTGACCTAGCACGTGACGTCTTGGTTCTCCCCTGTCATGGCTTTGCCTTCCCTGGTGCGGCCTAGTTCTTCCCGCGTTTGGTAACGTTCGTAACAGTATATTAGTAAGCTTAAAAGGTATTACTAAATATTTATAGTATTCTTTACTAGTTTAAAATACTATTATTTACTTATAGCCTTCTTTTATTCGTATAAGGTTATAAGCTTCTTTTAAGTTAAGTATAGTAAACTATTTAGCTTTTTTAACTTTATCTTTAATTTCCATTATAAGCAGTAATAAGTATTAATTCTTAATTATAATCTTATTTAAGTATTAGTAATTAATATATAGTTATAATTTCCCGTTTTTCTTTAATACCTATAAGATTAGGTATTCTATTAAGGACTTTAATAGTCTTATATATTTCTTTTATAATATATTCTTTAAATACTTCTTAAGCGTCTTATCTTACTTAAAGTTCTAAGAATAAATCTTATTAAACGTTAATTTAATACTAGGCTAGAGTTTAATCTTATAGTCTTAACGTAAATACTCTAGTAATTTTATTTTTAGCTCTCTATTAAATAACTTACTATACTTTAAGTATTTCTTAAAAATCTTTATTATCTTAGCTTTTAGCTCTCTAGTAATTATATATATTCTTAAAGGCCTATTATAGTTTAAATAAGGTGCTTTTTATAAGCTACTCTTAGCTTTATAACTGTATTCTAGTAAATTCTATTAAAGTTAGCTAATTCTTTAATTAACTTATAGATTACTCGCTTATAATTAGGGTATTTTTAATATAATATCGTGTTTTAAGATTACTATAATATCTAATATAACTTAGTGTTTTATACCTTATATATTAATAAGAAGCTATACTACTTTTATATTAACTACTTTTTAGCTATACTTTACCATGGTTTCTTTTATAATTATAAGTTAATAGGGCTTATCTTTAAGTATTTAAGGTAATTATAATCTATTAACGAGATTTAATAAGATAAAATTTCCTTATACTTTACTATTAATTATTACTTAAATCTTTCGTTCTATTATAATTATATTAATTATAAGGTATATTATACTACTAATATTTATAGTATATAAAGACCTATTAAATCTCTATGAAGAAATCGGTTTTAATTGTAATAATAGCTATTATTTCTTAATTTATTAATCCTATTCTTATATTATTCTTTAGCGCGTTATTTTAGGCGCTATTATTAGCGATTATCTTTTAATATATTATTAAAGCTTTCTTAGTAATTACTTAACCTATTATTTATATTAATTAAACTTAAGCTAAGTAAGTTACTTATAATTATATAGTTCCCTTTCTTTTTATATTATAAGGTTATAATTTAGGTAGTATATACGTTATTCTTAGTATAATATAATTTTTCGTTTAATATCTTTAAATTAGTTTATTATAATTTCGGTTATATTATAAGGGTTATTCTTCTTCCCTTTTATTCTTATAGAAACTATCCGCTACCTTACTTACTATTAGAGCATTGGAAGTAGTGTAGTTTTGTAGTTTTTAGTGAATTTTAGTGTAGTGTAGTGTAGTGTAGTTTTACTATACTATATTACATTTTAAAAATTAGTGTAATGTATAGTATTAATTAATTTATAAGCTATTATTAGCTAATATAATTAGTAAGCTAAAATAGAGCTAAATTTGCTTACTAATATTAGTATTAGTAAGCAGGGATTAGCTAGCTTAGATAAGCTAAAAATAGGGATTAAAAAACTAATAAAAATATAAAAATAAGAGAAAGTATAAGGGAAATTTAAGGGATTTATATTAGGTAAGTAAATATTATTTTATATTATAATTATAATTATAATTTACTTAATTTAATAAAGGAAAAAAATCCTATTATTTATACATAAATATCTTTTAAAAAAAGAGATTTAACTTATTACCCTATAACTTAAATATAAAAATATTAAATATAAATTTAAATAACTCTTTATATAGTTAACTTTAAATATTACTTTTTAAACTTTTATAAAGCTAAAATTTCATTCTTTTATATAAAATAAAAAATAATAATAAAAAAACCCTTTTAATATTAAATTAAGTATTAGAATTATAAATATTTTCCTTCTCTTCTTCTTCTTCCATATCCTCACTAATATCTATATAATTAGACTTAGAAATATCCTTATTTTTATTAGAATTAGTTAAAACTTTATTCTGATCTTCTTCTTCCTCTTCTTCTTCTTTTTCTTCTAAATTTCTACTAGAATATAAAAATAAATTATAATATCTCTTATTTTCCACTCTTTTATTCTTATTTTTAACCCAGTTTTTTAATAATAAAATAATTCGAATATTTTCATGTAATAAAGCAGTTCTTCGCTTAGTAATAATATTAGTTCCCTAGTTAAAGTTCCCTTTTATAGCTCCTAAAGTAGCTAGAATAGCTAAATATTTTCGAGCTATTATAGAAAGAATTAGGAAAGATTTAGTGGAATTAGCCCACTAAATAAATATATCTTACTATTAAAAGTTAGCTTATAATTATAAATGTATAAATAATATTATAAAGATAAAAAATACCGTATCTTTTTTAAAATTAAGCTTTAAATAACTAGAAATCTCATTTTTTCTAGTTTTTTTAATAGCTTTAGTTTTTTGCTTTGGAAATAAGTTATTAAATAAGCTAGGCTTTTTTTAAAGCCTAATATTATTATAAGAAGCTGAATTAGCTAGTTATTGTAAATTAACTTTAATTCGAGTATTATTTGTATTTTTAGTTGATTTTTTAGAATGAAAAGAAATTTCTTCTAATTCTATATAAGAAATTGCTTTATTTTTAGGGTCTTTTATATATTCGTAATAGGTTCTATTATAT
Source organism: Metarhizium acridum (assembly GCF_019434415.1). Classification (NCBI taxonomy): domain Eukaryota; kingdom Fungi; phylum Ascomycota; class Sordariomycetes; order Hypocreales; family Clavicipitaceae; genus Metarhizium; species Metarhizium acridum. The sequence goes on along the minus strand of NW_027094041.1, from coordinate 606,894 downwards.
AATTAGTTATTAAGAAATTTAAAATTTATATTATATATAATAAATTATAACTTACTCTTTATATTTAGCTTTTAAGTCTTTTAATAGTTAATTAATAGTATTAGAATTAATACTTAATTGATTTTTAATTGATTATAAATTAAGTCTAGGGTCTAATATAATAGCAAATAAATAAGGCTTCTAAAAATTATAATTACTATTAATATCCTTAGGAAAATAGTAATTTAATTTATGTAAGCCTTTTTCTAAAGCTAAAATAAAGACCTTAGCTAATAGATTATAAGTATTTAACTATAAAATAATTAGTAATTTAAAATAAAATTATAAAATTATAGAACTTACATTTTTAAGCCAACTTTTTTGATCTTTTAATATATCTTAAAGTAAAGTATAAATTCTTATTAGAAAAAAACATACTAAACTTATAGTATTATAAGATTAGCTTTATAATTATGTTGTAAGCTAATTAAAAATCACTAAAATACTTGTTAAAGTATTTAAATTAGCCTATTCTTGCGTAATTAAGCTAGCATCTTTAAAAGCTGCTAAATTCGTTTTTTTTTGTAATATTTTAATAGGTTCTGCTAATAAAATAGCTGTGTGAAGCATTTTATAGGTTAAATTCCATCTTATTGCGTTTACTAATATAAGTAAAGTTAGTTATTAATACTTATTATAACTTATTAATGTTAATAATAATATTTATAAGCTTTAAAAGCTTAAAATAATATTTATAAGCTTTTAAAGCTTTAAATAATATTTATAATATAGAATTAATAACTTACCTAATAGTATTTTTATAAGATTACTATTTCTAGTAATAAATCCTTTATCTTTAGCTTCTTTTAAAGCTTCTAACCATTATAAATAAAGTTATTAGTTATTTTTAATAAGAATAGCTATTCTTTTAACTTTTCCAATAATTCCTATTTTATAATTAGCTTAAATTATATAAAATAACTTAAAATAAGTAATATAAGTTATAATAAGTACCTGGAATTAAATTATTAAATTTTATTCTTTTTTCAGCAGATAAATCGTTAAATTCTTTGGTAGAATAATGTAAAAATTCACTATTTATATAATCTTCGATATTTTCGGTATTTATTGTTTCGTTAATAAATATAAATATTATATCTTTAGCTACTATATTTAAAATATAGGCTGTATATCGAATATTTAAAGGCTTTTTATGCCTTTTAGAATATATAAGTTTAAAAAGAAGATAAAAAGGTGTTATTATTAGAACTATTATCTCTAGTAAAGCTATAATTAAAAAGTTAGTAAATTAATATTATTTTATATATAATTATAAACTACTAACCTTATAATTTTTTTAGGGTTTATATTATATTTAGTTAATAATTCATTGAAAATTAAATTAATTAAATGGCCGGTATAGCTAGTAGGTAAATATTTAAATCCTTAATATATAACTAGCTTTTAAATTATAATAATAATAATAATAATAATATAAATATAAGAATACTTACCAATTAAATAATATTCTAAGTTAAATTAGGGGTTTAACTAATTAGCTATAACCCCTAAATATGATTTAGAATTAATAGAAGTCCAAATATTAAGTTAAATAGATATAAAACCCATTTTATTAACTTGATTTTAAATTTTATTTATTATATTCTTTTTCATATTAGAATATAATATTTTCATGTAAGATATAAGGCCTTTATAATGAAAAAAGCTAATATTATAACTAAAATAACTTAATATTAGTATAATATATTATATTTAAGTTATATATTAATATAATAATATAAACTTACTTATAATAATAACTTAAAAGCTTTTTAAAGCTTTTACTAGTTATAGTAGTAAAAGATAGGTTATTTTAAAGTATAAATTCAAGAGCTAATATAAGAGTAGTATCCTTAGAAAATCTATTACTACTACTAGTAATAGTATTATTTCTAGGTCTTTTATTGCTTCTTAAAAAGCTAGAAAAGCTAGATTCGGTTAAAAAGTCAGAAATTAAAGGTGATTCTGTAATAGCAGGGACTATTTATAAGTATATTAGTAAATTATAAATTTATAATATTATAAATATATAAATTAATAATATAATAAGATATAAAATAATAAAAGAAGTAACTTACTAGTTATTTTATCGTTTTCTTCGGCTTTTAATACTATAATAGTAGAATGTTTTTTCCTATAATATGCTAAACTATTAGAGGACTGAAAACGGCTAGCTAGGCAGGTAAAAGTAAAGTTACAGCTTAGCTAGCTGCAAAAAAAGGTGATTTCTCGTGGTTTTTCTAAATTAACTGCTAAAACCTTATAAGAAAAAAGGTTATGTTAAATAATATATGATTTTATGCGAAATTAATAGCTTTTATCATTTATATAGTCTTTTTTAATTGAAGTTTACTAAGAAAAGCTTGAATTATTCGTAATAATAAGAGGTGTAATTCTAAGAGGATTTTAATCTATTATAAAGGTAGGTTTTAAATAATAAAAAGTTTTTATAAGATAGCCTAAATTTAAGGCTATCTAATAATAAGAAAAGTTTAGATAAAAGTTAAGTATTTGTAGAGTTATAAGGGTAAGAAGATTAATGTAGAAAAGAAAGGTTCTAAACTTTAAAGCGAGAGAATACAGTTAATATATAGAATAAATTTATAATACAAACGGTTTTAAAAACCTTAGAATTTAGGCATTTTTTTAATGCCTAACTTACCCCTTAAACATGCATATTCGTGTGGAAAATAATAGAATAGTTTTACGAGAAAATGCAACTATAGTAAAACAGTTAAAAAGGCCGGTATACTTATAATACATTAAAGGCGTTATATTATGTGATAATATACTGTTTTATCACTTAAAACATGTATATGTAGCTTACAGGAAATCTTTGTATCTTAAAACTTTAACCGAATATAACTCCTAGAATATTAAACTTATAATTATGCAATTAGTATTAAATTAAAGGGCTTTTTAAGGGCTATTAATTAGTTATAAGCTTATAAATTTTAGTTAAGTATTCGTAGAGATTTTAGGAAATAGAAATTATAGCGTTTTTTATTAAAGTAGGGTAAAACGCTATAGCGTTTTACCCTAGTTAACTTACCCTACTAAATACCACGGCTATTATCTTTATAATTAATAGGTGAAATTAAGTGGGATTAATATTTTTGGATAGCTAAGATTATAAGCTTTAAAATGATACTACTCTTATTTTTAAACTTCTTTTTTTCATAAAGTTATAATAGTTTTAATATATAGAATAAAAAAAACTTAAGAATAAAGTTTTTAATATTTATATTAATCTTTATATATATAGAATTAATTATATTAAATATATATTTAAGCTTATAAAATACTTTATAATATATAAATTAATAATATATATAATTTTACTTTAATATAAATAATATATATTAATTAAATTAAAAAACATATATAATTATATATAAAATAATTTATATAAATTTTATTAAATATATATTAGATAAAGTTATACGTTTTATATTAATAAGCTATTAAGATAACTTATATAAAATATAAAAATACTTATTACTTATTTTTATAAATTTATTTTAATTAAATAAAATATAAATAAAAACTAAAAATATTTTAAAATATTATTTACATATAATTAAGGTAAAAAAAAATATATTTTAAATTTTTATGTTAATTACATATACTATATATATATAAATAACATTTAAAAAGCATTTATTTCTTATTAAATACTTAAAATAAATCAAGTTAATATCTTTATTTTTAGAATTCTTTAAACTTTAATATCTTACTTATTAACTAACTTATAAAGGATATTTTTATAGCATTATAATAAGCTAAAATTATAGTATTTTTTGGTTATTTTTATAAGCTTATAAGTCTACTTTTAAAGCCCTTATAATTACACATTACACTATAAATGTAGTTGTAGTGTAGTTAAACTACACTAAAACTACAAAAACTACACTAAAAAACTACATGTAGTGTAGTTTTTTTGTTAATGCTCTGCTTACTATTAAGGTACGTGTAATAATTATTATTATAATAGAAGGTTTAATTAAGGAGTCTATATTTAACTTTAGGGTTATCTTTTTTAATTAAATAATTTTCTTCTTTTTAAATTAATTCTAGTAAAGGTTCGCTTTTTAGTAAAAGCGTTTAGTATTTTTAAAAGTTATTAGGTATTAGTTAGGTTTTAAATTCCTAATCTTTATTTAAACTAATATTATTTATTAACGTAAAGCTTCCTTTATTACTTATTACACTATAATTTCGCGTAGGTAAGTCTTTTTAGTTTATAGTATAAAGCTTTTTACCTTTAAAAATTAGCTTTTATAGCTTCTTTAAGGCTTTATATTTATTTATAAAGTATCTCTTTTTATTATAATTATAATAAGTCTTTCCCCTTTTCTTATTTATAGTATTAAGTTCTATAGATTTAACGTAATACCTATATACTATTAATATTTAACGTGGCTTACTATTATTAGGTTTATTAAACCTAGTATATAATTTAAATTTCCTATAACTTTTTTCGTAATATTACTTGTATAAACGATTATTTACCTTAATAACTATTTTAATAAAGTTATTAAATAACTTAAAATAATCTTTTTAATAAATGTTATTCTTTACTTCTTTTTTAAGTTCTTAATAAAAGACTTTTATTTTAGGTTTAATATTTTAATTAAGTTTTACTATAATACGTTTAAATTCCCTAGTATAATAAGCTATAAATTTAGTTTACTTAAGTTAAGTAAGCTATTATATAGCTTCTTTATACTTATTAAGGTTTTTAAATATAACGAGAAGTTATTCTTTAAAGGTTTTATAATTAAAGAAGATATAAATAACTTTTACTTTAACTTTAACATTATACTTAAAATATACGTAAAGGGTTAGCTTTTATTATTTTATTACTTTTTTAGTTAAAAGGTTATTAATATAAAGAATTTATAACTTAAGTATTATATAGATTTTTTCGTTAACTTATAGGTAAGCTTAAGCTTATATAAGAAAGTTTCTTATATTACCCTTATAACTATTATATAATTTAAGCTTAAGAAATTTTAGTATATTATTATTATTAATAGAGAATATAAGTGTAAGATTTTAAACTATTATAAGTTTCTCTTCTTATACCTTAAGTTTTTTATAAAGATTATTCTATTAATTAAAAAGCTATTAATTTTACTTCTTAAGCTTAATAATCTTATTATAAAGGTACTTTATTATCTTCTTAGGGTTAATAGTCTTTTCGCTTAAAGTAAATATCTTAAAAGTTATTATTACTTAAAGTTTTAAGGTAACTTATTAAATAGAATTAATTAAAATATAATAATAGCTTAGGTTTTAAGGTATAATAGGTTTATTTCTTAGAAAGTAAGTTAGGTTAAATATTATAAAGTAGCTTTTAAGTAATATTATAATAAAGCTATTAAAAGTATAACTCTTAATAGTAAAACTATTACTTAAATTAATTAATAGAGATTTAAATTATTTAACTATAAAAATACCTTCTCCTTAAGTACTCGTTTATCTTTTTATTATAGTTTTAAATTAATTAGCTTAATTATTAATCCCTTTAAACCTTAATTAATTAGCTCAAGGTTTAGTTAATTTAATTCTCTTTAATTAATATATTTAAATATTAACCTCTTTAATCGCCTCTTAAGTTACGTAGCTAGTTATATACCCTTACCTTCTTCTTATACCTATAGGTTATACCTGTCCTAGCCGGTGCGGTCCCGTCTCGTGTCTTGTGTAGTGTCGTTCGTAATACTATACTACTCTTAGAAAATACCTCTTTTATAAAAAGTTAAAGTGGTTTTCCCACGTTTTTAATTTTAAGTAATAATTATTAACGTAAATAAAAAACGAAGTGTAAATATCTTTTATATACCCTAGAATTAACTTTAATTTCGTTTTATTTTTAAAGAATAAGTGTCTAAACGCTGTATTCTTAAACCTAGTATAGGTAGCTAGTAATCTTATCAAGCCTTAAGGTATATTATTATATTAAAACATTTCGTTTAGCCTAGTAAAAGCTATCTTATATTTATCTATTAAATTAATCTTAATAGCTTAAAACCCGTTTAAGGTATTAGCTTAAGAGAAAATAATAAAGCGCTTATAATATATTAAGTTTAAATTTACTTTTATATTATAATAGAGATATTTAAGTTTAATAATTTTGCTATTAATATCGCGATAATTATATACTACCTAAAATTTCTTTAAGCCTAGCTTATCTATAAATAAGGTTAATATAACCTAAGAAGAGTTCCCTCTTTAAATAATTCTAGCTTACTTTATAGCGGGAAAAACCTTACGTGAAAATTCTTAGTATAAGCTACTATACTAATATTATTTACGCTTTTTAAGAAGTACCTTAAAAATTAAAGAAATGTAGTGTTATAATAAGTCTATTAAATAAATACCTTTAATACTAATTATAAAATAATCTTTATAGGTATAATATAGCCTTATAATTATAAGGCGTTAATTATTATCTTCTATTAAATCTCTAAGTATAATATAAAAATTCTTAAACTATAAAATTATAGTTTTATAAGGCTATATAATTAATAAATAATTTATATATAGATTTTAAAACTATAAGGGGTAGGCCTTTAAATCTAGTTTTCCTATATAAATTAAGGTAAGATTACGTTTTAGCGTGTTTATATTCGCCTTACCTTTCTTTAAAGTGCTAATTAATACTTGGTTCCTACGCTCCTTTATAACTTTAAGGTTATAAGAGTAATAACTTTTAAATAGCGCTTTCTATAGTAACGCCTAGTATAAACTATTTCTTTAAGGTATTAATAATATAAAAGACTTGCTTTATATTCGTGTATATTTTAAGTAACTAAAATAAAAGCGTAGTAATAGATTATTCTTATTTAAATAATATATTATATTTAGGGGTAAGCCTTTAAAATAAAGAGTTTTAGCCTTTACTTTTAAAGATAACTAAAGATTTTCGCTATTTATATAGGGTTTTTACTTTTTAAAGGGGTAAACCTTAAATTCTAGATTTCCTATATAAATTAAAGCTTAGCTATATTTTATTATATTTAAATAAAAGTTAAGGTTATAAGCTATAATAAATTTCTTTAAGTCTTTAAAATAAAGGCCGCTAAACTTAACACCTTTTAGTAAGTTTAAGAAATTCACATTTATATAAGGTTTTTTATTTTCTAAGGGGTAAACCTTAGATTTCGTATTTCCTATATAAATTAAAGCTTTACTATATTTAAGTGCGTTTTACTATTAATTAATTTAACTCTTCGTATAAAATTCGTTTAAGGTTAAAAAATAGAGAGAGCTATCTTATTTACCTTTCCCTAAAAATAGTAATATTAGATTTATATAGGGATCTTACTTTAATAAGAGGTCCCTCTTAATTTTTGGTTTTCCTATATAAATCTACTAAGCTAAATATTATAATATATCTTTAATTAGTTCGTTTAACTCTCTCACGCTTAAAACATTTATAAATATATCTAGTAAATCTAATAACGTTCCCTTATTATTATAAGGTTTATTTAAGTCTCTCTTACCGTTCTTATTCTTCTCTTATTTTAATTTAATTAGCGTTATTTAAGTTACTATATAATTCTTCTTAGTTTTATTACTATTAAAGTTATAGTATTCTTTCCCTAAGAAATTATTATAAGGTAGTTTCACCTTATTTAATTATAAAGAAATTATAGTTTATTTATTCTTCGTTTTACAGGTATTTAGGTAATAATAAACTCTAGTATTAAATAGTCTTTAATTTTATGTAATTAAACGTTAGGTTACTTATTTCTAGGTAATATTCTATATAGTATTAATAGGTTTTACGGTATAAGTCTAAGAGTAATATAAAGCTAATTCTATTTTTACCTAATAATTATTTAATAATAACTTATAAGAGTTTAAGTTTTAAAGGATTAAAGCTTATAACTTTATCCTATTCGTAAATTATAACTATTTAGTCTTTACTATTTAATTATAGGGATTATAAAAGTTATTTAGGTTATATTAAGTAATATTTTATTTTAATAGTCTTTATTTTAAGTTTAGTTTTAATTAATTCGCGTTTAATTTATAATTACTAAGTTTAAGTAATTCCCGTAAATAATTATTAATGTAATTACTTATAGTAATTATTTTTTTAACTTTAAGTTTCTTAACTTTATTTTCTTTATACGTTTATAAACTTCTTTATTTAATTCTTTAAGAATCTCCTTTACTTCTTTAATAATCTTATAATTATTCTTTATAAACTCCAAGTTCTTATTAGGGTTTATTCTTATTAATAATTACTTTAAATATATTTAAATAAATATATTTAAATATAGGTAAAGTAGTATTATTTAAGTTTAACCTTTTACTCTAATAATAGTTAATTTCTCTTTTATATAATACTCTACTACGTATATTTAACGTAGTTAAGTCTTTTTTAAAAGCACTTTTTAATTCTATTAAGCTTTTATAATATAAAACTTTACTAAAGCTAGAATTTCTTCTACTATTATATTAATATAAGTATAAGCTATAATAAAGTATTCTATATTATTTACTATATAAATAGGTTTCTTTCCCCTTAATTACACTAATAGAAGATTATACTTTATTATAAAATAATAACTTATTAGTTTTACACTTAATTCTTTATTTACTAGAATAAAACTAAACTAATACCCTTTTAAATAGGTAATAATATATTCTAGTATTAATATAACTTACCCCTTTAACTTAGCTACGTTATTATAAGCTATAAGATTAGAATAGCCTAATACTATAAGTGCTTTAAATAGGTGTTTTAGTTTAATAATATTCTAAAAGGGTGTAATAAGATTACTTATAATAGCCTTAGCTAAGTTACTCTTTAGCTTCTTATAATACTATATTAAGTGTGTTATTTATTACCGTAAGATAAAAGCTAGCTAAAGAAGTTATAGAATACTAATATTAAACCTAGTATCCCTTATTTATTTTTTTAAATTAAAAGCTAGAACCTAATATTCCTCTATTACTCTAATCTTTTCTAGTTTTAACCTACGTTTAAAAGAAAGCGCCTCCTTTATTTATATTTCCTTTATAAGCGAAGATATTTTAATAGAAAGTATAATAATTAAAACTAAAACGGGTAATAATAAATTTATTTAAGGTAATAAACTTAGCTTTAACTTATAGAAAGCCTTATCTAGTCTCTTTAAGTGTAATTATATTATTAGCCTTAATGTAACGGTAGCTTAGGTTCTAAGGCATAGTAGGTCTGTTTCTTAGAAAGTAAGTTAGGTTAAATACTATAAAGTAGCTTTTAAGTAGTATTATAATAAGGCTATTAAGAGTATAACTCTTAATAGTAAAACTATTACTTAAATTAATTAATAGAGATCTAAACTATTTAATTATAGGAATACCTTCTTCTTAAGTACTTATTTATCTCTCTATTATAATTCTAGATTAATTAGCTTAACTATTAATCCCTTTAAACCTTAATTAATTAGCTTAAGGTTTAGTTAGTTTAATTCTTCTTAATTAATATATTTAAATATTAACCTCTTTAATTGCCTCTTAAGTTACGTAGCTAGTTACGTGCTCTTACCTTCTTCTTATACCTATAGGTTGTACCTATTTTAGCTAATACGATCCCATTTTATATCTTATATAGTATTATTTATAATATTATACCTCTCCTTTATTAGTCTTATCCTTAAGGCTATTAAAATAAGCTAGCTTAAGTGTTATACGTTTTCTTTCTTTTATTATTATATACTATTATATTAACTAATTATATCTTAAAATAGTAGTTTAAAGCTTTATTTACTTCTTCTCTTTACTAGAATAACCTTCTTTTTATAATAATTAATAATTCGTTTTTATCTCTTATAAAAGCTTATACTTATTATACCTATATAGAATTTTCCTAATATAAAGCCTTTATTTTTAATTTAAGTTATTATATAAAGTGTATAATAGATAAGTAAGGGAATTATAATATTATAAGGGTAACCCCTTAATAGCTTTATAGCATTATAAATTAATATTATAAGCTTAAGAGAGAGCTTAAAGAAGCTAAAAAGTGTGCTTTAGTTAAGAATTAAAAGGTTTTACGTTTATAAAAATAAAAGAAATTATAGTTTAAGAAAATAATACGTGCGATTATACGTAGTATTAATAACGTTAAAAAGTTAAAGCGTATAAAATATAAGAAAGTAAAATAGCTTTAAAAGACTATAAGAGTCCTTTTTACTCCTTTTAAGAATCTAGATTTTATTTTAATTTATTCCTTAAATACTAAATTTAATATTAAGTTATTAAATAATACTTAAAAGATTAATTAGAATGCATTTCTTAGAAATAAAACTATTTAAGTAACGTTAAGTAATTCGTAAGATTTTTAGCTAATTTTTAGGTGTTTTTAAAGTTTAAATATCCCTTTTATTTAATAAGATAATAATAATTCTTTATACCTTCTTATACTTTAAGTATTCGTTTAACTTTATATTCGTTAATATCTTTTATTATAATATTTATAGTAATTATAGATTTATTTAATGCTTTCTCTAATAGTAATATATAAAATATAGGATAAATTCTTATTTTATTTAATAATAATAGTTTATAATTAATATTTAAGATTTTTCGTTTAATAAGGAATAGTTTAATCTTCTTTTAGTTAAGTTTATTACTAGGTTACTTAGTTTTAATATTTTTACGAATAAGATATACTTTATATCCCTTCTCTAGAATTAATGCTAGTAATCTCTTTTTATTCGCGTAGTATTTTATTTAGTTTTATAAAAATATTTATTTCTATTATAAGTGTTTTTATATTTTTATTATAATTACTATATACGCTATAACTACTAGCGCGTTTATATTTTGTGTTATATATATCTTAATAATAGGGTTAAATTCGTAATTTACCCTAAATAGTAATATCTTTATATTATTAATCTTAGAGCTATTATAAGCCTATTATACTAGTAATAGCTATTCTACCTAATTATTCTATTAGTAGTTAATATAGCTTTATAAATATTATTCAAGTATTTAGTTTAAGATTTCTATATATTTATCTAATTATAAGTGGAATACTGTTAATAAGCTTTATTTAATCTTTATAGTTTCTATAAGGTATTTCTAAAAGTTTAAGGTAAATAATTTATTATAATTTAATATAAGCTTTATTAGTAATTTATATTATATAATAACTATTTTAAAGAATATATACGCTAAGTTCTTAGTATTACTTAATTTCTTATATAGAATATAATAGGCGTATTTTATAAGTTTATTTATAATAACTAGAATACTATTATAAGCTACTCTTATTATAGGTTCTTTTAACTTTAATAGTTTAATAATAAAGTCTATTATAATAGTTTACTATACTCTTTTAGGTAGTAATATTAGTTATAATTCTTCGTATAATACGTATCGCGCTAATTTTACTTTATTATACGTATTATATTTCTTAATAACTTCTTATATTATTTTTTTACTTTTTAAAAAGTTATATAATCTTCTTAGCCTATTAATTATTTTCCCTATACCCTAATATTCGTGTAATAGGTACTTATATATTTCCTTAATAAGCTATTTTTAAAGTGTATTAGGAATATACTATCGTTTATTATATAAGAAGGTCTTACCTTTCTTAAATAAATGCGTTTTCGTTTTTTAATTATTTAAGTAATTATTATTCTTAATATATAATACGATTCGTTATATTTATATTTTATTTAACTTAACTTACTAGGTTATATTAATTTCTTAGGTGCCTAGTATAAGGTTCTTATTCTTAATAGCGCGTAATAAAGGTGTATTACTCACTTACTTATTTAATTTTAAGTTCTCTTTTTAGCTAAGCGTATTTACTCTTTTATTTTTAAATTCTTTATAATATATAATCTTAAAGTTATAATTTATAAGAGTTTTATACTATTTAATCTATCGTTTATTTAAATTCTTTATAGTTAAGAATAATATAAGATTCTTATAGTTAATATAAACCTTAATTTAATGCTTTACTTCTATAAGATAATATCTCTATTCTTTAAAGCACTTAATAATAGCTATAAGTTCTTTATCGTAGATCTTATAATTAAGTTTAGGTTCGTAGAGTTTCTTTAAGAAGAATATAACTAGGTGTAATCTTTCTTAGTTATTTTATTATTTAAGCTATTTACCTAGTATAAAGTTTAAGGCGTTTATTTTAAGCTTATAAGGTTTATCTTAATTAAGTGCTTTTAATATAAGTTTTAACGTAACTAAATCTTTTATTTTTTAGAATACTATAGCTTTTAGTTTATTCTATTAAAAGCTAACTTCTTTCTTTATTAAGTTTATAAGAGGTTATAAAATGTCTTTATATTCGCTTAAAAACTTATAGTAAAAGTTTATAAATACTATAAATTCTTTAACTTCCTTTAAATTCTTTAATATAAGCTATTTCTTAATAGTTTTAATCTTATTTAAGCTTATTTATATTTCTTTATATATAAGTATATACCCTAAAAAGTATATAATATTTTAATAGAACTAATATTTTAAGGCTTTAACTAAGAGTTTATTATCTTATAGAGTTTATAGTACCTTATATATATATTATTTATATTTCTTAAGGGTATTTAAATAAATAAGAATATTATTAAGGTATATAACTATAAATACTTTTAGTTATTTTTATAAGATTATATTAATTATTCTTTAAAAGGTTACTAATACGTTAATAAGCTTAAAAGGTATTACTAGATATTCGTAGTATTCTTTATTAGTTTAAAATACTATTATTTACTTGTAGCCTTCTTTTATTTATATAAGGTTATAGGCTCCTTTTAGGTTAAGTATAGTAAACTATTTAGCTTTTTTAACCTTATCTTTAATTTCTATTATAAGTGGTAATAGGTATTAATTCTTAATTATAATCTTATTTAAGTGTTAATAATTAATATATAATTATAGTTTCCCGTTCTTCTTTAATACTTATAAGATTAAGTATTCTATTAAAGACTTTAATAGTCTTATATATCTCTTCTATAATATATCCTTTAAATACTCCTTAAGCGCTTTATTTTACTTAAGGTTCTAAGAATAAATCTTATTAAACGTTAGTTTAATACTAGGCTAGAGTTTAATCTTATAGTTCTAGCGTAAATACTCTAATAGTTCTATTTTTAACTCTCTACTAAATAGCTTACTATACTTTAAGTATTTCTTAGAAATCTTTATTATCTTAGCTTTTAACTCTCTAGTAATTACATATATTTTTAAAGGCCTATTATAGTTTAAATAAGGTGCTCTTTATAAGCTACTCTTTGCTTTATAACCGTATCCTAGTAAATCCTATTAAAGTTAGCTAGTTCTTTAATTAACTTATAGATTACTTACTTATAATTAGGGTATCTCTAATATAATATTATATTTTAAGATTACTATAATATTTAATATAACTTAGTGTTTTATACCTTATATATTAATTAAAAGCTATGTAACTTTTATATTAATTACTTTTTAGCTATACTTTATTGTAGTTTCTTTTATAATTATAAGTTAATAGGGCTTATCTTTAAGTATTTAAGGTAATTATAATCTATTAATAAGATTTAATAAGATAAAATTTTCTTATACTCTATTATTAATTATTACCTAAATCTTTTATTCTATTATAATTATATTAATTATAAGGTATATTATACTACTAATATTTATAGTATATAAAGACCTATTAAATCTCCGTTAAGGAATTGGTTTTAATTATAATAATAGCTATTATTTTCTAATTTATTAATCCTATTCTTATATTATTCTTTAGCGCGTTATTTTAGGCGCTATTATTAGTAATTATCCTTTAACGTATTGTTAAAGCTTTCTTAGTAATCGCTTAATTTACTATTTATATTAATTAAACTTAAGCTAAGCGAGTTACTTATAGTTATATAATTCCCTTTCTTCTTATATTATAGGGTTATAGCTTAGGTAATATATACGTTATTCTTAGTATAGTATAACTTCCCGTTTAATATCTTTAAATTAATTTATTGTAATTTTAATTATATTATAAGGGTTATTCTCCTTCCCTTTTATTCTTATAGAAACTATTTATTACCTTACTTACTATTAAAATACGTGTAGTAATTATTATTATAATAAAAGGTTTAATTAAGAAGTTTATATTTAATTTTAGGTTTATCTTTCTTAATTAAATAATTCTCTTCTTCTTAGATTTATTCTAGTAAAGGTTTACTTTTTAGTAAGAGTATTTAGTATTCCTAAAAGTTATTAAGTATTAATTAGGTTTTAAATTTTTAATCTTTATTTAAACTAATATTATTTATTAACGTAAAGCTTTCTTTATTACTTATTATATTAAGATTTTACGTGAGTAAGTCTTTTTAATTTACGGTATAAAGCTTTCTACCTTTAAAAATTAGCTTTTATAGCTTCTTTAAAGCTTTACATTTATTTGTAAAGTATCTAGTCTTACTATAATTATAATAAGCCTTTCCCCTTTTCTTATTTATAGCGTTAAGTTCTATAAGTTTAACGTAGTACCTGTATATTATTAATATTTAGTGTAGCTTACTACTATTAGGTTTATTAAACCTAGTATATAATTTAAATTTTCTATAACTTTTTTTATAACGTTACTTATATAAATAATTATTTACCTTAATAACTATTTTAATAAAGTTATTAAATAACTTAAGATAATCTTCTTAATAAATATTATTCTTTACTTTTTCTTTAAGTTTTTAATAAAAGACTTTTATTTTAAATTTAGTATTTTAATTAAGTTTTATTATAATACGTTTAAACTCCCTAGTATAATAAGCTATAAATCTAGTTTACTTAAGTTAAGTAAGTTATTATATAGCTTTCTTATACTTATTAGGATTTTTAAATATAATAAGAAGTTATTCTTTAAAGGTTTTATAATTAAAGAAGATATAAATAACTTTTACTTTAACTTTAACGCTATACTTAAGATATATATAAAGGGTTAACTTTTACTATTTTATTACTTTTCTAGTTAAGAGATTATTAATATAAAGAATTTATAACTTAAGTATTATATAGATTTTTTCGTTAACTTATAGGTAAGCTTAAGCTTATATAAGAAAGTTTCTTATATTACTCTTATAACTATTATATAATTTAAGCTTAAGGAATTTTAATATATTATTATTATTAATAGAGAATATAAGTATAAGATTTTAAACTACTATAAGTTTCTCTTCTTATACCTTAAGTTTCTTATAAAGATTATTCTATTAATTAAAAAGCTATTAATTTTACTTTTTAAGCTTAATAATCTTATTATAAAGATACTTTATTATCTCCTTAAGGTTAATAGTCTTTTCGCTTAAAGTAAATATCTTAGAAGTTATTATTACTTAAAGTTTTAAGGTAACTTATTAAATAGAATTAATTAAAATATAATAATAGCTTAGGTTTTAAGGTATAATAGGTTTATTTCTTAGAAAGTAAGTTAAGTTAAATACTATAAAGTAGCTTTTAAGTAATATTATAATAAGACTATTAAGAGTATAACTCTTAATAGTAAAACTATTACTTAAATTAATTAATAAAGATTTAAACTATTTAATTATAGGAATACCTTCTTCTTAAGTACTTATTTATCTCTTTATTATAGTTTTAAATTAATTAGCTTAACTATTAATCCCTTTAAACCTTAATTAATTAGCTCAAGGTTTAATTAGTTTAATTCTCTTTAATTAATATATTTAAATATTAACCTCTTTAATTGCCTCTTAAGTTACGTAGCTAGTCACGTGCCTTTACCTTCTTCTTATACCTACGGGTTATGCCTGTTCTAGCTAGTGCGGTCCCGTCCCGTGTCTTGTGTAGTATCGTTCGTAACACTTAACCTCTTAAATTTATTTAATATTATTTCCTATAATAATAGTATGAACTATAAAGATTAAAATAAGCTCGCGTTTATTTAAGCCTATTTCTCTAGTATTTTAAAATCTAAAAGTTCCCTTATTCTCTTTTAAGTTTAATTATTAAAATAAACTCTAGGTTTTTAAGATAATTTTATTACCTTACCTAATAGTCCCTAGAGATTAAAAACTTTCTTAGCTTTACTCTTATTCTTTATAGCCGCGTTTACACTTTTTATTCTTTCGTTTATCTTCTTTACTTAAGGGGATTTATAACTTTATAAATTAGTTATATAAGTTTAAAATAGCTGTAATATTATTAGTTCTTTAAGCGTATATTCTAATAGTAGAATTATCTCTTAATACCCTTATTTTAGATCTTTTACGTAGTTTAATTATAGCCTTATATTTAGCTTTTAGCGTTTATCTCTTCTTATTTATTAAGTATTTTATTACTATAATTCCCGTCTCTCTTTAAACTTTTTAGGTAAGTATTTATTCTTATTTTTATAGCTATATCTTATATATTCTTACTTCTTATAGGAGAAACACTAAAAATAATCTAGGTCTCTTTACGCGTTATTTTTAAGAGAGGGAGCTAGTAATATTAAAGCTTTATTTCTTAGGTTTAAATTATTATTAATATAAAAAGAGTTTACGTAATTACCTCTTATTTATTTATTTAAGTTTTAAGTATAATAATTAGGCCTTTTATACTACTTATATAGTCTTAATAATTCTAGGTTTATTTAAACCTTAAATGCTTTTAATTACTTAATAAGTTTAAATATTTTCTTATCTCTTTTTACTTACTATTTAACCTATTACTTATTTTATTTCATTTAATAGTCTATTAATACGCGAATTAAGTTTATACTTATTACTAGAGTTAATTCCTTATATTATCTTATAATCTTTTTTAAGGTAAATAAACGATAATTATAAAGAATAATCTTAAGATCTACTATTATTAAACCTTTAATAGTTATCTCTTATATTTATTTATTTAAAGTAAATAGCTTATTTAACACTTACTTTTAAAGCTAAGCGTTTATTTCTTTATTTACTAAATAAGTAATAAAGTTAATAAGTAGTATTTATCTTATATTTATCTTTACCTTTATTATTAAGTTCTTTACTCTTTAAATATAAGCTATTAGTAACTCTCCCTTTTCCCTAATAAAATAAAATACCTTTTATTTTATAGCTATCTTTAAATAAAAGTTAAGGTTTAAAAACTTCTTAATAAACTTTACTAAAAGCGCGTCTTATCTTTTATTCTTATAGTTTAAGTCCTTATATTATACTATTACTCTTCCCCTTAAACCTTATATAAAATATATTTAAGTTAAAGTATTTATATATTTTAATACTCTTATTAATACTATTATAGTATTATAGTAATTAATATAATCTTAGGTAAAACTATCTTTAAGGTATTTAATAAATGAAATTTCTTTTACTTCTCTTATAAGATAAGAGCTTAAAGGGTTTATAATTCTTAATAATAGAAATAAGGGTAGTTTCTTAGTCTTCTTCTCTTTTAAGTTTAAACTAATTAATAAACGTGGGAATAAAGGTAAAACGTTCTTTAATAAATATATAAAATTAAGAGAGAGATCTTTTATAAATAAAAGCGTAAAGTTAAGTTTAAAGTTTAAGTTTAAGTCTAATAGTTCTAGATTAGCTTAATATAATAAGAGAAAAGGTTAAACTTTAAGGTCTTTTAAATATCTTTAAGCTAATATTAGCTTTTAAGAGACTAAAAGGAAAAGTGTATTTAAGTGTTATCACGTTACTATAAGCTAGTAATAAGAGTTTAGTAAAAGAAGTTTAATAAATATAAGCGTGTTTATTTAAGCGGTAATAGAAAGTAACTTATAAGCTAAGAAAAGTTATAATAAAGGTAAAATTAAGGTTAAACCTTTAATAAATCTATCGCGCCTCTTATTTCTTATAGGTTAATAGATTAATAGATAAAAATCTAAATATAAATTCCCTAAGGGAAGAAACCCTTTTCTTTTATTTTAGTCTTACTTTTAATTACTCTTTTTATTAATAGTAAATAGTATTTTAATTACTATTATCTTTCCTATAAATTTTTTATAATACCTAATTTAACTAAGTTTAATTAATCTTACGTTTTTATAACGTAGCTTTTATAGTTTATACCTAATATTTCTTATTTAATTAAATAAGTTTAATAAGAGATTAATAAGGTAAGGTAGTTTATATACTCTTTAATATTAAGTATAATGCGCTTACGTATAAAAACTAAGGTTTCTTACTTTAAAGTAAGGTTATAAAGTAGCCTTAAAAACTAAAAGAATAATCCTATATTTACTAGTATTTAATAGCTTCTTACTTTACTTTTACCTAGCTAAAACTTTAAGCTTATACTTAACTATAATTATAAGATTATATAATAGAGAAGTAAGTATATCTATTACTAGTCCTACTATTTTATAAGGTGCTATTAGTATAGGTTTTTAGGAATTAGTTTTATAGTTTATTAATTGTTTCTATAAATCTAATATATTACTAGCCTTACTATTATATTCTAATATATTATAAAACGAATAAGTGCTTATAGTTTTTTAATCTTATATAACTCTTATAAGAAGATATCCCGTATAATTCTTTAATAAAAGAATAAGTGTCTTTAAAGTTCTATTAAAAGCTTTAAGAGTCTTTTTATACTCTCTAAAAAAAGAGAAGTAATAATCGTATATTCTAGTCTATTTATAAGCGTCTAATTAATATATTTAATCTCTTTTAATTTCGTTAAGTTTATAGTTTTAAGAATAAAGATTACTACTTTATTCTTTAAGCGTTTAGCGTAAATTTTAGGACTTCTTTAAAGTCTAGTAAAGCAAAGCTATATTATAATGTGTTTAGCTATTATTTAAAGGCTTTTAAATCATTTAAGTTTATAATTATAAAAAACTATAGAAAATAAACCTCTTTATATCTCTCTTTAAGTATTTAAAAGGTATTTTAAGGCTCCCTTAAAATTAAAAGTTTAAATCGTTTATTCGCGTATATTTAGCCTTTATTTAATTATCTTCTTTAAGCTCTTATAGTCTCTTAAAGTATAAGTATTATTCTATAACTTCTTTATAATCTTAATATTATAATATTAAGTTCTCCTCTCGTTTTATTTATATTAAAACTATTTTACGCTTTATAGTTCGTATAATCTTTTATAAATAGTTTTAGCCTCCTTTATAATCTTAATCTTATAGTCTTAATTTCTCGTAAAGGTTTATTCGTATTATTCTCTTCTTTATATAAAGTAAAGGTTTATTTATATTATTCTTAGCTTTATATAAGTCTAATAATCTTTTATAACTAGTTCTAAGCTTTATTAAAGTCTTAATATCACGATCTTAAGTTCTTATAAGAATTAATTTATTTTATAGTACTAATAAGCTCTATAATATTCGTTTAATAATAAGGGCTTGTTTATATAGCTTTATTAGGCGTTTAGCACTTATATTAAGTTAAGAAAGAAAGAAATAAAGAAAGGCATTAGAATTATAAGATTCTAGTCTTATTACTAAAACTATATAATAATTTATAGTATTAATTGTATTAATTACTATTCTTCTTTCTCATTTTTACCTAAAGTGTTCCTAGTAGTATTACCCCTCTTTCCACCATGTAACGTGACTAAGTCCACTTTTCTCCCCAACAGCTGTCAGGTCCGGTAATGCGTAAGTTATTACGTAGACGGGGTTGGCATCTCTGGCGGTGCAACAAAGACGGACCAACCAGATGCTTCATGTTGGTTGACTGCCACATTCTTCTGCCTGCTGTCCTTTGTTGGGCAGTCGGTTTGTCCCTGTCACTTTTCTTCTCACGGCCGGCTGCGTTCAATTCTGTTTCCTCAAGGAGTCTGCTTCCTTGCGTGCTGCTGCTGCTGCTGCTGCTGTTTGGTGTCGATAGCAAAGAGCCAAGTCTGTCCCACCACGTCAACATCTTCATCTTTGGCCATCACCACCACCACCATGGGCAAGCCTTTAGACGCCGCGTCGCCCAACCCCTCATCCTCCTCAACCCCATCCCGCCTCACGGAACCATATGCGTCCATCACTCCCCATCCGCCGCCGCCCCATCGCTACTTTGACGAAGACCCGACCGAGCTCGCAAACGACGACCTACCTCCCCTGTACTCGGATCACGAAGAGTTCAACGCCGACTCCTGCACGCCCTTTGACCCTCTCCTCCCTCGGGTCCCTCACGGCGACATCTTTGAAGCCGTCCACCCGTTTCGCCACGACGAAACATGCGCCTACTTCCTCGACCCCAGGCTAGACCGCGACCCAGACTTTCTGGCCGACCACATTTACAAGCTGGCCCAGCTGCCCCCGCGGCCCTTTGTCAAAATCGTCGGCACACACACGGAAAAGTCGGGCGACAAGAGCCGGGAGACCAGGACAGTCACCGACTTTGACATTGAGATTGAGCTCACCCACCTCCTGTACAGCGACATACGCTCCGCGCAGGCATGGCGCTCCGTCAAGACGGCGGGCAACTTTGAAAAGGTCCGCCGCGGGACAGTCTTCGCGACGCGCGCCCCGGGGTTCGGCGGCACGGGGCCCGTCCCGGAGGAGGGCACGCCGGAGCTGCGCGAGTGGTGCCGCCGCTACTGCGCCTCCGGGGCCTCGCTCAAGTGCTTCACCATGGAGCGGAGGGTCGAGGGGTACGACTGGGACACGCTGCGCCGCCGGCTGGAGGGCCTCGTCGGCGCGACAAACTACCGGGGACACGTGCAGATCGAGTTCCCCGTGCGCCACTCCCTCGTCCGCGTCTACAACGACTGCCGCGCCAACCGGTGGCGGCTGACGCCGTGGATCGCCAAGGTGTTTGTCTTCACCCTCGCGTTTGTGCTTGCCTGGCCGCTCCTGTTCTTCTCCACCAGGCGCTGGGAGACGGTGACGGCCGAGTGGCGGATGAGCGAGGCGGCCGCCGTGCCGGGCCGCAGGCGGTACGTCTCGCTGAGCGAGGAGGCGTGGTATGCCGCGTGGGCGGCCACGATCCAGGCGGCCATGCTGGAGAGGAGGAGGGGCCTGCTGGACCAGGGCGACCTGGAGAGGACGCGGAGAGGCGGCTGCCGGCCCGGGGAGGGGATGGGCGGCGCCGAGGCCATGGGCGTTGTGAATCGGTCTTTTGGCTGGGGGGGAGATGATTATTGAGCCAGGCTGTCTATTGGGTTTTTTTGGCGGCCGCGGTATGACCCTCCGCTCAGTTGTATTGCCTTGTAAAAATGGGCGGATGGGTATTTTGCACGGGCGAGCTACGTTGCATACCGTGGTGGAATTGTGTCTACGAGTATGGGCTGTGCTTGGCTTGTTGCTGTGGACGAGATTGCGTTTTTTGCGCGGATCGTAGTTGGGCTCGTTCGATTCAGAAACCCTTGGCCGTTGTGGACACTTGTCGACGCGGGCCGTGGGGATACGCAGAGGTGAGCACTCGGTTGCGCAGGTTGTACTGGATGCTGCTTGCAGCATGTGTTGTTCGCTTGTGCTGATGGTGCTTGGAAGAAACGCCCTTTCT
Organism: Metarhizium acridum; assembly: GCF_019434415.1. Taxonomy (NCBI): domain Eukaryota; kingdom Fungi; phylum Ascomycota; class Sordariomycetes; order Hypocreales; family Clavicipitaceae; genus Metarhizium; species Metarhizium acridum. The sequence continues at coordinate 585,439 of NW_027094041.1, read as the reverse complement.
CGTATTACCAAATGGTAGCTTGTTGGCCAGACGATGCCACGTTTTGAGAACGGAGTATTCTGAGAGTGACCCGAGTGAAGCAACGAATTGGTTGCGTACGACCCTAGGTGGCTGTTTAGAATACACGGCGTGTTTTGGTACCGGGTAGATGAGGGAGTTGGGTATAATACACCACGGCTAGTATACTGCCTTTGATAAATGCACGGATTTGTGTCATGCTTTGTAAACTACAGTATACGCTTTATATTCTTGTATCTTTTTTACTGTCCATTTAGTGCTACTTGTGAAGTTGACGGTGTCGGTCCTATTGAGTCATCCTAACTAGCTACCATAACCTAGGCTGGTTATTTCAGGATACAAAGGACCTTGGGCTGACTTGGAATATATCGAGGACTGGTAACGCCAACCACGGCGAGGTTGGCAATTATAGCTGCGGGGATTAGTGGCCAATTAAAGGCTTACTTTTATTTGGTACCTTAATTCCCTAATATTTTATGATAATAAAGGTTCCATAAAAATCCAAGTTACCAAAAACTACATTATCAACGCTACAATCTCAACTATTACTATCAATGTCACTTGACGTCACAGGGGACTGTGGGTCCTGGACCCAGTTGTGGTCTTCGCTGTTTTTAGGGGATTAGAAACGGCTTAATTCGAGTGTCACTGGCGGCGCACATTGTACATGTTTTCTGTGACGGGGGGTTTTCGACGCCACGGGAAGGAAAGACGCGCCGGATGCGAGGGAGATGAAGGGGCTCAAATGGCTGTAGTTGACAGGTTGGAGCTCGCCTGCGGTGGCGCTTTGTGTTGACAAAGTCGCACGTTTTGTTCTGCTGCAGCTTCGTGTCTCTCGTCTCTTTCGTGGGTGGCGGGCAGCGATTAACTACGAGCGAGAGACCATGTGACGTTGCGTTGCCTCGAGCCCCACCATCCAAAGCCAACCTCGACCGGCTTCAAACTTCAACACGCCCCGTCACTCATCACCCTCACAATGGACGTTGCTCATCCGCGGAGGATTCTGGCCGTCAGTCTTGACTCCCAGGCAGACCAGTTGAGCAGGGTAGTCAAAGGTGCGCTGCGGCCCACCCAACCCCCATGTTCCCGCCTTCTCATCTCATCTCATCTCATCCCGCAGGAGATATACACTTACTAACCACCCCCCCCCCTTTCCAGACCTCACCGGCTCGTCGCCATGCTCGCCGTCCCCTTCCCTCGCCGGCGCAACGCACAACCTCGCCCTCAAAACGCAGTACTACACCGCCACCGTCCCCATATGGCTGGACCTCATTGCCTCGCCATCCGAGTGGTCAGCGTCCTTCCTCTCCGATGAAGCGGGCGAGGTCCTCGCCGCGCTGGGCGGCCTGGTCCTCATCTTCAGCCTGCCCCCATCAACGTCGTCTGAGGGCGTTGACCGCGTCCGCGACGTGATCCACCACGTAGGACAGGTCGTCAACAACGGCCTGGGAGGCTGGGAATGGGACGGCGTCCGGCTGGCTATTGGTGTTGGGGACAGCGATGCCGAAGAATGGGATGAGCTTTGCGCCGAGGCTGGCTTGGAATTCGTCCAGATTGGCGGGAAGCTGCCGCATTTGAACGAGTTTGGCGGTACGTCTACAAGACCTTGACCATGATGGGCCTGCAGAACCTTTTCAACTTCCAATCCTGGGTGGTATACAATCCCACACTACGCGCTGCATCGCGGGTAGCTGACGGGCAGACAAGAAAAGACAGGCATCTCCCGCGTCAGGGAGGCCCTTGAATCAAACGACTGGGCACAAGACGCACCCTCTGATTTCGGCGACTTTGAAGACGCTTCCGACGGGAGCGAGGGCGGGCATCTGGATCCGGAGAGTCTGGATTTCGGCTTTGATCGCGCTGATTTCCAAGGCTTGAAAGAGGCCATCTGGGACGCGAGGCCCAGGGACGGAGAACCTTCAGCTCGGGCCGCTGGTCCCGGTGCAACGTCCAAGGGGGATGCGGGCAATCCAGGGCATGTCCAGCTCGAACTGGGTCATGAAGACGTGGACAAGGTAGAGAACATGATGAGGAAGCTGCAGGCTGTGAGGGACGCGGGGGAGGGGTTGCCCGAGGCGCAGAGGAGGAGGATGGCAGCCAAGGCGGTGGATGAGGTTATGAAGGAGCTTTGATTGGGGGGAAATAATAATGACGGTACGATTCGCGACTCTCGGGCTGGGCTGAGGGATTGACCGAGATTGACATGTCCCTTGGGGGAGATGATAGCAGGGACAGATGCAGGTACAGGCTCATCTATGAAGCGTTTATTGATGCATACCCACCTAGTACCTAGAGTACTGGTAGAAACCACTCTAGGAAATTCCAATTATAACTATGAGGCAGCCGTCACACGAGGTGCCCAACCTTCGACGTGGTAGATAGATAGGAGTATGGTGTGTCCCTGCAGTAAGAAAGTTGGCGAATAACCATTTCATATTTCCCCTGCCGGTACGGTTGCCTTTCCAAGGCAGGATAAGTGTCGATACGGAAACCATGTTAGTTAAGTAAGCACGTGGTAAAAGAGTTCTTCCATCTTCTACCTGTTGTTGACGATTGAGGACGATTGAGTCATGTAGGGTAGACACTGCGCCTTGGCTCGGCTCACCGACAAGTTGGTTTGGGTGGCACGGCAAACAGCCCTGTTAATTGCTCCTGATGACAATCAGGGTTGATCACTGGTCACTGTTGGGGCACCAGACGTTTTGCAAACCCACACAAACTTAGCAAAGGGTTATTCGCACTGCGGAAAAAGATGTGCCGATCCCCGACTCATCAACTTTGAGTTTCTGCAAGGAGGCCCGTGGGCGTGAAGCAACTGATGCGCACCTGACGTCCATCAATGGAGTCATTCAATGGAGACGTCTCGAGCTTACCAAGTAGTCCAGCTTCAAAATCCTCCAAGCATGGGAAGACTCAACTACAGAGCACCTTTAACCCGTTTGTACACGACTGAGTATTCAGCATCCGCCAAGGAGAACGCATGAATGTGCCTCTCCATCCCCTCGAGGCAGCGAAGGCTCCAGTGAGCTGTCTCTCTCCACATGGCCTTGGAATCCCCGGCAGAACCCAGAAGTATCAATCTGTCTCTCTCCACAAGGCCTTGGATTCCCCGGCAGGACCCTGTAATCGAATTATTGATACTTCTGGGTTCTGCCGGGGATTCCAAGGCCATGTGGAGAGAGACAGCTCACTGGAGCCTTCGCTGCCTCGAGGGGATAGTAAAGGGGGTCAAGGAAAAAAAAAATAGGCATCGAGACTGACGTTAAGCTCGAGACCATACTTCTGAACCCAAGAAACTCTATAGTACTTGTCAACTGTCGATTTTAGACTTTATAGAACTGAAGCCGCCACGAAGGGCCTCACCCGCATAGCAGGCTGACAATGCAGGAACATGCAGATGACTACAGAGTACGGAGTACTCTGTAGTTAACATCTAGTTCCCCGTTTCCATCAGAAATTTAGACTCGGCCAGAGAAGATACCGGTCCGTCGTCGGGCTGTTGTGTGGTTCGTGACCAGACTCGTCTTGTAGAAGTCTCGAGAGGTTCTTTGGTTCACTCCAAGAATGGGCAATGCAACTCTATGCGAGCTAAACAAGACACCAAGCCGCTAGAAATATAAAGAAACCAAAGCCCGGCTACCACCAGCACTCGTGACGCGATGGCATGTTGGTCGTTTAGGCGGAGCCCAGATCGCGAACTGGTTGGCTGGCTGAAGTGGATGCTGAGCGGGCTCGATGTGCAGACAGGGTCTAGTCAGGGGTGACGATGTCTGGATGTCTTGATGTTCTGGTGGTGGGGTGGTATTGGCGAGCAGGCGGTCGATATGCACTGACCGCGCCGTGCACCTTGCCACAAACATCTTGGGCCTGGATGCGGACCAAGTGGCTGCTGCGCGGGTTACGGCCGACCAGAATGCTCAACGAGGCCAAAGGTTGTTAGCTTACTCCGTACCCAGTTGCAGTAGTCTCGCCCATGTTGCGTGGGATCACTGAAGGAAGCCCATCAGTGGCAATGGCCAAGCCGGCGTGAAGTCCCGGCTAAGCACCTATGACGACACTGAGCCAGGATCATGAATACTACCAGAAGACCGGCCCGGACAGAATAAGGAAAAAAAAAAATAGAAACAGCCATCTGTGTGTCCTTTGTGTCGGTGGACAGCAGAGTACGTGTACTGTGTGTTTTTGTGATATGCCGGCAAATAACATGCGTAATCGGTAGAAGCGCTCTGTGCTACTAAAAGCCGCAGCCTCTCGTCACCTGTATCACGTCCAAGGTGTTTAACAACACGTCTTCGATCGGACATGTTCAAGCTGTGCATCGGGCCCTCATGCTTCAGACCGGTTCCCTGAATTGACAAGGCACTGAGTACTTTGGTTTGACCAGGGGCAGCTTCTTAGCCGCTACACAGGGGCTTGCTTGCTCGGTGGCTGGCGACACTACTGCAGGAACCTGGCGGGTCTGGCTCACCAGGGCCAAGTGGGTGTTGCAGCTTTCTTTTGTCTTGGTTGTACTCCGTACGACGTATGTCCCTTCGAGCCTCACGGCGGACTAGCATAATCATGGATAAGCTAGCTTTTGAGATGTGTCAGCTCTTGGGGTCCTTCGTCGACATTGATGGGCATGCATTGTCCGGCCTCTGCCATGCGCCTTACCTGAGGTCAAGGGGAAGGGTAGTAAAAACAATGGTTTCTTTCTGAATTTTATACACCGGCCAAGTGTGTCCAGGTTGGCGGAAGATTTGCAGTCCAGGGTACTAGGCATGGAGCACTTGCATGCAGCACATATGCCGACCGATTCAATAGATACCTGAGCTGATGATCCGACCGGTAGTGATATTCCTGCCTGGGCAACGGCAACAGCAACTCCTCCTCCGTATGTATGTACTTGTATCCGATGGTAAAGTCGGTTCCGCAATCAAGGACGCGCTGCCTTGTTGATGATCCTTGTTGCCAGCCCCTATTCTTTGTGCGTGGCCGAGAGACGGGACGAATGGATGCGGGGATGTGGGATCTCCGATGTTTGTCTTCGTCAGACAGACTGCCTTGAATGCATCCGGGATCAAGGGTCTAGGCAACTGATAAGCGCTCTGTAGATAAGCAGAGAGTAATATTCCAGCAACCCTGTGCAGTATGAACAAACCAGATACTTTTCGCTGGACCGAAGCTGCAAAACTCTTTACGAGCGTAAGGGTACTCGTGCAAGTGCAAAACTGGATTCTGAGAAGCCAGTCCTCGTTGGAAGGCTGCAGATGACATCTCAACGTGGTAGGTACGACTTGCGTCAAACTTCCGTAAGTAGTTGACTGCTTTGGGGAAGGAGCTGCGATCAATCTCCTGCACACTTTCAATGCCACCATCGTAGTATTTGGCGTCTTCGATATCCACATCTTGCATCTTGCACCTTGCCTCTGGCCTTCAGCTGTTGATATCAGCTCGTGGCTGACACGACATTCGCATATTTCTTCACTTGAACCGCGTTACGCACTTCCAAACCGTATCAATGGCCATGCCTTCGCCTTCAGAACTTTGCACTCCCTGCGCACTCCGGTGCTCGGCGCGGCACAGTTCGACGGGTCGACGTATTGACTAACAATACGACCCTGTAGTTATGCCTGAACCAAGACAATTGAGTCGGCCGTACGCACTGGCCAGTTGTCGAACCCCAAGACATCGAAACATAAAGGAGTGTGGAAAAACCCGCGCTCGCGAATCCGCCAAGTATTTCTCCATGACGAAGACAATCCGAAAGCTGCCGAGCCCATTCGGTTTGCCGCCACTTGGGTAAAAAAACCCGCTCGACATAAAACTCCGATCATCCCCAAGGCAGTGAGATAGAAAAAAGTTGAATAACTATCGACGAGCGCGGAGTATTGATGTGGCAAAAACAGTAGCACAGATCGCTTTGAGATCCTGTCATAGCACAATCGGCGAATTTTTCACAGCCCCGTCGCGAAGCAACACGAATGACTGCCGGCTTGAATTGCTGGATGTCTAGGCAGTAGCGTTCCCTGGAGGTGTCATCTTGGGGTGCATGCACAAATACCAAGCGGATTGTAGTTCTATTGAAAAGAGGCTATCATTGATTGCTATTCGATCTGGAGAGGCTTACAAAGTACAACTTGTCATATCCTCTGCTGTTGGAGTCTCATAAAGTCTTCTCTCGACTGGCCAATTCCTACTGTTGTTTTGGGTCATGTTGTTCAACATGCTACCCCTTGCGAATGTGACATTGCTCCAACCTCTCACACTCTGTGGGACAAACGGGGTATCTTGCAGCTTCCACCACGTCACGATGTTCGCCAATGGGAACTGCAGCGCTTCTTGCCTCTCTTATGCAACTTGGGCTAGGTTGGGCTCATTGTTATTACTGATTTCCCGTGTCAAATCCCGACATACTCGTGTGTAACTCAGCACCGTTATGTGTCACACTCCATGATGGCCCCCTTTGGACATTTGTCGTGGAAGAGGCATGAGGGAGGAGACACAGCCAGCGTCTGGTAGAGCAGAGCCGAGTCGTCAAGAGCCAAGACAAAAAGGGTACTGAATTCGGAACAGCTGAGCCCAATGATCGGACACTTCCCCCACTCTGATTAAGGGACGAACCATTCCATCGCATAAATGGTCCTTGAAGGAAAGGGCTTGGAGCTCAAGATAAGAAGTCCGTGGGAAAGTCTGAACTAACACAGAACATGGGCACCGCAGTCATGCCCGTCAAATGTGTTAGCACGTGGTGACAGGCCGCCGTGATATCGTCGATGAGGGCCCACGAAAGCCTGCATCAAGCCGCCACCTTCAGTCTCAGCTTTTTTGGACAGGAACCCCCGACCTTGACGCCATGGTGGGCATGGGGCGAATGATGCCTTGTTCACATGTCTTAGACTCTGCATATCCACTCTGTGTACGGAGAACGGAGCAGTAGGGTATGACCGTATGACCTCTATGTACATTCTAGGCAGAGTCTTACGGCAAGAGGCTTGTTCGGGTGAACCGTTGGAAACGCTGGACATGAACGATCTTTTGTCTTCTTCTGTCCCACTGCAAAGACACAACAGTACGGACCAGACCATTCGCTGTCTGCAGTGCCGTAATCGGGTTTTCACGCAACGTATTGACACCGCGCCATGTACGATTCAAGGTTGGCGCACAGAAGAAACAGGCCAGAGGATGACGGCGTGGCTGTTCAACCAGTACGGAGTAGTCGTATGGTACGCGGTGTCGTCCAACGAGTTCATTCCGTCTTGCTTCCATTGAATATTGAATTATTCGTTGGTCAGCCTCTTATGGTACTCCGTACCCCATCGGCTTCCTCATGCTTGCTCTTCCTCCAGCCAGCTCTACTCCGCAACGGGCCACCCATTATCGCACTCACTGCACCCTTGCTCTCGGTACTACAAGGATGGCCGTCTTGCGTGCCTGAGGTATGGAGACGATGCATCGGCGAAGGGATTTTGGCGCAACATGGCGACCCCTAACCAGAGGCTAAAAATGTACCGTGCCCCTTGGAGCGGGCTACGGAGTAATAACGATGGGAGGGTGTTGTTGGCAGCGAGCCTTTGCGACACCATACATGGACAGCGTACATTACAAAGGACTTGGGTAAGAATGTGTGATGCTGGCTGAGTGTTTCGTCCGCCTCGTCCGACTATGCACATCAATATTGTATGTATGTACTCCGTACAGCTCCGTACGGAGTAAGGAGTAGGAGTACATGAGTACATCAGGCTTTATGTACATGGAGGAGAGGTGTCTGGAGGCGCAGGTGGAGAAGGAGCTCAGGCACGAGGCATGGATGTGGTTGAGAGGGACGGCCCCGACTGGCGCGACGACCGTTTAGGGGAAAGATCAGGAACCAAGAGTTCAGGAACCCGCGAGTCCACGTCGGCCACATGCCCAAGACTTGTCCAAGCCTTGCGCAGTTGCAACAGAAGCATCCCCACAACGCGCCGACGACATCAGGGCAGAGGGGATCTCCCAGGCTTTGTCGGAGTCTGAGTGGCATCCAGTTGGTCAAGAGGTGGGCGATCGTCCATGTATATACAGCGACATGGAGCATCACGAGTCCTTCAACCTTGTCCTTGCTGGCAAATGGTGCTGGTGTTGTTACAGAATACGGAGTACCACCAGGCTAGGGGAGTACTCTGCAGGCGCCAACGGAGACTGACTCTACAGCGGACAAGACTGGGATGGCCATGGTTGTCATCCGAATCGTTGAGTTGTTGGATCATGTCATGCTGGCTGTAAGCTCTCGGACTGGCTCTTCATATCCCACCTGATGCCGGACTGGGTGTGAGCACGGAGTACAGTATGGGAATACGCTCAAGACTAACATGGACCGGTTCCTTTTCGACCATGCGCGGCGAAGTTGCGAGACAACATTGAAGCCGAGGGTTCACTTGCTGAATGCGGGATGCTAGATGCTTTGATACTGGATGCCCACGGGCAGGCACAGCAAACAAACCGTCTTGCGCTGCGAGAGAACCAGTCGCCAGTCAGACGGGGTGTGTGTGGACAGAGCCGGGGTGGTACCCAAGCCAATGAGAGAGGTTATGCTCACATACCCTTGCCAGGTGCGATGTGTCTAAGTGGGCAATGAATGAACTCGAGGCCTTTGGTTCGAGTTGGAAAAGTTTGGCGCGCGATGGTGTGCATCGTTTCTCTTCCGAGTTTAGCACGTCGCCCCTCGCCTTTCCCACGCAGGCCGCTCAGTCGCACACCAACAAGCCCAACACACCAGGACCAACGCACACTCACACACATGACACACACTCAACTCGCTCGCTCGCTCACTCACTCATTCACTCAGGCACGACGTCGCGCACCGCGCGCCACGCAGCAGGCTGGGATGGGCCCGGCTTGCGCCTGTTCCTGCAGCATTACGGAGCTGCGTAGCCTGCATCCGCCGCCTGACCCTCCAGCTCCTGGAAGCGGTCAAGCGGCTGGCTGGAGTGACCCGGATCACAGATGCTTCCATGTTGGCTTGAGACCCCAACGCAATGCCTCCTGTAACTCTTGTCTGAACCCAAGCCGAGCCCTGTTCTGTGAGTCCAGATGTCTCCGGGTGCCCCAAGGAGTGCTGCCACGCCCCCGTGCTTCCCCGGCGCTGCGATCCGTTGATCCCAGGTGTCTAGGTCTGGCCCCGTCCAGTCTTCCTCAAGTGCCTGGCTCTGGTCTTCCTGGGCTCGGGCCAACTGCACCAACTGTGGTGCGGTCTGGCCTATCTGGCCCGCAGGGTTGCTCCCCCGTCTGCCCATCCTCCGTTTTTCTTTTCGTCTTTCTCATCTCCATCTCTCACCCGTTGTACTCTTGCGACTTCCTTTCCTTTCCTGACGCCTTTCTTTCCTTTCGAGTCACTCTCTTGCTCAGTAGCCATTTCGGGTCCCGTCACTCTTTCCGGGACCATTACATTCTTTCGGCTCCTCATCCACGACGTCACCCCAAGGCCCTCAACCGTCCGCCCACTATGGGATTTTAGAGACTGACATTCATTGCCTTTTTTATTACATGCAAATCGACACACACACTCGCTACGCGCCCTGTTCCTAGCTTTGGACCTCGAAATCGTTTTCCAACCCGCCCCTTGGCTTTTGCTGCCTCTAGTCTAACCATCACCACCGTCGGATTGGCCTTTCCGTGCGCCATCGAATTCAAAGTTCAAGCCAAGGACACTGTTTTGCTTCAATTTCACATTTAACGGCTCCCTAAAAGCCAGTCAATTTACGATTTCGAGCCACTCCGATATTATCGCCGCTGCTGACAGGCAATCTCTTTGTTGGGCTCAGCCATCATAAACGCGACACGACACGACACGACACAGACGCTTGGTCCCAACATCTCCCTGACCAGTTCGCAATGGCCACCGAGGTCGAGCATACCGTGGCCTTAACCACTGCTTCTTCCGTGCCGGCTCCTGGTTTTATCCCCGAAAGCGATGTTGTTACGCCCACGTCTTCAAATAAGCTGTCGCCGTCACAGTCAAGCTCTGGTGGCAATGGGCATTCTAATTCTAAGCGACCTCCGAGGAAAAGTACTTTGACCCAGCAGCAGAAGAACCAGAAAAGACAAAGAGCAACCCAGGATCAGCTTAGTATCCTGGAGATGGAGTTCAATAAAAACCCAACCCCTACCGCTGGAGTTAGGGAAAGAATAGCCGACGAAATCAACATGACCGAGCGGTCCGTTCAAATTTGGTTTCAGAACCGGTATGTTCCCCCTCAGTGCTTGTCGCCCCCCCAAAAAAAACCAATTTGGCTTTGCCGTTATGCGCTTGAACTTCTCATTCGAGGTGGAGTCAATGATACTGATGTTAGTTATAGACGAGCCAAAATCAAGTTGTTAGCAAAGAAGAGTCTGGAAACGGGTGAAGATATTGACTCCATTCCAGAGTCTATGAGGGCATACCTGGCCATGCAAGCCATGGAAACTGGCAAGGGTCTTGGCGGTAACTACCTTGGCCGTACTGGCTTGATGCCTTTTGGCCACAATGGTATGCTTCTTGGCGGCGACCAAGCTCAAGGCAAAGTTTGTAAGTCAAGTATCATGCGCGTTTACTGACAATACGACGAGCGTTACTGACCCCTATCGTTCTCCAAGTGATCCACCACCTTACCTGCCGCTCCCTAAGCATTGGGAAATGGACTCGGGTTGGACAAAATACTATGGACCTCATCATCTTTTATTCACCTGATAAGTGCACCATGACCTACTACATTAACAACGAACAGGCGGGATACAAGATTGAGTACCCGTTTTCGTACATTAAAAACATCTGGCTGGAAAATAATGAGGCGGACCCAAACAAGATGGGTGGCATTGTCATTGAATTGAACCGTGCCCCCCACTTTTTCATGGATTCATCAACAACAACTAGCGGCTTCTACCCGGTTGGCGACTTCACAGAGGATCTCCAGGCCTCTCAATGTATGATCCATCAGCTAGGCGGAAACCCAAAGGTTTTGACAAGCCAGTTGGCTAAACTCGTTTCCCTCGATTCGTTCATGAACCGACACAACCCTCAGCACTTCGCCGCCGCCGTTGTCGCCGACCCGCACGCGATTTCTGTGTCTGCTCCTGTGTCACCAACAGCACGACCTGCATCACAACCCAACTTCCAGCAGCCACACGCTGGCATGATGCAGGAACATTGGGGTATGAATCAGATGCATTCGGCCATGCGACCGCCGCCACACGGCCACAAGAGACAGCGCAGTCGGTCTGTTCCTGGACCGATCGACTTTGCCATGTTCCAAAACCAGCCAATGCCCTCGTTCTACATTCAACCGCCCGGTGAGATGGGGCCTCCTCAACATAATCCGAATATTTACGCCCCTGTCCCACAACAGCCAAGCGGCATGGGTCACAACTTAAGGATCGATACTCAGGCTGGTTTCGGACTCGATATGCGCCAGTACCCTATGTCGGCCACGACTGCCTCACCTTCCGAGTTTCCCCCCAGCCCCGCTGGAACGTATCTGTCACAGGGACCAGAGACGGGACCTCTTCCGCCCACCAATTTCGGGACGCCCTACAGTAACGGTGCCTTCTTGTCGCCCATGGTTGGCCCCGAGCACAATGGTGGCACCATGTCCCCAATGCCATACAACGGTGCTGCTGAACCATCTATTGTCGAACAATCTCCACCAATGTCGATGATGGGCCGTCCTGGCTCTGCTGAAATCTATGGTGGCGGCCATGACACCTCCTGTACCGTCTCCGAGGACGGCGCAAGTCTGCATGAGATGTATTCCAAGCACACAATCAACCTGCCTATGCATGGCCAGTCTCCGAACAACTTTGTACACCCGCAACAGGGCGAACTTGATATGGATCAGCTAGTTCAGTTTGATCATGTCGAGCCTGTTAGCTTGTCACCAGAGTCTGTTGCGCATCCTACGTGATAATGACTGAAAATTTTCGTTCCCAGTCTAGTGGAACTCTTCCTGAAAGTCTAGGAGAGCGGAGTCTGGTCAAGGAAGATGTACATATCATGCAGGCGTTGCTTTTTATGTTTCTGCTCGTTTGAAGCAGTTGATACCATGGGCTATTTTCTGGTCTCGGATTGGATACTAATACCTCTTCCTTTGTTTTTATGTCGATTAGAAGGCTTTGCTACATACCCCCGTCTCTTCCTGCGGATGTTTTGTCTCTTGACTCTTTCACATCCTCGCTCCTCAACGATGTACTCACCAGTACCCTGCAACGGCAACTCGATTAATTCGCGTTGGTTCACGACGATAGCACTCTATGACACCACACATGTACGTGCGGTACAACAACGATCGTGCATTTTATTCCATTTTTCCCCTGCGGCAATCGCCTTGCAATATTTTACCGCACAGAATTTTGCGACTAGACAGCACCCTGGTGGCTTGTTTTTCATTTTCTACTCTACTTTTACTCTTCAGCTTGGCTTCTTCATTCCCCCCCGTTTTCGAGCACCTGTCCATCCAAGAGTAGTGGATTGCGCCACCGCGCTACCTCTGGGGACCTAATCTATATTTCATGCATATCTTGAGTAATAATGGTCATTTTTTCTCTTTTCGCTCTTTGATTTCGGTTGTCCTCTGTTTATGTTGGCGATTGAATAATAATAGGCGGGCCCAGGAGGCTCAGGCCGAGGGGTTTTTTTTTTTTTTTCAATTTTATTTCTTTTTGGAAAGGAGGGGAGTGATATTGGATTTTTTATGCTCCTTGTAATTAGGGAAGAAGTGCGCCGAGGAATAGAGAAGCAACACAAAAGCAACAACGGTTTGTGTGACTTTGGGGATGGTGGCATACAATTCCGAGGGCTCTTTCTTCTTCGGCATGTGGTGTTATCATAGCTGCGGCGGCGACCTAAAGACTGCCTCTACACCGATGAGGCGTGGACATTAGCCACGCGGTGGACTGGCGAGATGGGACTTGGTTCATACTTGTGGCCGCATGCAGGAATACAAAATGAGTTCAAAGCTTTCAAATTTTGAGTGTCCACATGTATACGCTGTGAGCATGTGGTAGGTATGGAGCAAACTGTGTCCAGAAACAGAAACAGGTTGGGCTCGTTCCGCGGACGGTCGGTGGCTGCTGATGCGCATGAGATCACTGCACACCCTTTGCGATTGATTGATGGCAGTGCAATGCCTGTGGCTGACCAGAAGAGACGAAGAGATGGAGGACATGGAATGGAGTACTCCGTACTCCGCCCCCCCTCTTTCGGATCTCCTTCGGAGTGGTATTGTCATTCATTGTTATTCACCAGCCACTATGGCGTTCTTTGCCTATTGATTGGTTGGTTCATGGGCCAGGAAGAGCAGATGTCGTTATTACTCCGTACTCCGTACGGGCTAAAGATGGACTACTCCGTACGGAGTAACTGGCCACGACTTGCTGCGCCACTTCCCTTGCCTAATCAGGTCTGGCCACGCAAGTGTCCCTAGCTGAGCCTGGCTGAGAGACAACAAACTGGGGCGCCACGGGGCAATGCAAAGGTCAATGTGGCAGGAACCTGGCGACATTTGCGGTGATGGCTGTCACTGATGTCGCCGTGACCTCTTGGATATCCCGTCCGAGTCTTGAACGAGTTGCGATGGTGTTTCTTGCGCTGACAACATCTTGCGTCCTGCCGCGGCCTTGTTTTCCTCCTTCTTCTTCTTCTTCTTCTTCTTCAGCTGTGCATCCGCACGACTGCTGCATTTATCCTTGCCATTCACTGTTTCTCTTCTCCAGTGGCTTGCGATTTTCCCTTGGTCTATTCAAACTTCGAAGTCTTTGCCCGCTTGGACTGTTAGCGAAATCCCTTGCTCTTTGCGAAATACTCCTTCAAGCATCGATTGTTTTTCTTTCTTTTTTCAGTTCAACAAACATGCAGCTCGTCACGTCTCAACACTGAGACACTGTTGCATTTTGAAGCACAATGGCACCCGTACAACCGTCTGGCCGAAATAGTGGCACCTTGGCGCACCACGACGTCGACCGCGACCGCGACCACGACCACGGTGCCTCTCATGTTACACCTGTCGTGGCACACGAGTACGGCAACGATAGCCATTCGACGAACCTGACCAGACAGACGGCCCCGAGGAGAGCGAATTCCGACCCCGTGAACCCCAGCGGTATTGTGCGAGCTGTGTCTTTTTCGGGACCGGCGTCAAATAACCAGGCATTGGCGGACTCGACGAGTCGCCATGGGCACGGGCACGTGCATGGTCAGCATGTACTACTTACTATTCCCTCGAGAGATGCTGTGACCGAGATGGGGTCGTCCTTTGGCGACGCTCGTGAACGCACAGATAAGACTGCCCATGTCTCAATTACAAGTCCTGCCAATGACAAGGCTACCCAGACTTTGAGAAACTCCATCCGCCGATCAAGGCCAGGGAAGAACAGGAAGGACAAGGTGAATAAGGCATTGCGGAATGCTTCATGGAAGGATGCCTTCAAGGCCACCCTCGCTAGTACATATCAGAAACTGATCATGGAGGGCGTATTACGGAGGAAGCCGTTGCCCCCGAGCAACGATGGCCGTCATATTCCCCTGAACCCTTCAGATGCGCTGATTGACGAGCGAAGCCAGCGTCCGTACGTTAGCAACTTCATTCGATCTAGTCGGTATACCGCGTACGATTTTGTGCCTAAGCAGCTGCTGTTCCAGTTCAGCAGATTGGGCAATTTTTATTTTTTGGTCATGGGTATCTTGCAGATGGTTCCTGGCTTGAGTACCGTGGGACGGTGGACGACGATTGTACCCCTGTCAGTCTTTGTCGCTTTCAGCATGCTCAAGGAGGGATATGATGATTATAGAAGGTATCAGTTGGACAAGTCAGAGAATCGCAGCGAGACTTGGGTTTTGAACCGCGGACAAGGAGGTAGGACCACGGAGAAGGGTGCGACGCAAACTGAGGTACGCGCCGCAACTGGTGATGCCGATCTCGAGAGCGGCGTGCATGACATGAGCCCTCGAGACTGGTTGTGCGTGCAGTGGCAAAATGTCAAGGTTGGCGATGTGGTGAGATTGAGACGAAATGATGGCGTGCCCGCGGATATGATTTTGCTGCATGCCACGGGGCCTAATGGCATTGCCTACATTGAGACAATGGCTCTGGATGGCGAGACGAATCTCAAGAGTAAGCAGGCATGTCCTTTGCTGGCAGAGCGTTGCGACTCGCTGGACGGGATCAGGTCGACCACGGCTACAATTGTTTCGGAAGATCCCAACATTGACTTGTACAGCTATGAAGGTCGAGCTACAGTCGGAGATGAAACACTGCCATTGTCGTTGAACAACGTCGTCTACCGCGGATCGATTCTTCGCAACACTACCGAGGCGATTGGCATCGTGGTTAATTCGGGAGAGGAGTGCAAGATTCGCATGAATGCCAACAAGAATGTCTCTGCCAAGAAGCCCGCCATGCACACCATGATCAACAAAATGGTACTCTTCCAGATTGTCATTGTGCTCATGCTTGCTGCCGGACTTACCATTGGTTACTCGCTGTGGAAGAGGAGTATCCAGGACCTGTCGTTCTACCTAGTCACAGCAGGCCAGTGGACTGCCAGTGTGCCCTTTAAGGAAATCTTTTTCGGCTATCTCATCATGTTCAACACACTCATCCCGCTGTCTCTATATATCAGCATGGAAATCATCAAGATCGGCCAGCTTATCTTGCTGCAGGACGTCGACATGTACGACCCCGTGACGGACACACCCATGGTAGCCAATACGACCACCATTCTGGAAAATTTGGGCCAAGTGAGCCATGTATTTTCAGACAAGACGGGTACGTTGACTGAGAATATCATGAGGTTCCGCAAGATGAGCGTTGCGGGGGTGGCTTTTCTTCACGACATGGATGTACAACGCGAAGAGGATGTGAAGCAGAAGAAGATCGAGGCGGCCGCGTCGTGGAGTTGTCGCAGCAAAGGCAAGCACACGCAGCGGACTCAGTCTTTGTCGCCGCACAAGGCCAAATTCTTTCATCGGGATGAAGATGATATTTTGGAAGAAGAAGACGAGGATGGGGACGGTCATGGAGCAGTGCCTCCCAGGAGAACTGGCTCCTTCGCAAGCGCCTCACACTGGAAATCGACGGTGCGCCCGAATGAGGTACCAGAGGTCAAGACGGAGGATATGTTGGACTATGTCCGCCGACATCCAAATACCGTATTCTCTCGCAAGGCAAAGCACTTTTTGCTTTGTATTGCTTTATGTCACACCTGCTTGCCCGAGAATCAGGACGACGGAGATTTTTCGTTTCAGGCTGCTTCCCCAGATGAGTTGGCCCTGGTAGAAGCTGCTCGCGACATGGGGTGGCTGTTGATTGATCGCCCTGCGCAGACCATCAAGCTGCAGACAAACGATGACAGGGGTGCGGTTCAGGTCGAGTCTTACCAGGTGCTGGACGTGATTGAATTCAGCAGCAAGAGGAAGAGAATGTCCATCATTATCAGAATGCCCAACGGCCGCATTTGCGTCTTTTGCAAGGGTGCCGATAACGTCATTACTTCGCGACTCAAATTGAGTCATTTGGCTGAACAAAAGACAAAGGACATTAGCCGACGGGCTAGTGTGCGCAAGACATTTGAACAGGACAAGGTCCGAACGCGAATGAGCATGGCCAGTGGAAGGGGTACGCCGAGAACGAGTTTCGCCTTGAAGCGAGGTGAGTCGATCGATCGGTTGGAGGGGCTTCGACGCAGCATTGGTAGACTGTCGACCGATGTCAACAGACTTTCCTACTCGGAGGGCGTTGGCTCCTGGATGGCTAGGCGACAAGCCGAGGATCTGGGAACACCTCGAGGTTCGCTGGATGTGTTGCGTGCCGGACGACCGAGTCTGAGCATAGTGCCGTCGGTTGAGGACGTGGACTTTCGAATTGACGAGTCCGTTGCCAGCAACGAGGCGGCTGTTTTCGAGCATTGCTTCCAGCATGTCGAAGATTTTGCGACGGAGGGTTTACGAACATTGTTGTACGCGTATCGGTACATCGAGGAGGATGCTTACGCCCCTTGGAAGCAATTGTACCGCGAGGCAGAGACTAGTCTTGTCAACCGCCAGGAGCTGATTGAACAGGCTGGCGAGATGATTGAGCAGAATTTTGAGCTTGCTGGCGCCACTGCCATTGAAGACAAATTGCAAGACGGGGTGCCCGAGACGATTGACAAGCTCCGACGAGCCAATATCAAAGTCTGGATGCTGACGGGCGACAAGCGCGAGACAGCCATTAATATTGGCCACTCAGCCCGCGTGTGCAAGCCGTTTTCCGAAATCTACATCCTCGACGGCAGCAGGGGCAACCTCCAAGACACCATGACTTCCACCCTCAACGACGTCTGCCGCGGCATGGTGCCGCACTCGGTCGTCGTGGTCGACGGCCAAACACTGGCCACCATCGACGCGTCCGACGACCTCGCCGTCCTCTTTTACGACCTCCTCCTCCGCGTCGACTCAGTCATCTGCTGCCGCGCCTCACCTTCCCAAAAGGCTCAACTCGTCACCTCGATCCGCCGCTTCGTCCCATCCTCGATGACCCTCGCCATCGGTGACGGCGCCAACGACATTGGCATGATCCAATCCTCCCATGTCGGCATTGGCATATCGGGCCGCGAAGGTCTCCAAGCCTCACGTATATCCGATTACTCCATCGCCCAGTTCCGCTTCCTCCAGCAGCTCCTGTTCGTCCACGGCCGCTGGAACTACCTCCGCACGGGAAAATACGTCCTCGCCACCTTTTGGAAAGAAATCCTCTTCTTCTTGGTCCAGGCGCACTTCCAGCGGTTCAATGGATACTCGGGCACCTCGCTCTTTGAGTCGTGGAGTCTAACTGTATTTAATAGCCTGTTCACTTCACTGCCTGTAATCTTATTAGGCATCTTTGAAAAGGACCTCAGCGCGGAGACGCTGCTCGCTGTGCCGGAGCTGTACACGTTTGGACAGCAGAACAGGGGGTTTAACATTCGGCAGTATTTTGGCTGGATGCTCATGGGAGTCGCGGGCAGCTTTGTCATTTACTACTTGACGCTCGGCGAGTTTTGGAGTGCACTTTTCACGGCGGACACTAGCCTTTACGCCATGGGGGCGGTGTGTTTTACGGTTGGCGTTATTTTTATTAACATTAAGCTATTGTTAGTCTCTCTCCCCTCTCTCTCCTTTTTTGTTTGCTTGTTTAGAGAACCACCTGACATGGGCAACGAAACAACTAACCAACGCGACGGCAGAATCCTCGAGCTACACTCCAAAACGGTCATCACCTTTGGTGGCTTCATCATCTCCATTGCTGGCTGGTTCCTCTGGTGTCTGTTCCTGTCGGGCATGTATCCCCAAAAGGTGGGCAAGGACATGGTCCGCCGTGGCTTCCTCGACAATTTTGGCCGCCAGCTTTCGTGGTGGACGACGCTGCTCGTGGCGCTCGCTACGCTAGTCATCATGGACCTGGTGGTCCAGGGCGTACGGAGGGTGTACTGGCCGACGGACCAGGATCTCATGCAGCGCATTGAAAAGGACGCAGGTGCGAGGCAGGCTCTGCGCGAACATGCGGCTTTGCAGGAAGCGGGCGTCGAGGAGGAGGATGTCGAGATGCAGGACTTGATTATGCGCCGAGGGCGGGGGAGCGTGGCTATCGAGGGTGGGCAAGAAGGCACACGCTGAGTGTGGATTGCATATCCATGGAGCGAAGAAGGTTCTGCTTTTTTTTTTTTTTTTGGGACCGCTGGTTAGGGCGGGAGGGAGTACTGTCTGGGTGCTGGCGTGTTTGGGGCTTGATACCAGGTATATATGGCATTGGCGTTTTTGGTATAGGTGCCGAGAATTGATTTGGATATGTTATTTCAATTGATGGGCCAGATTCTTTCTAGATTGAGTGCGTGAAGCGTTGGGCCGAAGCATGTGCCGGGAAATTGGCAAGTTCCTGGGCTGTGATGACGGTGAGGATATATATCCACGATTTGGCAACTCGACGGTCCATGACAGCCGGCGCCCACGGATGGGGTATTTTGCTCTTTCTACCGACGTCCTTTCACTATGAGACTGTTGCCTGCTACGCCTCGTTCGGTGGGCAAAAGGCTACTACTACTACGTATAGAGGTGGCTCGTCTCTCGTGGGTTTATGGCCCTCCTCCAGTTGCTGGTGACACTCGTGATTGCGTTTAGACCCAGGCGTTCCGAAACTAGACACTTCCTCTCGTATAGTCGCCTGTTACATTGAAGTAGATTGACGACGACAGTGCTCATTCGTTTTGATCTCTCTATAACGCCCTTGGCAGTTTGTTTCGTACCTCTGCGTCGTCCATGTCAACCATGACGCCGCGATTTCTATCGACTTTATTACTGTATCGCCAGATGCCATGGAGATATATTGTGCGGCGGGCTCTTGCGACTCGCCCTTCTTTTCTTGCTCAATTTACTATTACCACGCTCGAAATTGTTCCACACGGTGTGGCTGTAGCGTGTTGGCTTCATTGAGGATAATTTTTCGGCGCTCTGAGCCCCAAATGACTAATTGAGGTCATGAACTAACTGTCTACTTAGGTTGAGTTACTATTGGAGTAGTAATTACTGTTGCGTGCCCATTCTGATATTAGTGACTTGGTTAACACGAAGCGAATATGACCCTAACCCTAATGATTTATACAGAATCTTACTTTTATAGCAAGAAATGGGAACAAGTGGTGCTTATTGTTGCCTGATAACATACATATTTGAGAAATAATCTTGCCGTCGCCACAAACTGCCACACGGTTACACGAGGGCTACGTCACGAGACCTAGGGCAAAGGCTCTCACCGACTTTTTGTATAAAAAGCTCTTTGGTCATCTAGGCCTTGAGGAAAACTAAGGACCTTTGATCCAAAGACTGTTATTAGATGAATTGAGCCATGACTCCAAGCCCTCGCTGAGCCCTTGTCACATAAACCACGTCATTGCGTCTCAGATGGACTTCTTTCAGCTCTGAATAAGTACCCACAGCAAAGATGCTTCCGTTAGCGCGTAATTTGCAGCCTGTTTTCCAAGAGTTTGTCTGTGACAGAAGCTTCTCACACGGCTTCAGAGTGTTGTAAGTGATTAGTGTTCCCCAAGTAACTAGGCAATATACCTGACGACACTTGGGCAGTGTCTTCACCAAGGCCCCCGCATATAGGTACTATTTGAAGCTAGGGATGTGCAAAATAATCTGTAGATTACCCAAGGACAGGATGTTACCCCGCCAAATGTCTGAGTGTTGCGTTGGCATGGCTGTGTTTTACACCACGGGGCGGTTTGTATTGATGCCCAAGACTGTGGGCTAAATTTGTAGACACTCTTTGCTCCTTTCCTAGCTGTGCTGGCGAAAAAATTCAATTTTTTTTTGAACACAATTTGTAATATGTACGACCGACCTCACGGTGTTAATTTCATTGGGCCCTACCTCATGCAGAATATGGGATAGATTGAGAAACAGAAAAACTTGATAACAATTTGTATTATAGCAAATAAGAGCGAATTAGAAGCAGCATATTGTACACCAGAATATGGATAGGTGTGGCTCGAGTTCACCAAATACTATAACAAGTACTGATTTGAGATGGCAAAGAGCAATGCTTTGCTCGTATTGTAACCTCTTCATCTTTATAGTGGAGGCCAGTAAGTACTTACTTGGCTGGTGGCGTAGAGTGATTTGGGGCTGGGCAAATACTAACATCTCTGACTTATATATCCACTTTACCAAGATGTTGCATCTTTACGTTGCTTATTTCACTGGAGGGCAATTATTCTTTAAAAGAAGTGTGCTCCCAGATGTAAATCAGGTCCATAGTGCATACACGCCTTGGCAAAGTGTCAAGGTCATGCAAGGGGGGTATAATTGCTTCGCAATAAGAGAATGTTCTTTGTTGTGGCACAAACACAAGAGCTGCATCGAATCACCTTTCCAAAAGCCCTGCGAGCATGTCTACACCGCAAGTGTCTCAGAGTCTCAGACTGCGGCATGGTTGCCACCCTATAAAGCTGTACGCCACTTACCCCAATGTCTCTTCCGCCTCATGATGTATGATGTAAAGGATTTCATTCCGTGTAGTGTTTCATCCAAATGCGGGTTTTATTAGTGTGACCAAGTACTCCTGTCTGCTTGCGTCCGGCCGTAGCCATTCACTCAACGGGGCATGTATGAATGGATGGCGGAATGGCATGCTGAAAGCGTCAACCGCAACCATACTTGCATTACTCCCCTCCCCCCCCGAGACCGGGCCTCGAACACACAAAAACGGCCATGGATACGGAATGCGTCGTCACGGATGCGGGGAAATAAGCTTCTGGTTGGGCTGGATTCTACAAATTCGCCATGCTTCCGCTTGGCACGGTTTACTTGTGCAACTGAATTCGCAAGTTCGACTCAAATATTAAGACATTCAGACTCCTTGTTCAAGCCGCCATTTTAAAATACTTTGTTGATCGGTTAGCCAACCCAAAATGCCTGCTGAAATCAACGACATTGCTATGCGCGCCTCGGTGGCTGCCGTCAGCAAAGGGTCCAGCATCCGCGTTTATGAGTCGGATGTATTTGGTGGAATCCGGGAGGCGATGTTTGAGGGCAAATGGACCGGCGGCAGCCGCCGCAACGTCATCGCCAAGGGCAAGATTGGCTCTCCTGTTGCCGCAACTTCTCTCGGCCTGGACTTTATCCGCGTCTACTATATCGGCGAGGACAACAAGGCGAGGGAGATTTGCTACGACAAGCACGGTAGGCACTGGGTACGTGGCCTGACAGGTCTTCCAAGTTGCATCTGTTGTCCATGCTTCGGGGTCTGGAACATTGGACAGAGTCGAGCTTGGTAGTCGACTTTCTCAGCCGGTGTTTTGGGAACGGGACACGGGCAATACTTCACTATGTCCATGCTTCCGCAGGACACTCTTGACTGACAGTCTGGCTTGGACAGTACAACGGGGCTTTGAACGACAGGTTCAGGCTGGCGCCTTACTCTGGCTTGGCTGCCATTTACCTCGAAGCACCCGATGATCAAAAATTGATTCGCATCTACGGCCAGCTCGAGGACGACAATACTATTCAGGAATGGTGCTGTAAGTAACACTCCGGGCGGGGGACAGCCACGGGGACCGATGATTATCAGACTTTGCGGACAAGCAGCCCTGGTTTCTTAGTGTCTCGTGCTGACTCTGAATGAAACTCAAACAGATGACACCAAGCATGGTTGGACTCTCGGTTCTAATATAGGCGACGCCGTCCCGGGCTCCTCCATAGCTGCTACTACCTGGGCCCAATCACCACACCAGATCCGGTAGGTTGTACACAGTTTATCACCCTGGGGCTTGAGCCGTTGAGCTGCAGTTGTCTCTTCTCCCTGCTGACAACAGCAATCGTGTATAGCGTCTACGTGCAAGACGCGAACCTCAACATCATTGAAAAGGCCTACGATGGCTCGCGTTGGCACACGGGCGGCCTACACATCAAGGACGCAACGCCTCGCGCCGCAGTGGGCGTCACGTCGTGGACGGAGCACGGCAACGTGTCAATCCGCCTCTACTACGGCTCCCCAGGCAACGTCATCAAGGAAAAGGCCTGGGACCACGGCAAGGGCTGGTACGACGGCGACTTCTCACAGGGCTCAGTGCCTGCGTCCCACGTTGCCGCAACCCCCAAGCCCACGCTGCGCGTGTACATTCAGAACGGCACAAAGTACACGGCCGTGACGGAATTCGCCTGGGAGGGCCGGTGGGATGTTGGCCAGCAGGCTCTGCCCCCGGCTTAACGGCACAGTGCACACTCTGGCGCCGTGTGTTGCTTGTCCGAGGCGAGTGTTTGTGTTTCAAGCGCGTGGCGCATGTCGCGACCACGGGCTGAGTGATACACATGTCGGAGGGTTGGTTGCTCATGCTGGGCGGTTTGCCTGGTGTCTACAGCCTGCAACACTATGGAGGGAACTGCTGCTTGCCAAGAGGTCCCCGAGGCAGATGGTTTCCCAGAATATGTAGTGCTACAAGATTCTAGTCGTTGAATAAAGACCAATGATTCGTGTCTTGTGTTTCCCATGAATCAAACACTGGCAAGTCTTGAACTTGAAGCAGGCTCTAGAGAAAGACGAGCAAATCAGCGCCATGGATTGACATGGATGCATAGAAATGGAACTAATGGAGATGGAAGCCATGCCAATGTCACGTCTCGCTTGAGTTGAGGGTTAATCATAGTTAAGATGCTCAACATGATCATTTTTTGCCTCAATACTTGAGCCAAAACTTGATTCTAAGCCTTATACAACTGCTTTATTTGCCTAATTATGAGCAGAAACAAATGGCGCGGTCAACTCATCTCTCTTAGCCGCGTCTCTGAACGCCGGGCGAAGTAAAGTTTGTGGAATAGTAGGCATCCCTGGTGCCTGTCTGTTTATTCCAAATGGTCTGTTTGGGGGCCGTGGTTGTTGATAAGCCGAGGCAGAGCTTTGCCCGAAAATAGCGGCCATGGCATGCCCTAGTGACTGATACTTTGGTGAGCTGAGATGAGTTGCTGGGTATTTTACGCGGAGCGACCGCTGAGTGCTATGCTGTCGTGATGGTGATTCTTGTGTTGTTGCAGTGCTGCCGTTGCGATACGTAACCCATCCGGACCCAGTCTTGTTTTGTGTCCGATCGTCACTCCCCACACGCCATCTTTGTCTAGGAACATGTCAGAGATATTGCAATGGTTTTTGTAGCTGGGTTGGCGACAACCAGCGAATACCCAGTTTGAATGATCTTTTTTTGTTAAACTAGCAGTTGTGACAGGGCTCTTGACGTTGGAAGAGAGATGATGGGAGAGAGAGGAAGGGACTCGTGGAGTGTGTGGAGTGTCGACGAGCGCAGATCTTGTAAATATATAATGGGGCTATTTTAAATTTTGAGAGGGAGTCACCGTATAAATTATACTTTACTTCCACTCAATTAATGGCTGAGGCTATTGTGAGATGGCCTTAGCCGGCGTGCCGCGATAAACCACTAATCTTGCAAGTGTCTAATATATCGTGATATATTCATGGTGTATTACGTCATGTAGTGCAGTTCTCTGGCTTGGGTACGGTTAATATATTGTGTTACTCAATGTAGTGCTTACACGTTTATTTATATAAAAAAAAACAACTCCTAATAATTACAACATCTTCACCACCACGAGCCAAGGAGACATCAGATGCCATTTCTCCTATCCCTCTGCTAACACTCATCATCGCCAACACCACCATCGACCCGAACCAAGATCTTGCCTGTCGCATGCCGCCCGCCCAGCTTCTCATAGGCCTTGTCGGCGTCCGCAAACGCCCACACACTGTCCCTCACCACCCTGAGCTCGCCCCTGGCCAGCATGCCCACGATGCCCTCGCGGTCCTCCCGCGTAGGCGACATCATGGACACGCCCTTCCGTGGCCGGCCCACGCCGCCGAGCCACCTGGTCACGGGCCACCACTCGTTGAGCTTCATCTGCACGACGGCGCGCAGAAAGTCGGGCACCCCAAAGGACGGCGGCTTGATGCCCACGGAGCAGTAGACGCCCCCCGGGACGAGGTACGACGGCGAGCGGGCATACAGCGCCTGGAAGCCGAGCGTGTCGACTACGGCGTCAAAGGGCGCCGAGGCGAAGGCGGCCTCGAGGTGGGCGGCCAGGTCGGCGTGCTGCGTGTAATCGACCACGTCGTCGGCGCCCAGGCCTCGCACCACGTCTTCGTTGGCGCCGCTGCAGACGCCGACGACGCGGCCCCCGGCGCCGACGGCGTTGCGCGCCATCTGCACCACCATGGTTCCGATGCCGCCGCTCGCGGCGACGACGAGCACGCTGCGGCCCGGCTTGAGGGCGGCGTCGGCGACCAGTTGCGCCGCCGTCATGCCCGCCAGCAGGCAGCCCGCGGCGTCGGCGAAGCTCACATTGTCGGGCTTGCGGACGGCGTACTTGGCCGGGATGGCGACGTACTCAGCCAGCGCGCCGGTGCCCGTGGTCAGGGCGTGCGAGGCCGGCACCATGGCCACGACCTTGTCGCCCCTGGCGAAGCGGGAGCCGCCGCCGTCGGGGTGCCATGTGTCGGTCACGGTGCCGCTGAGGTCCATCTCGGGCGTGCAGGTGGCGGCGCGCAAAAAGGCCGGGATCAGCGTCATTTGGAAGATGGCGCCGACGTTGAGCCCGGCAAAGGCCACTTTGATGAGGATCCATTCTTCGGGGGTGGGCGAGTCGCGCGGCAGCGGGAGACGGGGCGGCAGGGTTGGCGCTGGGCCGGACGTGAATGCGAGGACGGACGAGGGTGGGCCGCGCGCCGTGAAGGTCCAGAGGCGGTGGTGAGATGTCATGATGACGGGTTCTTTGGTGTTGAGGACGTTTTTGTGGTCGGGGGCGGGCCCCTGGGGTGCCGGACCTTGGGTACCTAGGGGCCGAGTAGTCATTACTGTGTTTTAAACTCGTTCTTTTTTTTTTTTTTTTTTCAGACGGGAGACGTCAAGTCGTCAGCTTCGTCCTGCACCCGAGCATGGTGTTGAGCATCGTTATTTGTATCTCGAGGCTTGCAGACGTCGCCCCACACAGCTGAACACGAGGCTCATGGCTGGCGCCCTCCAAGCCAGTAGTCCTGCGCAGCGTCAACTTGAAATCTAGCCTTTTGTATTTGGACTTGTGCGTCGCGTTGAATGTCTGAGGCTTGTGTCCAATATTGCGTTGGATGTGGTGGGTGGACAAGGAATGCGACGCCGTTTGTGGATCAAAAGAAGCTAATTCCGGCGATCGGATGGTGCCGAGGATCGACCACTGTTTTGTCCTTTCTTTTCTTTTTTGTTTTGGCTCCAGACTGATGATGAGTCGCAGGTGAGTAGGCCGGGGTGTCACTGGCGGTGCTGTCATAGTCTGAGTTTGGGAGCTCGTTGACAAGTTGATGCGGCTGATGTCGTTGACTGTGGCTTCAACGAGGGTGCAGGTAACACGACGGATAGTAGCTCCACCGGAGGCCAGTTAGGGTTAGGGTTACTACTTTAGCAGGCTCTTTTAGGCTTGGGGAGAACCGCGCCCACGTGGCGAGTCACCTGGAGCCTCGACTGGTTTCTGGGGCTAGCAACACCCACATCTTCAACAACACATCAACGCATCGGCGCCTCATTGCCATCTTTCGCCATCATGCAGCCACCCCCTTTGAGCAGCCAGAGGTCACTGCAGTCGCTTGCAGCTTTGACTCCAGGGTAGCCAAGTTTAATGCGTTATGCTGGCCGCCAACCCCCTCGAATGAAACGTAGTATTGCCGCTCGTGAAATGAGTCTTACCGGCAAAACATCATCATGGCATCGCCCTCAGACCTGCCCTTCAAACATGACCGCCTTCCCACCCCATCTAGCATACGCCTCCTTGAAAGACTGGACCCTCCCCTGACGGAACCCTGCGCTTCTCTTTCGTTATAAAGGACCTCGACGACACCACGAGCCTACCTCACATCTGCCTCTCATATACCTGGGGAAACCCATTCGCCCACGGCACCGAATTTAAGGAACACTTTGACCGCGTGGCCCTCCAATACCAGGAGGCAAACAGGGTGCGCGTCCTTGTCGACGAGCATCCGATGCTCATCCAGAAGAACCTCCACGATGCCATGGCCATGATTCCCAAAGACGCCTACGCCGAGTATGCCAATGGCGTAGTCGATGGCACCCCGGGACAGACTTATTTACACATGGCGTCCTACGGAGGCCGTCCCAACAATGTCGAGAATTGGTTCCATTGGGGCGCCGGCATTAACAAGCTCGATGACACGGGGCACAACGCCTTGCATTACGCCGCCGACCAGGACCAGCTGGAGTGTGTCGAGGTGCTGCTCAGGTATGGGTGCAGGAGCAACGTCAAGGATCACCAAGGCAAGCTTCCCGCGGATTTGGCGAGAGGAAAGGCCATGACGCCGTCGCTGCCTTTATTGAAGCCGCAGAGGCAGGGAAGGCGGAGGGAGAGCGAGGAATGGCCTGCCTCGCCGTGGCTTCGGGACGTGTGCCGAGGCCTTTGATCTGGGCCGAGGCCATTTGCATCAATCAGGAAGATGTCGTTGAGAAGAGCACCCGGGTGGCCATGATGGACCGGATATACTCGAATGCCATGTATACCCTTGCCTGGCTGGGACCACCGGACGACCACTCCGGTAGGGGAATTCAAGTTTTAAAGACTCTGTCGACGCATCTCGCCGCGTTTAAAGAGGCCGTCATTGAGCCCTTTTCGGGCAAGGACAAGGGCCGACATGCCGTACATCTCCGAACGGGACTGGGCAAGCCTGGCCTCTCTCTACCAACGACAATGGTTCCGACGCGCCTGGATCGTCCAAGAAGCCGTTCTCCCTGGCGCCCTCCTCATGTACCTCGGTGACCAGTCTCTTGCCTGGCGGGACTTGGGCCAAGTCTCGGAAGCCATTCAATACAACGAAGCGAGGCTGGGCTCGTCGCTTCATCTCGATTCATCCCTGCAGAGGACCCAGCTGTGTCCGTTGTGTGGGACATGGCAGAGGTGTCAAAATGGCGACGCTTCAATATTTCAGCCGGCCAAGGGGGTGGCGGCGGCGACGACGACGACGACGCCAAGGAGTCGCAATCGTGGTTCACGCTGAAGCATCTGGTGTACAACTTTTGGACCTTTGTAGCGTTTGACCCCCGGGATATGGTGTTCGCCTACTACGGCCTGCTGAATCAGTATGCTGCGGAGCGGCACCGGGCGGACTACGGCATGGGTCTCGTGGCGATTTACACCGCGGCGACGAGGGACCTCATCCGGAGCGAGGCGTCGCTGGCCGCCCTGTCATGCTGCGTCTACCCGCTCCAGCGGAGGAAAGACCTGCGTCCTGGGTGCCGGACTATAGCGTCGCGGCGGCGAACCCTGTCCCTCGCAACTTTGCGCGGACAAGGGGCTGCAGTACGTCCCACCCAAGACGACGCCCGACGACCAGGCGAGCAGCCTGCTCCGTGAAAGGGGTCATTTTATCGGCCGCGTCTCGGCCGTCGGCGGGCGATCCGGCACGAGGCCCAACGAGAAGCTCGCGTTTGACCTGTCGTGGCTGAAGCTGCCGCTGTCGCTGCGAGGCAAAGGCGGCTACCTGCCCGGCGCGAGCCTGTCGTGTATCCTGTGGACGACGCTGTGTATGGACACGTCGCCCGGCGGCATGTTCGACCCCAGCGTGCTCGGGGACAAGGCGCACAGCGCGCAGGGGGTAGACTTTCGCATCTTTGTGCTCCTGGGGATTCTGGCCGCGGGCGATGCCCTGATCCGCGAGAGGCTGGGGCTCGAGGACGCGGCGACCAGGCACGGCGACCTTGTGTTTAGCCACCTCGACTATGACCCCATGAAGGAGGACCTGGAGCCCGTGCTGGCGGACCTGGACGCCTTTGCCGAGCACGACGGCGACCAGTGCTGGCTGCCCACCCGGGCAGAGGTCCTGAGGTGCTAGGGCTCGTTTACCTAGGGCGACTGCGGAACCTCGAGGTGGAGAGTGACTCTGGCGCGGCCGGGTTTATCGCCACGTACGAGAACGTGTACGGGGACCGTGTACGGGGGCAGGCACTTGGTTACCGTGAATGAGCGGTACCTGGGGCTGGCGTCGCTGGCGACGAGGTGTGGGTGCTGCCTGGGTTGAATGCGCCTGCGGTTCCGAGGCCGAGGATTGACGCTGATGACGGTGGTTGTGTCGGGAGGTATTCAGTGGCTTGATGCACGGGGAGGTGGTGCCCCTGTTGAAGAGTGACGTGGAAGTTGTTGAGCTTGTTTGAGGGACAGAATAGACACGTGTCCATCTATCTATCTGTGGGTATATATGCATGTATATTTACCTGTGTGTCTTTGCATAGATGTACATCAACTTTGTACACAGCCCCATTTATACACTTATCTAGCGTACTTGGAGTACCTTCCCTAGCTTCTCTAGCTGTAGTCTTATTGCTAGAATCCAAGCCACATAATGCTCGCGTCTAAGAGTAAGCCTGGTTTGTATATATTCGGCGTTCTTTTAATCTATATTTACATGTAGATGAATGTGTGTGCGTGCATGTAATGTATCAGAGTAGATGACGCACCAACCTCCCGTATCAAAAGCCCAGATTAAACAGCCACCTACTGCACTTGCAGCGTCTCCAGCGGCCCATTCTGGTTCCCGAAAACCAAGGCGTACAGGGTCCTCGCGTCCATCATCAACTCCAGCTTACACGACACGTGGGTGGTGCCGTCGTCAAAGCCCCCGTCTGCCAGGACGTCCCTGGCGGTGCGGCAAATGTGCATCCTCACGTCTTGGCAGTGGGGGCTTGAATGACGTTTGGCCGGTTGGCAACAAAAGGGGCCGCCAGGGGAAAAAGAGGTTGACGACGGGACAATCTCGGCCCAGAGGTGACGTCGGGAAGCGGAACCAGGGGTCCGTCCCGCCAGGAACCAAGATGGCTCCACACGATTGACCACCAGTCAACGACGGAACACGTCTTCTCCAGCCGAAAAGACATACAACAAAGCAACATCTCGTCACCCATGATTCCTCGCCCTTCTTTACTCTGTCCACCGTGAGATGTGACTGTCAGGGCGCTATTGCCCTCATCAGATGGGATCGACGATGAGCTGGAGCGCGCGTGACGCCTACAGAAAGCAACAGTCGAAGCGATTTGTGACGACCTTCAGCCCCCTACAACGTCATGCTTGGATTTTGTGGCCTAGCTGAAGCCGGCTGCTGTAGTGCGCTGTTACTCAAGACAACAGTGTCTCGCGGACACATAATGCCATGGCGAATCCCTCGTGCGCCGACAACACAGCCAACCAAACACAACCGCGACCTATGCGCACGGCCGAGATGCCGCGACTGGTCTCATGCACCGTCATGAAGATGGGGAGTGCGAAAAGTGCAGCGTCTTATACTTTACAACTAATGCATATGCCACACAGCCGAGCAACGATTGAACAGAAGATGCCTGCGGACCGCGACAACGAGAGACTCTTGGGTTCCCTACATGAAAGAGTTGAATGGTACTAAGACTGATACTACGGAACACACCCAGCTGGTAGAAAACATCATACTGTGCTTGGTTTGAATGAGCGACTTGATCTCAACAGCACCAGCCAAAACGCGTCACCTGTCATGATAGCGCCGGTTACTAGACAACGGTATAGATGGAAACGGGTTGCTGTGTCTGTACTACGAGCGTACTCGAGTCCTCAAGCAAACGTGGCAATTTTTTGGCCCATCTTGAAATGCTGGCCCAATGGAGCGTCGAGAAACTTGACCTTTTTCTGAAAGACGACGACAATGTCGGATCCGCCAAACTGAAAGTACGATATCTCATCGCCCTTGGCCAGGGTAGAGCCCACTTGAGCTGTCATGACGACCGACGAGACCTGCGCCATGCCAATCGGCAATATAGCAACAAGGCCAATGTCTCCGCCGTCAATCACAATAAGACCGCGTGTCTGGCACCACTGGTATCCAGCGCGGTCCGGGGGGATAATGCCCCGTCCCTTTCCCCGTCGAGGCAAGGGCAACGGCCTAATCGGCACCAGGCCCCTTTTCCTTTCAGGCGAAGCGTCAACCTCGAGGTAAACCTGGCCTTGGATGTTCTTGACATCGAGCACCCTTCCACCCACACACGCATGTTCCCGATGATAGTCATGAGTCGAGAGGAACGAGTGCATAAATACGCCGTTCCGAAACTCGTCTTTGTAGTCGCTGTCCTGCAACAGGTCGCTAATCTTCCAGGAAATACCCTTGAGCTTGACCTCATCCGTGCCGCCGGGGAGATTGACCACCCCATCCTTGATATCAGCCCAGCCGTCAAATGTAGAGTCTGCCGGCATGACGACAACTTTGGGATTGTCGGGCTCGCTGATGGGCCGCGAGCCAGGCTTCAGATGCCGAGCGAAGAACTGATTAAACGACTTCCAGCCGCCGCGTGGCTCGAGCCACTGATCTGCTTCGGCATTGTAGTTGGGGTTGTTGTAGAATGTATCCAGGGTCTGTGTCGTTAGGGATTCCGGACGGTCCAGGAAGCTTCCCAGCTGCTGGGCGTAGTTGACGAGCCAGTACGACATGAAGGTCAGGGGGCCCTCGGTGTTGTTGGGATCCAGCTTGCTTTGATAACCGCGAACGCTGGGCTGGTCAAAGACCCAGTAGAAGACGCAAATCTTGCGAAGGACTTCGTCCCCGGTGCCGTCCACCCTCGGCACCCAATGCAGGAAGTCATTGACGTAACGGAAAAAATCTGCCAGATTATGGATCTTCTGATGGTTCATGTCGTCCTCGGCATCCCTGCGAGCAGTTGTGATGGCAGTCTCAAAGTTCTCCCTCCACCCTTTTCTTCCATCGACAACGTTGATGAAGTCTTGGACAAGAGGGTCAACCTGATGAAGAGCCATTGCTTCTAGTAATAAATGATGAATTGGGTTTAAAAGGGGCGATTTCGGGTAGATGGAGCTGAGAGGTTATGGGCCCTCACGATGAGTTGAGAGGTTTCTGCGCTGGTCGTGGTGGTGACCCTAAACAAGACATCTCTGAGCAACTTATATGGACGAGACCAGCTCATGCATACACATTTCTACTACACGTACGCCAATTTCGGTCACGTACTCCGTACTACGACGTATAACACGTCAGCAATGAATGATGTCTGGCTGCCCTTTCCTATGTGTGCTCTGCTGCGGAGGTGCTTGAATGCAATGCAATGCCGGGGATGACTGGCTCGCTGACATGGAGGGCCTTGGAGACAACGACACTCGTAGCCGAACGCCACACCCGACGGAGCGAAGAGTTGCGCCTGTTTGAAAGCACATCCGTGTCTTGTGACCGACTGTATGACAGGCCCGTCTCCACGGCGAGATGCACGGCACCCAATCTGGTTTGTCGAGTCACGTATGGCTTCTTCGAGGCAGCCGTAGCCATCCACCTCGATCAATATAATCTCCACTTCAAATCTGTGAGGTGTGAGATGGTTTCGAAGGAAGCTCCTGTTGCCCGACGTGTATGCCTCTCTCGAGAAACGTTGAACACACGGAGGCGTACGACTGCATGTCACAATTGTCCTTGTCTCTTGACAAACACGCCAAATTGATATTAGACCTTGAATCCGCGCTACGAGTACACTCTACGCTCTGTAGTAAATTATTTTATCGGTTTATAGGCCCTAGGTACCTGTACACTCCACGGCATTCCATCTTTACTGCCGCCTCCCCTGGCCATTGGGTCGTCCTGTGTGGCGGGAACAGTTGTGTTGTACGAATTTGAAAAGAGACTGCGCGGAGCTGCTTGATGAACTGGGGATATTGTGCGCAAGGTGGAGGCATCTGACAAGCCCAGCTCGACTCTGATATCGGACATGGACCAGGTAAATGCAGGTGACGGCTCGAGTCAGGTATTTGCAGACGCATCACTAGGTGACGGTACGCAAATGCGGGCACAATACGTCGCACAGCGCCAGTCAACTGCGATGTGAATAACTGAGACAGGCATTAGACGCCTCAGGATAGTAATATTCTGAGACATTAGGTCCAGCTCGTGTACAAACATTTGCTCTGCATCACTGGTGGTGAGCCGAAAGGTGACAATATCCACGAGGCAGCGTTGAGGGGCATGAGCAAGCAGTAGAATCAGTTACGCATCATCTATACCCGGGGTGTACTGTAAACAGGCGTCTCTACTGTTCAAACCCTTTCTTTTCTAAAGGCATTTGTTTCCTGGCACTACCTGTCACATGGTTACACGAGGGCTGCGATCACGGGATTAGGGCACAAGGCACTCGCCGATTTCTTGTATAAATGGAGCTCTTTGGTCATGTACGTCTTGAGGAAAATTAAGGACCTTTAGTACTAAAGCTGTTATTAGATGAATTGGGCTACTGACTCTGGTAATCCCTAGCCCTTGTCACACTACCTTGTCTGGTATTCTCTATAGCTCCCACCACCACTTGATGGAAAAAGTGTACCGTCTCCCATTAGTTATTACTGCTACTCGGCTAATTTTGCAGTATTTCTACTGCATCGTAATTACAATCTTGCGACTCATTATGGACGTGTTGTAGTCGTGACTTACTGACTCTGGGGTCACTCTAAACCGTATGTTTACTGGCGAGACTAGGCTATTACCTCGATCTTCAATAAAAGCAACGCTTGCGAATGATGAGGCCCTATATGACTTGGACCTTTAGCAAATCCTACTGAGAGTCTCGGCACGGTTTCAATGGAAAATACGGATAGCGTGGTGCTTATAACACCTGGAGCTAGCCTCGAGTGAAAGCCAAATTTTTTAGTTACTTTAATAGCTAGAAGGTCTTCTTAAGATCCTATTTTATTATGTTCCAACATTTACAGGGTACATGAGTTGACCTGGCGTCACAAATGCTAATGGAATCAGGATTAGTATTTTTGAGGATCGAGTCCGTCATTTATATAGCCAAGATCTAGTGCGATTTTCAGCCAAGAAACGCGGCAGTGTCCTGAAGCAAAGCTATTCACAAGTTTCCACTCCTTAATATTAGATATAAGGAGTCACTGGTTATCTAATTCGCGGTGAAATATCTCCCTGGTGGCCTTCTTTCCTGCATTTTCTTTTTCAGTAAATTTCGCATAAAACCGTCAGTCATGAGAGGCAATGTTGACTAAACTTTTCTACGAAAGGAGGATACTTTATTATAGCTTAAGGTGTAGAAAGCTCTGACTTGTGATATTGTTGTCTCGTAGTAGCACTGCAATAACTAACAGGTCAAGTCTAGTTCTCGATATGCCAGAGCCGGAGCATTTTAGAATATAGTACGGAGTAAATACAAATGTATTTTATATTGTATCGTATTTTATTATAATATCGATAAACATTACCAACTGCTACGTAGTTGCAAATCCATGCCCGCGACAAAATCGCTGCTCCTCTCTCCACATAATTACGCAATCGTACCGACCTCAGATTGCTCCTTATGACTTGGCAACACAGCCCCCTCACCATCCAGGGTAGGCACCCGATGTCCTTCCATAATTATGTCGAATTGCTAAGCACCAGCCGTCAGCAACAAAACATCCGTCATCAATCACGCACCGTTAAGCAGAGTAACACTTACCGGGCCATTGAATGTCTTTCCAAGAACCACCCAGTACAATGCAATCAGAAAAAACGTGACGCCCAAAACAACCGATACATAATCTAAAAACGCCAACAGTCAACACACCCGACTTTTCAGCTTCAGGGGGCAATAACGGGAAACTCACTCATGGTACTCGACGTGACGAGACTCGCCGGGAAGCAAAAGAACTAAGCCCCTCGCGTTAGTTTGAAAAGGCGGTAATACACCAATCAAAGGACGGACACAAAAACTCACCACTGAAGTGACGCCAAGGTACACAACAGCTACGATGTTCACAAAGTAGCCCGGCAGCAAGCCCATCTGGAACGGCGTCCCGGCGGTCCTGTGCGCGGCCAACACCCGCCTTCCTCGACGAGAAGCACCGCGATGGGAGCGGCATACGACATGTCCAGCAGGATGGTGCACGACGCGACGTACGCGCTAAAGGCAACCGTTGGGCCCAGGTACAACAGTCCGAAGCAAACGTTGAACACATAGCAGAAGAGTATTGTGCGTACGGGCACATTGAGCTTGGGTTTAATGCGTGAAAAGAACCCGTGGAAGACGATGCCGCGGTCTCTGGCCATGGCGTACAGCAGGCGGCTGGCGCCGGTGATGCTGGCGTTTGAGCCGTTGACAAAACACACGGCGAGCATGAGGCTGAGGATTGTGGTGGCGGCGCGGTTCTTGGTCGCGCGGAGGATGATTTCTACAATGGGCATGCCGGTTGTCGTTCCGAGTATGGCTTCCGGATCGTTGAAGCAGAAGAGGATGGCGAGGATGAACAAGGTGCCTCTGAAAGGGGGTCGGGGGTTAGCTGTGCTTTTGTAGAGGGAGGAAAAAAGGATAAGGGGTGCTTTTTTTAACGTACGTCACGCCCCCGACTAAGACGGCGTAGATGAGGGCCCGGGGAGAGTCGCGAGATGGATTCGGCATCTCTTCAGTCATGTGGAGGACTACGTCGAAGCCGATGAGGGACAAGGCGGACTGGAGGAGGCCGAGGACCCAGGAGACGCCGTCTGGCCACCCGGTCGTGTTTTGGAAGTTGGTAAAGACGAAGTCGGCGTCTGTCTTTTCAGGCATGGAGAACAGCACGATGCTGACGACGACGACGCCGAGCATAGACCAGTAGACTATACACGGTTCAGTCGAGGCGGTAGTCTGGGGGAGGCAGGGGACGCAGCTTACGCGCTCCGTCGTTCCATTTACCGAGAATCTTGTTCCCCCAGATGTTGACCACGGTGGCGCAAGTATGAATGGCCAGAAAGACGCCGTATGTTCGCGCAGCGGTGATTTCGTACGTCCCGCCGGAAGCAACCACTGCCGCGGCCGAGATGAACTGCGCTACACGGCCGTCAGCAAAAACCCCGTCCACGGTCCCCTTGATATACAGGCGTCAGGAGGGCATATCAACTCACCACCAAAGAAGCCCTGCACCGCGACGACGACCAACCACCCAGCAATATTGATCCATCCCACTATGAAACTCTGCTGCGATTTAGCAAACAAACGCAGATCTCCCCATTGTGCCCGGGTTGTCAGGGAGCAAACTCACAATAGGCAGCCTCGTCTTCTCCGAGCACAGCGCAAAGGCAAAGTGATACTGCCCGCCGGCAGTCGGCCATATAGCAGCCAGCTCGCCCAGGCTCGCCACGACGCAGAGACAGCACAAGACGCAAAAGATGAAGCCGTACAAGAACGCGACGGATCCTCCAGACGGCATAATCAGCCCTATAGACCCCGCCAATGCAATCCAAGTACTACACACGCAAAACCGTCAGCACCGCTGCGGCATACAAGAGGGGAATCAGGGCAACCTACTTCAAGATGGCAAAGGCCATGGCCAGAGTCGACAAGGTCGACAAACGCTGCTGCAGAGTCCCATGGCTCGCCGCCGGGATCATGTCGGAACCGCCCATTTTGCCCGTATCGCTAGGTGTGTTGCCGCAGAAAGAAGAGGAACAGCGTGGCCTCGGCACGGGCAAGCGTTTGCCTTGATCGTGGCCACGGACCTCAAGTTATATCATCAACAGACAAACGTGGCTGGCCCAACACTTGAAGTCCCGATACTTGGCCCCGACGAGGCCGTAGCACACTCGACTGCCGTGTGGAGCCGGGGCCAACCACATTGCGGACAGGCCGCCCGTTGAAGGCCTCTCGGAAGCAATCCATACTCGCGGAGCCGACGGCGGTGTGGAGTGCCGGTTCCCCGGACTATTCGCCATGTTGGGATTTCCCAATTCGGAAATTCTCTGAGAATTCGCGTCACTGGTGCCGGGCGGATGCGGGGTCGATACGATATCTCAAACATGTCATTTTCCAACCCAAGAGAGTCTGGCTCGTGCTGAAATCTGGGGTAAATAGGGGCCATCAGAAACGCCGTCTTGGGGCAGTTATCGCCTCTCCTGTTTTGTTTGACGACTCACGACGTGGGCACGAGAAGTGGCAATCTGTTGCGCGGAAGAAGGGGACTACGAAAACCTGATCCAGTCCCAGGCTAGTTAGTAGCTTAACCACGTTGAAGCCACTTGAAGATGGAAAGCTGCGTGGCCGCGTTTTTTGCCAGAATAGGCAATTTCTCGAGAACTTGGCACACACCCAATTCCGAGGCGACGGGAATCAAGGGAAAGATCCGAATTACCGTGCGGGTGTGGCATCGCATCTCGAGGAATTACCTTTTGGGGAGAAGGCAGTGGTGTCACGTTGGATGACGATGACAGCTCGCCTTGAGCTTTTTAATGCCGACGGGCGACAGCTTTTCCTTTTCCCTGTTTGAAAAACCTTAGCTTCCGATGACGTGTTTTTGCTCTTTTTAGAATTCTTACTCACCGTAAAGGAAATAAATACTTTGTATTCGTGTCTTTCCCTTCCTCCCTGCACCCACTTCAATCCCATCTTGTGCTATGGCCGAGGGCACTTTGATGACGACAATGGCCTCCGAGGACGGATACTCGTGGACCAAGGCGGACGGCCTGCGCGCCGGCATTCCTTGCATTGGAGCCATCCAACCGCCTTCCAATATCACGGACGCAGGAGAGTACGACGTCGTCGTCGTCGTCGGAGCAGGACACTCTGGTCTGGCAGCCGCCCGCGATACCAGCGTAGCAGGCATGTTTGACGTAAAGCTGCCGGCTCCGTGGTCTGCTCTCGCACACTAAAGGCAAAAATTCTTGCCCAGGCCTCAAAATCCTTCTCCTCGAGGCCCGAGACCGCATCGGCGGCCGCTCGTGGTCCTCCAACATCGAGGGGTACCCGTACGAAATGGGCGGCACGTGGGTGTACTGGGGCCAGGCGACCGTCTGGCGAGGAATAGCCCGCTACGGGATGCAGGACGAGCTGGAGATGTCGTACCAGACGACTTCAGCAGAGGCATCAACAGGTTCCTGCTGGCCGGCGCCCAGGGGACGATGAAGAAGTACTGTCCACCCCCGAAAAGCAAACCCAACCCTTGGCCTCCTACTCCCTCCTTCCTCGGACAGTTTAATGCCCATAACAAAAGGAATGAAGCTAATCAAAGGGGCAGGAGGCGCTGCGGTCCGGGACGCGCCCTCGGGCGTGGCCGTCACCACGTGCAGCGGCCGGACTCTTGGGGCAAAGAGGATGGTCAGTATCATGCCGCTCAACGTGCTCGCCGACGTCCAGTTCGACCCGCCGCTCCCCAGGGGCAGAGACGCCGCCGCCAGGACGGGCCACGTCAACCAGACGGTCAAGGTGCACGCCGAGGTTGCCGACCGCCATCTGAGGTCCTTCACCGGCATCAGCTATCCGCATAACGCGCCCATTTATGGATTCGGCGACGGCGAGACGCCCAGGGGGGTTACTCATGTCTTTGCGTTTGGGGGGCAGCATAACCACTTCCACCCGGAGGATAACATTGAGCGTACTATCGAGGCTTTCCGGGGGTTTACGCCCATGAATGTGGAGGGAGTTGTAGGTTGTTTCTGGTGGATCTGGAACAAGGGAAACGATTTGCTGACTCTGTGTTGGCAGATCTTTCACAATTGGTCTCGGGACGAATTTGCAAAGGGGGCTTGGTGAGTGCCTATATTCAAGTTGGGGCTGACGGTAGAAAGTGGCTCATGTTTTTCTCTTGTTCAGGTTCTTTTCGGCCCCGAGCCTGTTGGCAGACCACCTGAAAGACACGAGGGAACGGCAGGGAAATATCTTCTTTTCCTGCTCTGATTGGGCATTGGGGTGGCGCAGCTTCATTGATGGTGCGATTGAGGAGGGGGGAAGGGCTACTACGGCTGCCACGGCTGACCTACTTGGACGAGCCAAGATTTGATTGTATTTCAGTCATGTCGGGCAACACATTAGCAACAGGAACAATGTCGTTCACTGATCTGATAGCTAGAAAAGCTAGTATACACTGGTCGTAACGTGACCCCCCATCAACAAGCGCCGTACATGTTTTCACATGATCAATATTGGCCGCTCATGCGTCACAATATCTATCCAATTTGTCGAATCTTGCTTCGACCAGATGTAGTCCAGTGTTTGCAGGGCAAGCGGAATGCTACCGAATCTCGTACACTCAAACAGGCCCCTTAAGCGATTGTAAAAGAAGTCGCGGTGTTCCGGCAGAATACTCTCAGCAGACGCCACAAAAAATGCCCAAACAAGGGCGTGGCGGCCTTCCACGTTGGGGTCCAAGTGAGTGACAGTCTGGCGAAGCCTTTCGACTGCCTCGATGGATGATTCGCGGGTTGCTTCGTGTGACGCACGGTTGCGATAGATGTAGCAGGCTTGGCGGATAATGTCCTTCATGACTTGAATGTTTGCGTACTGTTCCGGATCAGAACCAAGCGACGGCGATGACGTCATAAAGTCTAGATAGTAGTCGGGCGATTTGGTGAGTGTTTCAATGCCCTTCATTTGACTTGACAGCGGGAAGCCAAAGAGTTGGAACCTGAGGAAAGAAAATTAGCAATGACTCAATCTTGAAGACTGCTCCAATTGGGGCACGGCTTTACATTTTTGTCTGTTCTAGAATAAATGCTTTGGTGGCGTCGGGGAGACGTGGCTCATTCATCGCCAGCTTGGCGAGACGTGAAAGTAACTCGAGGAGGTAGACGTAATTATTTGCGCCCGTTATTGTGTCCCCAACCAGAAGGACCAGTAGCGTGGCCAACGTTGACATGCTGAATAGCTGTCCAGGTCCGAGTTTGAGAGATTGCTGCCGTAGTCGTGAAAGGACCAATTCTTGGCCTCTCTCAGCCGCCATGTACATGGACGGCATTCTTGACGACAGATGAAAAGCTGCAATGACCGAAACTGCCTGCCCAACTAGTTCATCTTGGCATGCTATGGGCAGAACTATCTGCCGGTAGCCGTTTTCATTGAAATCGAGGACCACCATTTTCGAAGCGATGAAGCTCGAGACTGCGATGCGATTAGTGATTTGTCTCATCTGGGATAACATGATTTGCCAGAGGGACATGATTACAGTGATCAAAGAGCATCCTTGACCTGGCAGGCACTACTTCTATTGCCCCTCGAGGCGACGGGAGCGATGCAACACGCTGATATTGTTCAGCTTGCCTGGCTCTGACGAGCTCTCGCGCTCTGGTTCGGTGTGGCACTACTACGCTCGTGGCCGAACTGGGTGGTCCGGCGGTCGAAGCATCCGCCTGTCCGGAGGATGTCGGCGAAGCCCCATCCTTTGTATTTTCCACATTGACAAAAAGATAGCGCTTCGACACTTTCGACGATGCCGGGGGCAGTTGGGCAGAGCCAACACTCGCCGTTTGCTTCCGGTTCATGTGTTTGCTGAATCGACACTCAATGCCTTGGCCCGAACACTTGATGCCTTTCTTTCGACACTTGAAGCACTCGGGCTCCGTCTTGTCGCAGCGAACGCGCCGCATCCGACACTCGTAGCAACCTTTGCATAGGGGTCAGCACGCGATTCGCCACGCTCGTCGCGTCACGGCCATTTTTGCCGAATGACACGTGGATTCCTGACTGGCACGCACCATCGTTTCTCTTGGCTAGCGACATGGTGGAGGCTACCGTGACCTGGGACTTGGGATTATCGCCCGCCTTGCAGCCAACATGGTCACCAATGCACGAAGAGGCAGTGTTGCGGGATTACCAAAAGGCTGGATAAGAGGCGTTTCTGTTGCCGTCGTTGGACTCGGCAGAATGCTCTGAAGCTCAGAAAGGTATCCTAAGGCCTGGATCAGGTGACACAGCCCAAGACGCCGTCTGATGTCGAGAGGTGAATTACGGATTGAAAGGCACTCGCCACGCTCCTGCCAATTTTTTTTACACCGTACCTCAACAGAGGAACTTGGCACTCACGTAGCTACCCTACACCAAGACTCGATCAAGTTCGCTTGAAGCAACATCTTCTTGGAGCGTAACAAGTCGACGCCATTTGAAAACCGTTTCGACGCTTGCGAGTGGATAAAAGGATAGGTTAGCGATGCCTAGGCTGCTGGTACACCGTGATGGACGATCCTACCCATTGTCGCGGAATCGTGCATCTTGGAAGCGTCAATGTCGTACCCGATACGGAATACAATGACGTGCCTGCCGTTGCTTCATCTTCAACATGTCTTCAGACTCTATTCTTGCATCCAAGACGTTGTCTTTGTGTGATTCAAAACCGAAAAGATGCGGAAGAGCTTGACCGAGAATGAGTTGCTATTTCGAGTTGACGAGAATCGAAAACCGAGCACATACTCTGGACGGAGCATGAATCGGGCCCGCCATGACCACGCTTGGTTTTTCCAGGCACCATTCCCATTGCTTTTTCTTGGTTCCCTTTCCGCCCGGCTATCGGATTTCATTTTTTTCTTCTTTTTTAAAGCTTATGGGTCGTGCTCACCGCATTTCAGGGACCTGGTAATTTAAAACTGCACTTTATTGATGCAGGGCAGCCCCTCGTGTCGTTTTGCCTCGGTAACAGCTGAAGTCTTGCGCATCGGGAGATGGCCTGCCACAGTTATGAAAAGGGCAAAAAAAAGAACAAAGGGCCCCAATACCGTAGTTTCCAGCAACTGAATGGCTGCATTAATGCATGAATTAATTCCCGAAGACGCACAATGGGGATAAGATGTGTTGCCGCCCCTGCCCCCGTCATGCTGTTGCCCGAAAGATGCGCATATCAGGGTCTCACATCAGGCTGGTTCACCTTGTTTGTCTGTATACCTTTTTGGTGAACTCATCTTACATGTCTTCGGAAATTAGCACACCTTTGCCGGCGCCAATGTATTACCTCTGGGAACTCATACTCCGTAGCGTGGAAGTGGCGGCCAGCTCTTGCGCTTCATATCGGCCCTTGGGGGACAAGAGCTTTCAGTCAAGCAATTTCCCAGTTGACTAGTTCCGTTCTTTGACGCCTCCGCAGCCGTCCAGGTCCTCCAGATACCCTCCAAGGTTTGTTGCAATTGAGTAACCTGGCTTATGGTCAGGTTTAATTAAACTGGTCTCAGGTAGCTTTCCTATTAGTCTGGAATAGAGATTCCATCTACGAGCGCAGGCGGGTAACTGCTGAAAGCAATAGCCTATAGCATGACTACAACTCATGCCCATCAAGATGGGCTTTGATGTGGCTTAGGAACTGAATGAGGAGTCAAGTTTATGCAGCCATGCAGAGCCACAAGTATAAGCTCTTCTTGTCTAAAGCAACCCTTCCCCTGCCGCATACATACGGAATACGACTGTCATCAGTGCGGGGAACATTGTTACAAGGTGACCATTGATGAACCCCAAATCAAATTTTTTTCATGTCCCGAGTGCTGGTGGCTTGCATTCTCAACAGACAATATGTTTTGTGGGAGCTGGTTCGACCAAATGCACCGTCGGGCTCCTAAAAGGCGTTGATTTGCAAAAACGCCGGGTTCTCAAGGAGTGGGCTGGGCTTTTCCCATGGAAATATTTGATGGGCAAGAATCGCAGCAGACCAATCGGCGCTGTTGAACATGACGCTCGCATGAGACAAGAATCGGTTCTTCCCTGATACAAAATGCAGCTGTTCTTTAAGCTTGTTGCCAAACTGTTCCATTGTCTGATGACTCAGACAAATTTGCTGTAGAAACAGTGTTGAACGCCGCATCGTGACTCTACACAACATGTAGTAGTACAACCGCCATTCTGGGCAGGTTTCTTCATCATCCAGACTGTACGGAGTACCATGGGTGTGCGATGCCATTGAAGCGCTATGGAGTACGGAGTATTATCCCCTAGCATCGGAGTTTTCAGCGATCGACATACGCTACTGTAGGTGCATTGGGCTTCCTCCATGCTTTGGTACGCCTTTTTACTAGCCTTGTATCCGGGTCGGAACGTCGGCCACCAATACAACCCCGATCGGTTGCCACTGTTGAGATATCATACCACCCCCCTGCTCGGTATACTCTCGTTTTTCGCATAAACATCCCGGTATGGGTGATTGTCCCGAGCCAGCATTAATATGACAGTGACAAGACATCAATGGCCGAGGCCGAAAGCCGCGAATCAACTGCCTGAATGCCATGGCTGAGGGATCGCCCGCGCCCGCAACAAGAAATCGATCTGTTTCATTGGATTATGTGTATTTACGAGATCTCGGGGTCTAGGTAAACAAGGCCGCTGATGGCTCTTTTTGATCCCACCTCTGCCCCATCGGCCCGGTTACAATTTGCTGTGGCATGATATTTGGCTGAAGTGAGACATGGCATCTGACATTTTGGGGGAGGCAGACCATTTACGATTTATCAACTCCCGGCGATGACATTGGCCGATTGCAGCGTGGCTGGCCGTTGTCATCCTTTTTAGGCTGGCCGCAGCAACGGCCCTTCAGCCGTGGCCCTTGGACAATGCCTGTCTCAGTTTCTCCTTATGTGTACTTCCCAATAGAGTTGTCGGGTGGCTTGGCATAAGCTCCGTGTAAGCCCCTATGTGACCTGTCCCAATTGACGCAGGGCTGATGCCGGCGCTGAAAAAGGCCAATCGCGAAGCTCGAGTTGATGTTTTGTTTATGCCGTGGAGGAGCAGGGGACCAGGAACACGGCATTTTCTCCGGTAAAACACAAACGCACCAGATTAAGGTTGGCGACAGAGAGCCCGGTGTATAACAAGTTGCCTTGCCGAGCATCTTGTGTATATTTGAGCGTCAATACTTTTCCCCAACAAGGCATGGCCAGTCAAGGGAGCCACGTTGGCACTAAAGCAGACATGAAAAGCCAGAAATGGACCGAATTTCCGACCCACTTGGGCGCCAATGCTACGAGACACATGAGCTGAGTTGTGATGCGGGCGATTCGGCACGTCCCAGCGTGGAGGATCGGCAACTCAGGCGACAGCCTAGGCGAAGGTCGCCGACATGACGGACGAGGGTTCTTGCCTTGTTCCTTGTTGCCAAGAACAGCTGCGATGGA
This sequence comes from Metarhizium acridum, assembly GCF_019434415.1. Classification (NCBI taxonomy): domain Eukaryota; kingdom Fungi; phylum Ascomycota; class Sordariomycetes; order Hypocreales; family Clavicipitaceae; genus Metarhizium; species Metarhizium acridum. The sequence continues at coordinate 542,054 of NW_027094041.1, read as the reverse complement.
ACGATAATCTCAGAAGCCAGGTTTCTGGCATGTCTCACAACCCGAAGGGCCGAAGGGAGATATCGCGGTGCGTCTCCGGTCTTCGTATAGGGTACTGTATTTCCTTTTTTCCCTACCCTCGCTTGTAGTCTCCTGCGTGTAAAATCTTGCGTGTGAAAAGTATCGACTCCATATGCTAAATGAAGGCGTACTACTCCGTGCTTCCAACGAGAAAAAAAAAAATCCAGCCACGGTTAAACCATTCTTGGTTTAGACATGCGCCAAACTATAAATAATTGACCAGGAACAGAAGTAACCGCCATGAGGCATTTGCGGGATGTTGTTACCGGAAAATGTTAGCCCACACAATACATGTGAGTTCCTCCAATAAACGTGCAATGACCACACTTTTGACCAGCTAGAAAGTCACACATGGCGTCTGACCAGACAGGGGGCCAGGGGACCTGGACGAGTTGCCCATGGATGTACAATGTAAACTTGGGGTTAACTCTATCTCGTTTAGAGCCTTTATGCACGTACATACGAATGAAGCTGTGTTGGCACGGCCGTGGCTAAGCCCAAGCGGAGGGTTGCAGGAACAGGGTTCGTTCGGCCACTACATCGCCACGAGCTGTAAGCCTTGTCTTGACTCCCATACGAAAGCAAGTCAATGATGAAAAAGGAAACACTACTGGTGATGCTGTAGTAGATGGAAAAAAAAAAGAAAAAAAAAAAAAAAGGGAAAAAGCCTCCGTCGGAGATTCAGTCTAGGACACTCCATAGGAACCTAGGAGATCTGGACGTACCCTACCGAGGTCGAGAAACGTTTGTAAAGGCGCTTTCCAAGTATAAATAATCCATCCGTCCTCCCCAATCTCTGGAATATTTCTTGTCATCATCAGCACAAAAACAAGTCAACCACTTCTTCTTCACATCAACATTATCCTCTCTCGCAAACCCTCTACCGCAACCATGAAGTTCTCCGTTGCCTCCGTCCTCGCCCTGGCTACCGTTGCCATTGCTGCCCCAACCAAAGACCACGGACGCAACCAATGCAACTATGTTACTTGTGTCGACAGCGCCTTGCTTGTCGTCGACGCGGACATCGACCTCCTTGGACTCCTTGACATTGGTCTCCACGTTGGGCTTTTGGAGAATAAGCAATGCAAGGCGTTCTACTGCTGCCCCGAGCGTTGCAACGAGGTATGTTTCTCGCTGTTGTATAAACGATTTTTACGCTGGGATAATACTAAATTCGCTCTTGTAGGGCGAGCACATTCCCGACACCTGCTGGAAGCGCCAGCACTAAATCACACCAGCCTACAACATCTGTTCATACGCCACTAGCTTCCAGTTTCATTCGCCAAGCAAATAATACGAACATATGAAGTTTCTCGCGATGGATACGATTTGAACCCTTGAGAGCCGCTAATGTATTTAAAACTTGAAAAGGTTGGGGGGTTGTAATGTCTATATAGTGACGGAGGTGGAACAGGATACTTTTGTGATATTCCTTCCGAGTTACATATGCTGATTATACAAAAAAAAAAAACAAATTTTCCGACGGAGATGTGCTGTCCAATGTTGTGCTTCGGTAATCAATTTGCTTGAATGGAGCACACTATTGTGAAAGTGATGGTCCGAATAGAATCCCTTTGTCTGGGCACTTCGAGTCGGTAATCGGCGCGGATGTGTACAAATATCATTACTAAACATCCCATATTATCGAGTATCAGCAAATCAATTACGGGGGACAGGGGGCAAATAGGGGTCTCTAGCACACTCGAAGTCAAATGAAGTAAATGTGTGAAACTTGTCTCCATCTCACATTTTGCCGCAGAGCTCACTTGCCGAAACATCTATATCCGTTCCACTGACCAACCGTAGTACTTACCTGTTAGAATTATGCATGGTTTACTATCGGACGTGAAGGACAACTCTATCTTGTTGAGGTCACTACTGCGTAAGTGGCTGCCGTGGGACCGGAAACCTCGTCTCCACAGATACCCTGTGCATGCTGGTCCTACTTCTTGTCAAACGTGTATTCCCGGAGACGAACTCTATAAGAGACAATGTGCAGTGAGTCAAGGTTATTTGTTCAAATTGCGGAGAGCAGATCCTTCTAGTATTGTGGACGGGGGCGGGGCCGCTGTCAATGAATCTGATGCCACGATGCAGGAGAGGCATGATATTAAAGTGTTTTTGCCGAACGGATCTGGTCTTTCATAATAACTGGTTATAGGCTCAAAGAAGAAAAGGTAGGAATTGGCTGCCGACTCAACATCCACGCCAAAAACACCTCAACTTACGCAGAAATGCAACACTGGAGGAGGGTTCATTCAATATCATTCGTGTCTGTTTCTGCGACTGCTACATTTTCAGCTGGTGAGCCATGCCTTTCGCGTACTCGGCGGATGCACACCCAAGTACCACGTTAGCACCGGCGGCGAATACGGAAACACTGCCTGTTTTTGCAACGCTGGAGTCTGAAGAAGCATGGTCGGTAGTTTGCAGGACGCTATAGGAACTATGTAATTATTCTTATAGTTGACATATCTTTTGATGTAAAGCTATTACTCGGCCTCAGAACCACAGTCCTTCACCTGTTTATAAACCTCGACTGCAGACTCATAACCTCCATAGATGACGAGGAGAGGCGTTGGTTCGCACGCCTGGCGAACCGTTGAAACCTCTCGTCGCAGAAAGAGCTCTGTGTAACGTAACGTACATCTTTTAACTCAATATTACGCGTTGCTACCTAAAGCTAATCTTTTTAGTTTTCTTCCAGACGTGCAGTTTCTCTCCCTTGCCAGGGGTCCTCCCGTATCGACTACGCTGCCGCTTAGCCTCCTCCCACTTGATACTCACATGCTTCCCCGTCAGCATATCGCTGCTTGGCTTGCTAATATCCGTATTGGCGCCGCTCGCCTCCAAGGGGTTCGTGATATGCTGCGTGGCCGCTTCCGACGCAGCAGCGAGGAGCTCCTCCTCGGGCCGCGTCTTGTTGCGACAATACGGCGCGTCTTCTAGCGCTGCAACATCATCGTCATGGGCTGACTTTGTGTTCTCATCGGAGCGAGGTGAGAGGGTTTGCCGGGGATGTGGAACTCTGTCAGCCAGCGACAGTCGAGGCGTGCTGTGATATGCGTGGCAGAGGGCAGCGGGCCGCGTGATTGTAAAACGCCTTGCGGCGCTGAGTTTTAACGACATTGTATGAGACTTGGCTTGATTTAATATGTTTTATTAAAGTTCTTGATTGTGCGGTCGTGGTTAAAGAGCTGTTTGTTATGTGGTCTGAAGACGACGTAAGTGGGGGATGGATGAAGTCATCATGACGATGCATTGCGAGCAGCCCCCGGAAGGGTTTTTAGGGTATCAAGGGTAATAGAATTCCCGATGGACCTATGAGAAGGCAAATTAAGATGGATTCAACCGGGTGCCGATTAAAGTAAATTGTTGTTGCGAGGAGTTGGTTAACAGTAGAGCGGTATATCGGCTTGCCGACATGTTTTAAAATCGCTAGATGCTGAACTAAGCCAACGAAATAAGGCTTCTGGAAGGATTGAGAAACGATGCCCGGCTATTCCTAAGTAAATACAGAATGACGTAGCGGAATCAAGTGTTTGTGCTTGGATAAAGGAGTCAACACTGTCCTAATCACGGTATTTCACAATGATCAATTTGACAGAAGGTATGTGAACAACGCGAAGAACTGTAATCATGCTTGACTCTCATTATCTTGTTACATAATCCCCTTCCATCCAAAGGGTTCCCAGTCCGCCACATTTAAAGTGTGGTTCAACTTTCAAGTTTTTGGCTTCCTGTTTGGGAGTCTCGGCCAATCAGAGTGCGCGGACACACCAGATGACGTATTACGCGCCACAAATGGCCAAGGCGTGGTATCGAGGGATATGATATCATTTTGCAATGATCTTAAAAAGCATTCGAGCCGACACACACTCGTCTGTTCAAGTCACCATAGCCTCTACATGCAACACATAGGTCAACCTCGACGACATCCGGCAATATGGAGTGGGCATCGGCACAATACAAGAAACAGAAAGACATCTGGATCCCCTGGATAGAAGACATGTATCTCAAGTACTTTACAAGTGATAACAAGGCAAGCTACACTACGAAAGGTGCGTTTACACATGCCAACGTAATAAACTACTCTCCAAGATTGAAGACTAATACTTCTCTAAATAGATAACCTCGACAAGACCAAGGTAACTGGCAACGAGCAGGTCGACAAGCTGCAAGATGACGCTCATGGACTTGTTGCGGGTCAGCTTGGTCAGGGCGGCCTCGCCCAGCCCGTAGGCGATCTTGTGTCGAAACAGGGAATAAACCGAGCCGAGCGACAGGGTCTTGATGAGGAGGGCAAATATTTACCGAAGCCTGGGGATGCTCTGTCTGGGAAATGATGTATCAACGTGGAGATTCGATGGCGTATATGATTGATGTAATGGATATTGGATCATATTGAGATGTACACGGGCTAAAACCTGGATGCTGGGACAAGAAATATGGCTTGAGTATTCTTATATTGATAGTAATTGTATTGAACGCAGCCAGTGCCGCGTCCCGACTCTGTAAACGCGTACATGCACAACCCCAGAAAGCTCACGCACTTTTTGTGACTGAAGAATAATGTAACCTATCTCGAGTTTAAGCGTATGTTCTCGAACCCGAGAAAGATGATGATAAAATCCACGCCGATGCGGGAGAAATTCCAAGGTGGTTGGGTACTCCCTATCACAGTTACATCTGCGGACATCCCCCCGTGCAGACTATTGAGGGCAGCCGATGCAGGCTTACAAGTCCAGAGATATTTTCTACCTTCTAAATTAAGGATTATGTGATGCCCGCACCACCATTACTGACGCTACCACATATCGCTACCCCAACTCCCGACCCAGGCGTGCCAACCTGCCACACACTGTCTGACCGGGACCGCTCCCCAGGCGTGCTCATTCTACGAAGCCACGCATAGACTATTATCAAGCGCAACTAGGAGAGCTCGACATCTCCGGGGAGACGGCATTTGCCGCAATTATTCGTCAACTGTAGTCTGTACGGGTGGCGTCTGGCTTGGAGAAGCCAATCGAGAACCATCGCACAGGCAGCAAACAAGTATTAGGGATAGGCTAAGAGTTGTGAGGAAAATGCAGATTGTATGATTGCAGGGTGATCAAATACAGCAAACACGATCTATTTATGAGCAATGTCTTGTCACGTTATTTATCACTCCCTATACCCTGGTTAAGTGACGGTGACTAGCTAACAGAGCAAAACGATGAGGAATGCAGGATTTCAAAACATCAGGGATCAATTTGTCTGCGAGCAGCCCGTCACTTGTAAGGCCTGTACGACTACCAGTAGGTCTGAAATATATATTAATAATTAAAGTGGTTTATCGTGCCACCCTAGCCAAAGAGACATGGTCGTCTATCAACTCCCAATTGCAGTCCCCAGCATACTACACAATCACCGGCTGAGCCCACCCCATGCCTCTAGCCATTTTTCACAAAAAGACACTTATATCAACCCAGCTTGACTGGCGTGCTCAAGGTCAGCGTCACGGGCGATCCAGACAATGTAACCCAAACGATCGGAGGCTCATTTCCCAGATTGTCGCTCGTTGGAGAGCCGCCGCTGGCGGAGACGGTACCACTTGGGATCGTTACGGGAACGGGAACGCTGCAAGCCGTATTATTGGCGGAGACAGTCATGGCCGTGATAGAAGTGCCGTCTGCGGAATAAGTGTAGCTTGCATGCGGCTGGCATGCATCCAGGGTCATACGATTGATAAAGTACGTCGCAATGTCGTCGTGCCTCAGGGAGGTAATAGGCCAGTTGGTCAGACGGACCATCTCTTGAGCAACTGTTTCGACCCAAGACATGATCAAGGACATTTTGCCAGTCTGGGACCCGACAGTGATGGACGGCATGTCGGTCTGACGTAAATTGGCTTGGTGAAACATATAAGGGTCGGCCTGGAGACGCAGGAGATAGCGGCTATTCGTCGTGCGGGCGTTGTCTAGCAAACTCTCAAAGGTTCCAGAGCCCGCCGAGGTGTCTTTCCACTCCTGCAGAGTGCAGTCAGACGAATAGCAGTTGTAGTAGATGGTGGTGGCCCAACGGGGAATGATCCAGGTGCCCGTGGCGCCATTGACGGCCACGGTGGAGGCAAGGGGCCAGTACTGGTTCTGCTGATTGACCAAGATGGGCCGGGTATTATCGCCCACGGCGTACTTGATCCCGTTGGCCACCCATGCCTGAATGGCGTCCGCGTTGTGTAGGCCAGTAATAGCCGGGGGGATCAGGCCCTGGGGCGAGAATCTCTCTGCCTGTGAGATGCCCATCTGAGCCAGCCAAGCTTGGTTGAATGAGATCTCGCGGGTGGCGTCGTGGTAGGTGGAGTTGTCGAGTTCCTCGTGGGAGAAGGTATGAGAAACATGGGCAAACGAATTAAGATTCGTCGGGGTGAGGAACCACGCAGCCAAGGGATCCAGGCTAGCGCAGTCCTTGGACCAATTATATGTTACAAAGCTCGAGGGCCACAGATCGACTCCCGTTCCAGGAGGCTTGACAAACTCGAGAGGGGGGTCGGGTGGTTGGACATAATCAACGGCTTTATTGGGGTTGCACTTTCTCGGAGTTGAGGCATCCTCGCCAACGGCCGAGTCGATATCACCATTGCCGTTGTGACCGAGCTCCATCCGGTAATCGGAGCCAGCAGGTAGGCGGCTGTTTAAGCTCTTCTGCCAAGTGACATGGGCGTCGAGGTCTTCCGGTCGAAGCTTAAACGTGGTGTTGACGGGCAGATACATATCTGTCTCGAGGTGGATGTCGTCGACTTGGGTGTTTAGATAGACCTTGCGTTTGCCAACAAACAGACTGCGAGTCATCCAGTGGATATAAGTGTGCTGTAGGTAGCTGGACGTTGCAGACCAGTCGGGGGCAAAGTCAAGGAACCATGCCATCTGTTCGCGGCCGCCGATCTTGTTGATGACGGCCGCAACAGATTCTGTCGAAAATCCAGTGGTAGGCGAAAAGACAGCAAACGCCGTAGCGATGCTTGAATTGGTTATTTGGGCGGGATAGTGCCAGAGGCCGACAGTGCTTACAGTCGCGCCACTATGCCGGGTTCGTTAGCAACAAAGGCGTCGAGCCAGTACAGCTGCGAGTACGGAGCCACCTACGTCTTGAGATTTGCGCCCGGGAAGGGGGAGCTGCTGTTGAGGCTGACAAGCTGCTCTTGATTGTTGTTGCAGCATGTCCCGAGAGATGTGGTTCCTTGCTTGCCTCGTTAGAAGAATGCTTGCCATGAGACGTGCGGCATCATCATGGCCAAACGGGGTGGTGCTCACCGAAATCCGGGCCAGGAAACTCCTCAAGTCGAACCATGCGCACTTGAAAGGCCGACTGATAAGCGTAGAGTTGGTTCCATTGATCCGTCGTCAGGGCGCTGCGGTACGTTCCATTATAGTCGTAGGCAACACTGTCCAAAACGACGATGCTGCCATAGTTGCCATCGGTAACAGTCGAGTTCAAGGCGGGCAGCGATCCGCCGCTCTGAGGAATAAGTGCCTTGGCCCAAGGGATTCCATACGCGTCAAGGCCAAGGCTTGCTTTTGCAACATCATTGTCGTTGGCTGCGATAATCAGGGCCGTGGAGGTGACCGTAGTAGCTGCGGCTACAAAACGAACAACCACCCCCAAAAGCGCAAGATAGCGGGATGATGCGTGGTGCCTCATGTGGAATGCGGAAGCAACAGCAAGCGGAATTGCATTCGCAGTAGTAAACGAGTGACTAGAGAGTAGGCCACTGATGCAGGTCTCAAAATCTCAACCTTCAAGCTCCTATTGTCATTGAGATTTTGCTCAGTCTTCGCGGCACAATTGGGCAATGTGTAGGTTCTAATTCAAGGAACAGAGTTGGGGGTTTCAATACACACGCCCATGAAGAATACCAACTGCCGCGAGTTGCGGAGGACGTCAACCCCAATATAGACGAGGATCTGCTATCTGGATGGACAGTTGGGCAGAATGCTGACGAATTCGCAGGCATGTTCCCTGCTGCTCGTACAAAACGGACATGAGGAGAGGTGGACTCGGGAACGCGGCACTGCAAGCCGCATCGTGGCCCAAAGCGCATCGAAGGTCCAAGAGTAGCGGGATTGCGAGAGACGGCCTGATCGACACGAGTCTGGTGTGTAGACACACGGTCCTATGATCTATCCCCGCGCACGGACTGGGCCGTCCGGTGATGAAGTTACCAAAATCGTGACGCGGCCCTATTTGCCGCCCAAGATCGTTCCGCTTTAGCCGGTGTAGAGATGGAGACGGTTGCCCCTGAATAATAGGGTAAGAGCGGCAAAGTAGGTTAGCGCAGCGTCGATAAAGTTTTAATGCTGATCATTGATACCTTGTATGCCTTTCGCGGAACCTGCGGTTACCTTGCAGGATCTACAGCCGCAAATCCTCCTTAGTCGTCATTTGGCATTGGTTTTGTTTCTTCGCGGTCAAATCCCTGCCGTCTCCCTGGATCTAATTCAAGACTCAAAGTAAGCATGTGCTGACGGTTTTCAATCGTACACATTGATGTGGGGGATTCCGAAGCCGCAGGCCAGCTTAGGGTCCATGCGGTTTCATCGGCTCTCGTCCCTAGCACCCATTGAGTGCGCCTGAATCGGTCGAGAAAAGTCAAAGTGGGTTTCATCGTCAGCTCTATTCATCTTAACTTGCAGCTCAGGACAGCCCGAGAGCGGTTTTGAGACTAGACTGTCTTAGCTGGCTGGCGGAAGACCGCACCGGCCCTGTTGATCCCATGTCTAGTTGGCCTGTTGCACTTCTTATTATAGACACAGGCTTAAGATTTCGCCGTTCAGGACGCAAATAGGGGGGGTTTCGTGATCAGCGACTCCGCACGCGGAAAATGGACACACCAACGACGTCCCGTTCCTCCCGTAACCGCCGCCTCTGCATCCGAAATTGGCGAGCATCAGAGACTTTCAGAATTACATGACGGAAATGCTTCATAAACATTGTTTGTGCTCTTCCGTTTGATAGCCTGCCAAAAGCAGTCGCCGGGCTGATTCTTTGCCAGTCGAGGCACCCACCTATATACCTTCCATGGCAATGGCGTGCTACGACAGTCAAATCAAAAGACTAACTGCTCGGGCAACATCGATTCATACTGAATCAACCGGTATGGTAGCCCACGTATACCATCAATAGCGTAGGACTCCGGCGACGACTTATCCTTCTGATTGGTGGCTGAGATTTTATCGGATGCTACACTTCACTAGAGCTGCTCAACGCCGGGCATAATGTCCCTGTCGACAACCTTGGAAAAAGATCTTGCTATAAATGGATGAAATTGGAAACGAAGTCATTATTGAGCCAGTTGCATCTGGGTTGCGAATTCCATTCGCATGAGCGAGATACTTTTTGTGAGACTCTGATTGCTGATCTTGCATACTCGAATCCGGATAGGCAAAATAAATGTCTGTACGGAAATCCTGACACTATTTGGAGCACTCGCGATGGAACTCCTGCTCCTGACTTCATCCGCGTCTCTGACGTTGTCCGCGGGCACGTCGCAGCTATTACCGGGCGAGTCGTCGTCCCACACAGGTACCAAATAAGAAGGCTATCGGGTCTACGGAGAGCATGCAGAGTTGGGTAGATACAAAACAATGGTGAATGCGGCAGTTTAAGCCCAATAGCGTTTTGCAAGGATGGCATCGACTGTCACCAACCCTTATCTACGGCGGTTGTAGACGACCAACCAGAGCATCTAAGTTGCTTGGTATGCCCTGGATTCGAGGGTTTGTGATGCAATTAATTTCATGTCTACAGCAGGAGACCGGTAAGATAAGTCGTCAAAATCGATAGCGCGACGTGATAATGTGGTGTGGACAGTTCACGGAGATTGCGGACCAGCCCGTCCAGTCAAACACAGCAACAGTGTTTCTGATCATGGAGACATTAACTGCGCGAATTGAAATGAAGCATAGATAGTAGTGATGACGTTGCTTTCACGGTTCAAGTGAACCGCATACAAGGTGATGCATAGTATGCCGATGTAGCCAACGGTAACCTGCTTTCTCGAGCCGGGTCAACGATCGACACACTTGGAGCAGCTCTTCCTGGGAAGCACACGTCGTCTCTATTGCAACAACTATCATTTGCATTGGCAAAGTACTTGTATTGGTGACTTCTAAAATAACTCATATGGCTGCCTGACTTGACAGCAGCCAATATGTCGTGATACTGTTTCTCCAATATCATAGGCTGAGAATACATGAAAGCCTCCATGCATGACCAATAAGGCTACGCATATATAAGAGCCCTCTCCCCGTCAAAATTTTGGGTTCTTTGCGTGTGTTTCTTGCCACCGTTTTTCTATTTGGCTCTCTCAGCCTAGGCGAAATGTCCGGCTTGGAGGCCTTTTCGCTGGCCTGCAATATATTTCAGGTCATCTCCTGTACAAAGGATGTCATCGTCACATGCCAAGCCGTGTATGATGGTCGTCCCATTATTGATAGTCACATGCGAGAAAATGCCGAATCAATTTAGCGTTTATTGAACGACTTAACTTGCTCCGGCTGCATTGAAAAACACAGTGAACAAGAACAAGAATTGCACGAAATATCTCGGAAATGTCAAGACGTCGCGAAAGATTTGCTAAACGAGGTCGACCTCAAAAGATACAGGAATGTGGTGACTGCCTAGAAGTAATTATAGCTTCAGTCAGGTCATACCTTGGCAAGGAAAGGCTTACAAAGCTGTCCGACTCTCTTTTCCAATACCGGGAAATAATGGAGAGACAAATACAGTTTCGTGTCTGGTTAGTAAATTGCAGATCTTTTGCTCCAGCTTGCAGGTGGTGATTTGTAAACTAACATAGAAACGAAGCAGCGAAAGAACCAATGCTGTACAAGCGTAACAACATACAAGTTTCAATGAGCTCTTGGACGTCAAGAAACATTTTATCATTCAGCTTGCGGCCGGACATATCAAGATGATCGACCTCATTTTACATGATGGTGTTGAGACGAGACAGGAAATCCAGCGATCTGAGGCACGTCTAAAGCAAGCAATAAACGATGTTTCTGCTCCGGAGCACAATAAGGCAGATAGAGACATACTTCTCTGAAGCCTGAAGTTTGCTAATGAATGAACGGCGCACCCGCATTGAAGCTGTTCATAAGACAACTTGTCAACGCCAAAGGCCCAGGTCCCTTTCAATGGAAAAAGGCTGCTGTTCATCGGCATCGCCGGAAAGCCTAAAGCCTCAATATTGATCCTTCTAAAATGCTCGCGCTACAACCCCATTAAAGTCGGACTTTTAACAGCTAAAGCCCTCAATTAATAACTTTCTAGGTGACCTGTTGAATGACCTTAATATCTATAAAAAGGGCCTGTTTCCCGTACCTAGATAGCTTCAATCCCAAGGATAATTCCACTCTTCAATCCCTTCTATAGCTGTCAAACGTGATACAACTTATTTGGCGATATTTGATTCGATTGAAAAGAGGAAAGGATTAGAAAGGGAGGAGAGGTCGCGTAAGCACAAACGTAGGATATATGCTTGGGGATTATTTTCCAACTAGCTAGGATCGGACAAGAAAGTCTTCTGGATTCAAGGAAAGCCTGGTGCTGGTAAAAGCACCCTAGTCAAGTATCTCATTGACCATCAGAACACCATAAAAGGTCTTGAAACATGGAGTAAAGACGTCACCATCATATCGCATTTTTTTTCGGACGCCTGGAAATATGTTCCAAAAAAAATATTAAAGGACTACTGTGTTCTTTTAACCACCAGCTACTATTCATCAATAACGTGCTGTCAGGACTGACCTTTAATGCACAAAAGGGCGAAGTAAGTGACTGAGAAGTTAAATACCGGAAGAATTATTTTTCCTCTTGCTAGGAAAGTACCAAAATTCAAACAAGTCGGTATTTTTTGTGACAGATGGCCTCGACGAGATGACCGAGGCTTACAAGCTTCTGGAATTCACAGACTTTCTTACGGCGCAACAGCATGCCAAGGTCTGTGTTTCCCGTCGTGAAGAGCAAATATTTCGGTAAAAGTTTTTCCAGAATGACGGCTTCAGACTCCACGAGCTTACAAGGCGTAATATGCGCCGATTTGCCTCAGCAGAAATTGAAACAGCTTTTAAAACTCCCAACTGAGTCCACAAAGACGTATAACCGGGATTTTCTGAGGAAACTGACCAAGTTGCTAGTTAAAAAAGCCGAAGAGGTCTATCTACGGCTGGTTTTGGCATTTCAAGGAGTGGAAAAAATGCCGCAAGACCGAAACGAGGAGAATGATATATTCCAACGCCTGAAGCTTTTCCCATCAACACTTGAAGCACTATATCAAGACAAGTGGGCTAGGCTGGGTGACTCCCAGAAAATATACCAAGAGAGGGCAGCCTTTTATTTCAACTTGGCTCTTATGAACCAGTCCGTACTGGAAGACTGTCATACAGCTAATCACCTTGACGCTGATGACTTCGAATGGCCTTTAAGTATTTTCCAGGTTGTTCTCGCTAAAGATGACGGGATGCGACACAAGTCCTTGGATGAATCGTATTCAGTACCCACGTTAATGCGAGTAGTGGTGGATAAATGCAGGAATACTGAGCTGGACGTGGTGAGTAACAACGAAGACGAATACTAATCATCAGGTAAGAAGCTATTGTGGAAGTCTTGAGGCTGCTTATTGTCTGCTCGATCTCCCCCGCCTCGTGAGGCCATCAGGTGATGTGTGCGCAGTATTTTCTTAGAAGTCCAGTGACATCTGGGCTCTGGTGGCCCAGACACGCCCTATGGAGTTTGTGTAACTGGCCAGGCGTTTTGGTGTAATTTTGGAGCTCAGAAGAATGTAACTGCCTTTTAGTAAAATCGTAAAATTTGAAAATCAATTTGGCGGGCTTTTACGGTGCCACGATGCCTTTGACCGTTCCTTCCCAACAAGACAATTTGGTGGCGGCACGGCCATGTTCACTGTCACGTAAAGTCAATCTTTCCCCAAATCAAGCACGTCTCTATATACGGCATAATCGCACCAGACGTATTGGTCATGGTATCACGCTTCAGGTGAACCCCGTCGAAAGCCCTGACAGCAATGCAACTCTCACTGCTCCCGTTGTCGCACAGCATGTTGTCTCTAATCGCGCCTTCAACTGCCCCCCGCACGACTCCATCACCTGTGGTCACATCGCCGAAAGCGGGGGATCCGCATCCAACCTGCCATGTAACCAAGGAACGTGAATGTTTTGCACCGAACTCGTACCCTTTTGACAATCATTTTTCCATACATCTCCAAGATCAAGATTGATTCGGCGAACATGGGCGGTTTCCGTTGTTTTGGGACGAAAAGCGCACCGCAGGTACTGGCACCTGCGCGTTCCAAGGAGGAGAGAAGCTTGGTGCGAAGGTTGGACGCGTTTCTATTGACATTTGGGTGTATTTCCCAGAGTGAGTCGTGATGGAAATCCAGAAGATGCGATTTCGTGATGCAGGGCCGCTGACGGCCTACTGTAGTCATCAAGTATGCCATTTTGAAGACGTTTGGTTGAATGGAACCTGACTGTTGACATTTGCAGATTCCTGGATCAGTCCAACATAAACAACGCTTACGTCTCGGGCATGAAAGAGGATTTGGGGCTTTGGGGGAACGAGCTGAACCTGTGCGTCTGCATACTGTGTCCCTTTTCTCACTTGGTAGAGATGACGCTGATGAGGGCCTTGTAGGTTTACCACCTACTTCAACATTGCATACTGCGTCATGCTCATCCCCTCTCAAATCATCATGACCTACGTGCGACCAAGTTGGTGGCTGCCCTCACTGGAAGTCATCTGGGGCGTCATCACGGGGCTGGTTGCAATGACTACAAGCGCGAAGCAGGTGTATATCCTGCGGGTGTTTTTGGGACTGTGCGAGAGCGCAGCATATCCCGGCATGATCACGCTGTTTAGTACGTTCTCTTGCGATATTCAACGCCTGTGCGTGTGCGTATGTGAGCTAACGACCGTCAGTGTCCTGGTACACACCACTGGAAATGGCCAAGAGGATCGGCTTCTATCATTCCTGCCAGGCAGTTGGGCAGATGATGTCGGGGGCCATGCAGGCGTCCATTGTGAAAACCATGGATGGTCGCTACGGCCTTGTCGGGTGGAGGTGAGCAAATTCCACCACTACCATCGTTTGGTGGCTAATAGTCCATGTAGGTGGCTCTTTGTCATCAATGCCATCATCACCGTCGTTTGGGGCTTCGCAGGCTACTTCATGATTCCTGATTCGCCACAGAACCCTAATCCATGGGCATTCTGGTTCAAGAGGATTCATTCGGAGTATGCTCTGCATCGACTCGAGAGGGAGAATCGGCTGGATGCAAAACCTATTACTTGGGCCGCAGCCAAGTACGTTTCATTCACCTCATTTGCGACATGCAGCTGCTGAACTTTTTTTAGACGCACATTCTCCACGTGGTTGGTATACGTCATTGGGGTCATGTACATCGCCATGGTCCTTGGAACATCGGGATACAACTACTTTGGTCTGTTCCTGAAATCCATCAAAAACAGAGACGGTTCGCCGAGGTGGACCACTGTGCAGGTCAATCTGATTCCAATTGGAGGCAGTGCTATAAGCGTTGTTTTTGGTACGTATTCTGCAGCGTCTTTACGCCTCCGGTGTAGCTAACTACGCCAACAGTTTGGATCTGGGCATTCTTGTCCGACGTTTTGAGAACGAGATGGACCTTGATTGAAATGCAAGGTATGTGGGAGCTCTGACCTCTACCGAACATGACTTCTAACGCGACTTAGCGGTCATTGCCATCATCGTAGCTATTATCCTTACCATCTGGACGACCAATCCGAGCGGGACTCCGTTGTCGGCGGCGTATGCTGCTTATTTCACGTCCCATGTCCCGCTTGGCACTGCGCCGCTCATTTGGGCGTGGCTTTCCGATCTGTACGTCGTGTGAAGTTTTAACGAAGAGTCTGACCTAATAACAAGGTGTTGCAGCGCACCACAAGAACCTGAAGAACGGTCGCTTGCTGTCGGTGCCGCTATTGCTGGCTACTATTCCATTTCTGCATGGAGCCAAGTTCTCGTCTGGCCCGCTAGCCAGGCACCATACTGTGAGAATCGCGTAGGTAATCCGCTGCCCGGGGTGTCGCTAATGTATTTCAAGATAAATACGGCTGGCAGTCGTCCATTGCAGTATGCGCCCTCGTCATTGTCCTGGCCGTTATTCTCCGTATCGTTGACGTGAAATACCTCAGGTTTGTACCTCATTCAGCTCTAGCTGTCGTATACATGACTGATGCTCCGCGACAGGCCGAGGAGAAAGGCAGCATTGGAGGTGGCCTTCAAGGAGGGACCTAGTCCGAATATTAAAGACACAAGTGTTGCAACTGTATGTATTATCCCGTTATGTGGGATGAAAAGTATAAGTTACACCGGTACATATTATAGGCGGTACGAGCTCTAATATACACCCTACCTACTAATCCAGTTAAAGTAACTGTAATTAGTTATGGAAATTAAACACCTCTTCTTAATATAATTATAAAGGCTTATTTACTAAAAGCTAGTATATATATTCTATTACCCTTATTAAAACCTTATAGGAAAAAGAGTAGTAACTAATACCCGTTAATATAATATTCTTTATTAGTATTATTCTTTTAAGTAATAATCTTCTTCTTCTTCTCTTTCTTTTACCTTAAGCTAATAAACTTAACTTACTTCTTTAACTTTAGCTATAATAGCGCCTTTATCTTTAAATTCACTAGGTTTTTCTCTCTAAGAGTTTAATTAACCTTTATTATATCTTTTTATACGAGCTCTTATATCTTATAATATTAAATTTAAATATACTTAGTTCGTTTATAAAATTTAATATTATTAAAGATTATTATAGCGCTATTATTATTAATAAATAATTATAATAGTATTTACTCTTTATATATCTCCCTTATTAGGCCTTTTAAATATATAACTTTTAGTCCTATATTAAAGAGCTTAATATACTTAAATTTAATGCTTAACGTAGCTATTATACTTTATTTCTTACTCTTTTAGCTAATAATAATACTAGCTAATAGAAAGATATAATAGTTTATAGATTTTAAGTTACTCTTATCTTATACTTACTTAACGTTAAAGTAGCTTATAATCTATTAATTATTATTACTATTAAATTATAATAGTAAATTAAGTGTATATTTAATATAACGTAGTATTTACTTTATTATAAATAGGTGTTTTATTAATAATTTATTATAAACCTATTAAGCTTTATTATTAAGTAAGTTAAATTAACGCAAGTGTTAATTATTACGAATATTAGCGTTTTAAGAATACATTAAAAAAGCTACTTATTATTCTTACTATATTTCTTACTCTCTTTATAAGATTTTAATACTTTAAAGATATTTATAGGTGTATATTAAAGCTTTATATTATTTATTCTTAGTTGCTTAAGTAACCTTTTTAGGTATAATTATTATAATAATAAGAGAGTTCTCTTCTTATAATCTCTTATTATAATTATATTTAAAAAGAACGTTATTATACTTAAATTAATTATCTTAAACCTATTTAATAACTTACTCTTTACTTTTATAATAACTTTCTTATTTAAGCTAAAGAATAATAGGTTATTTACGTAAATACTAATAATAATATTATTCTTAATAAATATAGCCTTATTATATTTAAACTATTTAAACTTATAGAAGATTAGTTTAGTAAAGAGTATCTTAAACTATACTTTAAGAGCTTATATTAGGCTATATAGCGCCTTCTTTAGCTACTAAACCTTAGTCAATTTCTTAAAGCTATCTAGAAGTTTAACGTAAATTATTTCATTTATATAGCCGTATAAAAGGCTATCTTTACGTTTATTTATTTAATCTTTTAATTTAAGAGCGTAATTAAAGCAAATAATAGGTAGTAGGTCTTTTATTAAACTATTAAGGTAAAGGTTTTATTATAATTAATATTATACTTTTATTTAAAGCCTTAAACCACGTATTAGGCCTTATAGTATTTAATCTTACTAGTTAAACCTAGCTTAGCTTTAAATACTTACTTATTAGTTAATACATGTATATTATTTATTTTATTTACCTTATTATAGGTTTCGTTTTCTTTTAAGGCGTTAACTTTATTTATAATAATTATCTTTTATTTTAATTAATTAATTAACTATAAGGCCTTCGTGTAAGTTTTAAGCTTCTTATTCTTTATTACTTTATTTAACGTTATAAGGTATACTATTAAAAGGGGTATAATATTCTTTAATACTAAGGGAAGTCCTTAAAGTTTATCTATAAAGGCGAACTCTTATAATAGAGTTTTTAGGTAAAGCGTTTAACTTAATACTTTTCGTTTTCGTATTAGTAGGTTAATCGTATAATACGTTATTAGGTTTTCTAGGGGCTTATTAGTCGGTTTACTAGCGTAAATAGCTAGTTAAATCCCCTTTTAAACTTCTTATACTTAATAGTTAAGCTAATTCCCCTTTTAAGTCTCTTCTTAAATTAATTAATAAGGGCTTTTATAATTAACTTTACCTTAAAATTAATTAAAGAGTATTATTATAGTTATTTAATTAAAAGAATCTCTTTTATATAAGGTAATATAAGTAAGTTTACACTTTATTAAGAAAGTTTAAATTTAACCTTTAAGTTAATTCGCGTTTACTTATTAAAGGTAATCTTCTTAACTCGTTTAATTAGTCTAGTAATTAGATTTTATAGTTAATAAATATTATTAGCTTTATATTCTATAAGAAAGTATAAATATATTTAATTATTAAGCTTCTTTAAGAACTTAACCTTTAAATATTAGCTTATACGCTTTATAACCTAATTATTAAAGGTGTAATATATATAGTTTAATATTAGTTTAAGCTTTATAAAGTATTATACCGCTTATTATACTATATAATAATCTTTCTTAAATATAAATAACCGCTTATAGTATCTTCTCTTAAAGCTTTTAAGTAATTTACTATTATAAAATATAGCTTTAACCTAATTCTATATTATTTAATAAGCTTACTTTATAGGGTTTTAATTTAATTAATATAATAAGATTCACTTAAGTATAATTCCCTTATACTTAAAGAAGTTTAAAAGAATTATATTCTTAAATTTACTATTATTATTTAACTTATATGTTACGAACGTCACTGCACGAGACGCGGGAAGCTGGGCCGCACTGGCAAGGGTAGGCATAGCCGCTGACCAATAAGGACATTAGGTCACGTGATAGCTTATTAGATCATGTAAATGATCTAACGAGACGGGATTATTGGGATTATTAGGCGATCCAAATAATCTAGGATTATAATAAAGAGATAGACGAGTACTTAAGGAGGAGGTATTCCTATAGTTAAATAGTCTAGATCTTTATTAATCAATTTAAGTAATAGTTTTACTATTAAGAGTTATACTCTTAATAGCCTTATTATAATACTGCTTAAAAGCTACTTTATAGCATTTAACCTAACTTACTTTCTAAGAAACAGACCTATTATGCCTTAGAACCTAAGCTACTATTATATTTTAATTAATCCTGTTTAGTAAGTTACCTTAAAACTTTAAGTAATAATAACTTCTAAGATATCTACTTTAAGTGGAAAGACTATTAACCTTAAGGAGATAATAAAGTACCTTTATAATAAGATTATTAAGCTTAAGAAGTAGAATTAATAGCTTCTTAACCGATAGAATAATCTCTACGAGAAACTTAAGGTATAAGAAGAGGAACTTATAGTAGTTTAAAATCTTATACCTGCATTCTCTATTAATAATAATAATATACTAAAATTCCTTAAGCTTAAATTATATGATAGCTATAAGGGTAATGTGAGGAACTTTCTTATATAAGCCTAAGCTTACCTATAAGTTAACGAAAAAATCTACATGACGCTTAAGTTACAGATTCTTTATATTAGTAACCTTTTAACTAGGAAAGTAATGGAATAGTAGGAGCTAACCCTTCACGTACATCTTAAACACGGCGCTAAAGCTAGAGTGGAAGTTATTTATATTTTCTTTAATTACGAAACCTTTAAAGAATAACTTCTCGTTGCATTTAAAAACCCTAATAAGCATAAAAAAGCTATATAATAGCTTACTTAACTTAAGTAGACCGAATTTATAGCTTACTATGCTAGGGAATTTAAACGTATTATAGTAAAACTTAATTGGAATATTAAACCTAAAATAAAAGTCTTTTATTAAGGACTTAAAGAAGAAGTAAAGGATAACATTTATTAAGAAGATTATTTTAAGTTATTTAATAACTTTATTAAAATAGTTATTAAGGTAAATAACCGTTTATACAAGTAACGTTACGAAAAAAGTTATAGAAAATTCGAATTATATGCTAGGTTTAATAAGCCTAATAATAGTAAGCTACGCTAAATATTAATAGTATACAGGTACCACGCTAGACCTATGGAACTTAACGCCGCGAATAAGGAAAAGGGGAAGACTTATTATAATTGTGGTAAGACTAGACACTTTACGAATAAATGTAAAGCCCTAAAAAAGCTATGAAAGCTAATTCCTAAAGGCAGAAAGCTTTATACTATAAACTAAGAAGACTTACCCACGTGAAATCTTAGTGTAATAAGTAATAAAGAAAGCCTTATATTAGTAAATAATATTAGTTTAAATAAAGATTAGGAATTTAAAACCTAACTAATACCTAATAACTTTTAGGAACACTAAACACCCTTACTAAAAAGTAAACCTTTATTAGAACGAATTTAAGAAGAAGAGAATTATTTAACTAAGAAGGATAAATCTAAAATTAAATATAAACTCCTTAATTAAACCTTCTATTATAATAATAATTACTACACGCACCTTAATAGTAAGCAAGGTAGCGGATAGTTTCCATGAAAATAAAAGGGAAGGAGAATAACCCTTATAATACAACTAAAATTATAATAAACCGATTCAAAGATATTAAACGGGAAATTATATTATGCTAAGGATAACGCACACACTATTCGAATTACGCCCTTATAATCTAAGGAAGGAAACTATATAACTACGAGTAACTCACTTAATTTAAGTTCAATTAACACAGATAGTAGATTAAGTGATTATTAAGGAAGCTCTAATAAGACGCTAGAAGAAAATCGCCGATAATAGCGCTTAGAGATACGCGCTAAATAATAATAAGAGGAGAGGAATAATAATTTAGGAAACGATAGCTATTATTGTAATTAAAACCAATTCCTTAACGAAGATTTAATAGGTCTTTATATATTACAAATATTAGCAGTACTATACACCTTATAGTTAATATAACTATAATAGGAAGAAAGATTCAGGTAATAATTAATAGCAGAGTATAAGGAAATTTTATCTCGCTAAATCTCGTTAATAAATTACGATTACCTTAGACACTTAAAGACAAGCCCTATTAACTTATAATTATAGAAGGAACTACGGTAAAGTATAGCTACGAAGTAATTAACATGAAGATCGCGTAGCTTCTTATTAATATATAAGGCACGAAACACCGAGTTATACTAGATATTATAGTAATCTTAAAACACGATGTTATATTAGGGATACCCTAGTTACGAGTAAGTAATTCATGAGTTAATTAGAGAACTAGCTAACTTTAATAGGATTTACTAGGATGCGGTTATAAAGCTAAGAGTAGCCTATAAAGAGCACCTTATTTAAATTATAATAGGCCTTTAGGAATATATATAATTGCTAAAGAGCTAAAAGCTAAGATAACGGAGATTCCTAAGGAATACTTAAAGTATAGTAAGCTGTTTAGCGGAGAGCTAAAAATAGGATTATTAGAGTATTTACGCTGGGACTATAAGATTAAACTCTAGCTTAGTATTAAACTAACGTTTAATAAGATTTATTCTTAAAACCCTAAGTAAGATAAGGCGCTTAAGGAGTATCTAGAGAACATGTTATAAAAGGGATATATAAGACTATTAAAGTCCTTAGTAGAATATTTAATTCTATAGGTATTAAAGAAGAACGGGAAACTATAATTATATATTAATTACTAATACTTAAATAAGATTACAATTAAGAATTAATACCCGTTACCGCTTATAACGGAAATTAAAGATAAAGTTAGAAAAGCTAAATAGTTTACTACACTTAACTTAAAAGGAGCCTATAACCTTATATAAATAAAAGAAGGCTACGAGTAAATAATAGCATTTTAAACTAGTAAAGAACACTATAAATATTTAGTAATACCTTTTAGGCTTACTAACGTACTAGTAACCTTTTAAAGAATAATTAATACGATCTTACGAAAATAATTAGGAGTGTTTATAGTTATATACCTTAACGATATTCTTATTTACTTAAATACCCTTAAGAAATATAAATAACATGTATATAAGATACTATAAACTCTATAGAATAATAAACTCTTAATTAAAGCCTTAAAATGCTAGTTCTACTAGAATATTATACACTTTTTAGGGTACGTGCTTACACACAAAGAAATACGAATAAGCCTAAATAAGATTAAAACTATTAAGGAATAGCTTATATTAAAGAATTTAAAAGAAGTTAAAGGATTTATAGTATTCGTAAACTTCTACTATAAGTTCTTAAGCGAATATAAAGATATTTTACGACCTCTTATAAACCTAATAAAGAAAGAAGTTAGCTTTTAATAGAATAAACTAAAAGCTATAGTATTCTAAAAAATAAAAGATTTAGTTACGTTAAAACCTATGTTAAAAGCACCTGATTAAGATAAACCTTATAAGCTTAAAATGGATGCCTTAAACTTTATACTAGGCGAATAGCTTAAACAATAAGATAATTAAGGAAAATTACACTTAGTTACATTCTTCTTAAAGAAACTCCACGAACCTAAACTTAATTATAGGATTTATAATAAAGAACTTATAGCTATTATTAAGTGCTTTAAAGAATAGAGACACTATCTCATAGGAGTAAAGTATTAAATTAAGGTCTATACTAACTACAAGAATCTTACATTATTCTTAACTATAAAGGATTTAAATAAACGATAGATTAAATAGTATAAAACCCTTATAGATTATAACTTTAAAATTATATACCGTAAAGGATCTAAAAACGAAAGAGTTTAAAATTATATACCGTAAAGGATCTAAAAACGAAAGAGTAAACGCGCTTAGCTAAAGAGAGAACTTAAAATTAAATAAGTAAGTAAGTAATACACCCTTATTACGCGCTACTAAGGATAGGAACCTTATACTAGGCACCCGAGAAATTAATATAATATAGTAAGTTAAGCTAAATAAAACATAAATGTATTAGATCGCATTATACATTAATAATAACAGCTATTTAAACAATTAGGAAACGAAAACGCATTTATTTAAGGAAGGTAAAACCTTCTTATATAATAAACGGTAGTATATTCCTAGTACACTTTAAGAATAGCTTATTAAGGAAATATATAAGTACCTATTACACGGATATTAAGGTGTAGGGAAAACAATTAATAGGCTAAGAAAATCATATAACTTTCTAGAAAGTAGAAAAATAATATAAGAAGTTATTAAGAAATGCGATACGTGTAATAAAGTAAAATTAGCGTGACACGTACTATACGGAGAATTATAATTAATATTACCACTTAAAAGAGCATAGTAAACTATTACGATAAACTTTATTATTAAACTATTAAAGTTAAAAGAACCTATAATAGGAGTAGCTTATAATAGTATTCTAATTATTGTAAATAAACTCACAAAATACGCCTACTACATTTTATATAAGGAATTAAGTAATACTAAGGACTTAACGTATATATTCTTTAAAACAATTATTATATAATATAGATTACTAATAAAGCTTATATTAGATCGCGATAAATTATTTACCTTAAACTTTTAAAAATGCCTTATAGAAACTATAAAGATTAAATAAAGCTTATTAACGGCATTTCACCTATAATTAAATGGGTAAATAGAAATCTTAAACTAAATACTTAAATAATATTTGTAAAGCTATGTTAACTACTAATAAAATAATTAGGTAAAATAGCTACCACTAGTATAATAGGCTTATAATAGCTTCAAAATTAATAATATAAAGATGTTACTATTTAGGGTAAACTATAGATTTAACTCTATTATTAAGATACACGCGATACGAAATGTAAACCTACTAGTAGTTATAGCGCATATAGTAACGATAATAGAAATATAAAAACACTTATAATAGAAATGGATATTTTTATAGAACTAAATAAAGTATTACGCGAATAAAAAGAGATTATTAGCGCTAATCCTAGAGGAGGGATATAAAGTATACCTTATTTGCAAAAACATTAAAACTAAGCGACCTAGTAATAAACTTAACTAAAAGAAGATTAGACTATTCCTTATTAAATGGAAAATCTTAAATATTAACTATAAACTATTATTACTAAATGAAATGAAAATCTATCCTATATTTCATATATTACTACTAGAGAAAGCATTAAATGAATTTATAATCGCTATTAATATTATAACGGAAGATACCAATAAATATAAAGTTAAACGGATACTTAAAGCATAGGGAGATATAAAGAATCGTTATTATCTCGTTAAATGAAAGGGATATTTAAACTCTAAAAACACCTAGAAACTAGCTAAAAACCTTACGAATTACTTAACGTTACTTGAATAGTTTTATTCCTAAGAAACGCATTTTAATTAATCTTCTAAGCACCACCTAATAACTTAATATTAAACTTAGTATCCAAGGAATAAACTAAAGTAGGATTTAGATTCTTAGAAGGAGTAGAAAGGACCCCCATAGTCTTTTAAAGCTATTCCGCTTCCTCACGTTTTATACGCTTTAACTCTTTAACGTTATTAATACCGCGCGTAACCGCACGCATTATTTTCTTAAGCTATAATTTCTTTTATTTTCGTAAGTAACGCACCTTAACGCTCGCCTTTTCAAGTTCTTTCTTAGTAGCTTTTAGTTTAAACTTAGCTTTCTAGTGTTAAATACTAATATAACGTAACTACTATAGGGTAAGAGAATTCATGTTATAGTAAGACTTATTTAGACGAATACACTTATAATAACGAGACGAGTCCACGTTAAACGCCTTATAATTCTAAAGGCCTTAATCTTAGTAAAAGGAACAAGCAAGTATATTAATTAGGTTCCTAATTATTAACTTAAGAAGGGCGTTTCGCTCGTTTATTTTACGAGAAAGTTTACGGGATTAAACGGGAGGTCTTAAAATACGATTAGTTAACATAATAATATATAAGAAGAATAAAGAAGGGAAAATTACCTAAAAACCCCTAGCTAGCCTACTTTAATAGCTTTAAGGATAAGACTAATAGAGGAGGGGTATTATATTACAAACGTTACTATACGAGACGCGGGAAGCTAGGCCGTACTAGTAAGGGTAGGCACAGCCGCTAACTAATAAGAATATTAGGTCACGTGATAGCTTATTGAATTATGTAAATGATTTAACAAGACGGGATTATTGGGATTATTAGGCGATTTAAATAATCTAGGACTATAATAGAGAGATAAACGAGTACTTAAGGAGGAGGTATTCCTATAATTAAATAATCTAGATCTCTATTAATTAATCTAAGCAATAGTTTTACTATTAAGAGTTATACTCTTAACGGCCTTATTATAATACTACTTAAAAGCTACTCTATAGCATTTAACCTAACTTACTTTCTAAGAAACAGACCTACTATGCCTTAGAACCTAAGCCACCGTTACATTATACTACTAGACCGCTTTATACGTTTATACTTCTACTATTACTACGTTCGCTTAAATATATATAATAGCTTATAACTTCTCTTATAATAGGTAAACTTATAGCTTTTTAGTGAGATTATTAATTATTAATAGGTAATAGGCTTTCCCTATTAAAGTTAATAAGCTAATAGGTTCCCTAAGATTAGCTATTTATCTCTAGCTTTAATTAAGTGCTTTATAAGTTATACTTTAAGCGTTCTTAGCCTTACCTTTTCTTATAATATAAGCTTTATAAAGCCTTACGCCTTTATTTATCACTTAAATACCTAGATTTATTACTAACTTAATATAATTTATATAGTTAAGGTAATTTATTTTAAGGTATAGCACCTATAAAGAGATAAACTATAAGGTGTTATTTATAAAGAAGGCTATTAGGTTATTAATAACTTTAAGAGTATTTTAATACTTTATAATTTACGTGTATAAGTAATCTAAGTAATTAAATCGTTTATATACTATACCCTAAATAATAAGATATTCCCTATTATATATTATATGCCCTTTATAGTAGTTTTATATATACTTAAAGTGTAGCTTTTTAGTAAACGCTTTTAAGGCTAGTAGATTTACTAGTAACGTTAAAATATATAATACTTATTAAAGCTTAATAAGCTTAGTATTATTAACCCTTTAAATTACTAGGGGAACTATACTACTATTAAGTACTTAGGTATTATTACCTACTTTATTTATAAAGATTAGTTTATTAAATACCTTATAATCGTTAAATATATATTAATTATAATAAACGTAATACTTTATAGCGTTATTAAATATTTAATTAAGGCTTTTTACATTTACTTTATAACCTTTAACTATTATATTAATAATCTTATTCTTATTAATTATTATTATAAAGAAGTTACTTAAATCTTATAGCTATATTAAGAATACTTTTATATCTTAGGGTATATTAGCGTTTATATTATATATTATTAGGCGTTTATTTATAGTATTCTTACTAGTATATTATTT
The DNA here is from genome assembly GCF_019434415.1 of Metarhizium acridum. NCBI lineage: Eukaryota > Fungi > Ascomycota > Sordariomycetes > Hypocreales > Clavicipitaceae > Metarhizium > Metarhizium acridum. The sequence continues at coordinate 516,257 of NW_027094041.1, read as the reverse complement.
ATTTTAAACTATATACTTACTATTACTATAATTACCTAAGATATTTAGTTATTCGTGTATACTATAAACCTTTTAAAAGAGCTCTTAATAATTATTAAGCTTTAAGGCTTTTATTCGCTTTTATAAAAGCTAGTTTAACCCTATTATATCCCTCTTATACTTACTACTAGTACTACTATTAGTATAATAGGTAAAGGGATTAATAAGGCCTTTATTACTTTAATTAATAAGCTTCTTTTTTATCTTTAAGCGTTAATACTTATCTTAAGCGAGATCTATTAATAAGTTTAAAGTAATATTTATATTATTACTAATATTAGCTACCTAGTACTATTAATAGACTTATAAACAGAAAATATTAAAGGTATCTCTTAAGTTAATAAAAAACTATAACTAATAAAGCTTCTTAGGTATTATTTAATTTAATTATATACGTTTAAGTTTATATAGCCTTTCCTTAAATACCTAAGTAAATTCCTATATATTACTATATTTTTATAAGGTATTAATAATAAGTCTAGTAATAACTTTACTAAGAATATTAGCTTCGCGTTATTAATTAAGTTTTTATAGTATTAAGTAAGCCTTATACGCATTTATTTTAGCTTTAATCTTTTCTATTATATAAGTAAAATATAACTTATAAATACCTATAAGTAGGTTATAATTACGTTATTTCTAGAATATAAGTTATTATACGTGCTTATTCTAGATTTTATTTAAATAAAGCTTTATTAAAGAAGTAAATTATAAGAGTTCTTAAAGAATAAGTATAATAAATTTAACTATAATAGCGTTTTTTAATGCTTTATTTTACTTAGCTTAATTAATAGAGTTCTTAAGTTTAGGTATAGCTAAGTAATTATTATTATTATTAATAGCCTTAACTATTAAGCTTTATACGTTAAAGTTATTAACGTTAACTTTAGGTTCTTTATTTAATATTAGTTTAAGAAGTATAATATTATTATATTATTAAAGAGCTATTATACGTAATATATTACTAGAGTATTAACTTAACGGTTTTAATATATATTAGTATTTTAAGGGAATAAAAGCTAGTAATAGCTTAAAGGCTTAAAGGTTATTAAATTATTTAATATAGCTAGGTTTTTAGTTTATTTAAGTGTTTAAGAGATATTAAATGTTTTAGGTAATTATATATACTTATAGAGTATAAGTTTTACTTTTAATCTCTTTTAAACTAAAAGGGAAAATACCTTAATATATTACTTAAAGCTTACTCTTAAAGATAAGGTACCTATTAATAAAGGTATCTTATTAGTCTCACGTATAAGTTATAAGTAAATATTTTAATTTAAAGTTAATACTTATTAAGAGAATATCTTTAAAGGCTTAAATATATTAATTTACCCTTAACTTTTACTTAAAAGGTATTATTAAGCGGAAATTACTTACGTTTAAGATATTACTTCTTTTAGTTATATTAAAAGGTATTTACTAGTATTAGTAATTACTTGTATTAATATTCTCTTTATATATAACTTACTTAAGTTTAAGGTTAATATTAATTATTAGAATATTAATAGGCTTATTACGCTTTTTATTTAGAATAAATAATAGGCTACTTACCTATTAATTTAAATCCTTAAAGTTATATTAATTCTTTATAGTAATAATAATAGCACTAATAATAGTAAATTTAACGCTATTTTAATCTAAGATTTAAGGTTATCTTACCTTAAACTTACTCTTACTTATAATAAATAATAGTAGATTTAATAGAGTAATATCTACTATATAATAATTATATTTAATATAAAGGAAAAAGAGAATTATATTTAAAGAAGAAGGTTTAGTCTTTAAGATACCTACTAAGAGAGCTTTTTATAAACTTAAAAGAAGTTTAAAGTAGTAGTAAAGGCTTTAAAGCTACTAGGCTTATAACCTATTATAATTATATGTATTATCCTATTATATAGAATAAAAAGTATAAGTTACACCGGTACACATTATAGGCGGTACGAGCCCTAATATACACCCCACCTACCAATCCAGCCGAAGTGACTGTAATTGGTTGTGGAAATCGAACAATAAGGGTAGATTCAAGGGCCGAAATTAGAAATATTTGAACCATGTCAGGGTAGCCAATTTTTTTAGTCTGACGTGGGGTTGACGCCGCTTGGCAAAAGCCCGCAACAGCCACTGTTAAGACTCGAGGTGGTATTGAATGCCACATGTGCACCAGTCCAGTTTTCCAACATGGCTTTCTGAGTACCTGTCATCAACTTTGATGTTCTTCTGCATATGTCTCGATGATTTAAACGATACATGTTGGAGAGGCGTATCGTCGTGTTGTCGAGAGATGTACTGTTTGTTTTGCTCCAAAAGCTTCACGCCGAGCTTTTCTGAGTGCCAAGAAACCCACCGTTCTCTCGTCTGATCGGATCTTGCCGAGGAGCCAACAGCCGTTCCCCACAAGATCTTGGTATCCACCAGACTAGGAAGAGGAAGTGGAGAAACGGTCTGGTATTTTTAAAAAAAGAAGGTCAACTAGTATATGCCTCCATCTCGTTTCAATGCCAGGCCACTCACCGTTATACATGCAGCGACATCTTGCCGACGACTCACGGGCAAGGAATAATGTGAAGCTCCAAAATGGCTGGCCGACTGTGCTGGGAGCGCGGGACTCGGCCATTCCCAAGCTCAGGATGCTCAAGTGCCGAGGGCACGAAAATGGAGTCATAAACCAGGAATCACACTACTGGTTGTACGATATGCATTATGATGCAGCTTACACAGACATACCCGGCGTTGATTGGCAATCGATGTGCTCCATGGGCTTGCACATTCTTGTATCGACGTCTTGGTATCCACAAGATTTGCGGGGGAATCTCGCTGTCATCTTGGGACCAGCCGACCCGGTCTCTGTCTCTTTACCCTCACTATTGTGTAGCTGGTGAGCTTTATCAAATCAAGTGCCCCTAGCGCTGGATCATCGAAGTCCTTCAGCTGCTCGTTGCTTTTTCCTCGTCGCCGTAGGCCAAGACTGAACAGAGAGAGTGCCCTGTGCCTCATCCTGGCCCGGTTCTGTTTGTACGTGGCCATCGAGACGGGGCGTACCATTCATACTCTGCTCATCTGCTCAACTCAATGAGCCTCACGCACCGGCAGTTGTTGTGTCAAGCGTGCTGAGACAAGCTAGTAACCTCACAGCTCTCGCCAGCAAGCAAAAAGTTATCATCAGCACATCCTGACTGCTCCCATTCATCATTTGCTTCGCAGCCCGATAAACAAAAAGTCGAGATGGATGGCCTCTCAGACTGCTTCTCTGCAACACCGCCTCAACAGTCGCCCAACCAGACGCCGTTTGACGCCGAGGTCGACGTGCTTATCATTGGGAGCGGCGCCGCTGGCCTGACAGCATCCTTGCGCGCACACTCCCATGGCCTCGAACCTCTAGTCATTGAGAAAAATGGCAAAATTGGCGGCAGCTCAGCATACTCGGGGGGTGCATTATGGATTCCTCAGAGCCCGCTCGCCAAAGAAGAGGGCATCCGAGACAGCAAAGCAGATGCGCTGAAGTACATGGAAACCCTCATTGGGCATGTTGGACCCGCGTCAACGCGGCAACGGAAACTCGCGTATCTTGAGCAAGCACCATTAATGGTCGACTTTCTGAGGAATCAGGGTTTCAACTGCAGACTGAGCAAAGGATGCCCCGACTATCACCCCAAGATACCAGGCGCATTGGCCAAATTTGGCAGAACCATTGAGCCCTGCATCTTTGATCTCAACAAGCTGAATCAATGGCAAACACTTCTCCGTACAAGACCCCTACAGCCACCGGCTTGTTTTACAGACGAGTTCACCACTCTCACACGAATGGGCTCATCTGTCAGAGATTTCGTCCAAGCGCTCAAGGTTAGGCGTAGAATACTGTGGCTCAAGGCAGTTGGTGAAGCGCCAGCAACCATGGGGCTGTCTCTTGTTGCGCAGCTTCTTCACCTAAATCAGCAGCGTAACCTTGCCGTTCAGCGGAACACTTCCTTGGTCAACATCATACAACAGCAAGACGGGGCCGTTATCGGAGCCACCGTACAGGAAAATGACCGGATCCAAAGCATTCGAGCTCGACGCGGCGTCCTGCTTTGCGCAGGCGGTTTCGCACACAACCGTTCCATGAGGGAGCAGTACGGCCCGGCGCCGGCAAGCACGGAGTGGACCAGCACGCCAGAGGGCGACACCGGTCATGCCATCCGAGCTGGCATGAGACTCGGCGCCGCTGCTGCTCTCATGGACGACGCGTGGTGGGGGCCAACGATTGTCGACCCGGTCGTTGGCAAAAACTTGTTTGCGCTGCAGGAGCGATCACGTCCGTTTAGCATCATTGTCGATTCTTCCGGGTCGCGTTTCATGAACGAGTCTGCGGATTATACTGACTGTGGTCGTAAGCAGTATGCTAGGAACCGTGACGTAAAGGCCATCCCAGCCTGGCTGGTACTGGATGCCAATCATCGCAAACGATACTCGCTTGGTTGCTTGAGGCCCAGACAAGAACCCGAGGCTGGCTTGAAAGAAGGATACATTTATAAAGCTGAGACGGTTGGCGCACTGGCGGCCAAAATCGGCGTCGATCCGGCTGGGCTGCAGTCGACGGTTTCTCGATTCAATGTCATGGCAAAAGAGGGAGTGGACCGAGATTACGGCCGTGGAAGCGACGAGTATGACAATTACTTTGGCGATCCGAAAGTAACACCGAATCCAAACTTGGGCCCTGTTGCCGTGGCACCCTTCTACGCGGTTGCCGTTCTGCCGGGAGACTTGGGCACAAACGGGGGCTTGGTCACCGACGAGCATGCCAGAGTGCTCAGGGCTGATGGCTCTGTGATGAAGGGATTGTATGCTGCTGGGAATACTTCTGCTAGCGTCATGGGCAGATCTTATCCTGGGGCTGGATCTACCCTTGGTCCGGCACTTACCTTTGCTTACATAGCTGTGAATCACATGGCGAGCGCGTCGACAGGATAAGTAGGAAGTGTTGAACATGTTTTTTAATACGTGTCTGGGGAATTATACTGTAGAGAAGGGGTAGGTTGTTTTTTCTTTGAGGAAAATTGACTCATATCCGATGGTAGGTGGTCTGAGCTACCACGCGGTGAGTAGGATGAACCATGTTTGGGCAGAGACTAGTGCCTGGGATGGCAATTGTGACGGGAAGTAATACAAGGTATGTCCTTTCTATGCTGAGCTTGGTTGTTCAGAGTCATTTGCTGTATTTCCAGAGTTTTGGGGTCCGTAATTTACAATACGGCTGTGACAAGGCATGGTATTGTTAGCAGCCGACCGACTATGGAAAAGTCTACCGTGACCTCAGAACTTGGCAGGAACCACCATATGGGACGAAGCTAAATATGGTGCTCTCACTATCCATATCCCTATGCTTTGGATGATATGCTATAAGAAAATCCCAAAACCTAGCTAAGAAGCGACTGTCACGGTGGTCGAGGCCATTTCCCCGTCACCCCTCCTCTCCAGCCTCGTTCGCTTTGACTTCCGTTTATAGGCCGTACTATTATGCATGATAATATGCTAATGGGGCGGCCTTGTTTTCCGCCTTTGGCCGGCCGTGCCTATGTTTTGAAAAAAGGGGTCCCCGTAGTTAAATGGGTAGATCACCGGTTTACTGAAAAAGGCACATTCGCTCCTGTCAACGAGTACGTAATGTAGGTCACCCAGTGAGTCATCTAGCCTGGCCTCGTCATCTAGAAGGGTTCAATTATCTTGGAAGGTTTGAACTAGACTATAAGGTTCAAATTAGAAGCCAGCTAGTCAAAACCTTCGAATTAGTGCCTTTTCAATTGCAAGGCGGCCTTTTCTATGCCTTCCGATTCCCAAGTATAAAAAAGGCCTCAATTCCATCGTAGATGGATGTAATCAAGGACCGAGTCCACAATCGATGCAATCAATGGATTCCGATCGTGATAACTCCGCATCGTGTACCCACAACGTTTCAGAAGCCATTTGGCTCTTCTCGACTCTGTACAGGCCACTCAGAGAAATGCGTGCGAAGAATGCTACGCTTAAAAGATCACGATTTTGCTGTGTACCAAAACAAACAACAAGTTTCCTAGGGCTCGGCTCCCTCAGGTCATTCTCTCAGAGGGCATTATTCTGCGAGCACTCGAGGCTGCTGCTGCCCAGCGACGCAGACACGGGCAGTAGGATAGCATAAACAAACCAATTCACTTCCTGTCAGATTGCAGTAGATCGACAACAGCACTTCTCGAGTGAGCCAAGGCTCACATGTCGGTATTGAATCTGGCAATATTCTTCTCGTGTAGGTAGTCTCACGCCACCTTTGCGTCTTACAGCAGCAGAGTTGGGCTTGGAAGCGAGCCAAAATCGGGAGATCATCCAGGACTCGCAGCGGAAACAAGAAAAATATTAAAGAGGGGATATCTGGACCAGAATATCATGCGGAACAGACAGCGCGGAAATCTACCATACTCATCACCTGGCTTTTGCCACTTTTTAGGTAATACTTTACAAGTTCCGTGTCGGTCGAATCTAGGCAGCTAACCACTCTCTTTCTCGTGCAGAAACGACCAAAATGCGCTTCTTTGCCCTCAACCTTATTATTCCTATCCTCTTCACCGGTATAGGCGTCGTACATGGCGCTGCTATTGCTGGTGACTTCGCCTCGGCCTGCCCGCTGGGTGAGCGGGCTGAGAAATGCCGCCTTCAGGCCAACAAGTCCCCGCTTGGGGTCGGCAGAATCTTTGCCGGCCAGTCGTTTAAACCCCGTGCGGCTGCCGAAAGGGGTTCTTTTTGTTACAAACCATATGAAGCGTTTTTGGTCCAGGCGTCCACAGCCTGCTGCGGATCTGTCCGCGGCAGTATGCACAATGATTGGCTTTGCGTTGGCTTGAAGACTAACGTCGCAGCGTGCAGTCAGTTCCACCGCTGTTGCCGTATCGAATACCATTCTGGCAACAGTGACGACGATAAGTGCTATTGAGCCTTGGGGGATGTGGTATTGGGGGGGAAAGGGTTGACTGAACAATGTTTGCTTCCAAAATGCTTTGAGGTGCAGGCCCGTGTGGCCATACTGTCACGGCTAAATATACTGGGATGAGAGTATTCAGATTGCGATGTTCCATTGAGGATGGAGAATCTAGTGATAATCGAATTGTCTAAGCCGTGACACACCCTCTTTGCATTGATATTTCTTTGGACCCGGAAGCTCTCACTCACATTAGCTTTTGTTTGGTAGCGTTTAAATTTGATCAGGCTTTGCTAGGTATTTCTAAACCCCTTGTACAACAATATAAGTCGAGTGTCCGCCACGTATCGAAGATATGGTATCTGACGGACAGGCCTATCAATATTTTACAATTTTTGTAAAATTGAAATAAGAGTAGCCTTGTGGGGATAGATTACGGTCAATTTTATTGTATGAATGCACTTGAGATAGCTAGCTATCGTCTATCGTCTATTATCCTTGTATTGATGAAGGAAGACCACTTTTTAGCCATCGATATTCACGGTACAGAAACGATGCTGGCCAGAACAAGCTGTGAATTGAACAAGGCTCTTGCCAGCAGAGCAAACAGCTATTCGACGTCTTTTCCGGGAGTTTTACGCAGATTTTTGTGCTCGTGCTCTCCGCGCCAACCTGATTGAGCTACAAAAGAGAGAATTGTGTGCGCCCCTCATAAAAGGAGCCTTCGGCTGTGAATTGCTCGGCGGGCCAACTTTTTTATTTAGTGCGCTTATATTTTATAAAAATATAGGTTAGGTTAATAAAAGAATGAAAAGAAACCACTTAAATAGTTATATAACATGAACTCCTTGGTTCTTCGTGCCGTCTCTGGCAGTTGAAGTTCTTGTTCCAGAAGCTCCTCTGCCGGGAGTCCACGTGATGTCAACAATGTGCCACGAACATCCGTCCCAAGTCGTCTGGCGAGAACCGCGCCACCTTCCGGCCCATGTCCTGGATAGACTTGGCCTTGTCGCGGTATGTTGCAATTATAACCGATCCGTCGCGCATAAAAACGTTACGCATCACCTGTAGTCCATCGTATGCCTCATTGTGCTCACTTCCGGTCCGCGCCCGGCCACCCCACACATGCCCGGAACCGAGATGGCTCATATCATCTCGGATGCTCCGCAGATCGATGTTCGGCCTAATCGTCGACCACTGGCCCCCGAGCAGCGTCCCTTTAACCTCGTCCGTTTTTAACGTCACCTGGTATGCAGCTCGTTGAGACTCGTGGATCCGCACGTGTTCGCCGTTATGAACGAGTGTCTATAGTCGTACGTCCATTATACCGTTAGTATGGCCATGGTTTTATTCCGGTGTCCTTTCCCATACGCCATCTAGTTGATCATAGTCGCGGCCACCATAAACCGGTCGACACGCAGCCACTACGCGTGCTACTCCGAAAACCATTCCATCTTCTCCGCCAAAATGTCATCCACAATCAGCGGCATGTCGCTGAACGAGTCTTCCAAGCAGAATAGCCGTAGAATCCATAGTATCACCGCCACCGTTGCCGTAAACACGCTTGCGAGCTGGGATCCGTCGCCCCCTTGCCTGATAGCCGTGGCAGCAAAGGAACAGAGCAGTTCGCTCGCGTATATGGCGCCGCTGGCTTTGGTCTTGAGAGATGCAATCAAGAACCTTAACACGATCCGGTCCAGCTCGGCGTGGTCGGACCTCCGCCTCGACTTGGGCTGGCTGCTTAGCCTCCTATGTCGCTGTCGCATGCATCTGGGCTTTCTTCTGTGCTTTCGTTGCCGTCACGTCTATTCGCTGCATCTCTTAGAACACATAGCCCATGTCGCACAACAAGCCCTATCGCTTATCCGTAAACCGTATTGCGAGCCTGTTTCGTGCTTCTTCTCTCTCGATCCTGTACGCCCGCCAGCAGAAATAAAGATATCGCTGACACACAATACTATATGTTTATAGTATATTAATATCGCTGCTCATCCGGAATAGTATCAGGTTACTCTTGCCGTCTTTGATCCCGTGAAGCCGCTGTAGAATGGGTTGGGAACGGCGTGTATCCGTGGCGAGGATCGCTTGACTTCTCGCTTGATACTATCACATAGCATTATAAGCCCTCCTCTCCGCTCGACATCTTCCTCTAGTGCTTCTTCTACTAAACTATCTATAGCTTTAGCGTTGATCTATCTTGTGGCCGCGAAAATAACAGCGCGGTTCTTTCCTTCGTTAAACTCGACCCAGCGCATGTCCTTAACGAATTCATTGTCGTAATTCGCGCCCCGTTGAGCCTGACCCGCGCGGCGCTACTGCTCGTTGGACTCACGTAATCGCTTTGCGCCTCTCCGTACGATCTGCTCGAGCATGCTTGGGGCTCTCTCGTTGCCTGTTTCATCTCGTTCGTCGGCCGTTGTTACACGGTTGGGACTTAATAAAGCCTAACGCCGATGTAGGACCTGTAGGCTTACCTAAACTAAATATACGGCGCACTTACCGCCCCTAGTATCTCTATTTCTTTTATATATATATATAATAATTACCGCGCTCTTTATTTCTCTTAGAAAACTAAGAACCTTTAATATTATACTAGATTATCTTTAAATTAAGCTTTTACTCTAAGCTCTTATAATTAAGCCCTTATTATAAATAATCTAATACCCTTAAAGAAGACCCCCCTTTTCTAGTTATATAATTTACCCTATAATACCTTAACTTTCTTATATTACTATTATTTAACCCTATAAATAAAGCTTTATAGAAGCTCTCTTAATAATACTAAGAAGAACCCTTAAAGGAGAAAGAGACCTTAAGCGAGGAAGAATTCTTAAATAAGAACGTTACTTTTAATTAAAATAATAATAAGAAGAAAGACGTGAATAAGAAAGATAATAATAAGAAAGAAAACTCTTTATTACCCCCTTAAAGTATTATAATAGCTCTTTATACCTTATCTTATACGACTTAAAGGTTTTAATTAAGTAGAAACCTATTAGTATTTAATTAAGGGTCTTATTACTTCTTTAATTACTTATTAAAAGCCTTTTCTATTAACACTCTTATTAATAACTAAAAACCTAGCCCTATTACTAGTAATAATAAGGAAAACCTAAAGTAATAGGAATATTACCTTATACCTCTTAAGCCGACTAAAGTTAAGCCTAAACCATCGCAAAAAACTCTAAGTTCTACACTATAAATTATATTAGCACCAGTGGTAACGATTACCCTAGCTCCTAAACTAAGGAAACTAGATAAAGGGAAGTAGCTGGAGAACCTCACCCCCTTTTAGGTAAAACCTAACCTCTTATAATCTAAGCCTATTCCTTAGGTAGCTATAGTTTCTATTAAATTAGAATAACTAGTTATTTATAACCTACTAAGCTTTAACGTGGTAATAAGGGACGCTCTTAAATTAACGGGAAGCTTTAAACTAATTAACTAATTACTAGTAATATACGAAAACGTTATTAACCTTAATAAATAACTAACTTAAGTCTATAAGGTAGTTTACTTTTAGGCCTTAAGTATTAAGGTATTAAACTGCTAGAATCTCTAGGATATTCAATGTAAGTATTAAGAGGTTTATAATAAATATTAAAAAGTTATTAACCTCGCTTAATAAAGCCTTATACCTAGTAAGAATAAGCTTATACGTTTCTAGTATACGTAGACCTCTAAATGTATTGTATTTTTTGTATTTTTTAATATACTGTATTGTATTATATTATATTGTAATATAATACAATATAATATATAAATGAAATACCTATAAATGTATTATTAGAAGATATAATAATAAATTTTAAAAAATATATAATAGTAATAGATTTTTTTCTTATTATAATAATATAAAAATTATACTTAAAAGTCTACGTATTAATCAAATATTTTACTTTAAACATAAAATAAATATAAGATTATATAACTTTTTATATAAAATAACTAAAAAAAGTCAGGTTTTTTTAAGCTTATAAAGACCGTTTATGATGTAAAGTAAGTAAATACTTTTTAAATAATTTTTTTATTATAATATATATAAAAAACGAAAAAAAGAGAGAGGAGATAGGAAGGAGGGGAAAAATACGAGAAAGAGAAATAAAAGAGAGAGAGATAGAAGAGAACGAGAGAAGAAGAGAGCGAGAAGAGAGAGGGGGGGGAGTGGGGCCGTGAGGGATAACGAGAAGGAGGGAGTAGACTGGAGAGGCGAAAAGGTGTAGGAATATAATATAAATTAGATAGAAATTATATATGATAAAAAGCTGGAGCTTTTTTGATATTTATTTATATATTTTATAATTATAAAATATTTATATATACTTATATATATTATAATATATATATATATATACATTAAAAATAAATTCTATGACTTTTATTATACTATATATTTAATCTATTATAACTCTATGAAAAAAACGAATTTTATTATAAAAGTAATACTATTTAAAAGCTTATAATCTCAGCTATTTAAAAATAATATTTTTATTTACTTTTCATTAATAATTATAGAAATATTATATACGGTATTTAGTGGTGTAAAGAAAGTGGAGTATTTAAGTTACCTCGCTTTAAGAAAAACGCTACATTTTATAAACTAGAATATCTCTACTAATAATAGACTAAAATAGATAAAAATAGGACTAATTAATAGCTCTTATAAAGCTCTATCGTTATATACTAGGTGTATCTTTATACGTCTAATATTCTTAAAGTTATATTAACTTAAAATTTAAAAATGTAAATACTTCTTGTAGTATATATATGTATGTTTTAGGTGAAAAAACGCCTTAACGTAATATAATAGAAAGCCCTTTATGCATTATAATTACACCGGTATATTCTACTATTTTATAATAGTTGTATTTTATCTTGTAAATTTTTCACTGATTTTTATACGAATATACACGTTTTAGGGGTAAATTAGGCATTAAAAAAATGCCTGAAATTTAAGGTTTTCATGACATCCTTTATTGTATTTAAACTCTATATATTAACTATATTATCTCTTCTTAAAGTTTAGAATTCTCTTTTTTTACACTAATACTTAAACACCTATAACTTAATTAATATCTTACTTTTAATAAAACTTTTTTTTTTCACTAAATAACTCTACTTTTAGGGTATATAGTAACTACTTTGTTTACCTTAAAACCCTATCTTATTTATCATTAAAAATAGCTGAAAATCCCTTTAATTTTAAACCCGATTTATCTACGAATAATAACTCTACTACGAGTCTTTTAACGCTAAATTAATATTAAAATGACCCTAAAAATAATGGGAGCTATTAATTTAGTTTAAAATTATATATCTTTTAATATAATCTCTTTAATTTTTAATTATTAGAGATTAATTTTAATAAAGAAAGACTAATTTATTATTTTTACACTTAACTAGACTATTTATTTACTTTTTATAGTAAGGCAAAGCGTTTTTAATCTTCTAATAGTATTATACACTATAAAAAAAAACATTCTTCTATTATAACCTTAAAAAAGAAGAAAATTCTAAATTAACGTGTAAGTTATTATCTTTAAACTATTCTTTTAATATATTAATATAATATTATAATATTTTAAAGATATTAACTACTAATTTACTAATATATAGTGCCTATTATTACGGAATTACCTTTATTATCCGAAATATCAGCTTAATCTAGTATATCTAGTAGTAAAAGAGGCAATAAAAGACCTAGAAATAATACTATTATTAGTGAATTTTTTAAGGATACTACTCTTATGCTAGCTATTAAGTTTATGCTTAAAAATAACCTATCTTTTACTACTATTACTAGTAAAAGCTTTAAAAAGCTAATAAGCTATTATAATAAGTAAGTTTATAATATTATATTATATATTTAATAATATTATATTATATATTTAATAATATTATATTATATATTTAATAATATAATATATATTTAATAATATTAACTTATTTTAGTTAAGATACGAGCTTTTTTCACTATTAAAACATACTTTCTTATATAGATATTTTATATTTAAAAATAAAGAAGAATATAATTAATATAATTTAAAATTAAGTTAATAAATTAGGTTATATATTTATTTAACTTAATATTTAGACTTCTATTAATTCTAAATCTTATTGAGGAGTTATAGTTAATTAACTAAACTCTAAATTTGATTTAGAATACTATTTAATTAGTTAGTTTATTATTTTTATTAATATTATATTATTATTTAACTTTTTAAACTAATTATATTTAGGATTTAAATATTTACGTAATAACTACACTAAAAGTTCTATTAATCTTTGTTTTAATTAATTATTATTAGAATATAATATAAAACCAGAAAAAATATTAAGGTAAGTTAATTATAAGGTTATTTTATGATATTTTATGATATTTTATAATATTTTATTAACTTATTTTAAAGTATAGTTCTACTAGAGATAACAGCTCTAATAATAACACTTTTCTTACCTCTTTTTTAAACTTTTATACGGAAAAAAACCTAAAACCTTTTAATATTCGTTATATAGCTTATATTTTAAATATTATTGCTAAAGATATTATATTTACGTTTATTACCGAATTAATAACATTTGAAAATATTAAAAAATACAGAAATAGTAAGCTCTTATACTTTTTAACTAAAGAATTTAACTAATTATCTTCTAAAAAACAAAAATAATTTTTTAATTTACTTTTAGGTATTTTAAGTTTTTTTTTATTATATTTATATATATTTTAAGCTAATCATTATATAGGAATTATTGGAAAAGTTAAAAAAATAGCGATTCTTCTTAAAAATAACTAATAACTTTATTCTTAATAGATTAAAGCTTTTAAAGAAGCTAAATCTAAGGGCTTTATAGCTAAAAATAATAATATTACAAAAATACTATTAGGTAAGTTATAACTTATATAATATATTTAATAGCTTTTATTTCTTTTATTAAGACCTTAAAAATCTATTTAAAACTATTAATAATTATTACTAACTATTTTTACTTAACTTAGCAAACGCAATAAAATAGAATTCAACTTTTAGAATAATAAATACGACTATTATGCTTAAAAAAGCTATTATATTATTATAAAACGTTATAAATATAGTAGCTTTTAAAGATGCTAATTTAATAACGTAAGAATAGCTTAATTTAAAGACTTTATTAAGCATTTTAAAAGTTTTTAATAAGCCTATAAAGAAATTATAAAGCTAGGCTTATAATACTATAAGCTTAGTATCTTTTTATATCTTTAAAATATACTTTCTTCTTAAAAATATATTAGAAGATTAAGAAAGTTAGCTTAAAAACGTAAGTTTTTTATATTTTTAAACTTTTTATATTAAAATAATAATTATTTTAACTTATTTATAGAAAACCGCTTATAATCCATTAACTAGAGCTTTTATTTTAGCTTTAAATACAGGTTTAAAGAAACTAAATTACTATTTTCTAAAAGATATTAATAGTAATTATAGTTTTTAGAAGCCTTATTTATTTACTACTATATTAGACCCTAGATTTAATATTAAAACGGTTAGGACTCGATTTAATATAAATTTAACTACTTTACATTTATTATTAAATAATTTAAAAATAAAATATTAAGAGTAAGTATAAATAATTATTAAAAATAACCTTTTTTTTTAATATTTTATAATTAATTATATCTTAGAACATATAAATTATATATAAAAGACCCTAAAAATAAGCTTATTTTAAATATAGAAATAAAAGAAGATTCTTCTTTTAGTTCTAATTTAAATAATCGAGTAATAATCGATTTATAATAACTAGCTAAGAAATTAACATCTTATAAAGATTCTAGGCTTAAATTAAAGCCTAGTTTATTTAATAACTTATTTTCTAAGCAAAAAAAATAAAGCTATTAAAGAAACTAAAAAAAACGAGATTTTTAGTTATTATAAGCTTAATTTAAAAGATAATAAGGTATTTTTAGCATTTATAAGCTTAATTATATAAAAATATACTAACTTTTAATAGGAAGATATATTTATTTGGTAGGCTAATTCTATTAAAGCTTTTCCGATTCTTTTAATAATAGCACGAAAATATTTAGCTATTCTAGCTACTTTAAGAGCTATAAAAGGGAATTTCAACTAAGGAGGTAACGTGATTAGTAAGCGAAGAACCTCTTTAATACATTCTAATATTTGAAAAATTTTATTATTAAAAAACTAGGCTAAAAACAAGGAAAAACGAGTTAAAATAAAGAAATATTATAATTTATTCTCTTATTTAAGCTTAAATTTAGAAAAATCTGAATTAAATAAAAATTCAGCTTTTTCTAGTAGTAATAAAGCTATTTTTAAAGTTAAATTTATAAATAGTACTAAATATAGGGAAGAAGAGAAAGATAGTAATATTTATAATGTATAATAGCTTTATATTAGTATAAAATAAAGCTTTTAATATTTTTTTTAAATTTTATAATAATAAGAAGAACTTTAGCTTTATAAAGATATTTATATTAATATTATAAGTTATATATTAAAAAAGTTACTTGCATTTATATTTTTTTAAATTTAATATTTACTCTTAAGTCTTTTTATAGTATATTTTTAGATATATTATTTAGAATTAATTATATAAAAAATAGTATTATATTAATATAATTTTAAGGTTTATAATAATATATTATTTACTATTATATTTTTAATAATTATTAAGATATTAAATAATAAAGCTTAAAAAATTAAGTTTAATACTATATAAATTAAGAAAAAAGGACTTAAAAATAATAATAATTAAGCAATATAATTAATTAATTACATATACTATATATATATAAATAACGAACTTGTACTCTCGCTCTCACACCGTAATACTAGCTTAAGATTACCTCTAAAACGAAAAATAACCTAAAATTTAAATTCCTTACACTTGATTACCCCCTATCGCGATGCTATATTAAGGCTATAATAGGGGCGGTATAAAGAATATAATGCTAATAGTAATAAATAAAGGAGAAAGGGAGCTTATATAAGCTATTACTACTTAAATATAAGCAGAGAATAGTTTACGAAATAGGTATTATATAACCCTAAGCTAAATGTAATTTAAGATAGACTTAATAATAAAAAACGCGCTATTTATAATAAACTAGCTAGTCTTATTCTAGTAGCTTTATTAGAGCGTGTATAAGAACTATTTAAGAAGTATATTACCTAAAAAGTAATATAATATCGCGTTAAAGTTATAACTATTATTAATAATACCTTAATTATAAAAGTATAGCTTTATAATATAATTATAATTATAGTATAAAAAGCACTTTATAGTACCACTTAATAAAGAACCTAGGTAAGCGTTATAATTAACCTAGCTAAGGCGTAAACCTAAAAACCTCTTCCCTTAATTATTCTTAACTACTAGTATTATAAAATTATTATTAAAGGTATTATAATTATAAAAGTATTTTAAAATTAAACTATTAAAGATAAAGTAAAGGCTATAAATTAAGCTCTAAGAAGTAACGTAATAATAGCTACGTATAAGCTACCTAGTAGAGATATAGTTATTATATTCTAAAATAATACTTTTTTCTTTAAGGAAAACACGAATTAAATTTAAGTTACCTTTAAGTTAAAAGTAATAATTTACATAAGAACTCTTAGTATTATAATAAAAGCCTTTCTTATTTAATATACTAAAAAAGAAAACCTTATAATTAACCTTAATAAAGATAATAACGCGAAGATTATACGCGCTATAACGCGTTACTCTTAAAGTAATATTATAATATAAACGGTTTTAATTCTAGGAGTTAAAGGGATAAAGTAAGCGAATAAGCTATACTAACTTAAACTTATATATAAGGCTAAGATATTTAATATTAAACCTTATAATAAAACCCTTAACCTATATTAATATTATAATTATTATAAGATAAGCTATATTATTAAATACTATAAGGTAATATTAAGATATAATTAATATACTATTACTTAATACGAAAATAAAGAAGAAAGCTACTCTATTATTATATTAAATACTAGAAAAAAGTACGTTCTTTACTTTAAGGCGTATTTAACCTAATCTTACCTTTACCTTATATTAAAGAAATACTAGAATAAAGCTAAAGAAGTATACGTAAAACGCTTAATAAGATTTATTAAGCTATATTATAATAATAGATATTACCTAAGATTAAGAGCTAAGAGTAATTTATTCTTAGCGAAAAACTAATCTTTTATAAAAAAGAGAGAGCGTTTACTAAAAAGCTATAATTATTATAATACTATTAACTTTTAATTAAATAGAATATTATAGTATACTAGTTACCTTTTAGCTAATACCCTCTTAATAGAAGTGTTAATTATAGTTATTTAACCCTTTATCTAATAATAATAAAAATCCTTTATTAGAATATTAATAAGAAGAATACACTTATATATATAGTATTATAATATAGCTTTAATATTAACCTAATAGTAACATAAAAATAGGAAATAATAAGATATAATTAGCCTCTTAACTTAAGGCTTAATAAATATTACCTAATATATTATAAAGAAAGAAATACTATATATATTAATAAAAGGTATAGCCTTAATACGTAAAAGGCTTAAAAAGGGAAGAATTAAAGCTATATAACGCTTAAAGGTATTAATATTTTTTCACTTTATTTAAAGCTATTAGGCCTTAATTAGTAAATATTATTAGTAAAATTAAAGATAATAAAGCCCTTAAATTAAAGCGTTTTTATTAGTAATTTTAACTAAAAACATCTATTATAAAACGCTTATAGTAAAATATTTAATAGAGTAAAGAGACTTCTATAAATAATAGAGTAATAATAACTTATACTTATTACGCTATATAAGAAATCTATTTAATAATATTATAATTATAGGGATAATATTATAAACCTAATATAAGCTATATAAAGCCTTAAAGTAATATACTTAAGCGCGCTTAATATAATTAAATTTAATTATATTTTATAGTTAATTAATATTAACCTTAAAGAAAAGAAGCTTATATTAAATACCTTACTATTAAGGTATATATAAAAGAAGATAAAAGATAATCTAATAGTTATAAAGATATAATACTACTTTAACTTAAAGATAGCTTTAATATTAATTTAAAACTATTAAGAGATTAATAAATATATAAATTAACTTATTAAGTAATTATAAGAAATCGCTTAATTAATAGCTTTAAAGAAGAGAAAGGGTAAATTTAAAGGGGAATTCTAATAGATTAGCTATATAATTAAGGTAATAGTAGCTACGCGTAAAGTAAAGAGAGCTTAAATTAAAAGACGTATAAAGCTAAACTAATAACTTTACTATAAGGTAAAGAAAGCTTAAACTTAAACTATAACTAAGAAAAGAAAAAGCACGTAATAAAACGCTTTAAGAAAAGTATTATTAGTTAAAGAAAGCCTTTAAAAACTAGAAAGATAAGCGAGACTTTAAAGCTATACCCTCTTAAAGTAAGCTAACCTTTTACTATTATATTAAGGTAACCTAAATAATTCTATAAAGTAACTAGCTATAAAGTATATTAAAAAGGCTAATATTCTTACTAAAAAATTCTTCTTTAAGTTTATAATTAATCTTAACGCTATTTTAAACCTAACCTTCTCTTAACTTAATATTATTTATATTTTAAAAGAAGATTATATTAACCCTATTAAAATAAAAATAGCCTTAACGTTTATAGTAAGTTAAAAGGCTCTTAGAGATAATAAAATACTAGTAAGCCTTTTAAAGGCTTATAAGGGACCCCTTATTAAAGTAATTACTTATCTTTTTAATAGCTCGCTTAAATACGCTTACTTTTTAGCCTAGTTTTATACTATTAAAATAGTTATATTATAAAAGCTAATAAAAAAGTTAAAGAATTATAAGTAGGTAGGTAATTAAAGGCTAATATTACTTTTAAACGTAATAAATAAAGTTATAAAAGCTATAATTATAAGATAAACTACGTAGGTTATTAAGGTAAAGATAATACTTTTAAACCTATAAATAGAAAATAAAAGAAATAGATCTATTAAAACTACGCTTAAGATTATAATAAAAGTAATTAAAATAGCTTAAAGTTAACGTGGTATTACCTTACTTTTTTAGCTAAATATTAATAGCGCCTTTAATATAATTGATTACCTTAAACTTATTTAAACGCTTTTAAAGGTAAGGCTCTCTTATTAAATAATCGCGTTTATTTAAGCTATAATTAAGTTAAGAATAAGTTACTTATACTTTAATAAATAAATATCTTAAGTTTATTAAATATTAGTAAGTATTTTATAAGGTTTATTACTCTTATTAATACTATTTTTACTTTATATTATCTCGCTTTATAAGCGACTTTAAAAAGTACTAGGTATTCTTATCGTAGATTTTACTAATAATATAAATATTCTAGCCTTTAATCAGACATTAAATTAAACGTAATAACGCCTTAAAATTACCTAAAATACGTGCGTAAATTAAATAATAAATACTAAAGTTTACTTTAACCTAATAAAGAGTAAGCTTATATACTTTAATCGTATATAAATGCTAATAATAATACGCGTTTACCTTAATAACGTAAAGATATTATTAATAATTATAAAAGTATACTTTTCAAGCGTATAGCTTAATTAAAAGCTTACCTAAAATAAATATTAAATAAAGATTAAGAATAAGTTAATCTAATAGTAACTTACTCTTATCTCTTTTATAGCGTTTACCTAAAAATACTCTTATAAAGAAGTTAAATACTTATATAATTAGGTAATTTAGTCTATTATTACTTATAAAGTAAGCGTATACTATAAACTAATAGAAATTATAATAAGCTAAAAGGTATTACACGATAACTTACTAGTAAATAATTAAAATACCTTTAAGCTATTACTAGGGTATTTAAAGCTACTCTAATCTCTTAACTTAAGGTAAAAGCAGCTATTCTACTATTAAACCTTTATTTAAATTATATAAAATAGCGCTTTAAATAATAGCTTAAAGGCTTAAAGATATTAGGCTAGATTTATATAATATATATATTCGTGGTAAGGGTACTTAAATAAAGGTATAGCTTATAAAGAAAACCTAATAAAGAAATTATATAATAGCTATAAATCTAAGGCTAAGATAGTATTACGTAAAAGGTATTATAGGTAAACTAGTAATATAAATTCTACTTTTAATATTATAAGACTAGAAATTATTACCTATAAAGAAACGTTAAGATAATAAAAAATATACCTTAACTTAAACCTATTAAGTAAGGTAAGAGAATACACTTAAACCTATTAAAATATAAAATAATAACCCTAATATAGCTACGTATTAGCTATATAAGTCTTAATAAATTTCTTTATAAGTAGCGTATTCTTAGAGTAAAGTTTCCCTTATATTAATATAAAATAAACGTAAAAAACGTATACTATATTATTATTAAATACCTATTATATAATAATAATTAACTATAAGACTAGCCTAAGAATTATAAGAAATTCCATTAGGCCTTAAGGAATACTAGCCTAATATAAACCTTAACTTAATAGCTATTAAATATAAGTAGGCTTTTCTATTATTACCTTATTATATTACTTATAAAAAGATAAGCTATATAAGCTAATAATAATACTAAGAGTAAGTTAAAGCTAAACTTAAGCTAAGGTAATACTAGGGTTTAATATATAAAAAATAATTAAATAAAAGGAATTTAATTTATTATAATAATAAACTATAGCTTAAAGCTAAACCTAGCTTAATAGCGTAATAATAAAAGAATTTAGTTAATAATATTAGGCTATATTAATCTTCTTTAAAGTATTCTCCCTCTTAAATAATAAATTTAAGCTTAAAGATAAGCGAATAATACCTTACTTATTACTTAATACCTTTATTAAATTACTTACACTTAAATTATAATTCTTAAGTAAGTATTAACTTTAATAAGGCTATAAATAATAATATAAGAAAATAATAAGAAAAACGTATTAAAGATAAGCTAATACTACTATTAAATATAATAGCTTTCTTTATAATAATAAGTAATTACTATAATAAATTATTTATCTTCTCTTAAATAATATTTAAGGCTAATATTAACTTAATAACGCGCTTTATAATAGCTAGTAACTCCTTTTAATTACTACTATTATAGGTAGCTAAGGCTAAGCTAATAGTAGCCTTACTCTTAAGCTTATTATATAGTTTTTAAAGAATAATTATATTAGCCTTTAATTAAGCTAAAAACTAAGATTAAATTAAAGCTAAAGTTAAGGGTATAATAGAGGTATATACCTAAGGCTTAAAAGTATTAATAAGCTTAATAAGCTTATTTTAAAGCTAAGGTAAAATTAAATAAATCTTAGCGTTAATAGAAACCTATAAAGTATTAATTAACGTATAAAAATAATAAGATTATAAGTTAAAGCTAAGCTAAACTTAATTTACCTTTAAGTAAAAATAATTATAAACCTAATAATTAAAATAAGTAATAATATTAAATTCTATAAGAGTTAATAAAGCTAAGCTAAAGCTAGGATATAAAAATAATTTTATTAAAGATAATATAATAAAAATAAGCTTAACTCTTCTTTACGCTAATAATAACTTAAGCTATATAAGGTAAATATAGAATTTAACGCTAAGCGCTAACTTATATAAATATTAATATAATACTAAGCTAGAGTAAAATAAGGGTACTTATAATAATCTTTTACTTAATAGCCTTCTTCTTTTAGGTAAGCGTAAGTATTTTACTCTTAAAAGAGCTATTCTTTTATAATTAAGTTAATACTATTATTAAATTAAAGTTAATTAATCAATTAAAACGTACCTTAAGGGTAATATTAAGTATAATTATTTTAAAGATAATAAGCTTTTATAGAATATTAATAAAAAGATATTAAGATTAAGCTAAAGTTAAGTAAATATACGAAGTAAAATAAACTAATATATAATTAAAAATAATAATAAGGTAAGGGAGAGAGACACCTAGCGCTAAGCTAGTATTAAGCAAAGACTTACCTTAAATTAAAAAAAGCTTATAAAAACTATAAGAGATAAGAAAAAGCTTAAAGAATAACGCGTATTAGCTAAATTCGCCTAAAAAACGCCTAGAAAATAAGCTAATATAAGTATAGCTTTAATAAGCTTATAAAGAGAGCTAAAAGCTATTATAAGGCAAGCCTAATATTAAAGGTTATAGAAATATAAAAATTAAGGGTTTAAAGAAGAAAGAAAGAAAGGAAAATTAATAGCTTAATTTAAAGCTCTTATAAAGGCTATAATAGGCCTTAAATAGCTAATAATAGCTAGCTAAGCCTAGTTAAGTAGCCTTAAAAGTAAGGATAAAGTAAAGTTTACTATAATACACTAACTATACTAGAAATATTTAAGATATAGCATTACGCTAGGCCTAAAACGGTATAGTATAATATAACGCTTAAAGATAATTACGTAATAGCCTTAAATATCTAGATACTAAGATAACTACTTAATTAGTATATTAAAGCTAACCTAAACTTAGCTTAAATCTCTACTATACACGCTTTAATAAACCGCTACTAGAATAGCTAGCCTAATAGGTACCTTTAACCTATATAATCTAGAATACACTTTATATAATTATAGGTTATAGCGGGGCAAGGATAACCTAAAATAAAAGTAAGGGGGTTTTTCTTTCTATATAAAGGGTTTTCCTACTTAAACTACGTTGTAACGGTGGCTTAGGTTCTAAGGCATAGTAGGTCTATTTCTTAGAAAGTAAGTTAGGTTAAATGCTATAGAGTAGCTATTTAAGTAGTATTATAATAAGGCCGTTAAGAGTATAACTCTTAATAGTAAGACTATTACTTAAATTAATTAATAAAGAACTAAACTATTTAATTATAGGAATACTTTCTTCTTAAGTATTCGTTTACCTCTCTATTATAATCCTAGATTAATTAGCTTAACTATTAATCCCTTTAAACCTTAATTAATTAGCTTAAGATTTAGTTAATTTAATTCTCTTTAGTTAATATATTTAAATATTAACCTCTTTAATTACCTCTTAGGTTACGTGGCTAGTTATATACCCTTACCTTCTTCTTATACCTATAAGTTATACTTATTTTAGCTAGTGTAATCCCTTCCCGTGTCTTATATAGTATTATTTATAATATTATACCTCTTCTTTATTAGTCTTATTCTTAAAGCTATTAAAATAGGCTAGCTTAAGTGTTATGCGTTTTCTTTCTTTTATTATTATATACTATTATATTAATTAACCGTGTCTTAAAATAACGGTTTAAAGCTTTATTTACTTCTTCCCTTTACTAGAATAACCTTCTTTTTATAATAATTAATAATTTATCTTTATCCCTTATAAAGGCTTACGCTTATTACGCTTATATAGGATTTTCCTAATATAAAGCCTTTATTTTTAATTTAAGTTATTATATAAAGTATATAATAAGTAAGTAAGGGAATTATAATATTATAAGGGTAACCTCTTAATAGCTTTATAGTATTATAAATTAATATTATAAGCTTAAAAGGGAGCTTAAAGAAGCTAAGAAGCGTACCTTAGCTAAGAATTAAAAGGTCTTATATTTATAGAAATAAAAGAAATTATAGTTTAAGAAAATAATACGTGTAATTACACGTGGTATTAATAACGTTAAAGAGTTAAAACGTATAAAATATAAGGAAGCGAAATAGCTTTAAAAGACTATAAGGGTTCTTCTTACTCCTTCTAAGAATCTAAATTCTATTTTAGTTTATTTCTTAAATATTAAATTTAATATTAAGTTATTAAATAATACTTAAAAGATTAATTAAAATGCGTTTCTTAGGAATAAAACTATTTAAGTAACGTTAAGTAATTTATAAGATTTTTAGCTGGTTCTTAGGTGTTTTTAAAGTTTAAATATCCCTTTTATTTAACGAGATAATAACGATTCTTTATACCTTCTCGTGCTTTAAGTATTCGTTTAACTTTATATTTATTAGTATCTTTTATTATAATATTTATAATAATTATAGATTCGTTTAGTGCTTTCTCTAATAGTAATATATAAAATATAGGATAGATTCTCATTTTATTTAATAATAATAGTTTATAGTTAATATTTAAGATTTTTCGTTTAATAAGAAATAGTTTAATCTTCTTTAAGTTAAGTTTATTACTAGGTTACTTAAATTTAATGTTTTTACGAATAAGGTATACTTTATATCCCTTCTTTAAAATTAGCGCTAATAATCTCTTTTTATTCGTATAATATTTTATTTAGTTTTATAAAAATATCTATTTCTATTATAAGTATTTTTATATTTCTATTATAATTACTATATATACTATAGCTACTAGCGCGTTTATATTCTATGTTATATATATCTTAATAATAGGGTTAAATTCGTAATTTACCCTAAATAATAACATCTTTATATTATTAATCTTAAAGCTATTATAAGCCTATTATACTAGTAATAGCTATTCTACCTAATTATTCTATTAGTAGTAAATATAGCTTTACAGATATTATTCAAGTATTTAGTTTAAGATTTTTATTTATTTATTTAATTATAAGTGGAATGCTATTAATAAGCTTTATTTAATCTTTATAGTTTTTATAAGGTATTTCTAAAAGTTTAAGGTAAATAATTTATTACGATTTAATATAAGCTTTATTAGTAATTTATATTATATAATAACTATTTTAAAGAATATATACGTTAAGTTCTTAGTATTACTTAATTTCTTATATGAAATATAATAGGCGTATTTTATAAGTTTATTTATAATAATTAGAATGCTATTATAAGCTACTTTTATTATAGGTTCTTTTAACTTTAATAGTTTAACGATAAAGTCTATTATAATAGTTTACTATACTCTTTTAAGTGGTAATATTAGTTGTAATTCTTCGTATAGTGCGTGTTACGCTAATTTTACTTTATTATATATATTGCATTTCTTAATAACTTCTTATACTATTTTTCTGCTTTCTAAAAAGTCGTATAATCTTCTTAGCCTATTAATTGTTTTCCTTACACCTTAATATTCGTGTAATAGGTACTTATATATTTCCTTAATAAGCTATTCTTAAAGTATACTAGAAATATATTACCGTTTATTATATAAGAAGGTCTTACTTTCCTTAAATAAATACGTTTTTATTTCTTAATTATTTAAGTAATTATTATTCTTAATATATAATATAATCTATTATATTTATGTTTTATTTAACTTTACTTACCAGGTTATATTAATTTCTTAGGTGCCTAGTATAAGGTTCCTATTCTTAATAGCGTATAGTAAGGGTATATTACTTACTTACTTATTTAATTTTAAGTCCTCTCTTTAACTAAGCGCGTTTACTCTTTTATTTTTAAATTCTTTATAATATATAATCTTAAAGTTATAATTTATAAGGGTTTTATACTATTTAATCTATTATTTATTTAAATTCTTTATAGTTAAGAATAATATAAGATTCTTATAGTTAATATAAACCTTAATTTAATACTTTACTTTTATAAGATAATATCTTTATTCTTTAAAGCACTTAATAATAGCTATAAGTTCTTTATTATAAATCCTATAATTAAGTTTAAGTTCGTAGAGTTTCTTTAAGAAGAATATAACTAAGTGTAATCTTCTTTAATTATCTTATTATTTAAGCTATTCGCCTAATATAAAGTTTAAGGCGTTTATTTTAAGCTTATAAGGTTTATTTTAATTAAGTGCTTTTAATATAGGTTTTAACGTAATTAAATCTTTTATTTTCTAGAATACTATAGCTTTTAGTTTATTCTATTAAAAGCTAACTTCTTTCTTTATTAGGTTTATAAGAGGTTATAAAATATCTTTATATTCGCTTAAGAACTTATAGTAAAAGTTTATAAATGCTATAAATCCTTTAACTTCTTTTAAATTCTTTAGTGTAAACTATTTCTTAATAGTTTTAATCTTATTTAAACTTATTTGTATTTCTTTATATATAAGCACGTACCCTAAAAAGTGTATAGTATTCTAGTAAAACTAGTATTTTAAGGCTTTAACTAAGAGTTTATTATTCTATAGAGTTTATAGTACCTTATATACATATTATTTATATTTCTTAAGGGTATTTAAATAAATAAGAATATCGTTAAGGTATATAATTATAAACACTTTTAGTTGTTTTTATAAGATTATATTAATTATTCTTTAAAAGATTACTAATACGTTAGTAAGCCTAAAAGGTATTACTAGATATTTATAGTATTCTTTACTAGTTTAAAATGCTATTATTTACTCGTAGCCTTCTTTTATTCGTATAAGATTATAAGCTTCTTTTAAGTTAAGTATAGTAAACTATTTAGCTTTTTTAACTTTATCTTTAATTTCCGTTATAAGTGGTAACGGGTATTAATTCTTAATTATAATCTTATTTAAGTGTTAGTAATTAATATATAGTTATAGTTTCCTATTCTTCTTTAATATTTATAGGATTAAGTATTTTATTAAAGACTCTAATAGTCTTATATATCCCTTTTATAACATGTCCTTTAAATACTCTTTAAGCGTTTTATCTTACTTAAGGTTCTAAGAATAAATCTTATTAAACGTTAGTTTAATATTAGGCTAGAGTTTAATCTTATAGTTTTAGCGTAAATGCTTTAATAGTTTTATTTTAGCTCTTCGTTAAATAGCTTACTATACTTTAAGTAATTCTTAGAAATCTCTATTATCTTAGCTTTTAGTTCTCTAGTAATTATATATATTTTTAAAGGCCTATTATAGTTTAAATAAGGTGCTCTTTATAGGTTACTCTTAGCTTTATAATTATATTCTAGTAAATTCTATTAAAGTTAACTAGTTCTTTAATTAACTCGTAGATTACTCGCTTATAATTAAGGTATCCCTAATATAATATCGTGTTTTAAGATTACTATAATATTTAATATAACTTAGTGTTTTATACCTTATATATTAACGAGAAGCTACGTAACTTTTATATTAATTACTTTTTAGCTATACTTTACTATAGTTCCTTTTATAATTATAAGTTAATAGAGCTTATCTTTAAGTGTTTAAGGTAATTATAATCTATTAACAAGATTTAATAAGATAAAATTTCCTTATACTCTACTATTAATTATTACTTAAATCTTTTATTTTATTATAGTTATATTAATTATAAGGTATACTATATTACTAATATTTATAGTATATAAAGACCTATTAGATCTTTGTTAAGGAATTAGTTTTAATTGTAATAATAGCTGTTATTTCCTAATTTATTAATCTTATCCTTATATTATTCTTTAGCGCGTTATTCTAGGTACTATTATTAGTAATTATTCTTTAACGTATTATTAAAGCTTTCTTAGTAATTACTTAATCTACTATTTATATTAATTAAACTTAAGCTAAGCGAGTTACTTGTAATTATATAATTCCCTTTCTCCTTATATTATAAGGTTATAGCTTAGGTAATATATACGTTATTCTTAATATAATATAACTTCTCGTTTAATATCTTTAAATTGGTTTATTATAATTTTAATTGTATTATAAGGGTTATTCTTCTTCCCTTTTATTCTCATAAAAACTATTCATTACCTTACTTACTATTAAGGTACGTGTAATAATTATTATTATAATAGAAGGTTTAATTAAGAAGTTTATATTTAATTTTAGGTTTATCTTTCTTAGTTAAATAATTCTCTTTCTTTTAAATTAGCTTTAATAGAGGTTCACTTCTTAGTAAGAGTGTCTAATATTCCTAAAAGTTATTAGATATTAATTAGGTTTTAAATTCCTAATCTTTATTTAAATTAATATTATTTATTAATATAAGGCTTTCTTTCTTACTTATTATACTAAGATTTCGCGTGGGTAAGTTTTCTTAGTTTATAGTATAAAGCTTTTTACCTTTAAAAATTAGCTTTTATAGCTTCTTTAAGGCTTTACATTTATTTATAAAGTATTTAGTCTTATTATAATTATAATAAGTCTTTTCTCTTTTCTTATTTATAGCGTTAAGTTTTATAGGTTTAACGTAATACCTATATATTATTAATATTTAATATAGCTTATTATTATTAGGTTTATTAAACCTAGTATATAATTTAAATTTCCTATAACTTTTTTTATAATATTACTTATATAAACGATTATTTACCTTAATAATTATTTTAATAAAGTTATTAAATAACTTAAAATAATCTTCTTAATAAATATTATTCTTTACTTCTTCTTTAAGTCCTTAATAAAAGACTTTTATTTTAAGTTTAGTATTTTAATTAAGTTTTATTATAATACGTTTAAACTCCCTAGTATAATAAGCTATAAATCCGGTTTACTTAAGTTAAGTAAGCTATTATATAGCTTCTTTATACTTATTAGGGTTTTTAAATATAGTAAGAAGTTATTCTTTAAAGGTTTTATAATTAAAGAAAATATAAATAACTTTTACTTTAACTTTAATACCGTGTTTAAGATATACGCGAAAAGTTAATTTCTATTATTCTATTACTTTTCTAGTTAAGAGGTTATTAATATAAAGAATCTATAACTTAAGTATTATATAGATTTTTTTATTAACTTATAGGTAAGCTTAGGCTTATATAAGAAAGTTTCTTATATTACCCTTATAGCTATTATATAATTTAGGCTTAAGGAATTTTAGTATATTATTATTATTAATAGAGAATATAAGTATAAGATTTTAAACTATTATAAGTTTCTCTTCTTATACCTTAAGTTTTTCGTAGAGATTATTCTATTAATTAAAAAGCTATTAATTTTACTTCTTAAGCTTAATAATCTTATTATAAAGGTACTTTATTATCTCTTTAAGGTTAATAGTCTTTTCGCTTAAAGTAAATATCTTAAAAGTTATTACTACTTAAAGTTTTAAGGTAACTTATTAAATAGAATTAATTAAAATGTAATAATAGCTTAGATTTTAAGGTATAATAGGTTTATTTCTTAGAAAGTAAGTTAAGTTAAATGCTATAAAGTAGCTATTTAAGTAGTATTATAATAAGGCTATTAAGAGTATAACTCTTAATAGTAAGACTATTACTTAGATTAATTAATAAAGAACTAGATTATTTAATTATAAGAATACTTTCTTCTTAAGTATTCGTTTACCTTTTTATTATAATCCTAGATTAATTAGCTTAACTATTAATCCCTTTAAACCTTAATTAATTAACTTAAGGTTTAATTAGTTTAATTCTCTTTAGTTAATATATTTAAATATTAACCTCTTTAATTACCTCTTAGGTTACGTAGCTAGTCACGTGCCCCTACCTTCTTCTTATGCCTACGGGTCATGCCTATCCTAGCCGATGCGGTCCCGTCCCGTGTCTTGTGCAGTGTCGTTCGTAACATACGTGTAGAAGTACTAGAATAGCTTGTAATAGCTCTAGAGTACCTAAATAAATAAATAAATAAATATAATTAATTAACGCGTTAATAACTTTAAAGTATTTAATTTTATAAAATTTATATATTTAAAGTTTGAACTTTATATTTTAAATTTTTAATAATATATTTTAAATAATAAAAATATAAATAACTCTCTTATTATATAATTTATAATAATATAAATTAATGCATTTTAAAGGACTAAAATAGCTCTATTTAACTATATAAGAATATTTCTTATAAGCCTTATAATTAGCCTTATATATATAAGTAAAAAATTTACTAGCGTTTTTCCCTAATAATATATTAATAGGTATTTTAAGAATGTAATGTATTGTATTTAAATATAATACACGAAAATACAATACAATACAAAATACAATACACAATACACTTGTATTTACTATATTCGTAAAAGCTCTAAGTATACGCTTAAGAACGCTATAAATAAATTCGCTAGTAATATTTATTATTAGATTACTTAATTTACTTAAAATAAGAAGAAGCGTAATAACGCTTTCTCTTACCTTTAAAACGTATAAGCTTAAAGTACTTATTAGATTTAAGCTCTTTATTATAAACTTAAATATACCTAGAACTAAATATAAGCGTAGGTAATAGCTATAAATAGTATTATTAAAGAACTTTTAGCTTAAAAGTATATTAGCTTAAACTAATTAAACGCTTATAATTAGGTATAATTATAAAGTATTTAAGACTTAATAGAAACTATTATTAATAAGGTAATAAAAAAAATAAATAACGAAAAATAAGTAAACGTTAATAGAACCCTTTAAAAAATTAGAAAAAGAGTAGTATTTATATAAGCTATATAATCCCTTATTATACTACTTATATAGCTATTAATTATACGTAATATTAAAACCTAGAAACTATAAACCCTATAACTCTTATTTAAGAAGGCTATTTACTTAGCGTATATACGTACCTCTTATTAAACTTACTAGTAGTTATAATTTTCCTAGCTATTTACTTATAACACTTATTTTAACCCTAGTAACCCTAACTCGTCTAATAGTAATAATAATAAATAAAATAACTGCTATTTACTAGAACCTTTAAATAACCTAAGAATACCCTTAGAACTATAGGATAAACCGCTATTATAATTAAATTTATTAGCTTAGCTTATTAATTAATTTAAATTAACTAAATAAGTTAATTCTTTATACTAGAATAAACTATTAAACTTTAATAGCTAAAATACTAATAAGTTTTACTTTTAGTAAAAGACTATTATTATTTATATTAACTTTTACATGAAAAGCTTTTTAATAGATTAGGTTAAGACTAATTAAGTTAACTTACTTCTCTTAAATTAAGCTAAGATCTAGTATTAATAAAGAGAAAGATAGTTAAAAAGCTTAAAAGGTTTAAATACGTGAAATAATTTCTCTTAGACTATTTAATTAAGGTTTAAGGATATATTAAAGAAAGTAAGAAACTTAAGAAAGCTTAAGAAGCTTAAATATAATAATAATATTACCTAGTTTTTAACGTTCTTAATAGATTTTAATAAATTAGTTTAAATGTTTAGTATTACCCTTTAAAATTATATTATAAAAGCTTTACCTTAAAAGATTATTAAGCTTATATACTCTCTTTATAAAGGAAAACCTTAAATAAATAAGAACTTTATTAGTACCTTATAAAAGGCTAAAAAGGTTTACGAGAAGTTATTATTAAACCTTAATTATTTAAAAGTAAACTTAAAAAAAGATTTACTTACTTTAACTTTAAAGCGCTTAAAGTTAAGCTCTCTTAAATAATAATAATTATAAACTAGCTTTAAGAAAATATTAGGTTTATTAAAGGTATTCTTAAAGGATAATAAGCCTAATAAATTTAAAAAGGTATAATTATTATTAAAGAAAGCTATTAAAGGAATAAATAACACTCTTATTATTAAAAGAAAAAGAGATAGCGTTAAATATTAGTATTATAATTAAAATAATTATAAGGTAGTATTTTACTTTATAAAATAAGACCTTAAAGGTAATACCTTAGTAGTACTACTAGAAAGAAAGGTAACTATTATCTTTAAGAAGAAATAAAAGAAGAAAGAAAATAAGAAGAAAGTCTTTAAGCTAGCTAAATAACTATAAATTAGCGTAATTATTAAAGACCCTATTAAGTGCGGCTATATACTCCCTTTTAACTTAAAATTGAATTTTTAAAAGAGGCTCTTAACTTATTATTAAGAAAAAGACCCCTTAATAAAGATATTATAGCCTTACTCTTAAAAACAATAAAGGCTAAACGAATTAATCTTAAAACTAAGACTAATAGTTTAAATAATAATTCTTAATAGTAATTAAAAAAGAATAATATAAGTTTTACTTAATAATAGAAGCTCTCTTTTAGTAATATTAATTAAATTAGCCTAATAAGTAGATTTAAAAATTTATAAACGTTCTTAAAAAAAGACCCTATATAGGTTTAATAATTAGCTTAATAAGTCTAGTAATTATTATTATATAGAACTAGTTATTTTAAGGTACTAGAATAATTACTTTATAAGTCTTAGCTTTAAGCTTAGCGCTATAAGGGAAGATTATAATATAATTCTATTATATTAATAGCTAAAATAATATTAACCTACTAATCTATAGAACGATAAGAATAATATTCGCTTTATCTTTAAATACTATTATAAATACTACTTTAATTTAAAGTCTCTTAAGCTTATCTTTAATAATAGAATAATTATAGCTAAGAATACTATTAAAGCGGTTAAAGCTATAGTACTTAAGAAATTTAAAGCGTTTACCTTAATAATATTAAATAAGGTTACTTTATAGTTACTAGACTATTAACCTTAGGATTATTATATTAACCTAATAGAAGAATAAGTACTATTATAAGAACTCTTATATATTATAAGTGTAAGGGAACTTTAAGCCTTACGCTTATAGCTAAATAATATACTATAAATAAAACGAATTTAAAAGTTAATAGTATCTTATAGCGCTCTTATAATATCTATTAATAAAAAGAATTTAAAGAACCTCTTATAACTTATAATAGATTATAGAGGACTTAATAAGGTTATAATACTAGTAAGGCACTTAATCTTACTTATTTAAGAATTATAGGACCGCTTTTAAGGCGCTATTATATTCTTAAAACTTAACTTAAAGTCTAGCTTTAATCTTATTTATATTATAAAGAGTTATAAGTAAAAGATAGTATTTCGCTATAAATAGAGCTTATTTAAGTATATAATTATACTATTTAAACTAATAAACGTATTATTTATATTTTAGGCCTTAATAAATAGTATCTTTTAAAATCTTATTAATATAAGGGTTCTAATATATCTTAATAATATTCTTATTTACGTTAAGATAGTAAAAGAATATAATATAATTATTTAAGAAGTATTAAGACGCTTAATTAAGTATAAGCTTACTATAGCTTTATAAAGATACTATTAAAGAGTACTTAAAGTAGAATTTCTAGGGTATATTATTTTAATAAAAGATATCTTAATATCCCCTAATAAGACGCGTTATATAAGACTATAAGAACTACCTTAAAGTATTAAAGATATTTAGAAATTTATTGGATTTATTAACTTTTATCAATAATTTATTAAAGACTTCTTTAAAGTAATAAGATTATTAATTAACGCTTAACGTAGTTTAAAGGAATAGTTATTAATTTTAGAGATATAAGAAGCCTTTAAGCAGCTAAAAATCGCATTTTATTTAGCTTTTATACTTACCTACTTTAATTTAAACCTTTTATTATAGGTTAAGGTAAATACTTTAAATTTTATCTTAAGAGCTATATTATTATAAAAGCACTTTAATAGAAAATAGTATCTTATAGCCTTTTACTTAAGAAAACTATTCCCTATTAAGATAAACTACGAAATACACGATAAAGAGCTTTTAGCTATCGTTAATTTCTTTAAACGCTAGAGGTAATACTTAAAGAGAGCTATCTATTATATTAAAGTACTATTAAATTATTAGAACCTTAGTTACTTTACTATAATAAAGGTTTTTAATTAACGATAAGCTAAATAGGCCTAAGAGTTATTTATATATTAATTTATTATTAACTATTAATTAAGTAAGGCAAACCAGAAGACGAATATTCTATTAAGATTATTATAATACTAATCTAAGAAAGAGAAACGTAAAGACTAGCCTATAATAATAGTCTTATAATTTAAATATTTTAAATAAACTTTAAAACTTATATTAGCTATACTTTTAACCTTTAATTAATTATATAGCTTAATAGTAAAGGCTTAGCTACTTAAGTTTATTTAATAGGTAAAAGATACTACTTAAAATAACCTAGCTTACTTAAATAAGTTATTTAACCTATTAAAAGATATTATAGCTAATAATAGACTTTTTTACTAGAAAGGATAACTTTAAATACTAGACTTTAAGCTCTTATAATAAGGAATCCTAGAATTTAAGTATAATTTAAAAGTTACTAGATATTTTAGTATAAAAAAGATATTAGAATTAATTATAAGGAATTTCTAGTAGCTAGCTATAAAGCCTTATATTTAAAAGGGTATTTACGAATATTTAAAATGCTAAAGGAATAAGAACCTTTATTATATAACCTACGGCCTACTATAGCTTTTAAAGCTTTATTATAAGCCCTAGTAATTAATAGCTATAAACTTTATTATAAACCTTTTATTATTAAATAGCTGTAATTTTATATAAGTTATAATAGATCCCTTTATAAAGATAACCTATTTTATTCCCTTATAAAAAGATAAGAAAAAGATAAAGAATTTAATTTAAATCTTTATAAGGTTATATTAAAGGCTATATAAAGTCTCTTTAAATATTATATTAAACTAAGATTCTTGCTTTATAGTTTATTTATAGAAAGACTTTTTAAAGCTTATTAGAATTAAAAGCTAAATATTAATTACCTTTTATCCCTAAATAAATAGGTAAATAAAACGTATAAACTAAACTCTTAAAGTTTACCTTTAAGCGTTTATTAATTATAAAATATTAAACTAAAAGAACCTACTATTAATAGTAGAATTCGTATATAATAACGCGGTATTAATAACTACAAGTATATTACTATTTTACGCGAATTATAGGTTCTACCTAGTAGTTAATAACCCCCTTAAAGGGTAACTATATAACCTAGGTAATAGAATTTACTTCTATTAAATAATATAAGTATATAAGAAGGCTAAAAAGAGTTTTAATTAAAGTTAATAGAGAATAAAGAATTAAGCGAATAAAAAGCGTGTAAAGGCTTTAATTTATAAAGAAGAATAATTAGTAATATTAAATACTTATAATATTAAAATAAAGTAACCTACTAAGAAGCTAAATAAAAAGATACTTAAGCCCTTTAAGGTAATTAAGGTAATTTTCTTATTTATTATTAGATTAATATTATTAGTCTTTTAAAGAATTTATAATTTCTTTTATATCTTATTAATTAAGCCTTATTAAGAAGATTTTAATAGCTTAAATATAAGCTAGATTCTTAAAGAGATATTAATAGTTAAACTTAATTATTAGGTAAAGGTAATTATAGATTCTTAAAAGACTAATAATTATATTAAATATTTAATTAAGTGGGAAGAATAGCTTATAAAACGTTATTAAACTTAAAAACCTTATAAATACTTTATTAAAGAGAGCGTTTTATTATTATTATAATAATTTAAATTAAATTATTTAAATAAGCTATATAACTTAAGGGTTTAAATAGCTTTAAAAAGCTTAAAGTAAGCTTTTTTAAAAGAGAAGCTAATATTATACGATTAAAACTTAATAAAGCTTAACGCTAATATAAAACCTATAAGCTTACCTAAACTAAATACATAACGCACTTACCACCTTTAGTATCTCTATTCCTTTTATATATATATAATAGTTACCGCGCTCTTCATTTCTCTTAGGAAATTAAGGACCTTTAACACTATACCAGATTATCTCTGAATTGAGCCCTTGCTCTAAGCCCTCGTAATCGAGCCCTTGTCACAGCCGTCGGGTCGTACCCTTGGCTGCCCACCGTCCAGTATCGTGCATACTTTCCCGTCATTTATAACTGAACCTTAACTTAGGTATAACGACCACTCTCTAGCGTGTGCGCCGCACCTTTCCAGTGAGTACCAGCTGTTTTCTTGGACCTTATGAGAAACGGGCACGCTTTGCACTTGCACCCCCCTTTAACCGGGATTAGTGGTTATAGCGGGCCGCTATTGGCTGGGAGTTCAATAGTCTTTGGATTGTTTGCCTGTCTTAAGTTTGAGTAATCTTGAATATCCTTTAGAATAATGCTTAAAAGGTAATGCGTGTTTCATAGGTGATTAATCGCTTTATCTTCTAGTGTTATTAAGCGTTTACATTTTATATAAACCACTAGATTATAAGCTGCGCTTGTTTGAATGTGCTCCTTTATTATCGCTGTCCTTTCCACATGCTATAGACTGGTAAGCTGGAACACGGTTGTCCCGCTCCCTTAAGAATTCTCTTTTCTTGCTAGCCCCTTTTTCATATTCATCGCGTACTCCGACCCCAACTCTAACCCCGATCACGATACCTTAACCCTGAACTCTACCCGGAAATCAGTCTGAAAAACCCTGCCCCTTTACCCCACTCCCATCCAAATTTTGAGGGTATTCATCCTGAATACCCTCCTAGGGTACCCCCCTGAAGACATCCGGAATATGGCTGAGACTGGATTCCCCATTGTGATTGGAACGGGCCAATTTATTGTCACTCTAAGGAAGAGCCGGGGCTTATTACATCGGGTTGCCTGGGAAAAGAGAGTCTGCCGCTGCGATTGAGAGTATATTTGCGGGAGGGCGTGTGCTCCCAGGCTTTCTCATCCTTTCGGGGCAGATGCCGAGTGGTCATGGTGTGCCCAACCCCGTTCCAACAATCACAAGAACGCAACAATGAGTCAATAAGATTAAGAATAGATTATTACATAACCCATCGTGAAGCTGAATAACCCCAGTGTATGCAACATTCAGCGCCGATTTAGTTGCACACTCTCCCGCCAATCTATCACAGCCAACGCACAATACACACACTCCCGATATTCCGAGATTAACTCCCCTTTTACGTGACATTATGTAACGGATGATATATTTCACGGTTGTGCTGCGCACAGGCTGAAACTAGCTCCATGTCAAGCTTGCACCTTCGCATATGGCTTTGCTATGCGTCCTACGCGTACATGGCTCCGCGATGTGCTTGTAATTGGAGCCGCACCTTGGTCCAGATGTAGGCGGGTCGCGGCGTGAAGGGCCCATGAGTGAAGCAAAGTAGTAGAGTACCACATCGCGTAATGACGTCGTTCAGGTGATGGCCGTGCAACTCCGTCTAATCAAGTTATCCAATGCAGGGGGGCCGTTGAACTGCAACGACCCACCGTTCGAGCTGGGCATGCGATGCTTGGGCGAGGCTGAAAAGCGTAATACGCGTGTTCAAAAGTGTAATACGCGTGTTCGTAAACGCTCTTTCCAAGAGGCTGTCCATCAAATCCTCCACGTAGCGTAACGGCTCCGCAGCTATGTACATAGCTTACACTTTAATTTGGCCCATTCCACTAGTTACTGTATATTCAGGCTGAGCACAAGTGGGGACGGTATCTGCAAGCAACTTGTGTCAAACGGAAGCGGGCATCACCGCTAGATAGCACATGGGCCATGATCCTATAAACCGCGACTGAACGTCAGCCGGCTGGAAACACTGCATAACACCAGACGCACAATCATGGCTCTCACCCATTCTCAATAAGGGATTTAAACATAAAGTTATGGATAAAACCCATATTGTTTATAAAACACCAAGACCCCCTGTTCATAATATATCAAGCTACATGTAACAGGGACCGCCTAAATCCCTATAAAAAGCTCAAATGCCAAGCTTTCAGCTAACTCTACCATTAATTTACAAGCTAAAAATAATCCGCTAAAACGTGCTAAACACATCATCATACTACTAGTTAACAAGATCAACCAAAGACGTGGCGGAGTTATACCAGGGAAAAGCCCCACTGTAGTGTAGTGGCGCAAGTCTCTTCTTCACCATCATAGGATCAGGGCCACAAATGATGGTTGTAAAAGCCTTGATTCAGCCACGAAAGAGAGAATTGTGTGCGCCCCTTGATGGGGGCCGCTCGGCTCCACGATTCATGCCACGCGTTATTGTTGTGTCTGGTCGTGCGACAACCTGATGCGTCCCGCTCCACAGCCGTAGAAAAAGAGAGGCCGCAATCCTTGCGGCCTGAACGCCGGATCGTGAGCCCACTCACCGGTACCCGGCCGGGTGTATAAAAGTATACAAGGCCAGACTAACACGATCCTCAACCTTTCCTGGGAACATCACCGAAGTAGGTCAACGGGATTCCACGATGCTCCTGCTCAAATTGCCCTTGCTGTGGGCTGCCGTGTCTTCAACTGCAGCTGCACTGGAATGTAAATGTGTACGTTCTAAGCTTTCGAGAATAACAGCACATGTGAGGAGTTAACCAGATTCGATAGAAACCATCGGAATCATGCTGGCCTTCAGAGCTCGACTGGTCATCATTCAATAACTCCATCTCCGGCCGCCTGTTGAAGACAGTCCTCCCGGCTTCCGTCTGCTACAAATCAGATCCTCAGTACAACGCGGATCAATGCAGTGAGGTCGTTGCCAATTGGACAACAGCAGCTTTCCATAGCAATAACCCCGTCAGTCTTCATGGGCAGCAATGGGCGAACAACAGCTGCGATGCCGTCTATCCCAACGGCACGAGCCTCGGCGGCGACCCTCTCGCAGGTAGCAGGGGCTGCTCTCTTGGACGATACCCGCCTTACGTGGTGAATGCAACAGACGCTGCCGACGTGCAGGCGGCTGTCAAATTCGCCAAGAGGTGGAACTTGCGGCTCAATGTCAAGAACACGGGGCATGGATCATATCGAAGCGCAGCTCCCAACAGCCTCTCCATCTGGACACATAATCTCAAAGGCTTCACGTTCCACGAAAAGTTTACACCACAATGCGAATCCTCCAAAAAGCACTGCAATGGGGAGCCTCGAATGGCAGTCACTATTGGCGCGGGGGAGCAGGATGATGACCTTTTCCAAGCCGCGGCCAAGCACAATGCAGCGGTTGTCGGAGGCACGAATAAGGATGTTGGCTTCCTTGGATGGTCTCTCGGCGGCGGCCATGGCTGGCTTACCAGCGAGTTTGGCAACGGCGCGGATAACTATCTGGAGGCCAAGGTGGTCACACCCAACGGAGACCTCGTTGTTGCCAACGAAAACCGCAACTCGGATCTCTTCTGGGCACTGCGAGGAGGCGGAGGTGGCACCGTCGGTATAGTGATCGAGGCAACGATCAAAGCTTGGCCGATGCCGCAAGCTACCGTCTGGACGCTCTCCATTAACAACAAGAACACCAACTGTACGTCGTGTTGGTGGGACCTGATGGCCAGAGTACACAGCTATCTTCCAGATCTGAAGAAAGGCGGTTTCCAAGGCAACTACTACTTTTCTGGTCCTCCTAGCAGCGAAGCCCTCTCGTTCTTCGGCCTGTTCTTCCTGTACAATAAGCCGAACGGAACAGCCGAGTCCCTCATCAAGCCTTTGATGTCGTACCTAGGTACAGCAAATGAGACAGCAGACGCAGTATCCAAGTTGTCGTGGTCACCAAGCTGGATCGATGTATACAACAGTTTCCCAGACGTAGGGGGGGCTGGCGGCAGTGGCGGTGCTACAACCTCAAGGCTTTTGCCCGCCAGGTCACTGACCGAGGATCCTGAACTTCTCGCCAGAACATTGGAGCTTGTAGGGCCAAGTGCCACGCGGAGGAGGGTAAGTCGAGCTTCTGTATTGCATCCATGCAGCTGTACTAACACGGGATCATAAGGGTGGCATCTCGAGTTCATCCGTGTCTGGCTCAATGGCACTGAGCTCCGTCGATGTAGACAACGCGTTGCACCCAGCATGGAGAGAAGCAGTCGTCCATCTCGTCGTCTCCGAGAGCTGGAGAGACGATTTGCCGTATGCCCAGACGCGGGCAGTACAGGACGAGGTCACAAATGTGCTGGGTGCCGCATTGCGCCGTCTCGCTCCTGCAAGTGGAGCTTACCTGAACGAGGTATTTCACATGCCATACTTGACTTTGAAATGAGAGAACTAACCCCCTTTGCTAGGCCGATGCATACGAGCCCAACTGGGCAGACGCATTCTGGGGGCCAAAATATCCGAAGCTTCGAGCTATCAAGAAAAAGTATGACCCCAATGCTATGCTGTGGTGTCTTCGTTGCCCTGGCAGTGAAGACTGGTATGAAGACGTAGATGGAAGCCTCTGTCGCGTTCGGTAAATCTACATTCAACACCAACTCCAAGTACTGCGGGCTTCGTCTTGTATCATCGGTAAATACGGGTTATGTGCGATTCTTGTACCATTACAATTCAGTCTCATTCTCAACTAGTTATATGATGTCCGGGTCTAGATAGTCATTAGCGACACGAATCGTCGCCAGTGGGTGCTGGGTGCGTCTGCGGGAGTGTGCAAACGTCAACGTTGACCCGGAGCCTTGTTGCCGCCTGGGTGTGTCGTTCCTGGACCGTTTGGATACTGGCCTCTGAGCAACTAAACAAGCATTATTCGGCTTTTTAACCGGCATCATTCGCTAGTTTTAATTAAACCAAGTACCTTTTCATATAACTTTCACCATTAAAATACATGTTAAATTTCTCACAGCCACATGAAGCTATACTAGAAAAAAGGATGTAATCAAGGGCGCGCTAAGGTCATAATAAGCCGCAACTGTTAACCATAAACCGCACCCAAACCCACTCGACATTAAAGCGGGCACCAATAAGGCTGTGAAATCAAACAGACGTACGGAGTAAGCTTGACGGCAAAATCGTATGTGTGGGTTATTTGGCCCGATGTAGACTAGCGAATGATGCCCACTGCTGCAGCCACCTTGCTGAAGGCCCCAGTGATCGCCTGTGCAGCCACTATCTGCACCAGACTCTATTTAGCCACGCCAGTTCCTGCGCACCACAGGAGTGCATCCAGGTGCGACGATCGACACAAATAGTTCAAATCTTGTCTAGCCGTTCAAGGATATTCCACTGGAGCGGCTTGCTACTAGTCATGCCCGTGGCTTTGTCATCCGTTCGTCTGGCCCGCGTGGCTCAGTTTGTCTCGTTACCGGAAGGCCAGTCGATTGGAAGCAGTTCGCAAGTGCGCAATATGATGCATGCCACATCAAGGCATCGCGTAACTTCGTCCATGGAGCCGAGGTTGCCATGCCAACATCCCAGCATCAACTCGCCTAGTAACAGTTGTTCAACAGCAGGAAATCAAAAACTGGGTTATCGCAGCGAGGTTCTGGTTTCGGTCGGTCTTGGCACCGCTTGTACAGAAGCTTGTCTACTCTGTGTTGAGGGTTCCTCTGGCAGTCAACATGAATAGCTACCGCTGTGTATGTACACATGATACAACACGTATTGTGTTCAGTATATTCTCGATGAGTGGAAGCGAGGTGAAGCAGTTGAGTAACTGGAAGCGTCCGACTAACTTTTTATTCGAGAGAAGCAGGCTTTTATCATTTGGCACGGGCGTGACCCATTTGCCTGGGAAACCTAACACTTTACCTAACCGTCAGGCCGCTTCGGCTTGGTGCATTTTGGCGCTGTTGCTTATGTGCGCTTACTGGTCAACGGTACATTGGCCGTTTCAACATGGGAAACCACCCTGAGCATTCAGTGGGTAGCAGCTATCGTGGGCTGTTCACCAGGCAGCCGGAGCCGTAGCCTTGATGCATTCAATGCGACTCCCTGTTCGATTGCGTGTAGGGTTTGACTAACTGTCCACCGTCCAATTAATATAGTGCTGACCTGACCTTTTTCCAAACTCCATTCAGCGTATTAATATAACAGCATCGGTCTAAATCGTGCTTACAGTTGTCGGATAATGGTGCCTCTGTTGCCTGGCCACGCAACCGTTTTGCTGCCTGGGTCCTCGTTGCAGGGCGGAAACTCAAGACTTTAATACTTTCGAAATACTGCTGTTTACTTTTGAGAGACAGGAACC
Source organism: Metarhizium acridum (assembly GCF_019434415.1). Taxonomy (NCBI): domain Eukaryota; kingdom Fungi; phylum Ascomycota; class Sordariomycetes; order Hypocreales; family Clavicipitaceae; genus Metarhizium; species Metarhizium acridum. Next base: position 474,842 of record NW_027094041.1, on the reverse strand, counting down.
GAAATACCCTTTTGTCCACTTCCAATTTGTTTCTTGCCAGCTGGTACAGAGCAGGTGTGATACAATGTGGTTTCACAGCCTGTAACACACACTTTAGCCCGTAGCACTTTTAGAGCCCGGTTTGGCGTTTTCGTGAATGAGCGGCCGAAATCACGGCGTGCTATGATTCTTGCGCCCCTGATCTAATTCCATGCATGATGACTGGTTGGCTAGATTTTTATCCAACTGTACAAGGATCAAAGAAGAAGTATCAACTCTACACGGCCGTGCAAAACGGGATTAATTACGTGAAGTAAAATATAGTTTATACTAGTAACTTAGTAAAGTTAAATATAAACATATAATATATATATATATATTAAATTCTATATTAATAAGCTTTTGAGCATATATTTTAATAAACTTAATTTTTTGAAGAAAGTAATCAAGGTGAGTTTAGTGCAAAAGAGGGGTTTTTGACAGACCTTTAATACGACGCTGTAGTAGTAGGTCCTCGTCAGGTCGCCCAATCATTTGAATATAATGCTGGTTGCCTCTGTCGAGACCACGCAAGCATCGTTGCCTAGTGGTCACGAACGCCTACGATGTAGTTTTTGACGCCACAAAGGCATCAAACGCCTCGAGCACAGCGTCCTTCTTTAGTGCCAACCCAGCCTTCACTGCGTACGGTCCCTCGGCCCATATAGCTTCTTTCACCCTCTTGCTCGTATCCCTTTTGGCCGTGGCCCGCAAGCTCTGATAGACGCCTTGTCCAGAATACGTTACGATTCCCAGCGCACCGGAACTTAATTTGGCCCCAGAGTTCGCGAGTCCAATACCTGCGCCCTTGATGGCTCCCACGACTCCGCCTCGTTCAGCACCACGCACAGGCTCCATGACAAGGTCCCTGAAGCCTTCCACGACGCCGTGACTAAAGGATTTGGCGGCGACAACTCCACCTGATTTCCAGTCGGTTACACTCCCTGGTTCATATACTTGCCCGCCGTACAGCCTAGGCGCGTTACGCAAGCCCTCTGTAACGGCTAGAGGTAGGTCCAACAACATGCCCTTGGAGAAGGTCTTGAAGAAGTTTCCCACGCCAGAGGCAGACCCAATCATTGCTGCAGCAACGGCGTTTTTTTCGTCTTCAGTAGTATCAGGAGCCGTCTTTGGCAGAACAATAGCCGCGGACCGGCCGTAGACGTCGCCGTCGGAAGATGCGAATTTCGGGACGTGACCTGTTTCCACAGCGGCTTGCTTTCTTTCCGCCCTGGAATTGCCCAGAACCTCCAACGGCTTTAGTACTATATTAGCGGCCGACGTGACCATTCCTGTTCCCGTAGTCGCCAAAGAAGACGCGGCCGCTGTGACTGGGTCCCATCTGCGATTGCTAATGTGGATGGGATTCGAGCGGTATCTGAAATGTCATGTAAGTCTCTCTGTCCGGTCTCGGTGAGCTGACGCTGAAACGAAATTCTCATCTCATTTACCTATTGAGATTGCCTTTGGCAATGCGTCCAGCGTCAACCAGAATCTCGGCTGCTCCCTTGGATAACCTGTATTGAAGGCCCTTGTTCTTGCAGAGCCATGAAGCAGGGAGACTAGGCACCACGTCACAGCGCATCTTGTTCAGGGGCAAGTTGGCGTGGAACGAGGCTACGGCCCGGCGGACTCCGCACTCGGACTTCATCTTGGCAGCTATGGCTTCTGATGCCTCTGCAGCCTCTGGTGTCAGGCAGAATCGGATGGCGTTGGCAAGGTTGGTCGCGTTGAGCTGCTGAGCAGGAATAGGTTCAGGACCGGCGCCGGCTGCTGCAACCATGGCGCCCCAAAACGGCTGACTTGCAGGTGTTAGCAAGGCTAATTTTTCGGCAAAGCTTCCATGTTTCTCTACAATACGGGGGGTTGCCAGATTAAAGAGGCCATGGCACTTACTCTCCAAAAAATGGGACAATTGCTGTCGGTCGACCGTTGAGCAGACCGCAAGCTGTAGTACCAGCGCCTCCATGGTGTACAACAGCGCAGACATGTTTGAACAGCCACTCATGTGGACAATCGCCGAGGTAGAAAATGTTTTCGCTCTCCGGTTGGTTCTGACCCAGTTTGCTCCACCCTTTGGACACAATTGCCCGTACGCCGACATCTTCAACGGCCTGAACAATCACTTGGGTCAACTTTTCGGGGTCTTCGACGACAATGCTCCCAAAGCCAATGTACACGGGTCGCGGCCCGTTTCGCAGGAATTTTTCCAAGTCACCAGGGGGGGTGTATGTCGGCTCATCGCGAAAGAAGAAGCCACAAACGTCTGCAAAGTTTCAGATAGGGTAAAAGAAAAAAAAAATTAAAAAAAGGGCTTCGACTTACCGACATGCTCGGGCCAATCATCTGGCTTGGGAACTAGTGACGGTGACCAACAGTAAGTGAACGGTATCTCGAGCGTTTCTGCAAGACAAGGTCCTTCCGAGAAAGGGACTGGCTCCAGGTCAAGCGTTCTTCTCCAGGCATTAATTACGTCTTGAAGGCTGCTTTTGGATCAGTACACAGGACACTTTCTCGTCGGGGGTTTAGAGTCAAACGCCATTCAATCACCTACCCCTGCCACGTGAGCCATTCCACTGCCACATAGGATAAGTAATTTGCCATTTTCGGTGGTGTCTTGGATTCACCATGCATATTAGCCAGCGGGTGGCAGAATGCCGTAGTGCTAGTCCAAGGCATCGTGAACATCAAATGCAGCGGTACACCGAGAGCTTGTGCGCAGTGAATATGTGCAAAGCTCGGGGGATTAGCAATAATGGCATCTGCGACGAACGGATCCGACGTAGTTGGGTCAGGCTGAATGCAGGAGCTCCAGAACCCCCGAAGAAGAGTCTCAACCATCTTCCGCTTCTTCTGGACATCACCGCTCGTGAGGCTCTCCATACTCGGTATCAAGCCGGGGTTTTTGACCATGTATGCCATGAGCTCGGCCGGGTCACCGCCGACGGGGAAGAATTCGAGACCAGCATCTTTGACGAATTTGCCGAAAACGTCATGCGACGCGAGACGAACTCGGTGATGATGCCGCTGGAGTTCTTGGCCAAGTGCGACAAATGGCTGTACGTCTCCACGGCTTCCAACAACTTGTATGACGATATTGAGGCGAAGGGACTCTGGGCCTTGCTCGGTGTACGGTGGAGGACGCTCGACAGGGGGAGCTGGTTTGGTGTTTTGTCGAGGGGTGCTTGGGATGAAGTAAGATAGGCGTCGACAGAGGCCAGAATCGAGTTTGATGTCAACACGGCCACTCTCAAAATTGGTGCTGACGTGGCCATGGATTGCCGCGTTCAATGATTCCACGTCATGATTTTTTTTTTGGTTCGTTGCTGTGTGTTTGAGAGCCAACTGTTGAGCTTTCGCCTCCCGGATAGTTGTGTGTTGTCTCGTAAACATGGCTCAAAGAAACATCGCTCAAGTCACCACCATTCGTAGCCTGGTCAAGGTCAGCGGCATGTAGCGGCGGCATTGTCAATGTCGTTTTCGTGGGCAATCGCACGAATAAGTCAAATAAGTCACTCTTCTCCTAGGACCGCTAGAAGAACCTTATGAACAAGTGGTGGTGGTGCGCCAAGGATAACTATTTAATCCCTTTGCATTTGCTAAGGTGCCGCCTGTGTATCTACTCCAGAGTACCCTTGTCAAGTATTTCTACCTGTACTAGACCTAATAAGCCTAATAAAATACTGCTAAGAGGTATGTACCAGGGACGACCAAGAGTACTTTTATTATCACGATAAGTACTTGAGTATATATGTACTTACCTAACACTTCATTCGAATTCTCATTGGATATTATCCCGGAAAGGGACCTCACTAACACCTTAACACATTCAAAGCACGAACGTGGGCGCCTGGTCGCTGATTGCTCGTGCCACCCCCCCCTCCCATCCGAAACAAATTTTTTTTGGGTCGCGACTTCGCTCTCAAAGAGGCACTCAACAATACGCGCCATGGCCCATGTCAGACAACTTGAGGGTCGAAAAAAGATCGAGTATAATGGCGCCTTCGGCACCAACTATGTTGAATGAGAATTGTCCAAGGAGCAAGAACTTCATAAGAGCTACACGGGAACCGTGCAGCTCTTATTCACAAAAGAAACTTTTGATTCAGCCGAAGGCTGACTCTACATTAATCCATAAGTTTTCCGAATAATGAGGGTTTGGTGCAGGCTTGACAAATAAGTTTCTATTGGTCCAAATTTTGTATGGGAAATCGCGAAAGAAGGCTGGATTGGTTGGTGGCTCTAGAAAAGTGGGTAAAGGACAGCCACCGTCTGTCGGTGCTTCTTTGTTTACTTCTCTGTTTACAATCGTTTACAATCGTTTACAATCGTTTACAATCGCTAAATTTGCCCAGCGATCTGTTCGTTTGCTTGGCCAGCAGCCTTTCTTCCATTATTGAAACAGATGTACCGCATGGTTGGGTATGGATTATGATTCTAGGGGTAATATTAGTCCTAGATCTGAATTGGCAGTCCATTGCCCGTCTTGCGACCGAACAAAATCACCAAGTAATTTCGTTAGCAGGAGGAAATCTGCCAATCCAACTACAACCTGTCTGGAATGCCGGGACCACCGCAATTCCGAGGTAACTGACACCATTGATATACTATATATGCCTCCCTAACCTGATCAAGCGTGCCAGGTCCAAAGGTGCCGTCCTTGCATTGAGAAAGCTGGCTGTCCGTCCTACCTCAGCTGAGAGATCTGCCCCGAAAAGAACCGACAGAGACGCTGGCCTATCGCCTCCTAACCAGAGATCTGGAACCCAACCTACATCGCCAGAGAAGCTACGGCAACAACATACAGCTAGGAGTTTGTTCGGAGAGCCAGGCAGCCAGCCGCAGATAGTGCTGGGGACGCCGATCCCACCAACCCAAGCGAGCTCGCGGCTCTTCCGGGCTCTAGCTCCCTCACCGCCTGTGCCGCCCTCGACCGATCCTGTCGCCTCACATTCTGATCCATCTACTGTCCGAAGCAGCACGACTGGTGTGGACTACTCTTACCTGGCTGTTAGGTTCCACAAGGGCGGGAAGGACTCGCAAGATGATGCCTCCAAGGCCGGCGCCAGGGCCAAGCAGGCCACTATTCGGCGCGACCATCGTTCACGACGCCGTGCAGGGGAGGCTGTGTCACTAACTCCCACAATCTCTCAACTCGGCGTCTTTGAAGGTTCTGATGGTCCTGGAGAAGGTATCCTTGTGCTGTGGTCCCGGCAGTTTGTTCAAGCTAACCACGGAACGTAGCTGGGAGTCAAGATCGACTACAGGCAAATGAGCTCCCAGATGGGGATGGAATGACCAAGGAAGCGGATGACAGGGGACAGTTCTCTGAATCTGATGTTGACGTCGAGGACTATTTCAACTTGCTGCTTTCACCTGCTCGACCACGGAAGTACCTCGAACACCTAGGGGTAGAGTCTGATTCCGATCTAGGGGACGAAGACGGGAACGATAATAGCAATGCCTTGGACGAAAGCCCTCTTCGCTATTGCTCGCGGCAGCCTTCCAGAAAGTCAGGGCCTCGTCGCCGTGCTCGCCGTGGTCCTGCCCCTGGTACAGGAGGGCGGCCAAAAAAATCTCAAAGGCAAACTCGATCGTCGGGGCCGCCACGACGGTACCGGAGTCCAGTGATGATTCCACCTGAAGAATCGGCCGTATTTCACGCACAAGATCCGGTGTGGAATGGGGACCTGGACGCTTGCGCCTTGACCTGTCGTGATAAAGCAATCCTCCGTGAGTTCTGGACAAAGCTGGACAATGACCAAATGCAATTTTGTGGTCGATGTCAAGAGCGTTGGTTCCAGATGAAGATCGATTCTGATGGCATTTGTGCGCGTTGCTGTCGAAAGGATGATAAACGCGGCCCTGAAGAGCCGTACTTCTTCTCTGTGGACAACCAGTTGGATTTTGGCTCCGTACCGACTCAATTGCCTCAGCTTACACCTACTGAAGAGTCTTTAATAGGCCGTGTTCACGTCCACGTGAATATTATGCTTGTGCGGGGCCAGCAGTACAAATATCGGGGACATGTTGTTCACTTTCTCCGCGAGGTTGGCTTGGTGTACAACCAACTCCCGCTTTTGCCGCGGGAGTTGAACACTGTATTACTCCGTCCTTCCAATACGTCGTCCCATGCAAACCTTAGCCGGCAATTCACCCGCCAGTTCCGTGTACGCCGCCAGCCAGTTGCCATATGGCTTAACTACCTCCGGCGCCATCATCCTGGCTATCGATGCATCGTCATCGACGAAGAGCGGCTGAGTCAATTGCCTCAAGATGGCAATGTCCTGGACGACATCCCCCAGAGCCAGGTGGAGGCTGCCGAAGTTGGACCCGAGGAAGATGAGGAGGCAGAACCGGACCTGGAGGACGAGGCTGCGGTGCCGGACCTTTTGGCCAAGGACACGGAGCTCGATGCTCTGCGGTCTATTCTTGCCGGAGAACCAGAAGCTGAACCAAGGCTTTCCACAAGCTTCCAGGAGCAGGTGCAGCACGAGCTGCAGCTTCCGAATATACGGCGCACACCCATTAATGAGTTCAATCGCTCTCATGCCCTACTCTCCTTAGCTTTTCCCTGCCTCTTTCCTGACGGGAGAGCCGACTTTGTTGAGCCTCGGCTACGGTCAATCGACTACAAGGACTACATCGAGCACGCGATGCGCTGGCATGACGGGCGTTTTGCACGCCACCCGACCTTCCGCTTCGTCGCCTTCAATACTCTGATGCGGTCACAGGCCCGTGCACGGTCCAAATTCTTCGTGAAGCAACACGATGGTAGTCATGAACCGCTCACACGGGAGCAGCTTGTTCAGGCACTGGAGCACAGCGAGGACCCTGAGGCGCAGGTGCTAATCAACTCAATCACAAGACATGCGGTACCTATTCGCGGCACGCGCCCCTTCTGGAACAGGAAGAGGCAGGACCTCGAGGCCTATGCCTACAACCTTGGATGTCCTGGTGCATTCATCACATTCAGCCCGGCAGATTTACACTGGCGGAGTCTCTACCAGCACATGCCCCGATATGATGAATGGCTGGCTGCGTCCGAGTCCGAGAGGATGGGTCTCTCGCGCCAACTTTTGCGTCAGAATCCTCACATTGCTGCTTTCCATTTCTACCGCCGATACTGTTTCTTTCGAGATATCGTGTTAAGCAAGAAGTTCAACATTACGGATTACTGGGATCGGTATGAATGGCAAGGGCGTGGCAGTCCGCACAACCATGGCCTGTACTGGATGGAGAATTGCCCAAGAGTCGACATGGTGGATGAAGCCGCTCGTGATGTTTTTGCACGCACGTGGGGATTCCACATCACTGCCATTAATCCTGAGCCGACTAGGACTATGCCCCAGGGTGAGGGTAACCCCCTGAGCGTAGATCCACTGAGTACAGAACTGACATTCCTGCGTCTCTCACAAATCGTCAACCGCTGCCAGCGCCACAGATGCAATACCACATACTGCTTACGCGTAAGGAAGAGAACCGTTGATCTGGCGAGGGATATGGAAGGCGCTGCTGCAGATATCGAGGCGGCCAATGCGGCCAATCCAGAGCGGGAGTGTCGTTTTGACTTTCCTCGTGCCTTGCGGGAGCTGGCCGCAGTGATCAGGAAGGAAGGCAAGTCGTACTATGTCTTCGAGGCGGCGCGGAATGACAACCTCATGAATCACTTCAATCCCGCCATTATACTAGGCTGGCTAGCCAATATCGACATATCTCCTTGCACCAGCCTACAGGCGGTTATTACGTACGCTGCCAAGTATTGCAGCAAATCTGAGAAGAAGACTGAGCCTTACTGTAAGCTTGCAGACCAGGTTTTGCCGCACACGGCACACCTTCAGCCGCTATTATCCTTCTCCTCTCGCCTGATGAATAAGCTGATTGCCGAGAGAGATTACTCGGCGCAGGAGATTTCCCATCTTCTCCTTAACATTCCTCTGCAGGAAGGCACGCGGATGGTGGTCTCTGTCGACTGCCGTCCTTTGGAGCAACATGCACGTTCGTATCGCGTGGATGAAGATGTCAACGAGACCGTCGGCAGCTACAGGAGGTATCTCGAGAGAAATGACCAGCACGAGGATGCAACTTACCTCGAGTACCTGCAATCGTATAATCTCAAGACGTGGAGGAGACTCGCTGCCAACGCGAAGAAGAGAGTCCTGTCTTACTTTCCTCGATACAGGTCCGTGGAGGCATCTCCCCAGTTTGGTGACTTCTGCCGTGTTAAATTGATGATGGCTCATCCGCATCGCTCTCCAGAGGAGTTGCTCACCGTGGGCGGGCAGCGGTTCGATTCCTTCGCGGCTGCGTACAGGTTTTGCAGAGAGCAGCACCGTGACACCCATGCGGACGATCATTATGGGGAGCCAGATACAAATGAATTGAGGGCTGAGGACGACGAATTTGAGCTTGAGGTCCATGAAGAGCCCATTGTGGATGAAGACTGGCATGAACTCGCCCGCATGCTTCCCGACCGCCCGCTGGAGGAAGAGGATATCGACATGCTCGGCCGCCGAGACATCGACATCAATTATGATTGGACCCCTCACGTTGGACGGTATACTGATGACGGTATTCTCAAGGGCGACTACTGGAAGCAACGCAAGGCGGCAAACCGCCTTGACCTTGATGTGGATCATCAGCCCTTGGAAGCTCGAGATTCCCTAAACCGGGATCAGCGCTTAGTATACGATACCGTGATGGACCACTTCCTGAATCAGGAACCCTCTCAGTTGCTGCTCCATGTGGATGGTGGAGGTGGTACCGGGAAGTCATACCTCATTAATTTGCTCTCCGCGCACCTCCAAGCCGCTGCTGCCGGGAGAGGGACACCTGTTTGGCGTGCCGCGCCCACTGGCGTCGCGGGAAATCAGATATCGGGCACTACTTTGCACTCCCTGTTACACCTTCCAATCAACAAGGACTTCAAGCCCCTCTCGCCCACTGACATGGCCCAGCTCCAGAAGAAGCTGAAGGACATCAACTACCTGATCATCGATGAGAAGAGCATGCTGGGACTGCGACAGCTTTCTTGGATCGATGACCGCCTGCGCGAGGCGTTCCCGAGTAGGAATGAGGAGTTCTTTGGTAGTCTTAACATCCTTCTGGTTGGCGACTTCTTCCAGCTTCCACCCGTGCTACAGAAGCCGCTCTATTACGATAAAGAGGTGCAGGGAGTGGAGATCAAAGGCAGGAACGCATATAGACGCTTCGATAAATCAGTCTTCTTGAAGGTTGTCCAACGGCAACGGGGCGACGATCAGAAGGCGTTTCGCACAGCTCTCGAGGAATTGCGGCTCCTCCAACTGTCAGTCGAGTCCTGGAAACTCCTTTCCGGTCGAGTACAGGCGAAGCTAGATGATCTGGAGGTCGCCAGGTTCGCCAACGCCTTGCGAGTATACGCCACGAAAGATAGGGTGAACGAATATAACCACTACCACCTCGACCGCCTCGGCCGGCCAGTCATTCAGGTCAAGGCTAAGAATGTCGGCCTTGGCGCGGCTGCGGCGCCTGATGACAAGGCGGGCAACCTTGCGAAGCAGATCCCTATATGCATTGGCGCCCGTCTGATGCTGACATCTAACCTTTGGCAGCCAGTTGGTCTCTGCAACGGCGCTCGCGGTACCGTTTACGATATCGGCTGGGCACCGGGGGCTGACCCAGTCCAAGACCCTCCCTGTGTTATCATGATGGAGTTTGACAAGTACAGTGGACCTGTGTTCCTGACCACCGCTGATGGCAGAAAGATTGTCCCGATTCTCCCAGTAGACAGGGACTTCCTCATCGGAAGCACTCTCTGCACTCGCACGCAGTTTCCCCTGATCGTATGCTACGCCATTACGGTTCACAAGTCGCAGAGCATCACTGAAGATGTCATCGTGACAGATCTCTCCTGTCGGGACTTTCAGACTGGTTTAAGCTACGTAGCTGTCTCTCGCGTAAAAACGCTCCAGGGCTTGATGCTGGATGCGCCCTTTGATCGTGGTCATCTGTTTTACGAGTCTCCACCAGAGGGTATGAAGATGAAGATGAGGGATGAGCGGCATAGAAGACGACAGGTCCTTACACGGAATCCATATAGGTCAGACCACGGCTCTGCATAACTAGATAGCTAGCTAAATGTAATGGCTTAATAGTTGCTTGGCCCAAGGACTCCCAGCCTTCGGATGATCGTACCCCTTGCACCCACAGCTCTAACGTGCAAGGGGTGGCGTAGTATTTTAGTTTAGGTTATTGCAGCTGCCGTCTCAGTTTTCATGAGGTACGATCAGGGTAGGCCTGATATGCGACACGCCATCTACACCTATATATCAAACTAACCTCTACGCAGATGCATGCCTTCCACCACCATTGGAGTCGACTATATACAATGTTTCCAGGGCGCCTTCTCGGCGCCTTTTCCTAGCCGCTTTTGCTGCAGCTTCAAAGGCTCTCTCCATCGCATCATAACGTCTCGTAGCCGCCCGTTCTGGCATATGCCTATCAGCTTCCTCGTCCTGATGATCAGACTGACGGACCATCTTACGCCCCCCGGCACTGTAGTAAGGCTCCCGAATAAACCGATCCATCTCGCCCTTCAGAGCCAGCTGCAACTCGCCTAGGGCAAACAGTATTTTACAAACGACGAGCTGAGTCTTGAATGGATTCAGCACTTCGATAAACATACCGCCGGGAAAGAGGACCGGGCAGGACAGACCGCTCATTATCGATGGTCGCGGCTCACACCATACGGCGGAATCCATCCAATACGCATAAGATCACGACATTATATTGGTCGGCTAGCTAGTGTCAATATACCCAGCTTGGACCATTACAGAACGCACTTCGGTGGACGGCCCCGGCAAGAATCAGAAACGCTGGCACAACTAAGCCGCCTGCAGAGATAGCTTCAATCGACGTAGCAGACTCTCTGTTAGTAGGAAGGTCGAGGTAGGACGCTCTAGATCGCTCAGTGGCGGCCATTCGGCATTTCCCAACCCCAATCTCCAGATATCTGAGTCGACAATCACATGCTCACATATACAATCGTGAAGCCGTTCAAAATAGGTCGTTTTCCTCCACGCTCTCAGCATTCTGGAGGCTGGATCCTGAATCTCTGGGAGGAGACAGAATACTTGTGACGTTTGATAAAGTGGTCAACCCACTTTGGCCCAACAACAGCGGGTTGAGGGTCTCCTCAATAGACTTGCGCAAAATCAGATTTGCAGCTTCCTTGATGAATTCTCTCCGGATAGAAAGATCCATCTTGTCTAGACGATTAGTATACCTACAAAAAGCAACCTCTTCGTGTTCTGTCAGCCATGCGTTGCTTGCATGTCGGCCCTTTTAGGTGGTACTCCCGAATGACGACGGCGTAAACTGTCAAGATCAAGTCGCTCATTCATTCAAGCATAATGTTGCCTTTGTCAAGAATACGCAAGCATTACTGCTGGGCAGTACGTTCCTGTATTTCTGATCGTAGCTGGGCGAGTGCATATGGCGCAATGGTACACCCAGCCACGGCCATCGTCCCAACCCCAACTAGCTATACAAACGACCAAGTGGGCTTAGGATGGCTGAAACGCTTCAACAAGCACACAGCGAAGAAGACAGTGCGCAAGAAGCGCCTTCTCATCCTTAACGGTCATAGCTCACACTACACCAAGGGATTTATTACATACTGCGATGCCAACGATATTGTTCCCTTTGGATTACCTCCAAATCTGACACACATACTCAACCACTAGATGTTGTGGTCTTCCAGCCATTAAAAGACTAGCACGCAAAGGCGCTTATTATCAAGGTTAAAGATAGGCTTATTAAGAAAGCTTGAATTTGGCCCTTTAGCCCATAACCAGTCCCCAAATTCTAGAGTCACGCCAAGCAAAGGAGACGCCGTCGCCTCCTTTGAGCTCGAGAAGTCTCCATTCATCGCCTTTTTCCACGCTTTTGACTCTTGGACAGATGAACAAGGTGGCCGATAAATTGGACGGTTTCCTTGGAGAAGACCAGCACCTGGACCCGGAGTTTACACACGATATTGGTCGGTTTATCAGAAGGCAATCAAGATGGTCAAACCAAGGATATTTGAAACAGCCAAAGCTGCACGTAAATGGAGGATGTCTGGAAAGTTGAATCCAGCTGTAGTACGGAGTATACGAGTCTGGATTATTCCCCAGGGCGTTAAAAGAGATTCCAACATTCACGGTTCGAACAAGTGGCTCTATCGGTGGTGTCCACTGGTGGCTGTTTGGTGGGATCACCGTGTGTTCACCCCGTCAGAGCTTCGCCGTCGGGTCAAATCTCACCGAAATGTTTGCTGCTTGCACACCCTGTTGCACGAACCCGTCCACGCACTGAGCGATAGATCGGCGTTGGGACCCTGGTGGCGACAATCCCCTCGGTTGTGTTAAGGCTGCAAGCAGGTCACTTGGACCCACATTAATCGACTGCAGCTAGGTACCTCAAGTGACCGCTAGTCGCGTTAAGGGTGCGATGTGTGTGATGTAGCTCTTTGTAACTCGGATGCTTGCTGGGACTTCTATCATAGTGTAATTTAGGTGTGGAATTAAGTACCCTTCAAATCCGGCTTCTAATTGGATGAAAATCCCTACCGGTACAAGCTTGCAGCCTTAACACAACCGAGGGGATAGGGTCTGGTCTGGTAGCATTCCCAAGGCAATGAAGAAATCACGCTGCGAATTGGCGTCCTGGAAGTCTGAGGCGACCTCCGACCGAGGTCTTCTGGCTGGGAGGCTAGACGGGCATGACTCTTGTCACTTCTGATTGGTCCGGCATTCTCTTGGCCCACAGGTCAAGTACTTGCTGGCAAAATCACCACAACCTCGTCGATGACAGGGGACTGCGGGCACGCTTTCTACCCCATCATTTTGTAGGCTCGCGTTCCGTATCACCATCTTTGTACTGTGAATCAGTAATTTGTACAACAATTGCTTAAAAAGAGCGAAATCGCCACAAGATACATGGTCTGCGAATTTCTCGTTGCGTCCCGCGTCCACTGTAGCGCACACCTGTTGTCTTCCCAGCCCCAAGGACTGTAGAAGACCGGCCCGTTCCCCGCTAGGTTCAGGTTTCAATCTGACTACTCGTCAGTGCGATGGTTTCTTGCGACCATGTGGTTGCTGTGTGGTCCCTAGGACGATATACACAGAAGTGGGGTGAGATGGCTTAAGTACTTGGGGCTGGGGTGGCAGAATCCAACCAGACGTATTCTAACAGGAACAAAAACCAATCAGAAGTGGTAAGAGTCATTCATGCCCATGCAGCCAAATTATCATGCCCCTGTAGGAATTCCCTTGCCAAGACCCAAGACGGGTGCTCTAGTGACCGCCAACTTGATTAACTGGTGCGCGAAGCCACTCAATTCCCGTAGGAAGTCTTACCAACGGTGCACAGATCTGGCGTTTCACCGTAAGAACCCTTTGACGTATTTGTGAGGTAACATTGAACGTTTATTCCGCCTCGTCCGCCGCTGAAAGTTTGGCCGGGACCCTATGAGGGTTTCAAGAGGACGTATACGCGTATTTAGCCGGAAGCTAATTGTCAGGGCTAGCAGAAACCGTGTTTGTGTTAGAAGTACGGTGTGGAGTCTAGCATGAAGAGGCGTGTCTACACTTCTTGTTCCTCTCTCGTCTTCCATTTTCTTGTGGCGTGGAAGTCTTCTGCTTTTCGCCGCATTGGTCGCATATGCTCGCCAATCCAACAAACCAAGGCGGTCGGTCGCATGTACAGGAATAGCAAGACAGGGCCATGGCGTAAAGTGATTGCGCTCATACCTCACCAGCATATTCGATTATGCTCCCGAATTCCGCGTATTCGGATCGGTCTAACCCACAAACTACGCGTATGTCTCCAATGGACATTTGTTATCAACTACCGACGAATAGGCCAGCTTGGTACGAGGAATCGGCAAGGGGCTCTGTGCAACTTGTTTTACTAAGCCATAAAATCAGCCATGTACATATATACCACAAAGTTATGAACCTTAGGTGAAGATGAGCATCGAATAGCCAACATTCAACTTCAGCAGTTATCAAGTTTTCAAAATGAAAGGCTCTTTTGGTTTGGCCGTTGCAGCTTTGTTAAGCATCGCTATAGCGAAGTGCCACTCTTCGTTTATTCCTGAATGGCACCCCCCTACGGCTAGTGACTGTCTGTTCGGCCTTGCCTACTATCGTAACTGTGTTGCTGATGTGGAAAATAGTCAGAGGACCTTGCCCTATGATGAACACCTTGGCGAATCACGGGTTTCTTCCTCGGGACGGGAGAAATATTACGAGAGATGCAGTCGTTCACGCCATGTCGGCAGCACTTAACTTCGATGAAGCTCTCGCCGACGTCATGTTCGAGCAAGCTATCGTAGCGAATCCTGAGCAAAATGCCACTTTCTTTACTCTGTGTGTCTTTATTCCCTTGTTTTGTTCTCAATCTAACGACCTGAGCATATTCTGATATGCCATGCTAACTTTCCTCATCTAGGGATCATCTCAACCGACACAACGTCTTGGAACACGATGCAAGCTTAAGGTAAGCGTTTTTTCACTCGCATCTACAGTGTTTACTAGTTAACTGTTGAAAATATAGCCGGAGTGATGCTTTTTTCGGTAATAACCACATCTTCAACCAGACTGTTTTCAACTCGACCTTGACATACTGGACTGGTCCGGTTCTCAATGCCAACATGCTGGCAAATAGCAAGTTAGCCCGACAAGTTGACTCCAGAGCTTTTAATCCTACATACACCTTTACTGCGAAAACCGAAGACTTCAGTCTAGGGGAGGTCGCCGCACCGGTAATAGCATTTGGGAATATCCAAGACGCAACAGTGCGCAGAGATTTAGTCGAGTACTTCTTTGGTGAGCAAACTCTCATGTTCTTCGAAGGTTATTGAAGCTCCTCTCGACTGACTAGCCCATGTAACACAACAGTGAATGAGCGTCTTCCTGCAGAGTTGGGGTGGGCCAGAAAGACTGAGCTCGTGAAACTGCAGGATATTCTTCACGTGTCAAATATCATACGAAATGCAACTAGTCTCATCACTGGGGAGTTATCCCTGTCTTCGGGGCGTCGAGACCTTCACGCAGGAACTTGAGCAACCGACTTTTGCTGATTGTGAAGCTTACCCGCAAGGGTGGTTATAGGGGAACGGCCCACTTTAGGACCTAGATAACTCGAGTTTGAGCTTCCATTTAAAGCTCTTAGTCTCCTTGTAAAATATAATTGCTTTATCCAAGTCACACTTGAGTCCGTAAGCAACCTATTTTTACTATATAAGAAAATAGGTAACTTATAAATAACCTAAAAAATACGTAAATACCTATAAGATACCTATATATTACCTATTATAGCTTATTAATAAAATTTTATATATTAAATAAGAAATCAAGTCTTAAATAAATACTAATATTACCTAAAAGTACTAATAAATAGTTATAAATAACCCATTTTCCTATATAAATATATTTAGGTCTTCTTTTCCTACCAAAACCTACCTAGAGCCTACGGATAAGCTACCCATACTGGGTATCCTTGGACCTTTTACACCCTACTCTGCAAACATCTATAGCTGCATACTCAGTTGCCCATTCAGCTCACGAGCGCAATAATCAGGCGCTCGTCTGGCAAAGCAGAGAGATGTACATGCATAGCTTGGAACACCTGCGGGCAGCACTAAGCAAGAAGCGGACACAACTAAGTGATGAGACGCATGTCTTGCCCTGTCCACGTGCGCGTTGGCCGAAAGCCCGGCCTTGGTAGGAAACGAGCGAGGCAAGCTGGGCGAGTCCGCCAACGGGGGACAACACACCTGATGGGGGCAATGATGCTCATGGAGATGCGCGCCCCATGAGCCCGCTCGATGTTTGCCTAGACACGCTTTCTGAAATGCCAGCTCTGATGCGTCGGCTGGACGGTGCCTTGAATGAAGCCGTCGACGGCCGACTCCAACAGAAATGCCATGCTATGCTCGCGTGGTGTGACGAACTGGACACAACCTTGCGGGACTAGCACATTCAGTACGAACAATCACATCCAGGACTTCTGTATCACACGACATTCTGGCTCTGGGAAGTCTCTTGGACAGCGGCAAGTGCGGTAAGGTATTTCCAATGTCCCATCGGTACCCCGTCTTCTGACTCTTCTCTGTCGCATACCTCCTTGTCATGTATTGGAGCGGTATGCTGGTGGTGCATAACACGGCCATGGCTGCCCAATACGAGCTCGCTCATGTTACCAGTGCCTCACCATGCAGTGCCAAGGCCGCATGGACGGCCGCAAGAGCAGCATACAGTCATAATGGTGCGAAATGTGTGCCAGTCGGTGGAATATCTCGTGGGCGCGGAGATGGGACGACCTGGCCCGACGGCAGCCATGGGCGTATTACAGGGCTGCATGGCGTGCTTGACTGGAGGGCCGGAGTCTTGGGAAAGAGAACAGGGCTGGATTGTGGAAATGATGGGGCGAATTGGACAGAGATTGCATTTTTCCGAGACATGATGGTTCGGTCGAGGTGGGTGTTGGCTCGGCGGCTGTTGTTGGTCGTACTGCAGGGCAGCTTTCAGCATTTCAGGGCCACCAACAGGACAGGATACTCCCAGAAAAGTGTGACTGCGCCATGCATTGGAGACTGGACCTGTTGATTGGACATTAGAGTACGGAGCCATCAACGTGTCTGGATTTCCCTGCAGTTCCTGACGTTCTTGGTATCCAGTGCATACAGCCGATTCAAGCCTCCTTTGGTGCAACTCGGTGTACGGAGGCTGACCAATTCAACACACGTGGTTGATTCACCAAGTCCTCCGTAAGCGATATAAATAATGCACCAATGTCCTGTTTATTTTTATTGGATGGCTGGATGGTCTTCGTACTACGCGAGTGCGTATGTGCAGTTCCTACTGGCTGAAAACGTATCCGGCCTAGTCCTCTTGCCGCCCTTTCAATATCACAATCAACTTCTAAAGAGCATATATTATGCAAAGTAACGCATGTATGTAAGCGTAGCATGAAAACGGTACCGGAACTGGATTGCGCTCCGTTTAATAATCTTTCGTATGCGTGGAAGCGTCAATGACCCATGCACCAATGGCATTGGCGTCTGAATCATCGAATCTTGAGTAATGTGTCGCGTCATACACATGAGCCCAGGTCTTTTCCCGCCACCTGAGTTAGTACTCAAGGCGGCGAATGAAACGACTCAAGCGTTTGATAGTAGTTGCATCAATAATGATAATGACGTGCATGATCAAGGAACAACGCAAACCGCGGTAGTAACAACCACATAAAATACGTGCCAAGCCGCCTCTCTCGCCTCTTGGGAGACTTTGAGAAACGGACGGTATACTATGGCGCTTCTGGAAATAAATTGCACTTTGAGATATTCACTACTTTTTAGGTATTCAATTGCTTTTCTTCTTGCACTTGTTGTCGACTAGTGAGTCATTGATCGGGCCTTTTGTGTAGAAGGCTCAAAGTAGGTTTTGAGGCTCAAACTAGGCCGCAAGGTTCGAATCATAAGCTAGCTAGCAAATTTACTTGCCATGTCACGACGCTTATCGAATTTGACCGTTGAGCCAGGGAGCACCAGGATCCATAGACGGTGCTCCTGGCCGAATATCCCCGATACCAAGCTTATATGTGTGCCCTTTTGGCTCTCTCTCTCTGTGTGGCCTTGTCAGGATACGACCTTGAACGGCGTCCTTTTCGCCGTTCAACTGTTAAAAAGACCTCAATGGCCTAGTTGAAAAGTCTGAATCAAGAACCAAGTTCACATTCACTTCGATCCATAGCTGCTGAATCGTGAAACTTGGGGTTGCTTTGTCTCGACTGAATGTATCGACGACCATTAAACTTGGGCATATAAAAGTTGCTATGCGAGAGCAAGACTTACATAGGACCCAGCTGAGTCTCTCTGTCAGAAACTGCCACATGCCCGACAGGGTGGTCTACTAATTCTGTGGGGATGTAAAGTCCGGCACCAGCTGGGACGCGCAGGTCTATATTGAACGCCAAACGCGCTGCTGGTGCTGTCCCTGTTCGGGCGGTCTTGCCCGATATCAAGTTTGACGGGCCCGTCGTTTGGGGGGGAAGTAGCATCCAGGAACCAGAGCGAAGGCGCGGAGGATACTGCTATCGCCATTACGGCTATATCTGTGGTTGTGTGCTGCCGCTGAAAGTTCAGAGCTCAAGCTCGTTGCATAAAACTGCACTTGAGTCGGATTGCCACTGTGTTGGCGATCCAGCACACACACACACACAAATAACTCCCGCCGCTGTCCCTAAGCGCACTTCTTGATAATACTTGGCGGTAGGGGCGGACAACTGGATAGTTTACTTGGCAAATATCCAGTTTGAAAGCCTAGTGATAGTATCACCTGTAACTGAACTCCTAGTTGAGATTTGTTTCGTGGTTGTGCCTGTTCTTTATCGCTGCGTGCATTGTAGCCTATTTTTACATCAACCGCCGGCTTCGTGTAAGAGTATTTGCCAAGCGGACTCTAAAATATATCGGTGCAGCATTGAGCAGGCCTCGAGAACTGTGCGTGGCTCGACCATAGGTTGCGAGATTCATCGTGCCGCAGGCTGCAATCGTTGCCGAAAACTCAGCCTTCTGGGATGGTAGAATCATCCCCCCCCCCGCCAATGGCTTCAACTTGAAAGCCTTTTATAGAAGGGCAAAGGCTATTCGTTGGCCCTTACGGCAGATTTTCATCATTGTCTGTGGACTGTGAAAAGGATCGGTACCGCATCGTGGACACTATCTCAGATAACGCCAAATGCGACGGGACAAAAGACTCACCGGTTTTAATGGGCTATGATGGCTACCAAATGGAGCACCAGAGTTTAAAAGTTGTGATTAGTAGGTAGCTACAGAGAAGTCGTGGGAACATACGGCGTACACGTAGCACAGCCTAGAGGGCACCGAAAATAGACGAGCAACGCCACAGGAGGTTGGCGGAAAAGCGGCGCTGCACATTTTCGAGCCGTCATAAATTGGACTTGGAGGCCAGAGCAACAAATTCAAATCAAGGCTTCGGTTCTTGCTGACTGGCGTTCGTGGTGGATGGCGGACTGCAGGAAACATTGGCACAGCTACAAGCACGACGACAGGGGTTGCTGATCGGCACTCATTTCCCAGAAGCCGTGATAGCCAACGGCCTGTGCATTCGACTGGACGGTGGTACAGACAAACACGCCCAATTTTGTTTGTTTTGAATGCTGCAGACCGGGTACGGAGTAGTTCGGTAGGATGGCGTCGTCCAGAGGCCCGGAGCGGACGCTTGCCGACCCCAAACTGTTTGCTGGCCTGGCAAGTGTGATGCAAACACCCGATCCATCCATTCATGTTGGCCAAATTTCTGTCGATGTCTAATTTCGTGGCCGCAACCTGTGCTACCACCACACAAGCGGCCCGGCTGCGCCCAACAGCAACACAGCCAGCCCCTGTCTTACTCGATGACACTACTTTGCTCATTTCGCGCCCTTGCTTGGAGGAGCAGGAACCGGTCGATTGTTCTTTAAAGCGCGGATGCGCCGCCCGTAAAGGATTCGTCGACTTACATTTCTGGCTTGCTCCGTCGACAACTCGTACCATCAGTGTAAGTCATCACATTGTCAGTGTGTGGAAATCAGCCCGTGCTTGAATCCATTCGCTGGAACTCGTCATTTTATATACATTCAAGGCTCCCGAAGCAAGGACCATGCGCTTCTCAACCCTCGTGGTAGCTGGCTTCTCTGCCATCGCCCAAGCCACCCACGACGCTCCGGTAGTCCGCAACAACCCCAACGTCATCTACGAAGCCGCCCTCCCCAAGCACGGCTTCTATCACGGCAACATACATGTTCAAGGGAGCGTACGTGCCTCGCGCGGCCCGGGCGGCACGGGCGTCAAGTTCGACGTCGACTTTAAGAGCTTGCCCAAGGAGGGCGGGCCATTCCGTACGTTTTCCAATACTCGCACTGGCGCTGCCGTCGACTCACTGACACTGACATGGAACAGTCTACCATATCCATGTGAACCGGGTCCCCGCCGATGGCAACTGCACCAAGACGCTCGCCCACCTCGACCCGTACGGCAGAGGCGAAGATCCCCCTTGCGATGCCAGGGCTCCGCAGACCTGCCAGGTGGGCGATCTGAGCGGCAAGCATGGCGAGCCCAAGATAGCCCCTTTAAAGTTTTACTTTGTCGATCCGTATGTATCGTTGGCGGAGGGGACTGAGGCCTTTCTTGGGAACAGGTCGATTGTGGTGCATTTTGCGAACAAGACGAGGATTGCCTGTGCCAATTTTGAGAAGGTGTCTGGGTGTCCTGCTTAGGTCGATCAGGATGTTGGGTTGATAATTCATGTATTTAATTCGTCCTGGACGAGAAATCGTCCAGTTGGGGCAATGGCTCTATCACAAAAGTCTTGAGACAACTAATTACTTAGCCAGCCGCCTGAGAATCCCAATTAATATTGTCATTATTGCAGGCAGCAACCATGTCGCATATCTGCCGTTCTGCATTTCTCTCGTGATGCATTTCGTCAATGGACTCTAAGTTGGGAGGAGTTGGCTTGGATGGTTGTTTCGCCAACGGGGATCACATTCGTTTGCATGACTCGTCCTTGTCGATCGAGTTGCAAGAGATACAAAGGGACTGCATGACAATTCACAAGCACCAGAAAAAAAAGTATTCAATGTTGTCCCAAGATGCCTTAACTGGGCATTGATGATGGTTTCTTTTATAGTCAGCTATCGCACCAGAATTTACCCACACCATAGGCCTAGGTTTTGTCGCTCTGTTTTGGTATCAATTAGGGTGAGCGTCCACATCGGTGCCTTCAACATCACGGATGCCATTTATTCCCATTTTAGATTTCTGACATCATTATGCTGTTGCCTACATGAAACCTTTCCAGATATCTTCTGTCGACTTGACGACGAACCAAAACAAATGCACACTGCTTCAATTTTCTGTCTACATAAATAATGCATGCGCCCTTGCCAAGTAGACTTGCATTAACTCGTACGGCTCACTTGAAACGGCCAGAGCGTTTCTTCAACAAGATCGGCAGTGGCACACAAACAAAGGCCTTGAATTGGCTACCGTAGCAGCGGTACCTTGGTACGCGAACTTGAACGTGCTGACCTGGCTCAACGCGGGAGAGCATCGCGATAAAGCGAAAAGCAAACCTGGCGTATCACCCTCTCTACCAATGAAGCGTTCTAATCGATTCCATAATTAGCTTTTACAGCCCTTCGTACTGTTCACAATTCATCAAGTGGCTGGCTCATTAACCTCCTCCATCATGGCGGCGACGTACCTGATCGTAGCATCTATAAACGGCACATCATAGCCCCCAGTCTGCGGCCCCGCCAGGATGCCTATGAACTGGAAGAATCCTGTGAATGGAAAATATGGTTTCTATGCGTTTCAACTCCTATTTGTGGATGGGCAGATTAACAGCTTTAGCAGTGTACGTGGCTGTAGCCTCCAACGTGTCGCCTGCCAGTAACACCTGCAGGCTAGGTATCCGTAGAACAATTGAATCCGAAGCATGGATATGGAAACCATGTAGTTGAACGCTTATATTCCCGATGTCAATGTCCACAGGTCGCGAAAAGCTGACACTAGGAACTACAGCATCAATGGGAGGGTCCGATTTCTCTTGATTCTGTTTAATCGTATCGCATGACTCTTAGCTGCCTATACTTACACAATCCGTGAAGGCTGCCGGCCCTGCTATATAGTCATTGTGTGCATAGCTATAGATGACGCTTACTTTGTTGACGTCTAGGCGCTTGACCTGGCGCAGGACCGCGGCGGCATGCTGTATAGTAATGTGAGCATCAAAGATGAGCGCTTCGTACTCAGATGCGATGCAGTATCTTGCTACAACTAGCGTGAAGGCACTGTTACCTAGCCAGTTGGGCTTGTTGGCCTTGAAGACTTTGGAGTTCATTGGTTCGCATAGTAATACTGGCCAACTGCAGCCCATCTCAAAGGTCCCTCGCAAGGAGGTCGAGATGACTCATTTTGATCCTTGAACAAATGATAGGGGAGTGGAAGGAGGAGAGAAGTAATGACCGGACGGCTGGCCTACACTGAAGAAAGTTTAGTGACGTAGTTTTCCATTGGCCTGATATTCTTTCCCTTGAATCGGCCTTATTGATGAACCTGACTGATGTGAAATATATAGAAGAGCAGGGGATTATTTTCGTTGCATGAAGGTAGGCCACTGCTGGGGAGAGAGGGGAGGGGGTGAAGAGCATTTTACACCATAGATTTTGTAGAACCATATTTGCACACCCCCTTTTGGTTGCTTGGTGTTGACCGCCACAATCCGACACGACTGCATTTCGTAGAACGGCTAACATCATTCATTTTGGAGCCCATGACAAACGCACCATCGTCTCTTACTGAATATTTTCATATTCGAACTTGGAAGAATGCTTGGGCTCTGGCTGGGAAGCAATCTGTAGTGGCTACAATTTGAACGATATAATGCTATCATCGAAAGATGTATTGAATATTCAAGACGATGCAGACCATTGTATTTATCAGGATAAAATTGATCATATGGGCGGTTGTGCCTCTCACAAGTGATACATGTGCTCCAGTTTTCGTTCCTATTTCTGACAAACTACTTCCAGTATATACGAAAACAGCACCCAACGACCCGATAGTTCCAATCTCAGGAGGATCGAGCTGCGTCTGCGGCTAGCCGTTCTGATACAGGAACATGACTACGTCTCAATTCGTTCACATATTGCTGTAACATGGTCCTGTTGGAACGGGGGGTCGTGCAGGAGTCACTGCCTCTTGTTTCGCGAGTCCTGGAATACGCGGAGTGTTAGCCAACCTCACTGCTCTCAAATGAACCAAAAGCCAGGTGCAGCTACCTTGACGGCTCTGCCGCCTGTGACGGAGGGACAGCTGCCGCCGTCACAGATCGTGAAGGACTGTTATTTGAAGGCATTATAATGAAGAAGTCGGAGTTTAGAAGTTATAAATTGAGATAGGAAGAATAATAGCTTTGATTCAAGAGGGAGTTGTGAGGGAAAAAGACAGAGTACTACAGCCAAGAAAGAAAAGACCACCTGAACTGAAGGAACCCGTCTCAATATTATAGATATAATACAACCCAAGAAACCACGCCGCCTCTGAATGTGATTACATTACTCGATCACATAGTTCATACCCTTGAAAATGCCAGCGAGGCATCAGATGGCTTGCAACTCGTCCAATGATATCGTCAATACATGTGATAGAGGCCCAACGTAGTCGCCTTGCAGGCATGTGCTTGGGTACAAGTGTAGGCGTGCCTCTGCCCCGTGTATCCCTCAGCAGTTGCTGCAGGCCGAAAGTAATAGAACCATAGTCTGCCGAAACTCGCGTACTGCGCGGCCATGTCTTGATTACCTAGCGGATTAATGTTCAACACTCAGCTGGTTCGATTCGGATTTGGTAAATCACAACTGATCGTTTACATTGGGTAGCGATTGTTTAACAACCCGCCTCATCAGGGTACTAGCCAATCTCTGGAAACAGGTCGCCAAACAAGACGAGTCCATCGATTTGATTACCGAACTAATGAACCCTGGCATATCCAATCGGGTTTCATGTCACCATCGTACCTGTGTCAAATGTTAAGGAGAGTGGGCCAATGGCTGAGCAAGAAGGGGGGGGGGGGGACTTTGAACCCAGTACACGGATATACATTTAGACTGTTCCGTACAGGATGATTGTACCTTTGTTCTGTCTGTGCCCAATTCATGACACTGGAGACGGTCTTGGGCTTGAACTGCCTCACCAGCGGATGTAATACCTGAATCATGTTCGGAAATTCCACGACGGCCTGTGAATGATGCGCACATGACTAAACCCACGCCGAATATGCGAAATGAACAGATGCGACATTCCAAAAAGATTGAGAGTTATATCGTCATGTATTATATATGTGGCCTTGGGCAGAAATTCGTTCCGCCCCTCGGTATAGAAAAAGGGGCCATGTACCTCGACGAGAATCTACTACCCGACCATTGTGAACTATTACACTTACCGGAATTGAAGTGCTCTCATGAGATTTCAACGCTCGTAGAGCTAAAACGGTCAGGACCGCTAGCTCATCGGCTCTTGGCGTATATTGCTGGCGTAGATGCCAACCTCCTCGCATTCCCGTTCTACCGGACATCTGGATGATTTTGTATGTGCCATGTAATCGTGGCCAGTTGGTACCTGGCTCATTGCTGCCCGTGTGACATGGGCGGAGATATCTAAGGACCCTACCTTGTCTGCACCCACTGCAATCATCTCTCTCTGGGTGACGTAGTCTGTATGTAGCGATCAAGTACAATGGCTCCTGATATGTCTTCTGTCCCAACCTGAGACAAACACCCGAACGTCGGTAAACTACACAAGCTGATGCCTTCTGGTCAATTTCAACCTATCGGATCGCTACGAGCTTATCCTGGTAACATGGGATAATCGTGGCAAGAC
This sequence comes from Metarhizium acridum, assembly GCF_019434415.1. Classification (NCBI taxonomy): domain Eukaryota; kingdom Fungi; phylum Ascomycota; class Sordariomycetes; order Hypocreales; family Clavicipitaceae; genus Metarhizium; species Metarhizium acridum. The sequence continues at coordinate 450,349 of NW_027094041.1, read as the reverse complement.
TACCTGAAAGATGGCGTGTGGGGATTTGAGTTTAAAAATACTGGCTCTCAGTGCTAATTGCGATTTTAATCTGGGCAGGGCCGTCTCTCGGTGTGCTTCATGTGCCCATCTGCGCTGACTGGAGGCGCCCAAACTGCGGTCTACATATACGTTGTTCGCCGCGGCGGACGCCTCTTCCAACTGCTGGAACTGCTACTATCCTATCTTTTGGGGCGTCTACAGCATACTATGTCATCTGCTGCCACTTTACCGGCGAGGATGATACGAATGATTCACAATATTTGTTTGCCCATCGAAAGCCGATGATGTTCTTACCCGGCGGTTCTATATGATCAGAGCCACAGCGCTCAGAGAAATCTGGCTCCTGGTGATATATTAGAGACTGCAGCATCCAGCGATTTCGGGTGGTCCGTTCTCCTCCTGACAGTAATTGCACAAATTCTTTTCGTCGCAGCGTTAGACATGGCCATACGCCCCTAGTTGCGGTATTTTCTTTTAAAAACGCAAGTTTTCATGTTTGTTACCCTCTCCACAACTGACTGACATGCGAGTTATCCCATATCGCCTGAGTTGTTGAAGCCTGACCGTCCATACCCGTCACCTCTCGTCAAGCATCCCTTTCTTCGTATACTTGAGCAGGGCTGCTCATGAAACCAACCATATCAGGCTGTGGCCGTCAGTTATAACTCATATGAACGTTCTTCTATTATTTGAGTATTTTTTTTTTCACGCGCTTTACAACAGAATTAAATACATGGACGTTTACTCTTCTACGCTTTGTCTCTACCCAGTCAAATGGCTGAGCATCATCGCCCTGCAATCCGTATTCGCAGCGCCCCCAATACCAAATGCTGGTATGATGCGTATCATCCGCAACGGGGCACAGACCCGAGAGTGCCTCCATACAGAGTTGAGGCGTGCAGCAGCCGAAACCCTGTCTCGCCTGTGGTGCACGTCAAGTCCTAGTAGATGAATCGGCGTGCTGACTATTTGTGCAGCCACGGGGGCCACCACTCGTGCAAACTGTAGCCGCGTCTCCTCGGAGCTGAACCAAGTATAAGCTCGGGATATGGCTGAGCTAGAAAAGACGGCCAGTTCGGGGGCAATCATGGTCGGCAAGGTGCACGACGCAAACAAAGTGACTACATCCCTAGCCGTGAGCAAGGCGTAAGTCAACGGAGGCGCCGGCGCTCTGCCTGCAGCATTGGCAAAATATCCGTCCTTGTAGACGCTTGAGCCGATGCTGACGGCCGTCGTGGCAAAGAACTTGCAAGGCGATACGGACGTGACGGCGGGGTCTGTGCAATTGTCCCTGGCGTAGAAAGAATCGAAACAGTTGGCTGTGGCATAAGTCGCAAAGTAGACGAGAAACGACATGGCTAAGGAGCTGGCCAATTTGCTGGGCTTGGACACCCAAGATCGCAATGAGTATGATACACTGGATCCGATGGCTTTGTTATAGACGAGTCTGTTCAAGTACACCAGGTTAACCACTTGAATTCCGTGTAGCATCATGTCCAGCCCCTGAGGGACTCTGATCAGCTTCATCTAGCTGGGCGATGTTACCACTCACTTATCAGCAACTGCAGCCCAAGGAGACACCAGCGCTGATGCATAAGCCGCAGAAAAGAGGTCAGCAGCAAGGCAGCCCCAGGTGCAGCGTTGTTGCGTTTTCACGCTTTCTACTTCTGTCATGACGAAACTTGTGTAAAACACTGAGCAGTTCAAGGCAGGGGATGGCTTGTATGTGTAAAGGGCAACCGCAGTCAAAGTAGATCATGTGGCGAAAATAGAGCGACGTGCTCTATGTATCTATAAATACCGGCTATTTGAGCCTATATCGTCCCGTGTCCGGCTATGAGCGGCTTCCTGACGCCTGGGCTGTATGGTCAACGTCCGGTTACCAGCAACATCTCAACAAATTGCTGGGCCTCTATTCGTGATCTTCACGTGGCTCCGAAATACGGCGACGAGGGTAGCTGGGGTCGCTGTAGCCCAGCGAGTGACCCTGGCCGTATGCGCATCTCCATAATTTCGGAGGCTACAATCTGCGAATATAATTGGGCTTTTATTTGCCGGGTTGTATTTTTGGTCGTCTCCTGTCGGGTCATATCGGAAAGGCGTTCGAATGAAATAAAAGTGGCGGCGGAGCTGGAGGACAGTCGCTGTGGTTCCTTCGCATTGTCCGTCAACACGGGCCAAGAGTGGTGTTTGTGGCTTATTCAAGTAAATTTTGTTGAGATTCAGCAGTTTTTACATATTCAATGCAGCTAGATCGTACAGTAAATATCTGGTGTTGTTATTATTTTGCCACGGCTTGCGCACCGGTTTTCGGAAACAGATGATTTGGCCATGGACGGACGCGGGTGTGGTGTACAAAGTATGCATCAGAGCAGTTATAAGGAACAAGGTTTATTGTGCGCAATAAATAAACTGCAGAAACGGATGACCGCGCTGTTGAATCGCCAAAAGAGTTACGAACGCCACCTACCACCCACGGCCGCCCTCAACAAAGCTGTGATTGATCGTCTCCGTGTTTGAAGTTGAAGCAGCCGAGAGCTTTGAAGCCATGAATTAGGCTCGCAGAGGACAATATACTCCACATGCTTCCACATGGTATGCACAGTCTTTCCGCGTACTGCAAGTTACTTTTGCACCCAGAATAAAACTGCTGAATTTGTCTTAATATCTCAAGGGAATTAAAGGGTTTGTCAGCTTGACTGACTACGCTACATCCTATGCGTGAAGATCGGAGAGTCGAGCGCAGGGATACGGAGACTGTGACCGAATCATCGAGACAAAGCAACGAAGGTTATGCTTGATAATATTCTATGCCGTCCAAAGCGAGAGGATTCCCCCATTCATACCAAGATTTTCGGGATGAACTGGTCTTCTAAGCTCGTTTTATAGCTTTGATGGCTGGGAATAGGGGCTCTTAAGGAGTATATACAGAGGTTGACGTGGCTTTCAAAGACGTACCTATAAGCCTTTCTGCAATACAACAGCACCTAAGCCTTTGAAGCTGCCTGGTATCCAGATATTGGATTTCGTACTGCGATTGGCTGGAGCCGAACGGGATGATCGTCTTGTTGATGGTGCTGTCGCCTGATGTGGGAAGTCCTTCCTCGAACGGGTGGTAATAGATTCAGTATCTATCCTTTGATATTTACAAGCCAAAGGACAAGGGTGTTATAAAATACAGAGCATCATAACAGTTGGCGCCGATGGCAAGGTGCCAGTATTCTAGCCCAAGAAGTACAGCACAAGCTTTGTGCCATGGTCTCAACGAAAAGGCCGTGGTCCCTCGCTGAACAATTCCAACACCACTTATATTTGTTGATAGTAAGATGTCAAGTTCAAAGAAGGAGCACACCACATGACCGGCGCGACGCCTGCAGCCTGGTGGGAGGAATTTGCCTAGCTTGTCCCGGCATTCGCCGTCATCGGATGACCCCATGCCAGACGAGGCACTTGGCAAGCCTCCTCGGCGTAAACAAGAACCATTCAGATTCTCGCCTGAATGAAGACCAAGCCAAATTGAGCAAGTTTGTCGGAACTACAGCCGTGGCGTCTGGGGGCGCTCAGAGGTGGCGCGGAGTCCCCGCATGCTCCTGGTGTTGCCCAGAGCAATTCGCTCGAAACAAAACAGCAATCAGACTATTTCGTTCTGCGTGGTTCAGTCATGTACATAGCGGCTACTGGCAATACATTATGCTGAGATGGAGTTGTCCGCACACGTCCACGCTCCAGACCCGCCACTCTTCTTGTACGAGTCTATAATGCCGACAACTGACCCGTAAGTACCGGTAACCATCAAAAACGTACCAGATACAACTACAAAAATGCTGAAAATAACCATCAGAATCCACTTGATGGTTCGATCTTGTTTGCCCCTGCTCCAATTATCGTACAACCACATGCAGCCCATGGGCTGGAAAGACATGAGTGTACCGAGGAGGGCTCCTATGAGAGAGACCAAGCCACCAAAGACGGGGATACCACTAGCTATTAGGTAGGCAATTACCGTGGTGACAAAGGTGCAGCTGAGCCAAGTCGCCCAGTGAACGAGGTTGTTTGCCGTGAGATGCCTCGATCCTCGCAACATACGAACAAAAGCATACTTGGCCGGCAACTACAGAAACAAGCGCCAGTAGGATCAGCAGGCGTCATATTAATGAACTCTATCAGGCTACGACCGGGGCCATACTCACGTGGACGACAATGGTTGTTGTTACGACAAGACCCGGGAGGGCCAGGCCATACGCAATCATCTTGACTACTGCGCCGGCAGAACCCAGTGCTGGAGACGCAACGTAGGAGCCGCAAAAGTAATAAACCAAGGCGCCAATTGATACGTATGTCACCGTCACACCAGCCTGGCAGATAAGCAGAGACCTCGTGTAGTGGCGCGGGTCACGCATCTCAGCGGCGATGGCGAAGAAGGCCGGGGTACCCGCATACGCAAAAACAATGGAAGATATTGCAGACACGGCCGAAGTAAAGGATGGCGTCTTGAATAGTTGAAAGTCGGAAACCCACGGGCCTTGCTGCGGTGCGGCAGCGGGACGGTCCTGAACACCCACCGCAACAGTCACCAGCAAGACTGCCAAAGTAAGTACTTGCTGCTGGTACCAAGAAGAGCGGACTTACTCGAAACAAGTATTCCGGTTAGCCCTACGTATGCCAGCCAGCTGATGCGGCCTAGCGTGCGAATGCTCGAGAGAATGAAGCCGATGATGGCGGCGACGGCAACAAAGACGGCAGTACATGCTCCGTGGGACGATATCGCGTTGAGGCTGATGGAAATGCCCAGCATTCCCGACCCGGCAACAAAGATCCAATCTAACCCAAGTTAGCACCGCATATCTAGGAACATGATCTTTTTAAAAGCGCCCCACTGGAAAAGGATGAAAATGAGACAACTTACAAACGCAGAAGGCTGCGCCAAAAGCTTCCCGCCCAATGCGGCCGAACATTAAGCCACCAGCGTCATCGATGCCATACACCTCAGGATGCCGCCGCTTGAAGACACCGACAATGTGGTCCGACCATGTAGTAATGCCCGCGATGGTAAGCAGGCAAACGAGGCCCGGAATGAGCCCTAGAGTGTCGAATGTTGCCGGTATCGACAAGACGCCCAGGCCGATCTGGGTCTTCATCATGAGCGCGACCGTCCCTACCCATCCAACCTGTCCAATCATGAGTTTCTGTCAATGTGCGAGCACTCGGGAGACTTACATTGCGGTAGTTGGGGCCCTTTTCCGTCAAGTTGCCAAACACGGCATCATGGACACTTGCATCGCCGTCGTAATCCAGATGCTCAACTCCCACCACCGACAGGTGTCGCGGCTCGCTCTCGAGACCAGACGACTCGGACTTGTTGGACATTTCGGGTAAAGCACGATCGATGGGTCGCGGGAAAGGCGCTGGCAGCCGAGTCTTGGCCAAGCGGAATCCTAACACAAGGACTCGGGCCCTTTGGAGGACAGTAGAGAAGTGATTATAATTGCGCATTTTGCACCAGACTGTTCTGAACAAGTTTGATGTACGTATGGCCCTTGTCGAAAGATGACGGCAGGATTTAATGCAATGACATGGGAATCATAGATGTTTTTAAAGGCTCCCTGGATGGCCGCATTTGTCCCAAACTCGGCGGCAGAACCTCGACGTCCGCAACAGATTAGATTAGTGGCTGTGGCTTCTTCTGAGTTTGCGTCGTGTGTTGGTTTCTGTGGCGTCTCCTGCGCTAACTCGGCTTGATATAGCCCGTGGACTACGCAGCGTAGAGCAAGTCTACGATGGAGTGTGAAGGCATTTTTTTTACATGTGTTGTTACACAAACCCCTCATGGCGGCGATAATTGGATCTGTGCTATCCGCAGTGGAATGAGGGGATTGTTGTGTTTTGCCAATACCGCGCGCAGTTAGATTGAGATATGGGCAACAAGTGCTCCACCAAATGCGTGTTTATGATAAAGGGGTTGTTTGCGCATGCGGCGAGCCGAAAGGAGGATGAAAATGAAAGGGAGGAGCACGGAGGAGCTTTGTCGTTGAAAGGAAGAAGCATGTCGACGTCACAGGTACCCCGCGAGACGCGTCACTTTAGTCCTGGGTTTCGGAGATTTTATGACTCGGGATTTTGTGTTTCATGATGGAGATTCGGGGCCAGTCTTCTTGTAGCTATGAATAGCTCTGGTCCATGTTGCAATTCCCCGCAACACACATGGCGGCCCAAGACCCCTGCAGATTGTGCATCATCCGTATTCTGGCATGCTCAAATACACGGAAGAATACATATGTATTTCAATGCGAATAAAACGACGGCCTGCTGCATCATGGCTTTCGATCGGCCATGGGCGCCAAGTTGGACAACCGCCTTTGCCTGACCAGCCTAGTCGCAATACAAACATGGCTATCGCACTCGCCGATGCATTGGCAAGAGACTTGGGCGCAGGTGGTACTTATTGTTCATGGTGGACCATCAGTTAACTACCCTGCTCTTGGTACATATGCAAATAACTCGCGAAGCTCAATGTCCGCTGCACAGTGCACCGGCCGGCAACAAGCTTGTCATAAGGTCTGATGCTTCCTCCTTCTCCAAATACACTGGAAACTGATATTATTAGTTCCTCTTACGAGTGACTAGGCACATGAGGAACTCAGGAAATTGAGTATGATGCAGCCTTGGTACCTTGGCATCCATTTGTCAGAATGAACCCGGCACGAGGACGTATCGTCGAGATGACGACAAGAAGCACTTTTGCGATTAACAATACTTTTTTGTTCAATTCAGCTTTCTCAGTCGTAAGACCGCAAAGTCCAGGCTAATTAATCTCACCAGACTATTCAAAAGCTAACCTCTTCGCGGATACTCGAGTCCATGCCTCAATTCGTGCCACTCAACACAGCTGCAATGGCGTCCAACTCCTTTTGCCAGGAATCCGAATCCACCGTGATACGAACAAACTTGTCCTTATTAGGCCCCTCTGCATCAACCAGGACCGATTGACCAAGTGTCATGGTTCCGGTATACAACTTATTCTTGAGCCCTTGGAGTAGTCCCGGTCCTGCGCTCCAAGACTCATTAGGATCTTCCCACACCTCCACTTTGAACTTTTTCTTCTCGCCAAAGAAAAAGTTCTTGGGGAGGAGCTTGTTTTTCATCGGCATGGGCTGCTTGGATGCCTCGGGAATGTCCGACAGACCGAGGATCAAGCCCTTGCCCAAGAGGTCATTGACTGCTTTGGGGAGGGGCTCAGAGAAGGAGACGTCGCTGGCGGAGAGATCGATATTGGGAGCCCGAACGAGCATGTGGCTGATGTGCTTCTGCTTCTCTGTACCGTAGAGATAGAACGGCATGAAATGGGCAGGGTAGTCCCTGTCTTGGTTGGCGGAATTCAGAGGCCGACTCTTGATGACTTTCTTAAAGGTCACTTCTCCAGCCTGAGCGTCAGATCTGTCTCCTGTTAGACGTGGTCTGTCAGACGATATGCGGGATGGGATTCGAACATACTCGTAGCCCTTTCTGTATATTTCCACGTCGAGCTTCACAAGCTCCCCTCTCTTGATTTGCATGGCAATGTCCTCCTTGATGTCTAATTTGTGACAAGATTTTAGAAAGATTACAGCAGAGGCATCATTCTCCACCAGGGAGCTGTAAGACCTGGCCAGTCGATTGTTCATCGTCGCCGAGAGAATAAGCTGCTGTCGTCGAGTCGCGCTGTTGAAATATGTCTGGAAGACTAGGAAAAAATCCGTGGTTTTCTCGAGAGCACGAGGCCCCTGCACGAGGAAGTGTACTGGGTGCTTGGGGGTGTTTCTTTCTCGGCACACCTTGACTTCCTCTTTGACCACCTTTTCGAATTTGTTCATGAGTTTCTCAACAAAGTCCATCTCGGTTGGGAAAGGGTTCATAACCACATTGCGCATCACAAAGAGCCCTTGGTCGCATTTCTCAACACCAATTCTCTCCATGAACGTCTGGGCGCATTTGCCGTAGTCGTCTGGCCCGAAATTGGTCGACGTCAAAAACATGGGGATTTTGGTTGGGTCAGTGTTGGCGGAAGTGACGGACAACCTGTCCGTGACTCTCTTCATCAAGTAGTTTGCTTCGTCTAGGTCATTGTTGAGGCTCTTGTCTTTATTTCGCCAGTTGATGGCAAATGCATTGATGTTGAGGTCCGACCCTAGCATCCGGAGCATGTTCACAGCTTCCGGTGACTTGATGATTTGCTGGTTGGACTTTCCTATGATGTTTGTGCGAATCCACTGTTTCTGCTTCTTCACCTCGTCTGAATCAAACTTCTTGGCGCCATTCTCTTCAGCGGGCAGCATATTGAAGGGGATGCAGGTGAAGAATTCATTGTCCATGGTGGCGTAATATGCAGAAAGCTGATAAAAATTAGCTTGGCGTTTGAGATTCCAAGGAGAGAATGGTATGTTACCCTGCCGCTGGTAAAGGCCGCTTCACCCAGCAGCATTCCGTAACCGCTGGGATTCAGACCGATGGTATGGTTCGAGAACCATGCCGACATTGCTGCTGCACCAGGCTTGCTGACGAGGAGAATAAAATCAGCAACGCCTCCCTTGATGGTTGCCGTTCAGAAACTACTTACCTTCCCTCAACGCCGTATATGCCGATGTTGTCAGATGATCCCTGCGAGAGGTAGGGGACGGACCAGGTTACCAAGTGTCGCAGTCTTCCATCTCGGTACACCAAGCTTCCTGCGGGATACGGAATGTAGCCGGCCTTATGGGGATCCACGGTAATCGAGTCGGCATGCTTCAGAGCCAAGAGATCTTCCTCGGATGTCTTCTTCAAACAGAGAGCGGGCACAAGCCTTTTGATATCAGAGGTTCCTTCTGCTGTGAAGGAAACATTGTCTTCTCCAGAAGCTGTCGCAATGTGCTTGGTTTCGACCGGACCATATTGTGTTCTGCGCAGCATGGTGGCAAAGTAGCCGCCCCAAGCTGCATCAGCGTGAATGAGAAAAGACAGACCATGTTTGTCCTGCAACTCCTTTCGCAGCTCTACGATCTTGGATAGTCTGTCCACAGCCCCTTCTTCGGTTGAGCCAATCACGGCGACAACTGCATATACAGGTGTCTGACTCTTGGCGCACTCCAGCAGTTTTTCCTCCAGCACCTGGAGGTCAACGCGGGCATCATTATCGACAGGAATGTTTATAATGGCTCCCGAGCCTAAACCAGTAATTGCTAACGGGGTCGATTAGCTCATTATCCTGTAGTCTGCTGTCTACATGGTATTGGGGTTGGCATACCTGCTCCTTTTGGCCACGAGTAGTGGTGCGTCGTTGAGATGAGATACTTGGCTTGCTTTTCCACCTTGAAGTACTTCTCGAGTGGTTCTCTACCAACGGTTTGGATATTATATGGCTTGTGCGCATCCTCTATGAACTTGCTCGAGATATCAAATTCGTCGCTGAGCTTCCTGGGAAGATCCAGAACAGTTTCAGGGCGGAGGTTGAGCAGTTCCCAAGTGCTCATTTCAACGAGGAGCTTTTCTTCAGCATCAGGCTTACAGGGCTTGACCTTGAACTTGTGGGCGACAAACTTGAGGTCTCCCTCTTTCATTGCCTGCACTAGAGCCAGGGGGTAGAATTTGAGATTTCGCGCTGTGTGCTGCAACTTTAGCATTGTTTCATCCTGAAAAGCCCAAAAGGAAGCAAGCGAAACTTCGGCGTGTACATACCAACCCACATGGATTCCAGATTCGCAACAGTGCCACCGGAGGTGATGTGACCCCAACCTACGGGGACGTTGGAGGATGGGGATTTTGGAATCTCCGTGTTGTAGCCAAATAGAGTGCACAGCTGTTGTCCAACCTTCAGCTCTACCAAGGTCGTGATTGGACTTGCTTCAAGTGCGACGTTGTTGGGATTATACAACATGGTCATGAAATACCCTAGCAATGCTGGCATGGTCAAGTCCATACACATATGGGCCTCGTACCGCGGCGACCAGAACGGCACGGAGTGCTCGCCCAAGAGCTGGGCGGCTTTGCGCACGGCATGGCTCAGATTATCTCTGATCTGCTGAAACTCTGGCGAGCGCCTGACTCTGGCAGTGATGAACTTCTATAGATAGTCGTTAGTGGGGGGAAATAAATCTCGTGAGTAGGTTTTTCTTTGGGCAAAGTACCTCATCCTCGGAGAAATAATTAAGCCTGGCCTCGAGCAGCTCATCCAAAATGGTGTTGATATTTGCTCTAAAGTCAGGCAGATTTGAACCCTTTGGGCCGATAAAATAAGAGAGAACAGCATTCTGCTCTTCTGAATCTTCTTGCGACATGTTGGCCACGCAATGAGTCCTCTAGACTAAACGATGCGTTATTGATATAGATTCGTTATCAACAGGCACGAACAACCACATCACGAAGTAAATGCATTAGCCAAGCTGCTTTATATTCATATCGGCACCACCTCATATATTTCTTTTTGGAGCAATAGAACAATGATTGATGATGACGGATGCAACCATAATTCTCCTCTTAACCCAAAGTGCATCTGACATCATGCGTTGCATTGCGAAGCGGTAAATGCGTCACTGGATATCCTACACTTTAACCCCTGTTTGATGAGCCACCCGTGACTTTATGGGGGTTATATAATTAATAAGAAATATAAGTTATAAAGAGGAGGTGGGGGGAGTAAGTACCTGATTTTGTAAGAGGAAAAATATAAGTGATCATGTTCTTTTCCAGGGTTCGCTAATATCCTTGCTTATTACTTAATAATAACCCATTTAATAACCTGTATTACTGATATAGTAGGGGCCCCTTACTCTATTCTCTATTAACCTTGTTAGTTCACGGGTGGTTAATCAAGCAGGGGTTAGATTGTACGTTGGACAACATCAATGACTTGATCGATGTTACCTCCATGCAGATTTATCACATTACTGAGGAGAACCTGCATATTGCGGGCCTTGTTCATGCAACGGAACGTGCTCCGCGTCACTGGGGGATATGCCATGTTGGACGGATGTAGCAACTTGCATATAAGTGCAGACAAAAGAACCAAGCTGAACGCCACCATGGACGGGGATGACGCTCCTTCAGCTGTGGTACTACCTCCCGATGTTTGTTGCATCATCAATACCGCAACTCATATATCTACTGACAAATATCAATCGGACCAGTTTGGATACCCCGGCCGGATCCGATAGTATGGACGAAAATTCTATCCTTCTGTATGTCGTACTTCCGTCCTTTCTTTACCCCGAGCCAGTATTAGACATGTCTACATGGTGCCCCTAGAAGAAATGTCCAAAATGGCAACATAGTCGGGGGTTGAAAGCCAATATAGTTACCAGACGCTCATATTGAGATTTATTATGAACCACATGTCCATTTTAGTGGACCACATGAGAATTTGCTTCCTCATACTGCAGTAGATCTCATATTATTCAAAGCTGCCGTTGCAAGCGGTAAAGACACTATTATAGGAAACTGCAGGGAAGCCGCAGACGTGAATCTCCCCGTCTCCGGTGAGGCATGAATAGGTGTACGGATGAGCCGTCTTGAAAAGGTCGCGCGACCTTCGTATGATGCAGCATTTCATACGTAGTTTTCATCATTGAACTTATTATTAAATAGAAAAGCCCTCAATTTAGATCAATAGAAGGAGCGAGTAATATAACTAGAATTTGGAACTAGAAACTAAATTTATCTTTTTTTATCTTTTACTTATTGTCCAAGACCTTGTTTTCAGTACTACAATACTCATCTCCACAGACTTGTTGACTATGCGTATTAAGGAAATCTCAATGTTCTAAGCGAGCTAAGTGTTGGCAGCCAACTGGCTCATGACCATTTACCAACCATCCTCTAGGCAGGTAGACGCGATTTTTGTACTCCCGCAAGCTTCTCTTTCGCATCTTCAAGCGAACAAACGAAACATAAATGCTAGTCGATATCGCCATCGAAAATGAAACCCCCACCACGACCTGACTCGTCGACCACTTCGTCACGCAACTTGTTCAATTCGCTGCTCATGGACTCTGAGCTGGCGTTTTCGCGAAGGCCTTCAAAATCAAATTGTTTCACATCTTCTTTAGTGATGAGAAAATTATATCGGTCCGCATCCTTATGCACAAGGCTCAGCTTGTGAAGTCATCAAGGCAGATTTACGGATACTCAGATCGTCGAGAGAGACGGAGCGTCTTTCGATCGTCTCCGGTACAAGGCCTATGACGCGCATTCTCGCGGACATGGTCGAGGAAGCTCGGGGCCAGACGCGAATCACCAAGCAGCTGATATGCCCTGGCTTCCTGTTCCATGAGAGGCAGCTCCCACTTAAATCGGGCGATTTTGGCGATTACGGTGGTGGACGATGAGGGAAAGTGCTAGGAAGGCTAGAATTTGTGACGGCTTCGAAAAGCATGGCCGTGACCTGCCCGGTCTTTTCCAATTCTAGGCAATCCAGCGGGGTATAATGGCACAAATTCTTGACGCTAGCTAATGGCTGATTTGAGATGGTCATTTTCAGCTCACCGCTGGCTTTGTCTCGTAAGATGTGGGCGACGGTCCATTCCTCGTTATAGGAAAGAGGGGGGAGAGAGTCGGGGAGATGAAAGTACGCCCCCGGGAAATGTTACAGGTGATATGACAAGATACTTGACTTGCTTCTAGCAGTCGATATTGGCTTTCAAAAGAACATTGTCCACTTCCATTGACAGGATTATATGTTTGAAAGCTTAGAGATGTGTCTACTTTTGATCATCTCTATGTTAACGGAGTGTAAGGGGGTATAGTTGCGGTTCAACTAGAGCGCGTTCTTTTTGTGATACTCTATTACTGGCGCAAGCGCTAGACACCCAAGGCGCCATGACAATTCATTGTCTAATAGTGTCACACGGATTAGGTTAAGCAAGGATTAAAAGCCCTTTATTACACAAAGAGATTACGAGAACTATAGGGCACACTAGGCACGGGCCGTTCCTTTTATGTATATAAGATAATCTCCCCTTACCCTTTAGCTTAAAGAAATTAAGGACCTTTAATATTCTATAAGATTATTATTAAATTAAGCTCTTTTACTTTAAGCTCTCTATTAAGCTCTTATTATAAATAATCTTATACCCTTAAAGATAAGCCTTTTATTTATAGTTACTTAACCTACTTTATAATATCTCTTAACCTCTTATTACTAATTCCCCTTTTATAAGTAAGGCCTTAAAGAAAGCCTTATAGGAATTATTATTAAAAGAATTATTATTATTCTTATCCCTAAAACGCTCTAGTATTATAAAAGCTCTTACTTAATTACCTTATACTCTTTAAAAAGTTTATAATAGTTTATCTTATAAAAGTATAAATACCTATTACTTCTTAAATTACTTCTTTACTTTCTTCTTAGTTAATACTATTATTAATTAAGATATTTATTATACTTTTAATAATAGTAATAAGAATTATAATCTTAAGTTAAGGGATTATTACTTTATACCTTTTAAATTTACTTAACTATTATTATTAAAGGTACTTAACCCGCTTATATTATTCTTCTCTTAAAATAAAGGAAAATACCTTACTTTAAAACCTTAAGCTAAGCTTTACCTTAAAGTTATAGTATCTATTAATCTAAGTTAAATAATTATTTATAACCCTTTTAGCTTTAAGGTAATTATAAGAGAAGCTTTTAACTTAACTTAAAATACTAAATTAATTAATTAATTTATAGTAATATATAATAATATTACTAGCTTAAACGTTTAATTAACTTAAGCTTATAAAGCTTTACGCTTATAAGCCTAATTCGTTAAAGCCTTTAACTATTATAACCTCTTAACTATTTAACGCTATTACTAAGAGATTTATAATAAATATTAAGAAGTTATTACTCTTATAAGGTAAGGTATTATAGTAGAAAGAGATAAGTTCGCTTAATTCTAATACGCTATAAAGAATATTACTTATTAATTTACTAGTAACGTGTATAGTTAAATTATTAAGTATATATAAAATAATACTAATAGAAAAACTATAATTATTAAAATATAAGAAGTATAAGCCTAGAATTTAATAGAAGTTTAAGCACTTTATTGAGAACTAGTAAGAACTTAATATAATATTAAAGGTTAAGCTATAAATAAAAATTAAGTTATTACTAACCTCTTAGCTTAATAATATATTAGCTCTTAAAACCCTAACGTTTATACCTAAGTATAACTTTAAGATATTCGTATTTTAGCTGAATTTATTATTAAGAATACTCTTAAGAAGTTTAAGATAAGTTAATCTATTAATATTAAAAGAACGCTAGGTAAGATTAGGCGAAAAGCTGCCTTAAACCGCCTAATCTTATCGCTTACCGCTACTATTTTATAAAGTATTAAAAGAAGTACCTTTACCCCGCTTTATTATAATAAGAATATGCTTTATACGGTATATATAAGAAATTCGCGGGATAGTTAACGCTACTCTTATTTCTTAAGACCTCTAATTCGTAGAGCCTCTTTAAACCCTAGCTATTTAAGTAACTCGTTTAGTAGTAAAGACAATTATTAGAATAGAAGGCCTAGTAAACCCCTTTTAGGTTCTTTAAGGCCCTTAAATTTAAGCTTAAGACCCTTTAATTAACTTAAATAAGTGAACTCTTTAGCTTATCTTATTAATTAAACCTATATTATAAAGGGGAATAACTTATTAAAGATCTTTAAGTTAGCTCTCTTTAATAAAAGATCTCCTATAAAGTTTTACTTTTAATAGATTAATATTATTATATATATTAACTCTTATACGCGTAACTTACTCTTTAATTAACTTAAAATTAATTAGGTAGAATTACTATTAGCTAATAAAGTAAAGACCTAGTATTAATAAAGAGCCTAATAATTATAAAGTCTTTAAGTAATAGACTATTAAAACGCGTATATTACCGCTATTTAAAAGAGATTTAAAGACGTCTTAAAAGTAGTTAATAACCTTAAGAAGCTTTTAAAGATTAAATACTCTAGGGATATCTTATAGTTTCTTATAAATATAATAGACTTAAATGAAATCGTTTATTAGACTAGCCTTACTCTTTAAACGTATATTATTAAAGTATTATTAGATAAAATAATTAAGTTAATTTACTTAAAAAGAGATAGTATATTACTTTTAAATAAAAAATACTTTAATACTATTATTAAAGTAAGCTAAATTTACGAGAATATATTAATAGACTCTAACTTAATTAAATTTACGGGAAAAGACACGCTTAATTTAACTTAAAAGCCCTTAAAATTAAGCTAGTTTAAAACTAATAGTTTTTAAAAACCTTTAGGTTTATTAAAGAAATCCTTAAAGAATTAAATTAAGAATAATAAGCCTAGTAAAGAAAAGAGATAAAAGTACCCTTAAAAAGCTCTTAAAGGGATTAATAAGACTCTTATTAAGAAAAGAAAGAAGGCTAGTAACTGCTATTAGCGTTATAAATGAGATAATTACTCTTTTACTTAATATTATACTAGTAAAGACAAAGAAGGTAATACCTTACTATTAGTCTCTTTTAAAATTACTAGTATTATAAAATCTAGTAATAATAAAAGAAAATCTAGTAAAGAGAAACTAAAGCTACTACTAGTAAAATAGCCTAAGATTAGTATAATCTTAGAAGATCTAGTAAAATATAATTACGTGTTACCCTTTAACTTTAATTTAGATTTTTAAAAGACCCCTATAAGTTATCCTATAAAAAAAGGTCTTTACCTTAAAATAAATCTAACGTAGCTTTATATTTAAAGAAGCTTTAACCTAATAAACCTTAAATTAAGCTATAATTAATAATTCCTATAACTTTAATTAAGTAAGAGAAAGAAATGCTAATTAAAGTTCTTCTTAATATTAATAGCTTCTTACCTATTATATCCCTAATATTAGCTTAAAAATTAGGGATTCTAATCTATAAGTAATATTAAAAGAAGACCTTATATAGATTTAATAATAAGCTTAATAACTCTAATAGCTACTATTATATAAGTCTTATTATTCTAAGATATTAAAAAGATTACTTTATAAGTGTAAACTTTAAGTCAAAAGCTATAGGGTTAAACTATAATATTATTCTTCTTTACTAGTAAATAAAGTAATACTAGCTAATAAAGCTTTAAGATAATAACCTAAATAAGATAAAGTTTACCTTAGAGTTTTATAGAAAGAACTACGTAAGCTTAAATTTACTAAGACCTACGTAAATAAAAAATCGTGTTATAGTAATAAAATTAATAGTATAAGTAGCTTTAAATATAGTATATAAGGAATTTAAGGAGTTTATTTCTATTATATTAGCTAAAGTAACTCTTTACCTTTTAGACTATTAATTATAGAATTATTAAATTAAACTAGTAAAAGGGAAATCTTTACTATAAGAACCTCTTTTTATTATATTTACCTAAGAACTTAAAGCTCTTTATTCTTAATTAAATAAAATACTTAAATTTAAATGAGTTAAAAAATCTAAAGCACCTTGTAGTATCTCTTTAATATTTATAGATAAGAAAAACCTAAAAGATCTACTTTAACTAGTTATTAACTATAAAGGTTTAAATAAAGTTATAGTACCTATTAGATACCTAGTACCACTTATTTATAAGCTTTAAGATCGCTTATAAGAAGCTAAAATACTACGCCACCCCTTGCACGTTAGAGCTGTGGGTGCAAGGGGTACGATCATCCGAAGGCTGGGAGTCCTTGGGCCAAGCAACTATTAAGCCATTACATTTAGCTAGCTATCTAGTTATGCAGAGCCGTGGTCTGACCTATATGGATTCCGTGTAAGGACCTGTCGTCTTCTATGCCGCTCATCCCTCATCTTCATCTTCATACCCTCTGGTGGAGACTCGTAAAACAGGTGACCACGATCAAAGGGCGCATCCAGCATCAAGCCCTGGAGCGTTTTTACGCGAGAGACAGCTACGTAGCTTAAACCAGTCTGAAAGTCCCGACAGGAGAGATCTGTCACGATGACATCTTCAGTGATGCTCTGCGACTTGTGAACCGTAATGGCGTAGCATACGATCAGGGGAAACTGCGTGCGAGTGCAGAGAGTGCTTCCGATGAGGAAGTCCCTGTCTACTGGGAGAATCGGGACAATCTTTCTGCCATCAGCGGTGGTCAGGAACACAGGTCCACTGTACTTGTCAAACTCCATCATGATAACACAGGGAGGGTCTTGGACTGGGTCAGCCCCCGGTGCCCAGCCGATATCGTAAACGGTACCGCGAGCGCCGTTGCAGAGACCAACTGGCTGCCAAAGGTTAGATGTCAGCATCAGACGGGCGCCAATGCATATAGGGATCTGCTTCGCAAGGTTGCCCGCCTTGTCATCAGGCGCCGCAGCCGCGCCAAGGCCGACATTCTTAGCCTTGACCTGAATGACTGGCCGGCCGAGGCGGTCGAGGTGGTAGTGGTTATATTCGTTCACCCTATCTTTCGTGGCGTATACTCGCAAGGCGTTGGCGAACCTGGCGACCTCCAGATCATCTAGCTTCGCCTGTACTCGACCGGAAAGGAGTTTCCAGGACTCGACTGACAGTTGGAGGAGCCGCAATTCCTCGAGAGCTGTGCGAAACGCCTTCTGATCGTCGCCCCGTTGCCGTTGGACAACCTTCAAGAAGACTGATTTATCGAAGCGTCTATATGCGTTCCTGCCTTTGATCTCCACTCCCTGCACCTCTTTATCGTAATAGAGCGGCTTCTGTAGCACGGGTGGAAGCTGGAAGAAGTCGCCAACCAGAAGGATGTTAAGACTACCAAAGAACTCCTCATTCCTACTCGGGAACGCCTCGCGCAGGCGGTCATCGATCCAAGAAAGCTGTCGCAGTCCCAGCATGCTCTTCTCATCGATGATCAGGTAGTTGATGTCCTTCAGCTTCTTCTGGAGCTGGGCCATGTCAGTGGGCGAGAGGGGCTTGAAGTCCTTGTTGATTGGAAGGTGTAACAGGGAGTGCAAAGTAGTGCCCGATATCTGATTTCCCGCGACGCCAGTGGGCGCGGCACGCCAAACAGGTGTCCCTCTCCCGGCAGCAGCGGCTTGGAGGTGCGCGGAGAGCAAATTAATGAGGTATGACTTCCCGGTACCACCTCCACCATCCACATGGAGCAGCAACTGAGAGGGTTCCTGATTCAGGAAGTGGTCCATCACAGTATCGTATACTAAGCGCTGATCCCGGTTTAGGGAATCTCGAGCTTCCAAGGGCTGATGATCCACATCAAGGTCAAGGCGGTTTGCCGCCTTGCGTTGCTTCCAGTAGTCGCCCTTGAGAATACCGTCATCAGTATACCGTCCAACGTGAGGGGTCCAATCATAATTGATGTCGATGTCTCGGCGGCCGAGCATGTCGATATCCTCTTCCTCCAGCGGGCGGTCGGGAAGCATGCGGGCGAGTTCATGCCAGTCTTCATCCACAATGGGCTCTTCATGGACCTCAAGCTCAAATTCGTCGTCCTCAGCCCTCAATTCATTTGTATCTGGCTCCCCATAATGATCGTCCGCATGGGTGTCACGGTGCTGCTCTCTGCAAAACCTGTACGCAGCCGCGAAGGAATCGAACCGCTGCCCGCCCACGGTGAGCAACTCCTCTGGAGAGCGATGCGGATGAGCCATCATCAATTTAACACGGCAGAAGTCACCAAACTGGGGAGATGCCTCCACGGACCTGTATCGAGGAAAGTAAGACAGGACTCTCTTCTTCGCGTTGGCAGCGAGTCTCCTCCACGTCTTGAGATTATACGATTGCAGGTACTCGAGGTAAGTTGCATCCTCGTGCTGGTCATTTCTCTCGAGATACCTCCTGTAGCTGCCGACGGTCTCGTTGACATCTTCATCCACGCGATACGAACGTGCATGTTGCTCCAAAGGACGGCAGTCGACAGAGACCACCATCCGCGTGCCTTCCTGCAGAGGAATGTTAAGGAGAAGATGGGAAATCTCCTGCGCCGAGTAATCTCTCTCGGCAATCAGCTTATTCATCAGGCGAGAGGAGAAGGATAATAGCGGCTGAAGGTGTGCCGTGTGCGGCAAAACCTGGTCTGCAAGCTTACAGTAAGGCTCAGTCTTCTTCTCAGATTTGCTGCAATACTTGGCAGCGTACGTAATAACCGCCTGTAGGCTGGTGCAAGGAGATATGTCGATATTGGCTAGCCAGCCTAGTATAATGGCGGGATTGAAGTGATTCATGAGGTTGTCATTCCGCGCCGCCTCGAAGACATAGTACGACTTGCCTTCCTTCCTGATCACTGCGGCCAGCTCCCGCAAGGCACGAGGAAAGTCAAAACGACACTCCCGCTCTGGATTGGCCGCATTGGCCGCCTCGATATCTGCAGCAGCGCCTTCCATATCCCTCGCCAGATCAACGGTTCTCTTCCTTACGCGTAAGCAGTATGTGGTATTGCATCTGTGGCGCTGGCAGCGGTTGACGATTTGTGAGAGACGCAGGAATGTCAGTTCTGTACTCAGTGGATCTACGCTCAGGGGGTTACCCTCACCCTGGGGCATAGTCCTAGTCGGCTCAGGATTAATGGCAGTGATGTGGAATCCCCACGTGCGTGCAAAAACATCACGAGCGGCTTCATCCACCATGTCGACTCTTGGGCAATTCTCCATCCAGTACAGGCCATGGTTGTGCGGACTGCCACGCCCTTGCCATTCATACCGATCCCAGTAATCCGTAATGTTGAACTTCTTGCTTAACACGATATCTCGAAAGAAACAGTATCGGCGGTAGAAATGGAAAGCAGCAATGTGAGGATTCTGACGCAAAAGTTGGCGCGAGAGACCCATCCTCTCGGACTCGGACGCAGCCAGCCATTCATCATATCGGGGCATGTGCTGGTAGAGACTCCGCCAGTGTAAATCTGCCGGGCTGAATGTGATGAATGCACCAGGACATCCAAGGTTGTAGGCATAGGCCTCGAGGTCCTGCCTCTTCCTGTTCCAGAAGGGGCGCGTGCCGCGAATAGGTACCGCATGTCTTGTGATTGAGTTGATTAGCACCTGCGCCTCAGGGTCCTCGCTGTGCTCCAGTGCCTGAACAAGCTGCTCCCGTGTGAGCGGTTCATGACTACCATCGTGTTGCTTCACGAAGAATTTGGACCGTGCACGGGCCTGTGACCGCATCAGAGTATTGAAGGCGACGAAGCGGAAGGTCGGGTGGCGTGCAAAACGCCCGTCATGCCAGCGCATCGCGTGCTCGATGTAGTCCTTGTAGTCGATTGACCGTAGCCGAGGCTCAACAAAGTCGGCTCTCCCGTCAGGAAAGAGGCAGGGAAAAGCTAAGGAGAGTAGGGCATGAGAGCGATTGAACTCATTAATGGGTGTGCGCCGTATATTCGGAAGCTGCAGCTCGTGCTGCACCTGCTCCTGGAAGCTTGTGGAAAGCCTTGGTTCAGCTTCTGGTTCTCCGGCAAGAATAGACCGCAGAGCATCGAGCTCCGTGTCCTTGGCCAAAAGGTCCGGCACCGCAGCCTCGTCCTCCAGGTCCGGTTCTGCCTCCTCATCTTCCTCGGGTCCAACTTCGGCAGCCTCCACCTGGCTCTGGGGGATGTCGTCCAGGACATTGCCATCTTGAGGCAATTGACTCAGCCGCTCTTCGTCGATGACGATGCATCGATAGCCAGGATGATGGCGCCGGAGGTAGTTAAGCCATATGGCAACTGGCTGGCGGCGTACACGGAACTGGCGGGTGAATTGCCGGCTAAGGTTTGCATGGGACGACGTATTGGAAGGACGGAGTAATACAGTGTTCAACTCCCGCGGCAAAAGCGGGAGTTGGTTGTACACCAAGCCAACCTCGCGGAGAAAGTGAACAACATGTCCCCGATATTTGTACTGCTGGCCCCGCACAAGCATAATATTCACGTGGACGTGAACACGGCCTATTAAAGACTCTTCAGTAGGTGTAAGCTGAGGCAATTGAGTCGGTACGGAGCCAAAATCCAACTGGTTGTCCACAGAGAAGAAGTACGGCTCTTCAGGGCCGCGTTTATCATCCTTTCGACAGCAACGCGCACAAATGCCATCAGAATCGATCTTCATCTGGAACCAACGCTCTTGACATCGACCACAAAATTGCATTTGGTCATTGTCCAGCTTTGTCCAGAACTCACGGAGGATTGCTTTATCACGACAGGTCAAGGCGCAAGCGTCCAGGTCCCCATTCCACACCGGATCTTGTGCGTGAAATACGGCCGATTCTTCAGGTGGAATCATCACTGGACTCCGGTACCGTCGTGGCGGCCCCGACGATCGAGTTTGCCTTTGAGATTTTTTTGGCCGCCCTCCTGTACCAGGGGCAGGACCACGGCGAGCACGGCGACGAGGCCCTGACTTTCTGGAAGGCTGCCGCGAGCAATAGCGAAGAGGGCTTTCGTCCAAGGCATTGCTATTATCGTTCCCGTCTTCGTCCCCTAGATCGGAATCAGACTCTACCCCTAGGTGTTCGAGGTACTTCCGTGGTCGAGCAGGTGAAAGCAGCAAGTTGAAATAGTCCTCGACGTCAACATCAGATTCAGAGAACTGTCCCCTGTCATCCGCTTCCTTGGTCATTCCATCCCCATCTGGGAGCTCATTTGCCTGTAGTCGATCTTGACTCCCAGCTACGTTCCGTGGTTAGCTTGAACAAACTGCCGGGACCACAGCACAAGGATACCTTCTCCAGGACCATCAGAACCTTCAAAGACGCCGAGTTGAGAGATTGTGGGAGTTAGTGACACAGCCTCCCCTGCACGGCGTCGTGAACGATGGTCGCGCCGAATAGTGGCCTGCTTGGCCCTGGCGCCGGCCTTGGAGGCATCATCTTGCGAGTCCTTCCCGCCCTTGTGGAACCTAACAGCCAGGTAAGAGTAGTCCACACCAGTCGTGCTGCTTCGGACAGTAGATGGATCAGAATGTGAGGCGACAGGATCGGTCGAGGGCGGCACAGGCGGTGAGGGAGCTAGAGCCCGGAAGAGCCGCGAGCTCGCTTGGGTTGGTGGGATCGGCGTCCCCAGCACTATCTGCGGCTGGCTGCCTGGCTCTCCGAACAAACTCCTAGCTGTATGTTGTTGCCGTAGCTTCTCTGGCGATGTAGGTTGGGTTCCAGATCTCTGGTTAGGAGGCGATAGGCCAGCGTCTCTGTCGGTTCTTTTCGGGGCAGATCTCTCAGCTGAGGTAGGACGGACAGCCAGCTTTCTCAATGCAAGGACGGCACCTTTGGACCTGGCACGCTTGATCAGGTTAGGGAGGCATATATAGTATATCAATGGTGTCAGTTACCTCGGAATTGCGGTGGTCCCGGCATTCCAGACAGGTTGTAGTTGGATTGGCAGATTTCCTCCTGCTAACGAAATTACTTGGTGATTTTGTTCGGTCGCAAGACGGGCAATGGACTGCCAATTCAGATCTAGGACTAATATTACCCCTAGAATCATAATCCATACCCAACCATGCGGTACATCTGTTTCAATAATGGAAGAAAGGCTGCTGGCCAAGCAAACGAACAGATCGCTGGGCAAATTTAGCGATTGTAAACGATTGTAAACGATTGTAAACGATTGTAAACAGAGAAGTAAACAAAGAAGCACCGACAGACGGTGGCTGTCCTTTACCCACTTTTCTAGAGCCACCAACCAATCCAGCCTTCTTTCGCGATTTCCCATACAAAATTTGGACCAATAGAAACTTATTTGTCAAGCCTGCACCAAACCCTCATTATTCGGAAAACTTATGGATTAATGTAGAGTCAGCCTTCGGCTGAATAATGGGTCGTGGTATAGAATGCTTTAGTACTCCGCGAACAATAAATGCCAAAAAAAAGAGAACAAGAATGCCACTTTCTCACTCTCCCCGCTACCTGGGGGGAGAAAATAGAAAAAAATATTGACCGAGACAGGGGTCGAACCTGCGACCTTCTGATTACGTGTGCTAAGAATACTTTAAGAATACTGCATCGTAGTCAGACGCTCTGCCATTGAGCTACACGGCCTTGGTTGGGGAATATCAGTCTATTCTAAAGTAAGAAGGGTATGTAGTGGGGCCCCCACTGCCGACATCGACGTCCTGATCGATTTCAATGTTTCTCATGACCCATGATGCGTTGAGCAATAGATACCCCTACCCATAGTGACATTTCTTTCAGTTGTGCACATCTGGTCTCACCTGCCCCGTGTCATCTAGCATCTCCTCTCGACTTCCAACCTTGCTCTTCCTCACCATGGCCGAACATAATAAATCTGTGACCCAGACAGGTGCTATGATCAATTATAGTATAAGGAGCGTCCAGCTGATACATGTCGCGATAATTTGCTTTATTTTGTATTAGGTATGTGGACAACTTTCATGCAGTATGGAATGTGAAAGGTAGTGTTGATCGTCTGCCTAGAAAGCTGACGGCCGGCTAATATTTGAGTCTCCTTTTGCCAAGGAAAAAAAAAAAACAGAAGAAAAAAAAAATGTCAGCCAATATTTGCTTTTCACCTATCGCCGGTCTGCGCCAAGGAGGAAGAACGGATGGCAACAAGCATGCGACCCGTGCCGACGCAGAAAAGTAGCCTGTGACCACCGCCTGCCTATTTGTTCTAGGTGCAAGGGTGGGAAAATACAAGATAAATGCGTTAATATCCTATGAGAGCGTCCAGAGACGGCTCTTGTGTCGCCAAGCACAACTAGCCCCAAGTCTCCGGTTTGTGCTGACCCCAGATCCCACAGTCGACACACCTCGTACCGATGGAAGCACGAGTTTCCTAAGTGCCCTAAGCTTTCCGGCCTTCTATCAAGAGTTCCCGAGTCCTCCTTTGGGTTCAAAATCTCAATAATTGCTACACCAGTCACCCGACATTGCGTTGCGGGCCAATCAATCACCAAGTGTGCTCAGGGACCTGGCAACTCGGAGTCTACTGCACATGACGGCCGGTGTCGCCTCGTTGGAGAACGGTTACGCGCATCACTTTGGCCAGTGTCCCCAAAGAAGACGAAGCAGATCCCGATAAATGGATGGCGTCGTTCTATGGAGCCGCGATGCGATGGGAGTCATTGGGCTATTTGTTCGTTTACTGGTCATATGGGGCAAGGGGGATAAAAGACAAGCAAGTGTGAAGATCTGTAGGAATCTGGCGCATTTGAGCTGATGGAGAGATTATAAGACTTGTGCTTCATGGTGTATGGAGCCGAGCCGAGTTGCTGTTCGTAGCTATACATTGCTGTTTGGACTATTTTACAAACGCTGCTTGCTCGAACCGCAAGTTTTAGAAGAATCTAGTTAGTTGGTATGGAAATCACGGTGGCTCACGTGGGTCTGGAGATTTGGAGGGCACACGGTGACACTATTTCGCTGGCAACATTCATGGGCCTTCATGCCTCGCCAAAAACGGCTTTTTGTGACCGCTCCATATCGGTACCAATGCATCGCAGGCTTTTTGCTGCGATAGTTGGTCATGACAAAACAGCCGCGACGTTGACTTGACGACCGCCATTTCTCAGAGTAGATTCGTGTCAATATCTCTGCCGCTCAACGTTGCGGACGAAGATCTGCTGAAATGCAACAAGGATGATGACCCAACCTCTGCGTTGGACTGGTGGCATGAATATAGGACTTCACAATACCGCCAGAATGTCAGCAATAGAAAATGAGCTCCTCGAGATAGAACAGCAGCTCCAAAGCTCTGGGCTGCCATCAAAGCTCCACGACATTTCGGTTGATCATTGCGTGCTGTAGCTCTGTTTACTATCCGGCTTGATCCGTTGTCAGCGCGAATCAGCACGTAAATGCATGGCTCGGTTATGTAGAAATAAAGAAGACATGACTAAAGCATACGCGCCAGGGAGGGTAAATATTGTGTAGAGGATTTTTCCACAGACTAAATGCCGGTTGACGCATTGGCCAAGCAGCTCCTTTCAGGCTTAAGCGGTTGCATGTTCAACATGAAGGGGCTAGATAGCATTGCGTTACCGAAGATTACCCAATTTCAAAGTCTTGTTTCTTGCCCCGTGCGAATTATGACTCCGCCATTTCTCTCCAGCATGTTTGAGTCACACACTAACACACACGCACGCGCTTCAGTTTGCGTCGACAAACCGCTGGTGATCTCGTCAGCGCAACTAAGACTGATGCGACTGCTTCTCACACGAGAGGCCGCTACAACATCAAGCTAGAAGCCACGGAGAACGGCGTAGTGACTAGAATTCCGCCAGAGCCATCGTAAGGATCTTCTTTTTTTTTAAGACTGTTTCGTAACTTGCATTTTCTAATCGTGTTTAGTGGGTACACATTGGGCATGCCAAAGCCGTCTTTTTGAACAACTACTTTGCGCACAATGCTTTTTCTGGATGCCTTATTTTACGTTTTGATGATACCAATCCCACAAGAGAGAACCAGGAATTCGAGGACTCTATTCTTCACGACCTAGGTCTACTAGGCATCAAAACACAGCGAGTGACATACACTAGTGATTACTTTGAGAAGCTTTACGACTTATGCTGTCAACTTATTTCTGATGGAAACAATTATGCTGAGGATACAGACATCAAAATACAAAAAGACAACCGTCGTGATCGCCTCCCCAGTAAGCGACGGGATCGTCCCGCGAGCGAGAGTCTCGCCATCTTCAAAGAGATGAGGGAGGGAACGGAGTTTGGCAAAAGACACTATATCCGAGCACGTATCGCCTTTAACAGTTCCAACGCTTCAATGCGTGACCCAGTCATCTACCGCTTTCCCAGCTGGGACCTCGAGGAAGGGCCACAGCCGCATCACAGAACCGGCTGGTCTTGGAACATTTATCCCACATATGACTTTGCCTGTCCTCTGGTTGACTCTATCGAGGGCGTGGGTCACGCCCTCCGCACGACCGAGTCGATGACCGTAACGAGCAGTACCACTGGTTTTGAAGTGCTCTCAAGTTACGGCAGGTTTACCTCTGGGACTTTGCCAGATTCAAGACATTCTATCTAAAAGAAAGCTGGCAAAAGTCGTTGACTCTGGGAGGGTGGATGGCTGGGATGATCCTCGAATGCCCACTATCCGGGGCATCCTCCGTCGCGGTCTTACTTTAGAAGCGCTACGCGAGTTTATGCTAAAGCAGGGCCCGAGCCGAAACGTTGTTTCCATGGACTGGACCACCCTTTTGGCGATGAACAAGAAGATTATTGATCCAATCGCACCAAGACACACTGCTGTGGAATCTGTGGGTTCCGTCTTAGCTGCTGTGGTAGGAGGCCCGGGTCATCCCAAGCAAGTCTCGACCGAAACACCCTAAGAATCCTAGTCTAGGAACGAAGGATGTAACATTTGCAAACCAAATTTACATCGAGCAGGCAGATGCGGCGTCATTCCAAGAGGGTGAGGAGATTACACTTATGAGCTGGGGTAATGCTATTGTTCGACAAGTCACAAGGTCCGATGACCAGACTGTGACCGGGTTACAAATTGAGCTCCATCTCGATGGTGACGCGAGAAAAACAGACAAGAAAGTGCACTGGCTAGCTGCTCATGGTACCAAAATCGCTGGTGCGGAGCTTTGGGAGTTTGACCATCTCTTAACTAAAGATAGTCTTGTAAAGTGTGATGAGCTGGAGCGCTATCTAAACCCCGTCACGTCCCGGTCGACAGATGCGTTGGTAGGTTCTGAGTTTAGTGGGCTCCTGGAAGGGGATATTATTCCGATTGAGTGGAAAGGGTACTTTCGCATGGATAAGCCCATTGGTCAAGGACCTAGTGGCAAGGCGGTATTGTTTAAGATTCCAACAGGCAATAGCAAGGGATAAGGTGTGTGCCCTATCTCAGGCCATCTCTCAACTCTTACTTGCAAATACCTGCACTGCTATTAGAACGGTTCATGTATTGATTTGAGTTAACACAGAAGTGTCTGAGGCTTGTGGTCATGTCATTTCTATGCTACTAGGCGAAGTATATGTTCAGACCGGAATAGGTGGTGGGTGTTGCGACCCAGCCACAGGCTGCAGTGTAGGAATCAACAAGAAAATAATAAAATGATATAAGAAATTAGGTAATAATCTCTTATTATAATAGCACTTATTAAAGTCCCGGGTCCAAGTCACGGTTGCTCCCCTTTTTTTTTAACCGGCCTTTTAAAATCCGGTCCGCCTGGCTTGGCAGATTCGCTTACACCCATGACAAGGCACGGGCTTGATAAATAAGAGAGATAGAGACCGTGCACTACCTCCGCTTTTCCCCATAACACTTGCGTTGTTATCGGAGCCAGTGAGTTATTTTACACATGTAGTTAACATTGAAGTTTTCTAGCCCGCCGTGAAGCGCGTCTATACGTACTTCACAAAATTTCCAAACCACATAAACGAAACACGGCTCAGCCTGAGTAAACTCTAAACATGTCCAACAGTATCGCTGCCCATTCCAAGGATCTGCCGCCAGTCCCCATCAATCGTACGCTGATTGTTCGGACGGCCGTTCAGTCGACTGTGCAGGAGCGAGAGGAAATCCTGAAGCAAATCGAGTACAATGTGTTCGCATTCCCCGCAGAAATGGTGTATTGCGACTTCCTCTCCGACTCGGGCACCTCTGCCATGACGGATGTTCAGTGGGCTGCCTTGCTGCGTGGTGACGAAGCCTACGGACGCAACGCCGGGTACTATTGTCTGCTGGACGCCTTTCGGGATATTTTCGAGAGGGGAGATGATCGTAGGTATCTGTTTCGTGATGTCATGGCCGGAACGATCGACGGTCAACTATATTGCAACACACTGCTGCGACCGAGCCAAGGTGGCTTTGTCAATGGAGGACATGTTCAGGTCGCCCGCCCAAATTTCTACATTGTGCCGCAAGGCCGTTGCGCCGAGGCGATTCTATTCTCAGAGCTGATGAATTCTTTTTCGTCCAAGAATGTCTCGGCTTCGCCCGTTATTATCAGCAACGGCTTCTTTGATACGACCGGGGCCAATGCTGCTGCCGCTGGCTTCGAGCTGGCAACCTTTCTTCAGTCCGGTCTCCACGAGCATTTTCATCCCAATGAGGTGCCCGGCCATAATCCATTCAAAGGCAATCTCGACGTGCCGGCGACTCGCAAATTTTTAGTCGATAACCACCACCGAACAGCGCTCATACTCATTACCATCACCAACAATTTTGCCGCGGCGCAGCCTGTGTCCATGGCCAACATCAAGGCCGCAGCATCACTAGCTAAGGACTTTCATATTCCATGCTTTTTCGATGCTTGCCGCTTTGCTGAGAACGCTAGGTTCATACAAGAGTTCGAGCCTGGGTATGCCGCCCGTTCGATCGCCGAAATAGTCAAAGAGATGTTCAGTCTCGCAGACGGTTTCACTATAAGTCTTAAAAAGGACGCCATGTCGAATATGGGCGGTGCCCTTGCTATTCGCGACAATGGCTGCCTGATGAGGAATTTTGAAGACATCGGTGTTCGGCTCAGAGAACGGCAAATTCTAGAGTATGGGAACGAATCTTACGGCGGGATGAGCGGCCGTGACATGATGGCTGCAGCTGCAGGCCTGTACGAGGCTACCAAGGAGTCTTTTTTGAGGAGCCGCATCGGACAGGTAAGATCTTTTGCGCAGAAACTTCACTCCGCCGGAGTACCGATACTGTGGCCGCCAGGAGGGCATGCCGTATATCTGGATATGAGTGCATTCTTCGCCAATTGCTCGCGGTCGCCGGGTGACTTTGCCTCTGTGGGATTCACAATCGAGCTTTTACTCCGGTATGGCATTCGAGCCGCCGAGGATGGATCATTTACTTGGGAATGGGACAAGAAGCAGTCTGAAGAGGAGCGAGACGCCATTTCTGACCTGGTCCGCTTTGCCGTTCCCCGGAACTCGATGAATGACGGTCATATTGACTACACCGTGGCGGCCGTTTCTAAGCTATATCAACAGCGCCATCTCCTTCCCAACGTGAGAATTGTGAGGGGAAAACACCTTCGTATCCGTCACTTCCAGTGCGGATTTGCTCTCGTCCCTGCAAGTAGGAGCAATGGGAGCCAGTCTCCAACGAATAAAACTTTTTTGTCGACGTCAGAGGCTCAAATAAGATTACTTGGTCGTTCTCTCTCGTTCAATGACGCTTCCGTCGAAGTCTTGGTCCGAGAAATGCAACTCGCAATGGGCGGCTGGGGAGCCAGAGTCGTCAGCAAAACTACCGGCGGGCACCTCTCCAATATTGGACTGGACCATTCCCCCATCGAATATTCAATCTCCTTTGATTTTCATACCGGAACGCCCCAGCTTCGATTCTTGATCGAAGCGCAGCCGCCAGAAGACGTGGCCGAAGTGAAGCTAGCAGATCTCCAATTGGCCACTTTGGAATTCAACCGTACTTTGAGCCAGCGACAGGATGACGCACTTTCATTCGAACGGTTCGAAAAGATAAGAAGCTTGTTCTTCCCAGAGATCGATGATGCGCAAAACGTTTCTGGCTTCGCGGCTTGGCACAGTGCCTGTATTTCGCCTGACAGTAAACGCGCGGACTGGAAAATCTACCTCAATCCAGAAGCTCTGGGAACATCACAACGCGAATTAGTCGTCCGAGAATCATTTGAGCGTCTGGGATTTGCGCACGCTTTTGAGCAACTCAAGCTGGCAATGGAGCCTACGGATAGGTTCTGCTATTTCTCCCTGGATCTCCAGAAAGGACGCGACGCTCGCATCAAGATATATATCCAGCACCCGAATGCTACGGCTCAAAGTCTTGCCGACATGGCTCACAAGGTTTGCTTGTACTTGACAGCAGATGATCGAGATGACATCGTTGCCTTCGTCCGCGCCATGAGCGGCAACATAACAGGTCCCTTCCAGCGCAAGCCGATGCTGACTTGCTTCGCCTTCACGACAGATCGCACAGAACCATCGGTCACTGTCCATTTCCCCGTGTCTGAATATGCAAGCAACGATGCTCAGATACATCGCAGAGTTGTCGAGTACTGTTCAAACAAGGCTCCAATGATGCTGCCGCATTATGTGCGATCTACCGAATCCTTGAGGCAGCGTTCGCTGTCCGATGGGCGTGGTCTGCACAGCTGGGTGTCGTTGAAACAAAGTCCGAATGGCAGCCATGGGCTGACTTTCTACCTATCGGCTGAGCTGTTCGGACCCTTGCCAAACTTGGAGCAGTAATTTCTTGGAAGAAGTTCGACGAGCTATAGAAAACATGTTAGTAAATGAGTCACTCTGGAAAGTTCATTACCTGATGTCGTGGACGAAGCACCAACTTATCATGTGTTATACGAAACACCGACATATATATCTGAATACGATCTCCATCTGTAGGGAGGGACTACGGCGGTGCCAGCAGACCTGAATACGTGTATGAATCCATGTCGTTTCCAATTTTTCATAACTGGTGAGATATACGATGAGGGAGAAATGCCAGAGTCCCGAGATCTAATTACACTGTCATCGTCTACGAATTCTGTTCCCAAAGTTCAAGCCCCCTTGCGCAAACTCACTGTGTGATAACTACTGCTTCGCCTCGTCAGTCTGGTCCTTCCAATTCATTGCCATCGCCTCCGCCAGCATGGCCTTGATCAGCTTTTCGTCTGCCAAGTCTTTACACATCTTGTGGCGCTAGTGTTGGAGGACTACGGTCAATTCAATGTTGTTTGTAGATAATGGCCTTGACCCTATGCTATCCATAGATATAGCTTGTTTGAATAAGAATTGGAATGAGTCATTTAAGCGAGGCACAATTGACTTGACAAAAAGCGGGTAGCCTTTGGGCTAAGAATTATATCATGAGTCCGCTCTTTGAACGTGAACTTACATGTATCTATTCACAATCTACCCTATTGATTGATATCTAAAATGAATCACTCCTGCTGGAGGTTCTCGATGCGGCCTAGAAGAAATTCAAGCTGCCTATAAGCAGCACCTGGGGTGTACTGTGGCATTGCTGGAGGAGGAGCGTCAGATAAGGGTTTTAAACTTTTAAACAGACGCAGTTGGAAATGAGAGCACATACCATGGCCAGCTGCGTCGATCGATACATAGGTCAGTCACGTTCTGTGTGAGCATTCCCTTCGACACGAACATCAGTACCGATAGCCGACTCTTTTCTGTAACCCATTTCTCGCCGTTGATGCTTATATGGCGCGACTAATGGTTCAGTGAGCGCTTTTTGGAACCCTTGGTCTCCGTCGCGGGTCATGTTCTGAATGGTGGCCAAGGTCCCGTTGGCCAAAAGCAGAGCGTCCTGCAAGCCATGGGCAATAATAGTGTTATTGGTAACCTCAATCACACTCGGCGACGGACCC
Source organism: Metarhizium acridum (assembly GCF_019434415.1). NCBI lineage: Eukaryota > Fungi > Ascomycota > Sordariomycetes > Hypocreales > Clavicipitaceae > Metarhizium > Metarhizium acridum. The sequence continues at coordinate 419,128 of NW_027094041.1, read as the reverse complement.
AACCCGCTGGGCTGCGGTGCAAGCCCGTCGGGGCGAGGAAATCCATTCCACGCAAAGCCACCGTGTCAAGAAATAACTGTCAAGAAAAAGAACGCGCTCTCTTACTGAACAATTATACCTCCTTTTATTCCGTTGACACACCCCCTCAGTTTAGATTAAAGTTGTATCACAGCTATTAATGCAAGCTGGATGTTGACTTGGTACTAGTTGGTAGTGATAACACCCCCTGTGGCTCTTGGCTCTAGGGCTTATAGCGTTATTTTTGTGGTGCCTGTGGCTCTTAGCTCTAGGCGTGGTAGGGTTGTTCTAATGTGGCAGCTGAAAAGCCCTAAAAACTTGCTGCACCTAGTAGGATTTAAACTTGGAGGTAGTCGGATAAGAGGTGCGTGGAATCGCGGACTAGTGCCGCTACGTTAACCGGGCTCATAACTGTTAATAAAAAGAACGCGCTCTCTTACTGAACAATTATACCTCCTTTTATTCCGTTGACACACCGTGAGTTTTATAGTCGGCTTTCGGCGGTACCTGGAGCCCCTTTTTCACGTCCTCCCTATTGAAATAGCTGCTGGGGACGTCGTCCATGATACTCCCTGGACGGGGGCAGCTATCAGTCAAGTGGTAAGGGTTGAAGCACGGGTTGACTTTAAATGCCGCTGTCAAAATGTCGCCCCAGATACTGCACCCAGGCTGATCCTTGTCGGGTGTCGCAAATACCTTTTTCGGAGGATATGTCAGGACCTCTGACAGGAAGTTGTTGTAGCCGCATTGCTCGGACCTGTTATTGATGTCGGAAATGAATATGTCGTTGAGGCCCATGACATGGTTCAAATGCTTGACTGCTGCCACAGCCGGAGATACCCATCCACCAGATCAGCTTATACTTTGAAGTACCACACGCATATATAAATTTGGTGGACTGGGAAGATGTGCACCATGTGGAGAGAGACGGTGGTGTTGGTCTAGGCGACTTACCTTGCTGTATCACCTAGTATGAGTTGATTACGCTGTCAACAATCTGTACACCCTTAATGTTGGAGTCGGTGCTGTTCTTTTCGTCAACCATTCGCGATGCAGTATATGGGATCATTTGGTCTGCGTAGCTTTCACCCGTGATGTAAACTTTTCGACGTTCGAGTCCAAAGATGGTCGCGAAGTTCTCGAACCACGAGGTGAATTGTTCAGCGATATCGATGACGTTTCCGACCGTCCCCGAGCCCGGTGAATATCCAGTTCCCGCCGGCTGGTCAATGTAGACTAGATTAGTCAACTTGTTCCATGGGTATGGACTCGGAATCGGCCTGTCGATTCCGTGTTGCCAAAGGAAAGGCCCAGTTGCAAGAAGCATGCCGCTTAACGAGCTGTCTCCCGGCCCGCCGTTGAGCCATATTGTGATCTGTTACATGTTTAAGCCAAGTCCCGTCCAAGTACAGAAGAACTAGGACAGAAACTTATCCTCCCGGTGCCTTGGCAGTTCAATAATTTTCTCTCCATTCTGTATCACCCTAAACAAAGAATAGTGGTAGAGGGCAGACTACAGTAGTACCTCTTCAGAAGCTCTTGGATTTTTGGACGGAAAAACCCAGAAAAATAAACTCGAGTTGCATGATCGAGATATGGGGAGGAGACCCGCATAGGACTCTCTAACATCAAACTCGACCTTCCGAATAGAGTTTCCATCGACGAAATATTCTGCAAATCAAGCCGAGTTAGGTTTCTCTCTCATAAAGTCAAGTAAAGTCCCTTTACTTTTAGTTTTCAGGCTCAAATACTGAGAATCGCCTTCTGAGGCATCATTCCCCCGCAAGGCGACACAAATACCAGCGATAGATGGCTGTGCCACGGCTAGTCATATTAATAATTAGGCAATACAACGTCCAAAAAGGGATGCTGCTAGTGATTGTTGTTCTGGGGTAGTATTTAATTGCTGCGCCCCTGAATGACCGAAACTCATCCACCGAATACGATGCCTCAACACGAGTGGCCAGGTTACTGACTAGAAGGGGTTTAAAACAAAGTAGCACACAAGAGGAAAGCACCTTTGACTTGAATCCTCAAAACAAGCGTTCAAAAGCATGTTTTAAATGATGACATCGCGCAGCCCCAAATGGTCTCACTATCGCCAGGGCGGCAAAATATTGCTGGCACCGATGGGGGTAGAGACGAAGCCCTTCTAAATATATAGAAGTATTATGCGGGTTTCTTACTGACTCTTTCCTAGAACTTAGCTAAATACGCAAAGAAATCGACACCTATTGACAAAGGCGTCACTACAAGCATCGCCACGGGCGGTACTGGGATGTCTCACCGCAGGTATTGCAACAATGATTGGCCCAGTATATGGATGACTTAGCAAGGGCTATTTATAAGTGACATGGTATTTGACGAAATATATTGTGTGACCATCTACCGTCAATTTTCTAGAATCAACGAACAGATCGATCATGTCGTAGGGCAATGGAGCTACCAATACAGTATATCAAGGGTCTATGATGGCGGTTCAGGTTGGAAAAAGATATGCCAGGCATGCAAAGCCATGAGACAATAGAATGTACCATGAAGGGACAGCGGTATATATTTGACTAATCAAATGTTAAACAGCAAGGAATTGAGCAATTGGTGCCAATGTGACAAGGGCTCGTTAGAGGGCTTGAAGCAAAGGGCTCAATTCAATGATAATCTTGTAGGATATCAAAGGTCCTTGGTTCCTCCAAGCCAGAAGGCGAGGGGAGACCATCTTATATACATGAAAGGAACGGCCCGTGCCTAGCGTGCCCCATAGTTCTCGTGATCTCCTTGTGTAACAAAGGGCTTCTAATCCTTGCTTGACCTAATCCGTGTGACAGCCAATAGGAAATGAAAATCACGTAAAAGGAGCGCACACCGCGGATTATCGCCGTTCAGAACCGAATCAAATAAGGCAATAAAGAACAGGGTAAGCTATATAACAATAGCCGTAAGGCCTAAATACACCACGTGACACTAGTATGATAAGGCTGATTATAGCAATGTCTCGATGCGTGATGCATGATACCAACAAGGGGCTCCATCGGATCATTTCTACGAAACGCTTTGCTAACGGGTCCGCGGCAAATTATATCCATGGGTTGCATGGATCCCCTTGCTTCATCTCTTAGTACACGCGGAAAAATATCTTTCAATAATAACATGATCTATCACGTTAACAGCTATGAAAGCAGATTAAATAGTGGAATTATCCTTAGGATTAAAGCTATTTAGGTACGGAAAACAGGCCCTTATTTATAGATATTAAGGTTATTTAATAGATTACCTAAAAAGTAATTAATTTAAGAGGTTTTATAGTATTTAACTATTAAAGGTTTAGCTTTAATACGATAATAGTACGAGCCTTCTTTTAAGGCTTTTTATATAATTAGAAAATAGTTATTTAAGGCGTTTTAAAGCTTATTAAAGTCTCTAATAAATAGCAGTTATTTTCTATTAAAAGAGGCCTTTAGCGTTAATATACCCTTATAAATTAAGTTAATAGCTAGCTATTTGTAACGGTGGCTTAGGTTCTAAGGCACAGTAGGTCTATTTCTTAGAAAGTAAGTCAGGTTAAATGCTATAAAGTAGCTTTTTAAGTAGTATTATAATAAGGCCGTTAAGAGTATAACTCTTAATAGTAAGACTATTACTTAAATTAATTAATAGAGAACTAAATTACCTAATTATAGCGGAATATCTTCTTCTTAAGTACCCGTTTATTTCTCTATTATAATTCTAGATTAATTAGCTTAACTATTAATCCTTTTAACTCCTTAGTTAACTAGCTTAACCTTTAATTCTATTAAGTTTTATCCTAGATTATTAACTTAATACTTTAAGTCTTTAATCGCCTTTTAGGTTACGTAGCTAATTACGTGCCCTTACCTTCTTCTCGTACCTACAGGTTATGCCTATCCTAGCCGGTGCGGTCCTATCCCGTGTCTTGTGTAGTGTCGTTCGTAACCAGAGCATTAGAAGTAGTGTAGTTTTATAGTTTTATAGTTTTTGTAGTTTTGAATATAAAAAATTATATTAAATCTAATAAAATACTTATAGAATTATAAGTTTTACGAATAACTAGCATAAATATGAAATTATAAGCTTATAGTAAAAAAAGTGGGTCCTTATATACTATTATAAGCCTAAAACTTTAAAAACTACATTTTGTAGTTTTTGTAGTGTAGTGTAGTGTAGTAAGTTTTTAGAAAACTATATAATCTAGTTTTTAAGCTTACAAAAAGCTAGAGGGACCCACTTTTTTAAATAAGCTGATTAAATATAATATTAGCTATTTTATGTATTTATTATTATAATTCAAGTATTTTATTAGATTTATTATTAATTATTTAAGCTTTTTTAAAAAATGAAAATGTAGTTTTCTTGTCAATGCTCTGTTCGTAACATTATGCCCCTTCTCTATTAGTCTTATCCTTAAGGCCATTAAAACAGGCTAGCTAAGGGCTTAGGTAATTTTTCTCTCCTTTATTATTAGGTGCTATTATACCCGCTAATCGTATCGTTAAGTAAAGGTTAAGAACGCGTTCTTAGAAGTCTAAGTAGTATAAGGCTTTATTGTATTTAATCCTTTTTAACCCTAAGACTATAGAGAAAGCTTCTTGTTCCTACTATAAGGAAAAGGGTATTACCTCTTATTAATTATCTTCTTTTAATTCCTCCTATTACGCTTAATACGTAATAGATTACAAGTTCTATTACAACGTGTAGGGCATCTCGCTAGCTTAGCTTCGTTAAATAGCCGATTATTATATACGTTTTAAAAGGGAGCTTAAGTCTATTAAAGAAGAGCGTCGTTTAATAGACGCAAAGATAGAGCGTCTACGAAAATAAAAGAGATTATAGTTCAAGAAAATAATGCATGCGGTTACACGTGGTATTAATAACGTTAAAGAGTTAAAACGTGTAAAACGTGAGAAAGCAGAATAGCTTTAAAAGACTATAGGGGTTCTTTTTACTTCTTTTAAGAATCTAGATCCTATTTTAGTTTATTTCTTAGATATTAAATTTAGTATTAAGTTATTAGATAATACTTAGAAGATTAATTAAAATGCGTTTCTTAGGAATAAAACTATTTAAGTAATATTAAGTAATTCATAAGATTTTTAACTAGTTCCTAGGTGTTTTTAGAGTTTAAATATCCCTTTTATTTAACGAGATAATAGTAATTCTTTATATCTTCTTATACTTTAAGTATTCGTTTAACTTCGTATTTATTAGTATCTTCTATTATAATATTTATAGTAATTATAGATTTATTTAATGCTTTCTTTAGTAGTAATATATAAAATATAGGATAGATTCTTATTCTATTTAATAATAATAGTTTATAGTTAGTATTTAAGATTTTCCGTTTAATAAGGAATAGTCTAATCTTCTTTTAATTAAGTTTATTATTAGGTCGCTTAGTTTTAATGTTTTTACGAATAAGGTATACTTTATATCTCTTCTCTAAGATTAGCGCTAGTAATCTCTTTCTATTTATATAGTATTTTATTTAGTTCTATAAAAATATCTATTTCTATTATAAGTGTTTTTATATTTCTATTATAGTTACTATATGCGTTATAATTACTAGCGCGTTTACATTCTATATCGTATGTGTCTTAATAATAGGGTTAAATCCGTAATTTACCTTAAATAGTAACATTCTTATATTATTAATCTTAGAGCTATTATAAGCCTATTATACTAGTAGTAGCTATTTTACCTAATTATTCTATTAGTAGTTAATATAGCTTCACAGATATTATTTAAGTATTTAATTTAAGATTTCTATTTATCCATTTAATTATAGGTGGAATGCTATTAATAAGCTTTATTTAATCTTTATAGTTTCTATAAGGTATTTTTAAAAGTTTAAGGTAAATAATTTATCGCGATTTAATATAAGCTTTATTAGTAATTCATATTATATAATAACTATTTTAAAGAATATATACGCTAAGTTCTTAGTATTACTTAATTTCTTATATAAAATATAATAGGTGTATTTTATAAGTTTATTTATAATAACTAGAATACTATTATAAGCTACTTCTATTATAGGTTCTTTTAACTTTAGTAGTTTAACGATAAAGTCTATTATAATAGTTTACTATACTCTTTTAGGTGGTAATATTAGTTATAATTCTTCGTATAGTACGTGTCGCGTTAATTTTACTTTATTATACGTGTTACATTTCTTAATAACTTCTTATACTATTTTTTTGCTTTCTAGGAAGTTATATAATCTTCTTAGCCTATTAATCGTTTTCCCTACACCTTAATATTCGTATAGTAGGTGCTCGTATATTTCCTTAATAAGCTATTTTTAAAGTGTACTAGAAATATACTACCATTTATTATATAAGAAGGTCTTACCTTCCTTAAATAAATGCGTTTTTGTTTTCTAATTATCTAAATAACTATTATTATTAATGTATAATACGATCTAATACATTTATGTTTTATTTAGCTTAACTTACTAGATTATATTAATTTCTTAGGTGCCTAGTATAAGGTTCCTATTCTTAATAGCGCGTAGTAAGGGTGTATTACTTACTTACTAATTCGATTTTAAGTTCTCTCTTTAATTAAGCGCGTTTACTCTTCCATTTTTAAATTCTTTATAGTATATAATTTTAAAGTTATAATTTATAAGGGTTTTATACCATTTAATCTATCGTTTATTTAAATCCTTTATAGTTAAGAATAATATAAGATTCTTATAGTTAGTATAAACCTTAATTTAATGCTTTACTCTTATAAAATAGTGTCTTTATTCTTTAAAGCACTTAATAATAGCTATAAGTTCTTTATTATAAATCCTATAATTAAGTTTAGGTTCGTAGAGTTTCTTTAAGAAGAATACAATTAGATATAGTCTTTCTTAATTATCTTATTATTTAAGCTATTCGCCTAGTATAAAGTTTAAGGCGTTTATTTTAAGCTTATAAGGTTTATTTTAATTAAGTGCTTTTAATATAGGTTTTAACGTAACTAAATCTTTTATTTTTTAGAATACTATAGCTTTTAGTTTATTTTATTAAAAGCTAACTTCTTTCTTTATTAGGTTTATAAGAGGTTATAAAATGTCTTTATATTCGCTTAAGAACTTATAGTAGAAGTTTATAAATGTTATAAATCCTTTAACTTCTTTTAAATTCTTTAATATAAGCTATTTCTTAATAGTTTTAATTTTATTTAAGCTTATTTGTATTTCTTTATATATAAGCACGTACCCTAGAAACTGTATAGTATTCTAATAGAACTAGTATTTTAAGGCTTTAATTAAGAGTTTATTATCCTATAGAGTTTATAGTACCTTATATACATATTATTTATATTTCTTAAGGGTATTTAAATAAATGAGAATATTATTAAGGTATATAACTATAAATACTTCTAGTTGTTTTCGTAAGATTATATTAATTATTCTTTAAAAGGTTACTAGTACGTTAGTAAGCCTAAAAGGTATTACTAAATATTCGTAGTATTCTTTACTAGTTTAAAATGCTATTATTTACTTGTAGCCTTCTTTTATTCGTATAAGGTTATAGGCTTCTTTTAAGTTAAGTGTAATAAACTATTTAGCTTTTTTAACTTTATCTTTAATTTCTATTATAAGCGGTAACGGGTATTAATTCTTAATTATAATCTTATTTAAGTATTAGTAATTAATATATAATTATAGTTTCTCGTTCTTCTTTAATACCTATAGAATTAAATATCCTATTAGAGACTTTAATAGTCTTATATATCCCTTTTATAACATGTCCTTTAAATACTCCTTAAGCGCCTTATCTTACTTAGGGTTTTAAGAATAAATCTTATTAAACGTTAATTTAATATTAAGCTAAAGTCTAATCTTATAGTCTTAATGTAAATATTTTAATAATCTTATTTCTAGCTCTCTACTAAATAGCTTACTATACTATAAGTATTTCTTAGGAATCTCTGTTATCTTAGCTTTTAGCTCTCTAGTAATTATATATATTTCTAGAGGCCTATTATAGTCTAAATAAGGTGCTTTTTATAGGCTACTCTTAGCTTTATAATTGTATCCTAGTAAATCCTATTAAAGTTAACTAGTTCTTTAATTAACTCGTAGATTACTCGCTTATAACTAGGGTATTCTTAATATAATATTATATTTTAAGATTATTATAATATCTAGTGTAACTTAGTATTTTATACCTTATATATTAACTAAAAGCTACGTAACTTTTATGTTAACTACTTTTTAGCTATACTTTACTATAGTTCCTTTTATAGTTGTAAGTTAATAGGGCTTATCTTTAGGTGTTTAAGATAATTATAATCTATTAATAAGATTTAGCGAGATAAAATTTCCTTATACTCTACTATTAATTATTACTTAAATTCTTTATTCTATTATAATTATATTAATTATAAGATATACTATACTACTAATATTTATAGTATATAAAGACCTATTAGATCTCCGTTAAGGAATTGGTTTTAATTGTAATAATAGCTATTATTTCCTAATTTATTAATTCTATCCTTATATTATTCTTTAACGCGTTATTCTAGGCGCTATTATTAGCGGTTATCTTCTAACGTATTATTAAAGCTTTCTTAGTAATCGCTTAATTTACCATTTATATTAATTAAACTTAGGCTAAGTAAGTTACTTATAGTTATATAGTTCCCTTTCTCCTTATATTATAAGGTTATAGCTTAGGTAATATATACGTTATTCTTAGTATAGTATAACTTTTCGTTTAATATCTTTAAATTAGTTTATTATAATTTTAGTTATATTATAAGGGTTATTTTCCTTTCCTTTTATTCTCGTAGAAACTATTTACTACCTTACTTACTATTAAGGTACGTGTAATAATTATTATTATAATAGAAGGTTTAATTAAAAAGTTTATATTTAATTTTAGGTTTATCTTTCTTAGTTAAATAATTCTCTTTTTCTTAGATTCGTTCTAGTAAAGGTTCACTTTTTAGTAAGGGTATTTAGTATTTCTAAAAGTTATTAGGTATTAGTTAGGTTTTAAATTCCTAATCTTTATTTAAACTAATATTATTTACTAACGTAAGTCTTTCTTTATTACTTATTATACTAAGATTTCACGTGGGTAAGTCTTTTTAGTTTATAGTATAAAGCTTTTTACCTTTAGAAATTAGCTTTTATAGCTTCTTTAAGACTTTACATTTATTTATAAAGTATTTAGTCTTACTATAATTATAATAAGTCTTTCCCCTTTTCTTATTTATAGCGTTAAGTTCTATAGGTCTAGCATAGTACCTATATACTATTAATATTTAGCGTGGCTTACTACTATTAGGTTTATTAAACCTAGCATATAATTTAAATTCCCTATAACCCTTTTCGTAACGTTACTTATATAAACGGTTATTTACCTTAATAATTATTTTAATAAAGTTATTAAATAACTTAGGATAATCTTCTTAATAAATATTATCCTTTACTTCTTCTTTAAGTCCTTAATAGAAAACTTTTATTTTAGGTTTAGTATTCTAGTTAAGTTTTACTATAATACGTTTAAATTCCCTAGGGTAATAAGCTATAAATCTAGTTTACTTAAGTTAAGTAAGTTATTATATAGCTTCTTTATGCTTATTAGAGTTTTTAAATGTAGCGAGAAGTTATTCTTTAAAGGTTTTATAATTAAAGAAGATATAAATAACTTTCACTTTAGCTTTAGCGCTATATTTAAGATATACGCGAAGGGTTAGCTTCTATTATTCTATTACTTTTCTAGTTAAGAGGTTATTAATATAAAGAATCTATAACTTAAGCGTCGTATAGATTTTTTCGTTAACTTATAGGTAAGCTTAGGCTTATATAAGAAAGTTTCTTATATTACCCTTATAATTATCGTATAATTTAAGCTTAGGGAATTTTAGTATATTATTATTATTAATAAAGGATATAGGTATAAGATTTTAAACTACTATAAGTTTCTCTTCTTATACCTTAAGTTTTTCGTAGAAATTATTCTATTAGTTAAAAAGCTATTAATTCTACTTCTTAAGCTTAGTAATCTTATTATAAAGGTACTTTATTATCTCCCTAGGGTTAATAGTCTTTCCGCTTAAAGTAAATATCTTAGAAGTCGTTACTACTTAAAGTTTTAAGGTAACTTATTAAATAGAATTAATTAAAATGTAATAGTAGCTTAGGTTTTAAGGTATAATAGGTTTATTTCTTAGAAAGTAAGTTAAGTTAAATACTATAAAGTAGCTTTTTAAGTAGTATTATAATAAGGCTATTAAGAGTATAACTCTTAATAGTAAGACTATTACTTAGATTAATTAATAGAGAATTAAATTACCTAATTATAATAGAATATCTTCTTCTTAAGTACCCGTTTATTTCTCTATTATAATCCTAGATTAATTAGCTTAATTATTAATCCTTTTAACTCCTTAATTAATTAGCTTAACCTTTAATTCTATTAAGTCTTATCTTAGATTATTAACTTAACACTTTAAGTCTTTAATTACCTTTTAGGTCACGTAACTAGTTACGTGCCCTTACCTTCTTCTCGTGCCCACAGGTCATGCCTATCCTAGCCGGTGCGGTCCCGTCCCGTGTCTTGTGCAGTGTCGTTCGTAACACTATTAAAGCTATTAATAGTTATTAGGGTAAGCTAAATTAATTAATTTAAGCTCTTTTAATAATACTAATAATATTAATAAGCTTTAATTACTTAATAAAGCGGTTAAATTATTAGTATATTAGAATCTTTATTAATTTATTAGCTAAATTATTAGCGCTTTAAATAAATTTAATATTAAAGATCTCTTATTAATAGGCTTATTAAATCTAATTATTATAAATATTAATATAATAAAGAGTAATCTTAAGCCTTAAAAGATTACTATTAATAAGCTAAATTATTTATAAATTATTATATTATATTATAGGCTTTAAATAATTTAGCTATAGGTTTAACTATTAGAAAAGCTTAAATATCGCGATAATCTCTTTAATTATATGTGTAAAAGCTAATAATTTAGCTTTAATAGACGATATTATAATTATATTTTACTTACTAGCTATTTAACTAATAGGTTTATTAAATAATTAAATTATTAAGCCTTATAATAACTTTTAGGTTTATTAGTCGTTTATAAAGGTAATATTAAAAGCTATTTAAAGCTTTAAGTTATTAAAACCTTTATTAAATTTAATTGCTAGGTATTACGTTAAATATAGGTACTTAATAACTTAATTAATAACCTATTAATGTATTTTTAACGGATTAAAGAGGAATTTAGCTAGCTTAGCTACTAGTTTAGCTATATTAGGTCTTCTAATAACCGTAATATAATTAATAGAGCTAATTATCTGCTAATATTAATGAATTTAATTAGTAGTTATAATACTTAAATTAGGTTTTAGTTGATTTTTAGGTATTAGACTTTCTTTAAAGCTATCTCTCTTAAGAATATTAAATTTCGTAGCTAGTTTTTTAATATAAGAATCCTAATATAATTAAAGCTTATAAGTAATCTTATCTTAAAGAACTTAAATATCTAGGAACTATTATAGCTTATTAAGGTCCTTTATATTATAGGTTAATTTAAGCTTTTAAATTATTTAATTAATAGCTTTAAAAGCTACCTAATAGTATAAAAAGATAATATTATTAACGTAAAAAAAGACCGTTAATATTAAGCTATTAAAGATATAAGAGTCTTTTAAATAAGGTGTTAAACCTAGTAGCTTAAAGGTTTTACTAAGAGATTATTACTATAATAAGGCTAACCTTTATAGCTTATATAGAGCTTATAGTAGTCTTATTATTTAACTAGGCCTTTTAAAGCCTTTAAGAAATTTAACGTAAACTTCTTTATGAATTAGGCTATTTATAAAGGTATTAATCGCGTTAAGCTACCTAGCTTTTAGGTTAAATTTAGCTGTAGCCTATAATAGCTATTAGGGTTTAAAATAACCTTTTAGCTAAGATTATAGCGTAAATCTTCTTATTATTAGGTGGTTAAAGGTTACCTTATACGTATAAATAAGCCTTAAATTTATTAACGAATTCGTATTTATTATATTTATATTTAAACACTTAAGTTAATAGTAATAGGCGATATAACCGTTTTATTTAATTAGGTTAAATAAGTTAAAAGGTCTCTTAATTAATTAAGGTATTATATTTAGCTTAAGTAGCCTTTTTAAATTTAAGCTTATAAGAGTACTTTTATAGCTCTTTCTAATATTAAGGTTTAGGTAATAGGCTTCTTTTATATAGCCTTTTAAGTTATTTAATTAAAAAGCTACTATAAAAGCTATTAAGAGCCCTATTAAAAATTCGTTATAACCGTTAAGGTCTTTTATCTTAATTAAAAGGCTCTAATAAAGCTAGCGTTAAAAGGTTTTAATAAGAGCTACTTATATTAGATTTAAGGTCTTTAAAAATGTTAGATTTAAATAAGTTATAACTAACTTTCTTTTTAACTAGCTTAAAGGCCTTAAGTATTAACTTTAATAATAAACCGTATCTTATTAGTATTATTATTATTATTAGACTTAATATAGGTTAGAAATTTAAGCTATTATAGCTTCTTTAATTGAATTTAATGAATTTAGCCTTAATAGAAGGTTTTTTTATTAAAGGTTACATCTTTAACCTATTTAACTTCTAATTTTAATGGAATTTATATGTGAAAGATATTAGTTAAGTTATATCTAATAAGGTAGCTAATTTCTACGTGGGCTATTATCTTAAGAGCTTATTTTTAAATGCCTTAAAGAGCTTTCTAGGTTATTAAATAAGCCCTATAGCCGTACGCAACTAAATATATAATATTAGGCCTATCTAAATAACCTATATTACGATTATTTAATTAGAGCTACTATTAAAGCTATTAGAAGGGCGTCTTTTAGTTTATACCTTATTATAGTAATAGATTATAAAGGTAGGTAATAGCTTTCTAAATCTTAGGCTATAATTTAGTAGAAAGGTTAGCTATTAGCTGTATTTAGAGCATTAACAAAAAAACTACACTACATGTAGTTTTTTAGTGTAGTTTATAGTATAGTGTAGTTTTTATAGTTTTAGTGTAGTTTAACTACACTACAACTACATTTATGGTGTAATATGTAATTATAAAGGGAAATTTTAATTATAAATATAACGTTAATTATAAGACTTGTAAGATTATAATTAATATCTTTAAATAAAGCTAATTTAGCTCTTTATAATGCCCTAGTTTTTATATAAATAGCTTATAAATTAAGTGAGTTATAATAGGTTAAATCTTAGCTAAAAATTAAGATCCACTTTTTTAAAATAAGAGATTTAAAGCTTAATAACTTACTTATTAATAACGCTATAAAGCTAATTTTATAAGATTTAAAATCACGTGATTTTTAGCTTTATTTTAATATATAATATACTTATATAAGCTTTTTTTTAGTAAAACTTTTTTTTATAATAAAATTTAAAAATAAAAAAGTTAAGTAAGAAATATAAAATCTATTATAATACTAGAAATAATATATATAAAAAGAAAGTATAAAATATTATTTTATATGAAAAATTTTAACGTATTTAAATATATTACTTATAACTTTAATATATTTCTTATAACTTAAATATTTAATATTTTATACTTAAGTTATAGGGTAATACTATAAATATTATTATTTTATAAGACATTTATACATAAATAATAGAAATTTTTAATTTTATTATATTTAATATATTTTACTTATAATAATAATATAAAAATAATACTAATTTACTTAATATAACTCCCTTATAATTCCCTTTTATTTTATTTTTATTAGTTTTTTAATCCCTATTTTTAGCTTATTTAAGCTAGTTAATCCCTGCTTACTAATACTAATATTAGTAAGCAAATTTAGCTTTATTTTAGCTTACTAATTATATTAGCTAATAATAGCTTATAAATTAATTAATACTATATATTACACTAATTTTTAAAATGTAATATAGTGTAGTAAAACTATACTACACTATACTACACTAAAATTCACTAAAAACTACAAAACTACACTACTTCTAATGCTCTGGCTGTATTATACGAGCTTTTAACCTTAAAATACCCCTAAACCTTTTAGCAGGGCCGTTTTAAGCGGGTATATACGGTAATATAAGCTTATTAATAATACCTTTATAGTTAATTTAAGCCTTATAAGCTATTTAAAGGCTTCTATTATTATTCTAATAGATTTAATAAGTACCTAATTAATATTACCTTTAAATTTAAGCCTTAAATAATTAAAGAGCTAATAATAGGGTATTTTAAGTAGTATTTTTAAGCTTAAAGACTATTAAAAGGCTTAAGAATTCGTTTTTAATTACTAGAGCTATTAACTTATTATTATAGCTAGGCTTAAATTAAAAGATATTAATGTAAATCCTTTAAAAGGGTCTTAGACTTATTATTTAAGGGCTTTTACGAGAGATAACCCTTTTAGCCTTAGCCTTAAACAGAGCATTGACAAGAAAACTACATTTTCAATTTTCAAAAAAGCTTAAATAATTAATAATAAATCTAATAAAATACTTGAATTATAATAATAAATACATAAGTTAGCTAATATTATAACCAATTAGCTCACATAAAAAAGTGGGTCCCTCTAGCTTATTATAAGCTTAAAAACTAGATTATGTAATTTTCTAAAAACACACTACACTACACTACACTACAAAAACTACATTTTGTAGTTTTTGAAGTTCTAGGCTTATAAGAGCTTATAAGGACCCACTTTTTTATGTTAGCTTATAGTATGAAATTCATACTATTTATCCTTAAAACTTATAATCTTATAAGTATTTTATTAGATTTAATATTATTTATTATATTCGAAACTACAAAAACTACAAAACTACAAAACTACACTACTTCCAATGCTCTGGCCTTAAAATAGGCTTTATAGTTAATTTATATAAGGCCTTAAGTCTTTAACCTAGTAGTCTATTAAACTAAATACTTAAGGCTATTAGCATTTAAGTTACTTAGCTATTAGTATTGAAGGTTAATAGAGGCTGTTTTTTAAGGTTAAGATAGCGTTAAATTAGATTAAAAGCTTTTAATTTAATAAATTTCATTGAATTTAATAATAAGCTACTTAAAGTAATACCTTATATAGAAGATAATCTTATTATCCTTTAATTTAGCTCTTATAATTAAGTTCTAATTATAGCTCTTTTTTAAAAAGCTATTTAATAAGGTTATATTTATGTAAAAGGTTAGAATAAAAGCTACTTACTTTAGCTAAAAAAGCTCTATTTATATTTATAAAGAGACCTTTTTATAGCCTTTAATTTAAAGCTTTATATTACTTATAAAGGCTTCTTTAAGCTATTAAAGAACTTAATAGTTAGTAAATTAATTAAGATTATTATAAATATATATATTTAATCTAAAATCTAGGATAAAAGAGTGTCTTAAAGGGTAAATATTCTTATAAATTAACTAGATAAATAACGCGGCTACTTACTTCACGTAATTTAACCTATACTTTAATTAATTATAGCCTTTTTTATTAATTTAAGCGTTTTTAGCGTTTTTAGCGTTTTTAAGCTCTTTAAGCTACTCTTATTTTTTAACCTTTTAAGCCCTCTAATATTTAAACCTTTATAGGCTTTATTATTCATTGATTTTTTAAGCTTTTAGTACTTATAAAAAGCGTTTATAAGCTTCTTTAATTAATACTTATAAAAAGCATTTATTAGCTTCTTTAATTTAATGCTATTAAGGTATAAATTACCCTAACGCTTATAAAAGGCCTTTATCTTATAAAGAACCTTATTAATAAGAGCCTTTATTTTAAAGAATACCTTATTATTATTATTAAAGTTAGCTTAAAAATATAATACCTTTTATTTTTAGGTTTTCTTACTACTTTTAATTAATTTAATTAAAAGCCTATTAATAAGCTTAATTAACTTTTACTTTAATAAATAGGTTTAATAGCTTTTATTAAATTTAAGCTTTAATTTTAGCGTTAGGCTTTTATATTAAATCTTTAAGAGGCTTATTTAAGTATAAACACTTATAATAATAGTATTTTTAATTATAAAGATACTTTAAAGCTATCTTTAACCTTTTTTATTAATTGTTTTTAGGTTAATTAAGTGCTTATAATACATTTAAGGTCTTTAATAATAATAGACTTTCTTAAAAGGTAAAGAATAAAAATTACCTTTTATAGCCTTTTAATGCTAGTAATACTATTTATATAAATTATTAATTTAAAAGCTATTTAAAACCTTATTTATTTAACCTTTTTTATTAAGGTTTAAGAGGTTTAAGATATAATTATTCTAGTAGCTTAAAAATATAGGGCTAATTAAGGCTATTATAGCTATAAAATCTAGGGTTAATTAAAGCTTTTTCGTATTAAATAGGTTAATTTAATAAGCTTTTATTAGTATCTTCTATTAGCTTATAATTTAAGCCTTAATATTCGTATAATTAGCGCTCTTTAATATTAATTTATATTTTAATAAAACCTCTCTTTTATATTCCTATAATATAAGCTATAATTAGGCTTATAGTAGCTTTAATTATCTTAAAACGCTATTTTTAATAGCTATTATATTATAATAACTCTTAATAGTCTTTATAATAAATTATTAAGTAATTAAAAGAGCTTTTTAATACCTTTAATAGGCTTAAATATTAACCTAATAATTATTAATAAGAAATTTAAGCCTTTTAAATTAAACTTTATTAAGATTTATAATTATTATAGCCTTAAAGTTAATATTACTAGGTTAAGGTTTTTTTAAAGGGATAATAGTTACCTTATTAGGCTATTAAGGGTTAATTAAATGTTAAATACTTTAATTAATAGCGTACTTCTTAATAATAAAAATCTATTAAAACTAGCTTTTTAAATCTATTAAGGTTATAATAAAGAACCTTTAATATTTATAATTAGATTAATTAAGTCTTTAAAGACCTTAAATATATTATAATTTAACGTTAAAATATCTTAAATTTAATAGTAAACTAGACTTATAATTATTACGTTAATAGCTATAAAAGCAGATTAAATAATAGAATTATTCTTAGAATTAAAGCTATTTAAGTATAAAAAATAAGCCCTTATTTATAGATATTAAGGTTATTTAATAGGCTACCTAAGAAGTAATTAATTTAAGGGGTTTTACGATATTCAGCTATTAAAGGTTCAGCTTTAATACGGTAGTAGCGCGAGCCTTCTTTTAAGGCTTTTCGTACAATTAAAAAACAGCTATTTGAGGCGTTTTAGGGCTTATCGGGGTCCCCGATAAATAGCAGCCATTTTCCATTGAAAGGGGCCTTTGGCGTTGATATGATCAGTTGACGCCAAAATATCCGCGACTTAGTTTTCAAACCTCGTCTTCATTTGCTTGGCGGCCGTCCTTAACGGCCCGGTTGGGGTAGGCAAGGGCAAAAGACGAAACACCATTTAGTGCCTGGGCCTGTGTGGAAGCAGAGAGGGTAGTACTGGCAAGATTTTATTTTGAACCTCGAATGCAAGATGACCAGCTTTGATATAGGCAAGGTTCAGAACCAACGTCGGTTAATCTGTGGAGAATAGACCCAGAGAAACACGAGGGACACAGAGAACGTTTTATAGCTTCAGCAGATATAAATATGTCTCACGGTATATGACAAAAATATACCAAGAACTTGGTTTTAGAGCGATCGCCATGTCTTCTGGTGTTCAGGAAGTCGTCAAAGGGGCCTCTTCTGAATTATTGACGGCGATGGCCCTCCCCTGTTCCGTATTACCGGGCAGCTCGCAGGCTAAAGCAGTTTGCTGACGAGTTATCAGTCCGAAATAATGCTAATTTTGGCGATAATTCGTTACAAAAAATAAGTTTTGACTTGCGGACCGCTGAGTGATGATCTTTCTTCGCCTTGCACATAAAACATCCTGAGACGTACCAAGGATCTATACCATGATATTGGAACAGATACTAGGAAAACTCGTAGGAGATTATACACACACTCTCTCTCGGCATAATTGCTATTGTAGGAGGTACGAAACACCTGTTAGAATCAAAAGGGCACTCTTATAAGTTGGATATCGACGTTAGGCTTAAGGGCCGCTATTTCTGGGCCTTTTCGCTATATGACTCAAGGATCAAACGCAATAACTGTCATGATAAACCAAATACTAAGTAGCACTATCTATAACTTCTTACTACCTAGATATCAAAAGAGAACAAAGACATATAGCTCCGAGAATTTGGGATCTTGGTCCCTAGGCTGTGCCTCCTCAAGTACCCACCTGTGAGATCATAGTTGACGTGTCTAAGACTCCGGCTACAGAGAACCATACGTTTATTGATTTCTTTATGCAAACTTTAGCCACTTTAGTAGTGCTAAAGTGTGAGTTAGCGTTGAGCCTCTGTTGCAAGCGGATAGCTTTCAAGGAGTTTTCCACATTGACGCAGACGCGGTTCCAAAGCCTGGGCCATCGGATTGTACCGAGTTCAAGTATACACCTGCCTTGTTCGGCGGAATTAAGCGAGTTAGATGAACCAAGACCATTCAAGTACCCGCTCCAAACGGACGATTTGATACACTGCAACTGGCCATGGCATTTGTAGATGTCTCATGGAAAGCAACCATTGAAGACGCGGTGATAAGCGCTTTAAACAAAGTGGTAGACTATTACCAAAATCCAGTCACCTACACTTGGTCCATCCCACGACATGCTGAGGACTTGTGAAATTGTTATCGCAGCATGTACAGCCAGCGCGTTAGCTTCATGGCCTAATCGAATAAATGGAGAGGATGAAAATGCTCGTTTCATTTGGGAGCTGTGGAGTTTACGAGCAACAAAATCTCCGTGTCCCCTTCTCGCTAGACAATTCAAGCCAGCTTTGATTGGAGTTCAAGAAAAAAGGGGTAGCGAACTAGTACGTTTACCAAAAGACAACGATTCTGGGCTTCTCTGATTTCTAAGAACGACGAGTATCCGACAATACCCGTTTAAAGAGACAGGACAGGAGGTCTCATGTTCTAATACGTTCGCTCAAGTCCTCCACCGCCTCTGATAGTAGTGTGTCAAGGACCTACGCCTGCGCCACGGTGAAATGGGCCTAGCATATTATTGTTCTGCGCGTATAAATACGTTGGGTCACATCCTGATATCAATATAGGTCGCAAAACAGGGATTAATTGATCCTATTGCGGCACTTGGAGCCGGCAATATCGATCAGGCAATAGTGCTGCGGAGGCTTCCGCCTCTTCAGGTGTTGACGAGATTGCCACAGAGAGGGAAAAAAAAAAGTCCTCGTTAGTGAAGCGGCATGAATCATACCCTCGAACAAACACGAATAAGCAGGTAGTCTCCTGCACAGCCGTGCGCTTTGATGCATCTGTTGGGAACGTAGTCGCCAGTGGGTGTGTTTAGCTGTTGGGTTTCTTGAGCGGGCCGTTTTGGGGGCCTCGTGATTATTCTTCGTCTGCATATTGATACCATTAGTCTAGATCTTGATTCATGGATGGGTCGCTAGTATCTTTGATGATGAGTACTACATCGCTACTGTCGGAGAACGGAAGTGGAAACACGGCAGATCTTGTCTCGGTACATGTAGTTGTAATGTTTTGCTACGTGTCACTGTCGGGATATTGTCACTCAAGTTGCTTGTGCACTATGTCCTCATTGCATAGCTGCATGCAACCCAACATTCGCCATCCGTGCTAACATGTCGTATCCGGGGTTCATCCCAGCTTCCTATTGCAGTTCCAGAGATTTACCGGTCACAGGCGCATTCTACCCACTTGATGTGGGTTACTACTGACCATGTTCCGGGATAATCGAAGTGGCATGATCATGTTTCTACACGGTGCCTGAGGTCATGCCGGATGGATTTTTCCCGCAACCTTGACTTGATCAAGCCACCCGCAACAGGCCCGGCCCGGAAGGTCGCGATCTCGGCCCCCGTAAATATTTAATAATGACAACGTGTGATTCGTCGAACCGATGACGCGATGTACCCCAAGATTGGGGTCCAATATGTCGAGTCGTGAAATAATGAGTTCGTCATGCAGCATTCAGACACCGAGATCCAGACGCCGAGGGAAGACCGCATGCCGAGAGGCCGTCCGGATCTTCTCAACTCCATGTCACCCGATACATGTATGGCTTCTATTGGGGGGGCTTGCAGAAGTTTATAAACACCTCTCGAGACTGATCTTTGGCTTTCCAACATCAGGGTTTCATCAATTCTATCATTTCATTTACAATCACCGTCTACTTCTCGATATCTGGTATTTTACCAATCAATTTACCCTCAACCATCTATCATCATGGTTGCTACAATTCGTCAGTATAAGGCTGCTTGTGTACAAGCTGAGCCCGGATGGCTCAACCTTGAGAAAGCAGTCAAGAAGACTGTTGACTTGATCCTTGAAGCTGGCGAGAAGGATTGCAAGCTTATTGCTTTTCCCGAAGTTTGTGAGTTGCCCATACAACAATCCATCTCGTGCAATACTGATTGATGACTTATAGGGATCCCCGGGTAGATTTTCCCTGAAATAATTCCTGACATAGCATGTACGGATACTGATATTCGAATCAAGATTTCCCTATTGGCTGTGGCGTGTGAATTACCAGGATTCGCTGCCCCTTCTCAAGAAGTTTCACCAGAACAGCATGCGACCTGACTCGGACGAAATGCGCCGAATTCGCGAGGCTGCAAAGGCCGCTAAGATCTACGTCTCGTTGGGATATTCTGAGCTCGACGGCCATACCATGTACATGGCTCAGGTTATCATTGATCCAACCGGAACTGTCATCAACCACCGTCGCAAGATCAAGCCGACCCATGTGGAGAAGCTTGTATTTGGCGAGGGGAGCGGTGACTCTCTTCACGCTGTAGTCGAGACTGAAATTGGCAATCTGGGCCACTTGAACTGCTGGGAAAATGTACGCGTTGATCTCATGCCGATCCAGACAAACAAGCTGACAGTTGTAGATGAACCCATTCCTCAAGGCACTCAACGCCAGCAAACACGAGGAAATCCACGTTGCCGCATGGCCTGTGTACGGCCCCGGCTCAGCCATCAAGTACCCCGACCCATACACCAATGCTTCCGAAATCCAATCCGACCACGTTACACCTGCGTACGCATACGAGACTGGCGCCTGGACTTTGGCCCCAAGCCAGGTTGTCACACGTGAGGGAGCCCGTCTCGGTCTTCCCGTTCGGCTGCAAAACGACGAGGCTGCCCTTGACGGGGAAGCTGATATTATTGGAAACGGCTATTCCAGAGTCTATCGGCCCGACGGATTCCGCGCTGTTGACGACCCAGCCAAGACCTTTGATGGACTCCTCATTGTCGACATTGACTTGGACGAAAATCTGCTAACCAAGAAGATTGCGGACTTTGTATGTTGAAATCAGAGATTCCTGTGTCGTAATAAATGTTAACAAAAAGTTGAATAAACAGGGCGGGCACTATATGCGACCGGATTTGATTCGCCTCCTTGTTGACGAGACGCCTAAGACAAATATCGTGGATGCCAACTCTACTGACCCCAAGACGTTCCCTAGCACTTTGGAGCGACTTGGCTTGGCCAAGCCTCTTCCTTCTGCTGAGAACTAGGCTCGTTCTCTCCGTGTACATTCAATTCTCCCCTCTTGTTACCATAGATATCAAAATCGAGTTCTGGCTGTCGCCAATTATTTTAATTTCTCGCTTTTGGTGGTTGAATGTGGCATTGAACTGCCAGTAGCAGATTCATGGAGATGTCATTTAAAAGCACATGACCGGGTAGACTGTACCCAATGAACCTAAGCGATTTGATTGAGACATTAGACAAGTCGAACTTCTCTCGCACACTATTTATCCTTTATGTTTGTACGGATTGTGGATCTACTCAAGGCCCGCCCTTGCGTTATGAACACACTGAATTGTCGGCTCTCTCAGAACATTGTCTTGTACTACATAAACCCTCCCGCCCCCGATTTCCAAATGCGAACCCTCCATTGGCTGAGGTCTTGATCCAATCAATGTGGCTTCTCCATTCCAACTGACCGAGTTGCAGGTACGGCAGATTGCACATGTGGTGTGACTGCATTGATGCCCATCGACAAAGGTTTCGGTTTCATGGCATTTCAGCCTTAAACCCTAGACTCAGCCAATAATATTTTTACAAAAATACCGTTACATTGCTCTTGATTACCACTGTTCCCCAAACTGCATCCGCACGAGCGAACACTCAGGGCTTCGAAGCGACCTCTGCCGCTCAAAATATTCCCTCAAAGATCCCGCCACCACCTGTGGCCATATTCCACTACAAGCATGCCAAATCCCTGCGACTACCTCGTCGGCTGGATCTGCGCTACATGGATGGAGTATGTTGCCGCACAGGAGGTTCTCGACACAGAGCACGACCAACCAGAGCTTCTATTGCCCAACGATGGCAACGACTACACACCAGGTACAATTGGGAGTCATAATGTGGCTATCACCCACTTGCTAGACAGTGAATACAGAACAGCTTCCACAACTACTGTGGCCACGAATATGCTATAAAAATTTCCGAACATCAAGATGGGCCTAATAGTGGGCATCGGCGGCGGTGCGCCGAGTCAGCGTCATGACATTCGTCTAGGAGATATCGTGGAAGGCGGGACAGGGCTCTGTATTCCAATACGACTTTGACAAGACCACATAGACTCGAGTCTTTCGAAAACACAGCTTTTAGGTCCACTTACTTCCTCCTAAAACAGTGAGCTCACTCAGGGCTTATCACGAACGCAAAGCAAACTATATTAAAGAAATTACCGACAATGCTCTCGAGAGGAGTTCAGGAGTAAAAAGGATATTGTTAGCGGCCAAAATCGGGTGCTAATATGCTCTTCAAATCTGACGTTACTCACGACTCAAGTTGCGCAGCAGTCTGTGCCAACAATGCGTCGAATCTAATATCGCGCCGTCAACGTACGAAGGAGAGGATGATCCGGTAGTTCATCATAGCGTTATTGCCTCTGCAATGCAGACTATAACAGATGTAGCGCTTTAAGATACGCTTACTATTCAAAGAAATGTCTTATGCTTTAATGTAGAAGCAGCTAGCTTTCAGCACCCTTTTCCATTTCTACTCATTGGTGGGATATGCGATTACTCAGACTCGCATAGGAATAAGGCATAGCAAGGACATACAGCAATAGATACAGCTGCGTATGCAAATGTCTTTTTAGATCGAACCTCACTCAATGCGCAATATTAACAGAGAACAAGTAGATTTTCCGCAACACTTTTACTTGGAGCAAATCTATTACGGGGAACAAAACGGAGATATCTTTTGTGAGAACACGGAATCCTCCAAAAGCTGATACATCCTTTCATTGTGTCATATCTCGGATATGACGAAAAGATAAGTCTACAAGAAGCCTCTCTATACATGGAATTCTGCGGGGGAGGGGACTTACAGAGACGGCACCTATACAAGCCAGGTAGTGACGACTGACCTGCGCTTTGCCGTCATCAAGGAACTTGCCAAGATCTTGAGCATACTCTTTCATTTTCTTTTCCTTCTTCATCTTGTCGTGTATCTTTTCTGCGATTTCAGAAAATATCCGCACGATTCCGGGGCCAGCAAGGACAAGACCAGCAATTTCGATGCCCGACATTGTGCAAGGTAGTCAACGTAAGCGGCGTAGAGGAGACGGACAAATTCTATGTGCGAGAGTTGGCAATAGTAGTAGTAGAGAAATGAAATCGTATTTTTTCGTATACAGATGGCATGTATCTTGATCGCAGTGGCGACGAGGTGCGGGGCTGACTTTCTGCCTTGCTGCCCAACTCGAGATGGTTGGGCATAAGTAGGCACTGAGATTTGAGGTTTCTGGAAAACTACAAGAGCTATTCCATTTAGCTTAAAACGTCTTAGTAAGTAGTTCTACATAAACTGTCCAGACCTTACATGAGGATATTATAAGACATAGCACACGACTAAACACGGACTAAGAGTGCGTCTCTTGGACTCGGATATATCGTGGGGAAAGCATCCAGTATTCGGCTGCCTCGTAGACAGATGCAAGCTTCAAATGTCAAGTTATTGCATAATAGAGCCCTTTAATTACACTACACGTAGCTGTCTATCATACGACTAGCCTTACTTAGTGTTTCCACTAGTAATCCTCCTTCTGCTATATCATTGGATTGCATAACCAAGTAAGGACTCTCTGGTGTAAGGTCCCTCACAGTCAGATCTCGGGGACACGAAGTGGTCACCGTTTTGAGGAATGTAGCAGCGGAAGAGGGGAACAGATCCAGCCACCTGATTCTCGTAAATGTATCCCACAGGCCCCCAGGGGACTTGACCCTCGCATCCTGGATCCCGAGATAACAGTGAATGCCCTCCAACCTTGCATTCGTACAGCATGACAGTGCCGCCCTGTTGATCACGCAGCAAGCGCCAACTTACTTCAGCATGAAATCCTGCGGGTAGCTGTCTAGTTGAAGCGACATGGCCTCGCTGAGGATTGTAGCCTCGAGTCAATACAACGTAGGGTAGGTTCTCGAAGCCGCAAGACAGTTGAGCAGGAGAGATATCATTGCGATTCGCCAGTGCCCACGTCGTCCATGAGGGTTTGATTGAGCCATCCGTTCTACGAAGACCAAGCATCAGGCCTCCTTCGGCCTGGTTGTCCTGCATACGGTGGTATATGTAGCTCTCGATTCCTGGTGTGCCGAGGACATTGCGGAAGCTCTGGCAGAACGCGACGGCCTGGCTCGCCTCACTCGACTGGCTACCGGAGTTGATACCATTCTCAGTCAGTTGCACCACCCATGCATGGGGGTTGTTTGGGAAGCGTTGGCGCAACCACCCAACCAACACGCCAACGTTACCCAATGTGACTTTTGGATAGTCATCGGCGGAGAAAGCAGGGCTGAACAAGTTTGGCGGATAGGCGTGGAAGGCGACGCGCCATTGACGAGACCCTGCACGAGCTGCGAGGCCCTCAATCACCGTCATTCCAGACAGAAGACCTTGGCCGGGATTGTCAAACTCTCTCCCAAATTGATGGTCCAGTGAAGTTAACACCTTGGCGGTGGGTTGCTCTGCGACAATGCGGTCATATGCCGCATTGTAGTTGGCTGCTATCAAGTCGAGCCATTCGTTGGCATTACATGGAACTCCTTGGCCGCAGCCTATGTTAAACCATTGATACGTGTTAACCTCGTTGTCAATAACCATGTCGGCAACTCTGCCGTGGCCCCGAAGACCATTGTAGCGTTGAGCCAGCATGCCTGCGAATCGTCCAAAATCCGCCGGACTGTCTGGCACGCAAAAGATCTCCATGCCGGGCGCTGCTGGTGAGCAACGTCGCTTGCCACGAGCCCACGGCGGAGTGCCATAGACTATGGCTGTAACCACCAGGCCTCGGTCCGTCCACCCTTTGATTGCTGAGTCCACTTGAGCCTGAATCAGGAAGCATCGCCCATCGTACTCCTGTTCGCCAGCACCGCATGGTCTTGGCTTCACACGGGGCTCCCATTGCGACCAGAGTAGGTTCATTGACACACCACCAGCGTTATTGCCAGAGATTTCATCTTAATTCGGCCAGAAGTCCGGCTGTATGCCCTTGATGTGGTAGTTGGACCGTATGGGGTACGGCAGCGAAGCAACCGCATCCACCGATGGCATGAGTTGAGCGGTCATGAATGACACTGCCTTGATGAGGGGGCTTAAACGTTTCCAATACATGGTTCCAAGATTTGGTGATCCTATTGCCCAAGTTCAGAGGCCAAGCTTTAATTCTGTTACGTCGCTGGAGGCGCAAATAGAAATGTCATCCTTCACGTCCTCTGTTGGCAAAAAGTGTTTCTTGCCCCTCATTTCTCGGTGACTGCAACATCAGTCAGATTCATGCGAGTAATCTTCAGCTCCTGCGACGTGGCGCATCCGGTGACCCATCAGGTCCTAGGAATAATGTAACCTTCTGTCGAAATACCACTGGCTAAACACGGGAGCATAGATCTCGAAATACTGAGTATGCAGGCAACGTTCTGTACTCTAAACTCAGAACGCATTACTTATCTTGTTCTTCAAGGTTTATGGATCATGACTGTGCAATTCACTGAGATTTTTTTCGAGGAAAAAGGAAACATGTTTGCGGCATCCACAGCAGGCGGAACAAAATTAAGTATAACCATGCATGATACCGGGGTGCAAATGACAGCAATTGGATGTTCGTAAATTCCTATCCCGCAATTGACGCAAAGTGAGCCACGTTAATGTGGGCTGTTGATCTCACGCCGGCCGGGGCTGAATTGGCGCAGGACAGTCAGCTTGAGCTATTTCAGACGAGTCCATCTATTAGGAGCTGTATGCATGAGCGCTGTATGCATATGACTAGCCCGATTTAGTCGGGGACTCTATAACTTACACCTCTTAGTGTGTTTCACATATAAAAAAATAGTAACGTGTTATTTTTAAAAAACGCGCTTAATAATAGGTTTAAAATTTAATGGTATTAAGTAATAATAGTATTAAAAGAGTTTAATTTATTTAAAAACGCGATTTTTAGTATTTTATTTAAAATGTATATATTTTATTAAGCTAGCTATTAATTTAAGTTATTTAAGAGGTTATTATAATAATAATTTTCTTCTTTATAATTAACGCTTATAATAAGCTATTTTTAATAATTAATACGTTTATTAATCTTATTACCCTATTAAGTATAGTATTCTTAAAATAAATTAATAATTATAAGTTACTTTTATTATTACTTTATATTCTTAATTATAATTACCCTTTAATTTTAGCTTATATAAGAGTTCTTTAAATACTAGAATTAAGCTATTATAAGCCTTATTAATTTAAGCGCTATAATTATAGCTATAAAGGTAATTTCATTAATTAAGGTAATTAAGTTACTTATAATAATTAAATTATTATTAAATTATATTATTAAGGGTTAATTTAATTATTTTAAGCTTTATATATACGGTTAACCTTAATAGGGTTTAGAATTTAAAGAGTTAAATTATTAATATTTTAAAGGTTAATATTAGGTATAATTTTTATGTTATTTCCTTTTAAATTTAATTAATAACTTATTAGAGGCTTTTAAAGCTATTAGTAAGAATAAATAATAGTTATATTAAGCTCTTAATTATAGCTTTAATAATCGAGTATAATATAAGTATAAGAGAGGCTATATTATTATTAAAATTTATAGGGTTATTCGTAAAAATAAAGCTATATTATATCTCTTTAAGCTACTTAAGTAAGTTAATATTATTAATTAATTAAATTTATAGCTTAAAAGAATATTTAATAAGAAAGCCTATTAAAGTACTCCCTTTTAATATATTTAATTCGTTACTTAACCTTTAATTAAGCTATTTTTTTAGAATAATTTTAATGTAAAGCTATTATTATTTATTAAAGCTCTTAAAGTATTATATAAAGGTTACTTATACCTATAATTAAGTAGCTTTTAATATTATAATACGATAATTCTATTAAATTATTAGTTAATTAATTAAAATACTAATAATTTAAAAGAAAGTAAAGAGTCTATTACTCCCTTTAACTAAACTACTATTAAAATATATATTAAATAATAGCGCCTTAATACTTATAATACGTATTCTTTATTCTTCCCTAAATATTAATAAAGTTATTACATTAATTAGTAATTATAAGCCGCTTAAATACCTTAAATAAGCTTATAGGGTTATTTTTAAAGGCGCTATATTTCTTATTATTTATAATTTATAGCCTATTACCCTATTAATCTCGTTTAATTTAAGCTTAAATAATAGTAAATAAATGAAAATAATAGAGCTATTACTAGTAGTTTAAGAAAATAGCTTTTACCGCGTTTTTTAATATAAGCTTTATATTTATAATAATAATTAAAGAAGCGTAAATATTATTTTACTCTTCTTAAATCTTATTGAATAATATAAGTATTTAATAATAATTGTCTTTAATCTCTAATAATAAAAGGGTAAATATAATACTTATAGTTAGATTTTAATTAATAATAGCTATTATTTATGTAAGGTAAAGACTATAATAGTTAATCTTATAAGTGTTATTTATCCTTAAAATATTAAGAAAATACTTTTATCTTTTAAGGTATTTATTAAAGGTTTTAAACTATAGCTTAAAGCTAGCTCTTATAATATTTAAATTTATAAGGTAGATTTTTAGCTTTAAGGGCTATAATAAAAGCTTATAAGCTATTATAACCTTTAAGAAGCTCTTAATAAAGTTAAAAATAGTTATTAATAATATTTTAAGATATAAAATAAAAGGTTTTTAAGCTTTAAAGGTGTAAAAAGTTAATAGCTTTATAGGTAATTATAGCGTTAAATTAAGTAATTTCTAATAATAGGCTTGGCTACTATAATATACGATAATAATAGATTAAATATGCTTATAACTTAAGAGATTAATTATAATTATACGTGGAATTAATAACCTAATAAGTCTAAGTAAAGTTTATATTTATATAATAGAACACTTATAATTAAAATAGGTAATTAACCTATCTTATTAAAATCCCTCTTTAAAGCCCTAGTAATATTAAAGGCTTATAAGAGCTTTAGTTACATATAAATAAAATATGCGAGAGCTAATAGCCTTTAGGTAGCTTATAATAATTACTATTAGATTTTTTTATAAGGCCTATTTTATTTTTAATATTAAATTACTATAAAAAGGTATAAACCTTATAAAATAAGTTAAAGGTTATAAATAATAAAAGGTATATAATATATAAACCCTTATAATACGCTTTTTATTAGATATTATAAGCCTTACTACTTAATATAATAGAATTATTATAATAATTAATAGAAGAGATAAAAGCAGTTATTTTAATAATTAAAAAATAATAAAAATAGCTATAATAAAGGTATTTAAAAGCTTAATTAATTATATTAATAAATTTAATAATATAATTAATAATATTAAAGAAGAGAAAAATTTACTATAATTACCTTATTATACGCTATTAAAAACTCTATATATTATAATACTTTTAATTAAATTATAATTTAACGTAAAAAAAAACGCGAAAATAATAATATATTACGATTTTTATTTAATTACACGTAAATTATATAGGAGAGTATAGCAGCTTAAATATATATCTATTATATTATAGGGTAATGTGGGTTACAGCGCTTATACATACAGCTCCTAATAGATGGACTCACAACATTTCAGACATATTAATGTGGTCTAGGATTTGGTTTTCTGTCTTTTCGGGCTAACCAGGCGATCCAGCTGAAGACTAATCACCATGGATGACAAACTCTTTCCACACAACGTCATAGAAACTCAATGAGTTATTCAATAATATTATACCGTACTGCCACCGTAATGGATTTCCTACAGGGTGCCGAGATCTCTCCAAAGGTCAAGTGGGCTCTTACCCCACTCACGGCCGATAACCGGCCCGGACCGACGCTGTTGGTCCCGGCTGTGGCGCATATTTTGCTTGCTAGCGGCCGGGACTAAGCCCAATACAGTAAAGTTAGCCCTGAACCGCTCTGTTTGAGAAATTTGGCATTCAGATACCGGACAACTAAACACGCATCATTCGGTTTTTTTACACGGCATTATTCGCTAGTCTAAATTAAGTCAAATGCCTTCTCATATAATTTTCATTATAAAAATACAGGTTAAGTTTCTCACAGCCACACAAGGCTGGGTCACAATAAGCTGTAACTGCTGCATTTCAAGCACAATGTACTCCTTCCCCTCCATCACACTCAATAGAAGTCGATTTGACTAAGAGCACACCTGTTTTTACACTAACACTAAGTTAGTTAATCTGGAATGACCCTATTCATGAGGCTGCTAGTTAACTTTAATTTATTTAATACGAGCCGCCGGCACAGCGGCGTTAATAGCTTTAAATAACACACCTCTCTCAACAAGGCTGTGAAATTAAACAGACGTAAGTCACAGAAAAATTGTATGTGTGGGCCGTCCGGCTCGATTTGGGGTAGCGAATGATGCCGTGTAAAAAACCCAATGATGCGTGTTTAGTTGTCCTTAGATACCGAAACCTAAGCCAGGTCCTAGTCGTATTGATTGCTACTTGAAAGCACAAAGAGCTCTGCCCAAGACAACCAGGCTACTTCCACCCCTTAGCATACCAGCCCAGGCAGGCTGCCTGATTCAGGTTGTCGCCATATGTGTGTGGAATTACCACAATGCAAGAACGTTTTTTGCCAGACAGATGACGTATTTTCTTGAACATACCTCTTGATTCAGGAAAGCTATTATCATGTTTCATTTTGCTACGATGCTCACCCAATAGCGCTTTCCCCAGACACAAAACACGAACGAGCCAACACATGACGTGCTTGCGCTTTGTCGCAACACCAAGAATGCACAAAGAGGAACGGGCAAAGTGTCGGAAAGCTCCCAGACATCCCTATCCCCTCAAACCTTTGTTTCAAGTGACTAATTACTGGCAAACAACGCTAGGACAAAGGATGGTAAAAGTGGTCCCAAATGGTTGGATTTCCGGAACAACCATCAGTATTATTAATTAGTCATCTCGGCGAGTAGTAGTATAATAGCTAGACTATTACATCTTCTTGAAGCCGATCTTTCTCCCATATACCTAACACAATCACATTACCGGCAAAGAGTTGAATCAAAGTGCCACTTTGCAATCTTCAACACCTTCCAACTCGCTCGACTAGTGCTCTCTTGTCTTGAGTGGTAGGTTCCCCGGCTCAAATCCCACGCATTTTTGCAACGTGTGAGTATGAAATGTTGCATTAAAGCGTGCAGTCTGACCCACTACCGTATTCATCCAATTTGCAACCAGCTAACCGAAGCTCAATCTAAGTACCGCCGAAACTGCGAAGGCCTATAGCGTGGTGAAATTTCAGCTTTAATCACGAAGACGTCAAAACGTAATAATTTTCACCCGAATATTTGTTGGACGACCTCAATATCGCTTGGAATACAGAAACTCAACCAAAAAACAATAGCACCTACGAAAAGGCCGTACCACATGCTCGCAAACACTTTAAGCCCCAGCGTTAAAATATGCGACCATGTCCTGGGAGGGTTCAGCTGAATTCCTTCACAATGGACTTCCTTCACCGGCTTCTACAGGAGCATAAGCCAAAGCTAAAACCAACAACATCCAAAGTTGAAGGCGTTGATATTTTATCCCATGGAACATTCACCATCAACGAGTGCTCCTCCGTCGTCTTCAAGATGCAATTTCTTCACGAGTCTATGCTCGAGCGATGGGCACACGTCAAAATAGCGGCTAGAATCTTCACCGCGAAGAAAAAAAAGCTCAGTCATCTAGTTATGCCGCCGCAGAGTCTGATTCGTGTTGATACATCATATCTGATTGCTCAGAAGAAGCTGGCATTAAAGAAGAACTCAGAAGCTCAGGAAATAAATGACTATCAGTATGCCGATCACATGAATCTAGCACTGGAGCACCTCACCAAGTTCATTATTTCGAGTGGCTTTCGCCATGTCAATCCTAGCAGAGCCCCGGTGCTCGACTATGAGGTGCGCCCAGACCAACAGCGCCGAATTGGAGTAGTTAGCCTCGGACTTTGCGGCACTGGAATTTTGAGCAGCCGTCTTGTTCATCAGGAGGCAAAGAAGAACAAAAAGTGCAAGAAGTACAAGTTTGTTAGGACAAGAAAGCTCACATTTGGTATTGCAAAAAGACCGAGGATCACTTCGGTAAAGGACGACTTGACTGAGAGCATGCAGGCCACGTTTGAAGAGGCTTTTGAAGGGCTTGTTCAATTTGTCTTCCCCCAGCACTTCGACGTAATTTACGCGGCAGCTTTGAGCGAAGGATTCGACCTAAAAACGGTGCTTCCCTCGCCCCGGGGTTGGGAGCAAGCATGTGACAACCGCCTGCTATTCATAGAAAACGGCCAACTGACTAAAGACTTGACCGACCCAATTCGATTGTGTGTCGGTATCAATAGGAAATATCTCGGATCCATCGAGCCATGGGAAACGCTGAAGACAGTCCCCCTCAAATAGAGTTCCATCTTGACGTGGCTACTCGAGCTTTTGCATCTCAGAACTTGAGCGGAGTCCTGTTTGCCAACAAGAACAGCAAAGTAGTCACGATAATTGTACACTCAGCCCAAGGTCTTGAGAGTCCTTCTGCAGTTCTCAAGTCGGTTCTTGACGAAGAAGGAGAGGTCATCTCAAGTGTCAAACGCTTGAGCCCAGATAAGGGGTTGTGCTTACTTGTCAGACGACGGTATGATGAGGGACTTCCAGACTTCATAAAGATTCACCGCGATTCTGTTTTTCCACTCACCACTGCTCAAGGTTTCACAGTATCCCGAGACGTAGTGCAAAAATTGGTACGGCAGGAACACCAAAATACTCAAAATACTTAAAGAAACCAAGATACTCAATGCAGACCATCTTGTGATTCGGCAAAATGATTCCATAATGCTTTCGTCTTTCCCACAGCAGTATAGAGTATGAGTGCAGATCTCCTTACACATTGAAAGGTTCAATTGTGAACTCATCTCAATATTAATCCGACTAGGCGAAGCGCGAATTCCAGATCCACTCTTCACTACGTCCCAAGTTCTGCCAGCTTTACATATTCTTGATAACACCAATTAACGTCCTTAAAATGTTATAAGTATTTAGATTAACTCATTGATGCTTATCATTTGCAGTTACTCTATGTTTATTAAGCATTCTTCTGGTGTAGTAGGAGTGTAGTTGTAGAGGAAGTCTTTTAAAAGACGTTATAAATCCAGTAGGTTTAATTGTCTTCTATCTTGACGAATAAGGCCATAAAATGTTCAATATCTGCAATAATGTCTATGCTTAAACAGTCACGGATATCCTCCAATATGCCAGTGTCTCCGTGGTCGAATGCGAAGTATGAACTCAAGTGTGACCGTCACTGCCAACTCCGGCGGTGTTAATAGCCACACTACATGGGCAATTCAGACCAGTGGGATGGTTACTCAGCCACGACGAACTTCATCGATTATTTGATGCATGAGTGTAGCAGGCGTTCAGGGTCAATGGCTGCCATTGAAGTCAGTCTTTCCGCTCTTGTACACTGCCTGGTAATCCACTATGGCAGGAGTATACTCGATCTCACCGAGAGAATTGCTTAGCCCGCAGGAAGGAATTCCAAAAAATAAGTAACAACTTTTCGCTCCGTCCCTAACCAAACACAGCTTACAAAAGCTAGCACATTGTACTTCGTACTGCTTTCATTCATTCAGAGCGTCTGTGACGCAGAATACCATTTCCCTCTGAGCTCTGGCAAGTGCATTATTAGGCATTGAGCCATGGCCAAAGGACTTTCAGTATCAGCATCACCATGACAATGATGAATTGGTAAACTGAAGATATGTGTTGGACATGGACGATGAAAAGAAAGCAGTTCGCGGCATATAGAGACACAAAAGCTGAAGAGGTTATCGGCGCTATCCGCCTGGATGTAATTTTATCAAATGAGAAACTGAGGTATGTAAGGTTCGAAGTAATGGTCCGGAACACTAACTTCAAATAAGGGTAAGTTTAGAGTTTGAGAAAGAACTACATTTTTAGGCCCCGACATTAGTAGCTGCGTGATCGCAAGACATGGCTTTCGAAATCAATTAAACCTAACCCTTACCCTACGGCAGTGTTGGTCGGGACAGGAAGTGGCTGGAGCCATTAATGATCTTCTTAGTGCCTAAGGCAAACGCTGTGGGCCCAAGCGTTACCTCCTCCTCAGATCTATCCACTGCATTCAAAGAGGGACCGCCTTCTGCAACAACATTCCTCTTCTTTCGAATAGTCTTTGACACGGTGAACTGCTTAGTGTACGAGTCCTAAAGTCGTGCTGGCCTCGCTATCCAAGAAACCTACTCACGGCTGCATTTATCGCCATGGTAACAGCATCATCACTATTTTCACCCAGCCTCAGAATCGCGTACCCCTGTATGGCCCGGTTTCCATCACTCTTGCTCAACTGTGGCGGAGTCCTCTATCCAAGGGCCATGTCGTCCAACGCCCGCACTTTCCCAGCAGTGGGCTTCGAAAAGCTCCCCTTGCACATGAAAATAGAGGAGGAAACGGTCCCAGACTACAAAGCCGAGCGATTCTACCCTGTCGTCTTGGGGGAAATATTTAATTCTAGATACCGGATCGTTGCAAAACTTGGATTTGGCACGGCATCTACTGTTTGGCTTTGTCGTGATCTCCGAAAGTACGTGTCTTAAAAATCCAGCTCTTACCTCATTTTTGGCTAACACTAGCGTACCAGAGAGCACAGTTTATTAACTCTAAAGGTCTGTACAACTCAGAATTCAGCAAACGTGAACAATGAATTAGCCGTCTCCCGGCATCTTAGATCAGTTGAGGGAGAACATCCGGGTAGAGGAATGCTTCGCTTAACGCTAGACGATTTCCAAGTGGCCGGTCCTCACGGTATGCACCAATGCTTGGTCTTTAGCCCGCTCGGCTTAACTTTTACCAAGTTTCGGAACAAGTTTCCAAATAAAGCCCTCAATAAGGACTTACTACAGCAAACCTTACAATTGGTTCTCTTAGGTCTAGATTTCTTGCATCAGGCAAACGTGGTTCATACAGGTTTGTCTTCCGCCAGCCAGCCAGTCTTTCGGGGCACTTACAGTCCTAATCACGATAGACATATCACCGAATAATATTCTCCTGGGAAGTCCGGATCCATCTGTTTTTCAAAAAATTGAGCAAACCGAGCTAGAACACCCTTCCGCCCGAAAGGCTCTTTCAGATCGCACAATTTACGTTTCACAATCAATGCCAATTACCGCTGGCCTACCAATCCTGTGCGACTTTGGCGCGGCGAAGATAGGGGAGACTCACTTTGGCGATGTAATGCCAGGTGTTTACCGAGCGCCAGAGGTAATCATGGGAATGGAGTGGGGCTCAAAGATAGATATATGGTCGGTTGGAGTAATGGTGGGTATCCTGGCGTCTCCCTTCTTCCTACGTTCTAATAAGTATAGATATGGGACCTCTTCGAAGGGGGTCGTTTATTCCATGCTGTGAAAGATGGCATCCTTAATGATGAGCAGCATTTGGCTGAAATGGTATCTCTAATGGGACCACCGCCACAATGCTTTTTAGAAAAGAGCGAAAAATGCCAGGAGTATTGGGATGCCAAAGGTAAGCTTTGCACCGGATACTGGAATTTCATACTTTCAAGTGGCTAACAAGATCAGGGAATTGGATTGCGTCCACTCCGATTCCACATCAATCTTTCGAGAGCCGTGAATGCCGACTAGAAGGCAAAGACAAGGAGCTGCTACTTTGTCTTGTTCGAACAATCCTGTGTTGGCTTCCCGAAGAAAGACCTTCGGCTCAAGATCTCATTGAAAACGAGTTTCTAATGCAGCATACACTTGAAGACTAACGCAGCGGAAGTACGGATGTTGGCAAACACATCAACCAGTCACAACTACTGAGTAGTCGTGTTGTGGTTGGCTTTTTTTCTTTCTATTTTCAACTGTAAATAATGATGTTGTAAAACATTAAAAGGCACAAATAAACCACATTGTCAAAAGACCCTAACGTAACTTCAACCACGGCGATTCCAACCACAGGGCCGCTCGAAGAGAAAACAAAATCACACCAAAAGGAGTGGAGGAAGCATAGTTACATGTCCCCGTGCCACTGTATTTGCAAAGCCAATTATTTCCCCTTGAATGCATTGCGAGATGGAAACTCGTTCCAAGTCAAGTCGTCGTGGGCATGAATTGAGATAACGCGCGTGCCCGTTGCTGTATGATAGCTTACAGTTATGACGTCCTTGTTGTCATCCCGGTCCTTCGATGACTTATGTGGGCAGGAGCCTCTATGCCTCTTGTTAGATGTATGTGATAGAAGGGTGAGGAAAGAGAGGCAAGACTTACTGGATCTTGGCTTCTACGACTTTGGGGTTCTGATTATTCAAGCTAAGAATGCAGCAGCAGGAGAATGAATGATGTCTGGTGCTCACCTCAGATTCGATAGCCTCACTAGCTACCTCTACTGTGCTTGCATATTTCGCCGGCAGACTTCCTATGGGAGTGCTACCCACGTACTTGACCAAACGAGACGCAGTTCTCTGCATTTTGAAGGGAATGCTATATACTCTAGTCTACAAAATGAGTAGGAAATCCCTAGTGTGGCCTGTTCATGCGGTATTTATGTTTCGCGGTGCCATGTCGAAGGTGCCATGGACGGAGGCAGAGAAAATTATTACGGAATTCCAGGCGAATCATATCGCCTCACTTACCGCGCATTTTCACGGAATCCTTGCTGAATGGCACCATTGTAATGATTGGACTCCATTTAGCCGCGCACATGGTGCGATGTGTTGGTTTGACGACGAATATAGTACGCAGTGGCCTCTGCTCGACTTTTCATTGGTACACATGAGACATGTTGCAGAGGCGTCATCTCACAGGAACTGGGCCCAGGATCCAAGAATTCTGCCTCGTTTCTCTGGTTGTTCCGGGTGGAAGAAATCCTCTTAGTTGGTCAGGACTCCAGAATATTTCTAAGCTATTGATTGGGCAGCAGTTACCCGAGCGCCGCGCCAAGATGCGGAGAGAAATCACAAGGTCAGTTGCATCTTACCCGTTGGCAACTAAGTGGGCTAGCCACTTAGTTAGCCACAAAATTTTAGGACAGCTATAAAATATCAGGTTAATTTCCACTTAAACCTTTTTATGTAAATTAATTATAAAGGTATAAAAGTATAATTTTTTTTAATATTATATAGCTTTATAAAGGTAAATATATTTAATTTTAGCTATTAAAAGGCCTTTAAGTGTATATATATTTAATAAAAATATAAAAAATAATAAATTTAAGTTATATTAAGTTATAAAGAGATTAATTAAATTAATCTTAATTATAAAAGCTACTTATAAGTGCTTATAATATTTAATAAGCTTTTATAAAAATAATTAAAGATTTTATTTATTTATAATTACTGTGTAGCGGCATTTATGCTTATAAGTTAGAGGAAGTTAAATAGTGTATTTAATTGTAATTGTATTATTAATATAAGAGAATAAGTATACGCTTAAGTCTTTAATTTAATAAGTTTCGCCTTTATAATTAGTTTTATAAGGTCTTTTACTAATATTTTATTAAGTCTTTTAATTAACTTTATATAAGCTTATATTATAGCTAAATTATTTAAGTTATTTAATTACTTATTTA
Source organism: Metarhizium acridum (assembly GCF_019434415.1). Lineage (NCBI taxonomy): Eukaryota > Fungi > Ascomycota > Sordariomycetes > Hypocreales > Clavicipitaceae > Metarhizium > Metarhizium acridum. The sequence goes on along the minus strand of NW_027094041.1, from coordinate 381,924 downwards.
CACTTATAATAGGCTATAGCTTATAATACGTGTAATTAGAATTACTAGTATTTTAAAAGTATTTAATTACTCTATTTAAATTAATTTATTACTTATTTAAGAATCTTATTATTCTTAAAAAGTAAGTTATAAGAATTAAAAAGTAATTAGATCGCGATACCGCGTATAAAGTTATAGGTGTGTGTGTGTGTCGCGTTTAGGCTAATAAATTACTTTATTAGCTTAATACTCTTTAATATACTATAAAATTTAATAATAAGACTTTATATAAGCTTCTTTAATTAATATATATTATTAAAGGTATAATAAGCTTAATAGTAAGAATTATAATAATTAATTAAGCTTAATAAGAGTATCTTTAATATATTAAGTAGCTTTTTAAGTAATTTAAGTATTAACTTTATTATAAATATTATTATTATTATTATCATTAAAGGCTTTAAGGTTAAATTAAATAGTATTATTATTATTAAGATATTTTAAAAAGATTTAATCTATTATTAATAAAATTAAGTAAGCTTATTTTTATTAAGCTTTTTAAATAGCTTTTAAAACCTTAAAAAGGTATTATATATTAATTATAAAGCTATCTTTCTTATATTTTAATAATTTAAAAAAGGTTTTATTTTAAGTCTTTAAAGATAAGTATTTAAGTTAATAATTAGTATATTAAAGCTATTACTTAGAGGTTAAGGTTTTCTCGCGCCTATTAATAGTATATTTTTTATTAAGCTATTATTTATTTTTAACCTTTTTTATCTCTTACCTTAATATTAATTAAAAAAGCTATAATTAACTTTAGCTTTTCTTCTTTATTTTTATTATAAATTCTAGAGCTCTTACGAATATAGTAAATATAAGTGTATTATATATTGTATTTTATATTGTATTGTATTTCCGTGTATTACATTTAGATACATTACATTACAAGATTAAATACCTATAAATATATTCTAAATAAAATAGACCCTTGTTTTTTTAACCTAGAATTATAAGGCTAATTATAAGGGTTATAAGCAAAGCTCTTACGAATATAGTAAATACAAGTGTATTATATATTGTATTTTATATTGTACTGTATTTTCGTGTATTATATTTAAATACATTATATTATAAGACTAAAATACCTATAAATGTATTTTAAGTAAAAAAGACTCTTATTTTTTTAACTTAGAATTATAAGGCTAATTATAAGGGTTATAAGGGAAATTTTTATATTATTAAAAAGAGCTAAATTAGCTCTTTAAAATGCGTTAAGTTTTACTATTATAAGTTACTACATTAAAAAGTTATAAGCAATTAAAAATTCGCCTTACTTTACTTACTTTTTATTTTAAGATATAACTTTAAAGCTTAATATCTCGCCTTATATTCACATTTTAAGGTTAATTTTTACAGATTTAAAATCACGTGATTTTTAGCTTTATTTTAATATATAATATGCTTATATAAGCATTTATTTATATTATAAGATATTTTATAGCCTTATAATATATTTATAGGTATTCTTATCTTATAATATATTATAATATAATTTAATATAATATAGTATAGTAAAAGATACAAAAAATACAATATATTTAAAGGTCTAAAATTTATAATAATCTCAGCTTATTATTTTCAAATATTTTTAAGGTTAACGCTTATAATAAATTAACTTAAAGGTTTAATTTATTTTTTATAATAATAATAATTTATAAGGCGTTTAATACGTTTATATCTATTATAAATAAAGCTCTTATCAAGCGAAATCTATATAATAAGGCTAGCTATTAACTAGTTAGGCTATATAGCAGGCTTCTAATAAGCCTAGCACTAAAAACCCCTATATTTATAGTTAGGGCATTAATAAAAAAACTACACTACATGTAGTTTTTTAGTGTAGTTTATAGTATAATATAGTTTTTATAGTTTTAGTATAGTTTAGTTATACTATAATTATATATATAGTGTAATATATAATTATAAAGGGAAATTTTAATTATAAATATAACGTTAATTATAGGACTTATAAGATTATAATTAATATACTTAAATAAAGCTAATTTCACTCTTTATAATACATTAGTTTTTATACGTATAACTTATAAATTAAGCGAGTTATAATAGGTTAAATCTTAGCTAAAAATTAAGATTTACTTTTTTAAAATAAGAAATTTAAAGCTTAATAACTTACTTATTAATAGTATTATAAAGCTAATTTTATAAGATTTAAAATTACGTGATTTTTAGCTTTATTTTAATATATAATATACTTATATAAGCTTTTTTTTTAATAAAACTTTTTTTATAATAAAATTTAAAAATAAAAAAGTTAAGTAAAAAATATAAGATTTATTATAATATAAGAAATAATATATATAAAAAGAAAGGATAAAATATTATTTTATATAAAAAACTTTAAGGTATTTAAATATATTATTTATAACTTTAATATATTTCTTATAACTTTAATATTTAATATTTTATATTCAAGTTATAAAGTAATACTATAAATATTATTATTTTATAAGATATTTATATATGAATAATAGAAATTTTTAAATTTATTATATTTAATATATTTTACTTATAGTAATAATATAAAATAATATTTACTTACTTAATATAATTCCCTTATAATTCCCTTTTATTTTATTTTTATTTTATTTTTATTAGTTTTTTAATCTTTATTTTTAGCTTATTTAAGCTAATTAATCTTTACTTATTAATACTAATATTAGTAAGTAAATTTAATTTTATTTTAGCTTATTAATTATATTAGCTAATAATAGCTTATAAATTAATTAATATTATATATTACATTAATTTTTAAAATGTAATATAATATAATAAAACTATATTATACATACTATATTAAAATTCACTAAAAACTATAAAACTACACTACTTTTAATGCTCTATTCATAGTAGGCTGGGGACCCTATAACCCGAATTACAGGTAGTTTTAAATTTAATACAGCGCTTATTATAGCGTAACTACTAACACTACTACTAACAGAGCTCTTACGAATATAGTAAATACAAGTGTATTGTGTATTGTATTTTGTATTGTATTGTATTTTCGTGTATTGTATTTAAATACATTACATTACATTAGTAAAATACCTATAAATGTATTTTAAGGAAAAAAGACCCTTGTTCTTTTAACTTAAAATTATAAGGCTAATTATAAGGGTTATAAGGAAAAATTTTATATCATTTAAAAGAGCTAAATTAGCTCTTTAAAATGCCTTACTTTTTACTATTATAAGTTACTACCATAAAAAGTTATAAGCAATTGAAAATTCGCCCCGCTTTACTTACTTTTTATTTTAAGACATAACTTTAAAGCTTAATATCTCGCTTAATATCCACATTTTAAGGTTAATTTTGAAAGATTTAAAGTCACGTGATTTTTAGCTTTATTTTAATATATAATATGCTTATATAAGCATTTATTTATAATATTAAATATTTTATAGCCTTATAATACATTTATAGGTATTCTAATCTTATAATGTATTGTAATATATTACATTACAATACAATACAATACAGTATAGTAAAAAATACAAAAAATACAATACATTTAGAGGTCTGACTACTACTAACACCTAATATAGCACCTAATATAGGTCTGTGATAGAGGTTGCGAAAGGGTATCTTTCGTATTATAGAAGAGTTACACCGTACACGCAGAGTATTAATAAGAAAACTACATTTTCATTTTTTAAAAAAGCTTAAATAATTAATAATAAATCTAATAAAATACTTAAATTATAATAATAAATACATAAATTAGCTAATATTATAACTAGTTAGCTTATATAAAAAGGTGGGCCCGTGTAGCTTTTTATAAGCTTAAAAACTAGATTATATAGTTTTTTAAAAACTTACTATACTATATAGTTTATACTATACTATAAAAACTACATTTTATAATTTTCAAAGTTCTAAGCTTATAAGAGCTTATAAGGACCCACTTTTTTATATTAGCTTATAGTAGAAAATACATACTATTTATTCGTAAATCTTATAGTCTTACAACTATTTTATTAGATTTAATATTATTTATTATATTAGGAACTATAAAAACTATAAAACTATAAAACTACACTATAGTTAATACTCTAGTTATACGCTAATATTAGCTAAAACTAGAGTATTAAAAGTAGTGTAGTTTTATAGTTTTTAATGAAATTTAATGTAATATAATATAGTATAATTCTATTATATTATATTATATTTTAAAAATTAATATAATATATAATATTAATTAATTTATAAGCTATTATTAACTAATATAATTAATAAGCTAAAATAAAGCTAAATTTACTTACTAATATTAGTATTAATAAGTAGAAATTAATTAGCTTAAATAAGCTAAAAATAAGAATTAAAAAACTAATAAAAATATAAAAATAAGAGAAAGTATAAGGGAAATTTAAGGGATTTATATTAGGTAAGTAAGTATTATTTTATATTATAATTATAATTAAATCTTACTTAATATAAGAAAGAAAAAAAATCCTATTATTTATAGATAAATATTTTATAAAAAAAGAGATTTAACTTATTACTCTATAACTTAAATATAAAAATATTAAATATAAAGCTTATAAGAAATATATTTTATTAGCCTAAACGTAATACATATATATACTAGTAATTTTATACGTGGTATTATAATTTAGTTACTTTTTAATTCTTATAACTTACTTCTTAAAGTTAATAAGATTCTTAAATAAGTAATAAATTAATTTAAATAAAGTAATTAAATACTTTTAAAATACTTATAATTTTAATTACACGTGTTATAAGTTATAGCTTATTATAAGTGTAAATAAGTAATTAAATAACGTAAATAATTTAATTATATAATATAAGCTTATATAAAATTAATTAAATAACTTAATAAAATATTAATAAAAGATCTTATAAACTTATTATAAAGATAAAACTTATTAAATTAAAGACTTAAGTGTATACTTATTCTCTTATATTAATAATATAATTATAATTAAATATATTATTTAACTTTCTTTAACTTATAAGTATAAATACTATTATATAAATTCTCTTTAAATAAGTAAAGCTTATTACTTTTATAAGTTAATAATAAGTAATAATAATTAAGTAAATTTATTATATAATTCTTTAACCTATAAATTAATTATTTAATAATAATTTTAGCTCTTTTATCTCTTTACTTAACTTTAAAGTCTTTAATATTATTAGCTTAATCTTCTCTTTTTCTTTTTTTTTAATATTAAAACGTTTAAGTCTCTTAAAAGCTCTTATAAAGTAACGTTTTATAAATTTAATAAATACCTGTTAAAATAATTAATAGTATTTAATAATATTATATTAAAACTCTTTTTATATTAATTTTTCTAAAATAAAGTTTATAAAGCTTATACTTATATATAATTTATTATATATTAATTATTCTTATATATACTCTTATAAAAGGTTTATTATATTATATATAGTTTCTTAAGTTAAAGAAAGGTAATAATACCTTACTTAATTTATAAGAGCTTTACTTTAATTAAAGGTTATTATATTTAAAATTACCTTTTAAATATTTTTTTTATAATTAAAGTATTTATTTTTTATAATTAATATTATAATATTAGTTTTTATCTCTTTTTTAGCTTTCTTAGCTTTTTTAAGGTTTTTTAAGTAATTAAAGAGTTATTTAATAGTTAAAAGTTAATTTAATATTATTAATTTCTTTTCTTTAATAAAACTCTTATAAAATAATAATAAAGAGAGAGATAAACTAATATTAAATAATAATAATTAATTTCTTAATTTTCTTAATATTAATCTTAAAGACTTTAAAGTTATAAGACCTTAAATATCTTTCTTTTTATTATTACCCTTTTAATTAAAGTTATTAAAGCTTTATTATTAAAACGTTTTCTTTAAATTTAATATAATAATATTTTTCTTAACTTTTCTTAAGACTTTTAAGAGATTAATAACTTTTTTATTTATTTAATCTCTTATAACCTTAAAGTATTTAATAGTTATATTAATCTTATATCTAGTAATTAATTATTATAAGTTATTATATATTATTAAGTATTCTCTTAGAATTTTAAGCTATATTCTTTTTAAATAATATTATATTTTAAATATGATTATATTCTTATTAATTATAGTTTATTTAATTAATCTTAAATAATTATATCTTTATTAGTTAATATAAGTATTTCTTAAAATAAAGCTTTTAATTAACGTAATAATATTCTTTTTTATTATAAGTATATATAATTTACCTTTACTTTTATAAAAACTTTAATTTAAGAATTTAAGGTTATTATCTTTCTCTTTTATTACTTTAAAATATACTTTAAGCTTATTTATAATTATATCTTATAAAATTTATAAGACTTTATTTACTCTTTTATTATTTATAATATAGCTTTTCTTTAATAAATATAATTAATCTTTTAAGTATAATTTATAATTACTTTTAATTAAGGTTTTCTCTTTAAGTATTATTATTTCTTAAATATAAATATTCTTTAGTTTAACTTATTTTCTTATTATTTTATTTAAGTAATAGCTTATAAGTTCTTTAAAGTAATTAATCAAAAATATTAAGTATATATAATTATATTCTTAGTTTTTATTTAAGGTATATATATTATAGGCTTAAGCTAGCAGCTCGGGCTTAGGCCGAACCTAATGCAAAGGTAGCTTAAACCTAACCCGAATAATTTACGGGCTAGGTAGGGATATAAAGAGGGGTAAGAAGAGGGAAACCTTTCTTTCTCTTTCTCTTTCTCTTTTTTCTTAAGTTTATTTTTACTTTTTAAAGACGTATACTTATAATAGTATAATATAGCTAGTCCTTAATAAAGAATAAACTTTACCGCGAATAACCTTAATAAAGTAATATTTAATATAAAATAAAACTTACTTACACTTAATACTTTTATATTAGGTAAAAGCACTTTATTTAACTTTATAATACTATAAAAGATTATAAATATTTAAGCTAAAAGACTCTATTAACTCTTTAAATAATACTATAACTTATAAAACTAAGTAATATAAGTTATACTTATTATAAGAATATTTACTAATAATAATACTCTAATAAAACGAAAACTAATTTTAATAAAAACCCCTTTTAATAGTAATAAGAACGTGTTTAAGGCTTAAAAGAAGCTTATAATATATAAGCTAATTAAAGACGTATAATTTATTAATAGCTCTTATAATTAATAGGTCTTTATTTACTAGAATCTTTTTAATAAAGTTAAGAGCTATATAGCCTTATTTTTTAAATTAAGTAAGGTAAAGAGCTATAACTTATTTTAGTTCTTAAAATACTTATTATTTATATATTTAAACCCTTATTAAAAGAAAATTATACTTATTAAGCTAAATTAAATATAATAGCACTAAAATAAGTTATTTATAAACTTCTTTATTTAATTTAAGAATAAGCTTACACTTATTAAAGAGATATTATAAGCTAGTTTTATAAAGCTTATAAAACTATAATAAGCTTTAAATAAGCGTATATAAAAAGAAATTATAAGTAAGAAAATATTACGCTTTAAGTATAACGTAATAATAGCTTAGCTTTATAGTATAGCTATTAATATTAAATCTTTATAATTAAAAGAGAAGTTTTAAAGTAAGTAAAATAAAGAGATTACCTTTAAAATAAAATAACTAGTAAATAAAGATATATTAATAATAAACGTAATAAAAATAAGATTTTAAACTAAACCTAAAAAGAGTATAAATTAAGATTACCTTAAAGGTAATTAAAAGAAAAGAGCTTATTAGGTTTTAAAGAAGGTAATTAACTAATAAAAGAAGAAAAAGAAGTGTATTTATTACGAATTAATAGGGTATTATATAGCTAAATATACTCTCTTACTCGTATAATAGCTATAAACGTTTAATATAAGAGATACTATAATAAGAGATATAATTAATAGCTTAAATAAGAATAATAAGTAATTAAAAAATAATATACCCTTATAATAAGTCTTTTAATAAAGGTGTTATAACGTAATAATAATTATAAAATAAGAAGTATCTTATTTAAGAAATAAAAGTTAAAGGAAATTAAGTTAAAAATAAATATATTATCTCTCTTAATTCTTACGTTAATTAACTTCTTAAAGTTTATAAACGCTTAAGTAAATATAAGCTATAATTATTACGTAATAATAAGTGAAAAGTTTATATAATATATAAGCCTTAAATAGGTTTTATTAGGGTAACGTTAATAAATACGTATAATAGTAAAAACTAAGTAATATAAAGTAATATAGTAAAAGTTACACTTTATAATCTTTTACTTAATATAATTTATAATAAGTATAAATAGCTAAAAGTCCCTAATAATAGCTTACGTAATACTAGGTTTTACCTAAAACGTAATATTAGGGATACCTTAAATAATACGCTATAATATATACGTGTAATTAGTTAAAAGAGAGCTTATAATAAGCGCTATAAGCGACCTAGTAATTAAGGGATCTAATAATTAAGTAATATAAAATCTTATAATAATAATATTAAAATTAATAATGATAAGACTTATTTAATAAGCTTAAAGAAAGAAGAAAAAGTACTATCTTATAGCTATAAGCTTACGTGAAATAATAATAGTCTTATATATGTAAAAAGTTAAGGTAAATTAAAAGTAAGAATAAGTGCTATAGCTTCTTAATAAGCTATAGAATTTTAAGGACTTATTTAATTAAAAAAAAGCGAATAAACTTCCCTTATATTAAGGGTAATTAAACTATTATATATAATTAAAGAAGCGTTTAAATAAATTTAACCTTAAGTTATTATAAGTATTACTTTATAATATACCGCGTAAATACCTATTAAAGGTTAGAAGATAAGTTATAAACTTAATAAATAAGAGCTAGATTCGCGTAAGTTTCTTATTAATAGTAGCTTTAATTTTACTTACGAAAAAGCCTAATAAAGACTAGCGATTTTATATTAATTATTATACCTTAAATAAAGTTATAAAGTAAAATTATTATTTACTTCTATTAATTAAGAAAATATTATAGTTTCTTTTTAAGGTTAGGTAATTTATAAAGCTAAATATACGTTTAGTATTTTATAAGCTTTAAGTTACCTTAAAGAAAAAGTATTTAATAGCGTTTTAAATTAAGTTTAAGCTATTTAAATAACTAGTATACCTATTTAAGCTAATAAGCGCTTTTATAATATTCTAACGTTATATTAATAGCACCTTAAAAAAATACTAGGGGACTTTATAATAGCCTATTTAAATAATATTTTAATTTACTTAAGTAGCTTATAAAAAAATTATATACGAAAAATACGCGAGATATTAATAAGACTTCGCGTAATAAAGCTATACTTAAATATTAAGAAATACGCTTTTTACGTGTAAAAGGTAAAATACCTTAGGTTTATTATTTATACGAGTAAAGAGATTTATTTTAACCTAAAGAAAATAAAGGTAATATGTAATTAAAAATCTCTTATACGCTAAAGAAAAGTCTAAAAATTTCTAGAGTTTATAAACTTTTATTAGAACTTTATATTAAATTTCTTATCTCTTATAAGCCTACTCTTAAAGTTATTAAAAAAAGGCGTTTAATTTAAGTAATTAAAAAAGTATAATATTACCTTTAAGTTTTTAAAAAAAGCGTTTATATTATATTTAATTTTTAAGTAATAGAATTCTATAAAGAAAATAATTATAAAGGTTAATTACTTAATTAATACTCTTAAAGAATACCTATTATAATTTAATAATAAAGTTCTTTACTTAATAATATATTACTTTATAAGGCTTATAGCTTTAAAAAGAAATTATATTATTTATAATAAGAAACTCTTAGCTATTATCTCTTACTTAAAAGCTTAATTAATAGAACTTTAAACTATTATATAATTATTTATTATTCTTATAAATTATAAAAACCTAAAATACTTTATCTTATTAAAGAAAATATTAAAGAGATAAGCGCGTTAAATAAAAATACTTTTTTTATTTAACTTTTACCTTTATTATAAACCTAGAATATAAGCGTAATACTTTAATATACTCTTTTAAAGAGACTAGAATTAAAATACCTCTTTATTATACTTTAATAGTATTATTTAACTAATAAATATATTACTTATATTACTAGGTAATTTAGCCTTAACTATTAATAATAAAGAAAAGGCTAGTAAAACTATTAATTCTTTATTAAAAATAAAGATATTTAATAACTATTACCTTTAAAGCCTATAAAATTAAAGTGAATATAAGAATAAGGTAATAGTATATTAAATTAAAGCTATTTAAAAGAATACTTAAAGGTTTCTTAAGAAAGTAAATATATAAGAATAAATTATAAATTATACTCTCTTTATATATAAAATACTATTATTTTAAGGCTATATTTAAGTCTTAAAGTAAAAGCTACTTATAATAACACTTATATAACGCATGTATAACTTCTTAATAGTAGATTACCCTAGAAAAAATAATACCTTTAAGTTACTTTAATAGAACTATTATTAAAAAGAGATATTCTAAGATATTACATAATTTATACGTAATTATTACTATTATAGGGGATATAAGAGTAAATAGCTTTAATAAAGACTTTTATAGTTAATTTTAATTATAAATAAATATTAGTTATAAATCTTAATTTACTTTATAATAGACCTTTTTACTTGTAAAAAGAGAAACGTTAAATACTTAATAGTTATTATAAATTAATTATTTAAATACGTATAGCTAAAGACTATAATATTAATAGAGGTTAAAGCGTACGCGAAACGTTTTAAGTAATACTAATAATAGTTTTATAGCTTTTTAAAATAAATTATTATAAATTATAGGTTAAATTAACTTAATAAATTCTAGATAATACTTTATAAACTTATAGGGATAACTTAGCTTCTCTTTATAGTATATTACCTATAAATAAATAATAGTATAAAACGCGTAAACTAAAAGATATAAGTAATTCTTTAAGTTATAATCTTATTTAAGTAATTAAACTAAATAAAATATCTTATAGCTTATTAATTAGCCTTAAATAACTAAAACTTAATTATAATTAAAATAAGTTTAAATAAAGCCTTATATAAATTTAATATAGCTATAATTTAAAAGCTACTTTATATATAGAAATTAAAGACCTTAATAAAAAGAAGAGTAATAGTATTTATTAACTACTTATAAGAAGAAATAAACCTAACTTAAGCTATAATTATATTTACCTAATAGCGTATTTAAGACTTAATAAGTAAATAATAGCGTTTAATAAAGAAGTTTAAGATTAAAAATAATATTTAATTAAACCTATAAAATATTAAAATAAATTAATTAAGTAAAAAGCTAGATTAAGTTATAATAAAATATAAGGTTATAAACGTGCTAATATTACTTATAATAAGGCTTAACGTTTTAAGTAATATTTACCTAGTATTTCACGTTAACCTTTTAAAACGTATAGCCTATAATTTACTCTTATCTTAAAAGTTATAAGACTTTAAACTAGGCTTTAAGTTAACGTAAATAAATAATAAGGTAAATAATTAATTAATAGAAGAATTTAAGGTAAAGGAAATTCTTATAATAAAGAACGTATTAAAAAGAGATAAGAAATAAAAAGCTTACGTAAAATAGGTAGGTTATATATAACTAACTTAAAAGCTATTAGAAAATATATAAAAGATAATAGTATTAAAGCGTTTTAAAAACTAATAGGGAAACGTAAGGTAAAATAATAGCCTTATACTACTTTTACGTTACACTTAAACTATTATAATTATAATAGCACTTATATAAAAAAAAAAAAAAAAGAGTAATAAAAGCTTATAATAGGTTAAAATAAGAGTAATAGAAATAGTAATATAGTTTAAGAGCCTTAAATCGTATAAGTAAAGGGATTATAAGAGGCTAGTAAATTTTTTTAAATTAATTAACTATAAATACTATAATTAAAGAATATAAAAAAAAAACACCTTATTTAACGAGTAATTAGTATAATTAAAAGAGTTAATATATAGCTAGCTTAAATATAAAACGTTTACGTAAAGTAGCATTTAAATTACTAAAAACTAATAATAATAAAAAGAAATAATTCTTATTAGTTAAAATATAAGATAAAATAAACTATTAATAAGAAGTAATAGAAACTTTTATTAGAGTAAAAAGAAGCGGTATTATAGGAAAGCTATTAGAGTTTTTAACCTTAAATTAAGCGAATAAAAAAGAGCGTAAATTAAATAGGTTAATAGAATTAATATACTTAATAGGTAAGTAAACCTTTAATAAAAGGCGCGTAAACTAGAATTAAATTAAAGGCTTAAAGTAGTATTAATAAGAGTAAAACTACTAATATTAGCACTATTAGTACGCGATAAAAAACCCTAATAAAATAGCGTATTATAAGTATAAGAGCTAATCTTATAAGAGAAAAGGCTATAAGATAAAGCCTAATTAAAGGTATTTTAAAAATAATTAAAAGCCTTTCTCTTACGCTTATTCTTACCTTTATTTATTAATAGAAAATTATTAAAATACTAGTTTTAATTAATATTAAACCCTTTCCCTTTAAAGAGATATTATAGCTTTAAAATAAGCGTGGTTAATTATTTAGTTATAAGAGATAAGAGTATATTTAAGCGAGAAGTAAAGGTAACTAATTATAAAGTTATAAAAGATAAAGGTATAATTAAGCGGGAAATAAGAGTAACTAATAGTATAATAAAACTAATAAAAGAAAGATTCTTAATTAAAATAAGCTTATTAGAATTATTAAGAGATTATTTAAAAAGCTAATAATAAGTAATAAGGTTAAGAAGAATAAAAGGAAATTTTAATAGAGTAATATTAAGAGTGTAAATAAAATACTAGTTATAGCTAGTAAAAGATAAGCTAATAGATTTAATTACTCTTTTAAGATAAGCTATTTACGTAGTATATTCTTTATAGTTAATACGTTAATTATTAATAAACTAATTAAAAGCCTAAGTAATACTAGCTTAATTATAATAAAAATCTATTATTATTACTTAATAGCTAGAATTCTAGTAAATAATAGCGCTCTTATAATCAGAGCATTGACAAAAAAACTACACTACATGTAGTTTTTTAGTGTAGTTTTTAGTGTAGTGTAGTTTTTGTAGTTTTAGTGTAGTTTAACTACACTACAACTACATTTATAGTGTAATATGTAATTATAAGGGCTTTAAAAGTAGACTTATAAGCTTATAAAAATAACCAAAAAATACTATAATTTTAGCTTATTATAATGCTATAAAAATATCCTTTATAAGTTAATTAATAAGTAAGATATTAAAGTTTAAAGAATTCTAAAAATAAAGATATTAACTTGATTTATTTTAAGTATTTAATAAGAAATAAATGCTTCTTAAATGTTATTTATATATATATAATATATGTAATTAATATAAAAATTTAAAATATATATTTTTTTACCTTAATTATATGTAAATAATATTTTAAAATATTTTTAGTTTTTATTTATATTTTATTTAATTAAAATAAATCTATAAAAATAAGTAATAAGTATTTTTATATTTTATATAAGTTATCCTAATAGCTTATTAATATAAAACGTATAACTTTATCTAATATATATTTAATAAAATTTATATAAATTATTTTATATATAATTATATATGTTTTTTAATTTAATTAATATATATTATTTATATTAAAGTAAAATTATATATTATTAATTTATATATTATAAAGTATTTTATAAGCTTAAATATATATTTAATATAATTAATTCTATATATATAAAGATTAATATAAATATTAAAAACTTTATTCTTAAGTTTTTTTTATTCTATATATTAAAACTATTATAACTTTATGAAAAAAAGGAGTTTAAAAACAAGAGTAGTATCATTTTAAAGCTTATAATCTTAGCTATTTAAAAATATTAACTCCACTTAATTTCACTCATTAATTATAAAGATAATAGCCGCGGTATTTAGTGGGGTAAGTTAACTAGGGTAAAACGCTATAGCGTTTTACCCCACTTTAATAAAAAGCGCTATAATTTCTATTTCCTAATATCTCTACGAATACTTGACTAAAATTTATAAGCTTATAGCTAATTAATAGCCCTTAAAAAGCCCTTTAATTTAATCCTAGTTACATAATTATAAGTCTAGTATTTTAGGAGTTATATTCGGTTAAAGTTTTAAGATACAAAGATTTCCTGTAAGCTACATATACATGTTTTAAGTGATAAAACAGCATATTATCACACAACATAACGTCTTTAATACATTATAAGCACACCGGCTTTTTTAACTATTTTACTATAGTTACATTTTCTCGTAAAACTATTCTATTATTTTCCGCACGAATATGCATGTTTAAGGGGTAAGTTAGGCATTAAAAAAATGCCTAAATTTTAAGGTTTCTAAAACCGTTTGTATTGTAAATTTATTCTATATATTAACTGTGTTCTCCCACTTTAAAGTTTAAAACCTTTCTTTTTTACATTAATCTTCTTACCCTTATAACTCTACGAATACTTAACTTTTATTTAAACTTTTTTTATTATTAGATAGCCTTAAATTTAGGCTATCTTATAAAAACTTTTTATTATTTAAAACCTACCTTTATAATGGATTAAAATCCTCTTGGAATTACACCTCTTATTATTACAAATAATTCAAGCTTTTCTCAGCAAACTTCAACTAAAAAAGACTATATAAATGATGAAAGCTATTAATTTCGCACAAAATCATATATTATTTAACATAACCTTTTTTCTTATAAGGTTTTAGCAGTTAATTTAGAAAAACCACGAGAAATCACCTTTTTTTGCAGCTAACCAAGCTGTAACTTTACTTTTACCTACCTAGCTAGCCGTTTTTAGTCCTCTAATAGTTTAGCACATTATAGGAAAAAACATCCTACTATTACAGTATTAAAAGACGAAGAAAACGATAAAATAACTAGTAAGTTACTTCTTTTATTATTTTATATCTTATTATATTATTATTTTATATCCTATTATACTATTAATTTATATATTTATAATATTATAAATTTATAATTTACTAATTTACTTATAAATAGTACCTGCTACTACAGAGTCACCTTTAATATCCGACTTTTCAACTGAATCTAGCTTTTCTAGCTTTTTAAGAAGCAATAAAAGACCTAAAAATAATACTATTACTAGTAGTAGTAATGGATTTTCTAAGGATACTACTCTTATATTAGCTCTTAAATTTATGCTTTAAAATAACCTATCTTTACTACTATAACTAGTGAAAGCTTTAAAAAGCTTTTAAGTTATTATTACAAGTAAGTTTATATTATATTATTATATTATTTATATATAAGTTATATATTATACTAATATTAAGTTATTTTAGCTATAATATAAGCTTTTTTCATTATAGAGGCCTTACATCTCACATGAAAATATTACATTCCGATATGAAAAAGAATATAATAAATAAAATTCAAAATCAAGTTAATAAAATGGGTTTTATATCTATTTAACTTAATATTTGGACTTCAATTAATTCTAAATCATATTTAGGGGTTATAGCTAATTGGTTAAACCCCTAATTTAACTTAGAATATTATTTAATTGGTAAGTATATTTATATTTATATTTATATTATTATTATTATTATTATTATAATTTAAAAGCTAATTATATATTAGGATTTAAATATTTACCTACTAGCCATACCGGCCATTTAATTAATTCAATTTTTAATGAATTATTAACTAAATATAATATAAACCCTAAAAAAATTACAAGGTTAGTAGTTTATAATTAATAATTATATATAAAATAATATTAATTTACTAACTTTTCAATTATTATAGCTTTACTAGAGATAACGGCTCTAATAATAACACCTTTTTATCTTCTTTTTTAAACTTATATTCTAAAAGGCATAAAGAGCCTTTAGATATTCGTTGTACAGCCTATATTTTAAATATAGTGGCTAAAGATATAATATTTATATTTATTAACGAAACAACAAATACCGAAAATATCAAAGATTATATAAATAGCGAATTTTTACATTATTCTACCAAAAAATTCAACGATTTATCTGCTAAAAAAAGAATAAAATTTAATAATTTAATTCCAGGTATTTATTATAATTTATAATACTTATTTTAAGTTATTTTATATAATTTAAGCTAATTATAAAATAGGAATTATTGGAAAAGTTAAAAGAATAGCTATTCTTATTAAAAATAACTAATAACTTTATTTACAATAGTTAGAAGCTTTAAAAGAAGCTAAAGATAAAGGATTTATTACTAGAAATAGTAATCTTACAAAAATACCATTAGGTAAGTTATTAATTCTATATTATAAATATTATTTAAAGCTTTAAAAGCTTATAAATATTATTATTAATATTAATAAGTTATAATAACTAACTTTACTTATATTAGCAAACGCAATAAGATGGAATTTAACCTATAAAATGCTTTACACAGCTATTTTATTAGCAGAACCTATTAAAATATTACAAAAAAAAACGAATTTAGTAGCTTTTAAAGATGCTAGCTTAACTACGCAAGAATAGGCTAATTTAAATACTTTAACAAGTATTTTAGAGATTTTTAATTAGCCTATAACACAATTATAAAGCTAATCTTATAATACTATAAGTTTAGTATGTTTTTTTTTAATAAGAATTTATACTTTACTTTAAGATATATTAAAAGATTAAAAAAGTTAGCTTAAAAATGTAAGTTTTATAATATTTATAATATTTATAATTTTATTTTAAATTACTAACTATTTTATAGTTAAATACTTATAATCCATTAGTTAAGGTCTTTATTTTAGCTTTAGAAAAAGGCTTACATAAATTAAATTACTATTTTCCTAAGGATATTAATAGTAATTATAATTTTTAGAAGCCTTATTTATTTGCTACTATATTAGACCTTAGGCTTAATTTACAATCAATTAAAAATCAATTAAGTATTAATTCTAATACTATTAATTAACTATTAAAAGACTTAAAAGCCGAATATAAAGAGTAAGTTATAATTTATTATATATATATTTTAAATCCCTTAATAACTATTAACTAATTATATAATAGAACTTATTAAGAATATATAAAAGACCCTAAAAATAAAGCAATTCCTTATATAGAATTAGAAGAAATTTCTTCTAATTCTAAAAAATCGACTAAAATATAAATAATACTCGAATCGAAGTTAATTTACAATAACCAGCTAATTTAACTTCTTATAATAATACTAAGCTTTAACCTAGCTTATTTAATAACTTATTTCCAAAGCAAAAAAACTAAAGCTATTAAAAAAACTAGAAAAAATGAGATTTCTAGTTATTTAAAGCTTGATTTTAAAGAAGATACGGTATTTTTTATCTTTATAATATTATTTATACATTTATAATTATAAGCTCACTTTTAATAGCAAGATATATTTATTTAGTAGGCTAGTTCCACTAAATCTTTCTCAATTCTTTCTATAATAGCTCGAAAATATTTAGCTATTCCAGCTACTTTAGGAGCTATAGAAGGGAATTTTAACCAGGGAACTAATACTATTACTAAGCGAAGAACTACTTTATTACATGAAAATATTCGAATTATTTTATTATTAAAAAACTGGGTTAAAAATAAGAATAAAAGGGTAGAAAATAAGAGATATTATAATTTATTTTCATATTCTAGTGGAAATTCAGAAGAAAAAGAAGAGGAAGAGGAAGAGGAAGAAGAAGAAGATCAGCATAAAGTTTTAACTAATTCTAATAAAAATAAGGATATTTCTAAGTCTAATTATATAGATATTAGTAAGGATATAAAAGAAGAAGAAGAGGAGGAAAATATTTATGATTCTAATACTTAATTTAATATTAAAAGGGTTTTTTTATTATTATTTTTTATTTTATATAAAAGAGTGAAATTTTAGCGTTATAAAAGTCTAAAAAGTAATATTTAAAGTTAATTATATAAAGAGTTATTTAAATTTATATTTTATATAAACTTATATATATAATATAACTAAAAGAATATAATCTCTTATATTTATAATAATAATTATATTACTTATAAGGCTAAAGCTAATATATTTAATTAAGAATATTATTTATTACCTTAATATATTACTTATAAGCTTTATATTTAATATTTTTATATTTAAGTTATAGGGTAATAAGTTAAATCTCTTTTTTTATAAAATATTTATATATAAATAATAGGATTTTTTTCCTTTAATAAATTAAGTAAATTTTAATTATAATTATAATATAAAATAATACTTACTTACCTAATATAAATCCCTTAAATTTCTCTTATACTTTCTCTTATTTTTATATTTTTATTACGTCTTTAATCCCTGTTTTTAGCTTATTTAAGCTAGCTAATCCCTGCTTACTAATACTAATATTAGTAAGTAAATTTAGCCCTATTTTAGCTTACTAATTATATTAGCTAATAATAGCTTATAAATTTATTAATACTACATATTACACTAATTTTTAAAATGTAATGTAGTGTAGTAAAACTACACTACACTACACTACACTAAATTTCACTAAAAACTACAAAACTACACTACTTTTAATGCTCTGCTTATAGTAAATAATAAGTGTAAGGGATATACTAAGAATAACAGTTTATTAGGTTATAAATAATAAGTTTTAGTTAAACTTAATAAGGGAGTTAATCGTTTAAATTGAATTAAAATTAACGCGAGTATAAATAAGTATAAACTAGAATTTTTTCGCTATAAAGAAGAACTTATATAAGAACTTAACTTAAAAAGCCTTAACGTTAATGCTTTTCTTAATAGCCTTAATAGTAATATAATTATTATAAGTAGTAATACGCTTAACTTTCTTTTACTAATAGTAAAGCTTAAGATTTACCACGTAAATATATAACTTTTAATTATACTATTAATAAGTATTATAATAGGGTTAATATATTATATTAAAATTAAAAGTATATTTATAATAGCTAATATTTAAAAGTTAATTTTAATATTACGTATAAGGGTTAATAAGCTTCTTATTATTAAAAATCTTATTCTTATTAAAGTTATCTTTTATAATAAAGTTACTTAAATAGCGCTTAAAGTATAGGGTAAAAGAGGGTAAAAGAGCGCTAATAATATTAGTTATATTATTATTTTTCTTTTTTTAAACTAACGCGAGAATAAAGGGATTAATTTAAAAGCTTAATAAATAAATTTTATAAGAAAATATATATAATAAGGTTTAAAATTATTCTAAGAAAGAGGTAAAAATAAGAGTTTATAAAGAATAAGAAAAAGATACTATAAGAGATTTATTTTATACCTAGCTTACCTTACTCTTATAAAGAAATAAAAATAAATAAATATAAAAGGTAAAAAGAGAGTATAACGCGCTTTATATAGCTATTAATTAAATACTAAAAGAGCTTAAATAAGTAAGAGGGTATATTATAGGCTTAAGCTAGTAACTTAAGCCTAAGCTAAACCTAATATAAAGGTAGCTTAAATTTAACTTAAATAATTTATAGGCTAAATAGGGATATAAAAAGGGGTAAAAAGGGGAAAACCTTTCTTTCTCTTTCTCTTTCTCTTTCTTCTTAAGTTTATTTTTACTTTCTAAAGACATATACTTATAGTAGTATAGTATAGCTAGTCCTTAATAATATATAATATTAAAATATAATTAAACTTATAAGAGTAATTTAATAATTAAAGTACTTATTATTATCTTTTAATAAATTACTTAAAATATTAGTTTTTATCTCTTATAAAAGAGTTAAATACGTATAATATTTTACGCTTATAATTAAATATAAAGTATATTTAATAGTTTAAAAAGTATATAAATTTAATAAAGAATTATATTTTCTTTTAATATATATAAATATTTTATAAATTATATTAAATACTATATATAATATTTATTAGAGTATTATTAAGTCTTTTAATCTTATTATTAATTAATTTATATAATTTTTACTTAATAAGTTACTTAATTTATATAATAAATAAATATAATATAACGTTAAAAACCTTTTTAATTTCTCCTCTTATAATATAACCTATTATTATTAATTTAAATTAATTTAATTAATAGTTTAAGTCTTTTTTAATATAGCTTTTAATTATAAATTTAAAAATTTCTATTAAGTAATTATTTTATAACTCTTTAAATATTATTATAAATATAAGTAATAATTCTTTATAATACTTATTAAAGATTTTTAAGTTCTTATAAACTTTAAACTTATAATTTTATTACTTTTAAGATTAATATAATAATAATTAAAAGAGATTAAAGTTAATAAGATTTTACGTAATAAGTAATTTCTCTCTTTTTATATAAAACTTATTAGTATATATAAAGTATATTCTTTTATATATAATAATAATTATATTTTTAGTTCTTAAAAATAAGTATATTTAATTCTTTTTTAATTTAATAACGTTAACTTATACTTATATTTAAGTAATTATAATTAAATACTTTATAAGTTTAATTTCTTTAAAGATACTTTTCTTAATTAAAAACACTTAAAAAGCTTAAATACTTAATTTAATTAATACTTAAATATCTTCTTATAAGATTTCTTATATCTTATAAGTAAAACTTAAATAATAAGTAAGCTAAAAGATTTAATTTTTAATAGCTTAAATCTAGTATTATATAAAATAATAAGTAAAAAAGCTTTATAATACTTTTAATAATAATAATATTAAGGGTTATAAAGCTTTAAAAAGAAAAAATATAAAGGTTATATTATATTAAAGAGAAGAAAAAATATTAATATATATAAAAGATAAGAAGATTAAATACTTAAAAGGTATAAAAAGTACTTTTTTATACTTATAATATATAATATTATAGCTTTAAATACTTTATTTAAACTTTATAATAAATTATTATATAGTTTTTTACTTAATATTACTTAATTATTAGTTTTTTTCTTTTATAACTCTTTTCTTTTAATATCTCTCTTTTTTATCTCTTAATTATTTAATTATAAGTAATTAAGTTTATTTTATTTATAAGAATCTTTTAAACGTTATTTTAATTATTTAAAGATAATTCTTAAAGATAAATTTATATTCTTTATTATTATTAAGATTTAATAAGATTATAATAATAACCTTTAAGTTAATTCTTTTATTATTTATTAAATACTTTACTTTTCTTTATTTAATTAAGGTTTCTTTTAAGTATATATTAATTTTCTTTAACTTAAATACGCTTTTTACTTTTAAATTTATAGTAAATATAACCTTAAATAAAATAATACTCTTATATATATTAAGATAATTATTTATATAAAGCTTTTAAAGGGTACTCTCTTAAATAAAGTTAGCTATTAAAGTAAAATAAAGCCCTTTAATTATTTTTATTAATTCATTTTTAATAAGCTTAAAGATAATAATCTCTTATATTAAAAAACGCTTTATTATTAGCCTTATAATATAATTTTTATTCTTATTAAAATAGCTTATTTTAATAATTAATTTCTTTTAATTATAATTAATTATTTTAAGTGTATTTATACTTTACTTATTTTATTATATAAGAGATTAAATTATATTTTATACTTTAATTACTTTAACTTCTTTAAAAAGATTATTATTATATTTAAAGAATATATTATAACTTCTTTTTATAATTATATATTCTTTAAAATATATTTATATAAGTCTTATAATAATTACGTTTAAAATAACTCTTATATTACTTTTTATAAATAATATTTATACTTAGCTTAAAAGCCTTATAACTTTAATTATAGTTTTTTATTTCAGCTTTTTCTTAAAAGAAATTACTTGTTTTTAATTATTAAGATATATATTTATTTATTTGAGTACCCTAGAGCTATTATAAGATATTCTAGTACTTTTACGTGTAATTCAAGTAAAAAAACCCTTTATATAAAAAGAAAAACCCCCTTACTTTTATTTTAAGTTATCTTTACTCTACTATAACCTATAATTATATAAAGCGTATTTTAAATCGTATAAGTTAAAGGTATTTATTAGACTAGCTATTCTAATAATAGTTTATTAAAGCGTATATAGTAAAGGTTTAAGCTAAGTTTAGGTTAACTTTAATACGCTAATTAGATAGCTATTTTAATATCTAGGTTTTTAAGGCTATTACATAGTTTTCTTTAAGTATTATATTATATTATATTATCTTAGGCTTAATATAACGCTATACCTTAAATATTTTTAGTATAATTAATATATTATAATAAAATTTACTTGATTCTTACTTTTAAAGCTACTTAGCTAGGCTTAGCTAGCTATTATTAGCTATTTAAGGCTTATTATAGCCTTTATAAGAGCTTTAAATTAAGCTATTAATTTTCCTTTCTTTTTTTCTTCTTTAAACCCTTAATTTTTATACGTATAATCTCTTTTTATAGCCTTTAATATTAAGCTAGCCTTATAATAGCTTTTAGCTCTCTTTATAAGCTTATTAAAGCTATACTTATATTAGCTTATTTTTTTAAGCGTTTTTTAAATAAATTTAATTAACGCGCGTTATTTTTTAAGCTTTTTCTTATCTCTTATAATTTCTATAAGCTTTTTTTTAATTTAAGGTAAGTTTTTACCTAATATTAGCTTAATATTAAGCGTTTCTCTCTCTTATCTTATTTATTATTTTTAATTACGTATTAATTTATTTTACTTTATATATTTACTTAACTTTAGCTTAGTTTTAATATCTTTTTATTAATATTTTATAAAAGCTTATTATTTTTAAAATAATTATACTTAATATTACTCTTAAAATATATTTTAATTAATTAATTAACTTTAATTTAATAATAGTATTAACTTAATTATAAAAGAATAGCTCTTTTAAGAGTAAGATACTTATATTTACTTAAAAGAAAAAGCCTATTAAGTAAAAGGTTACTATAAGTATCTTTATTTTACTTTAGCCTAATATTATACTAATATTTATGTAAATTAACGCTTAATATTAAATTTTATATTTATCTTATATAACTCAAGTTACTATTAATATAAAGAAGAGTTAAGCTTATATTTATTATATTATTTTTAATAAGATTATTTTATAGTCTAGCTTTAGCTTAACTTTATTAACTCTTATAAAATCTAGTATTATTATATATTTTAATTATTAGGTTTATAATTATTTTTACTTAAAAATTAGTTAAGTTTAATTTAACTTTAACTTATAATCTTATTATTTTTATATATTAATTAATACTTTATAAGTTTCTATTAATATTAAGACTTATTTAATTTTACTTTAGCTTTAAGATAAGCTTATTAAGCTTATTAATACTCTTAAGCTTTAAGTATATACCCCTATTATACTCTTAGCTTTAACTTTAATTTAATTCTAGTTTTTATTTTAATTAAAGGCTAATATAATTATTCTTTAAAAGCTATATAATAAGCTTAAAGATAAAGCTATTATTAACTTAGCTTTAACCGCTTATAATAGTAGTAATTATAAGAAGTTACTAGTAATTATAAAGCGTATTATTAAGTTAATATTAGCTTTAAGTATTATTTAAGAGGTAATAAATAATCTATTATAATAATTACTTATTATTATAAAAAAGGCTATTATATTTAATAATAGTATTAATTTATATTTAATACGTCTTTCTTATTATTTTCTTATATTATTATTTATAATCTTATTAAAGTTAATATTTACTTAAGAATTATAATTTAAGTGTAAGTAATCTAATAAAAGTATTAAGTAATAAGTAAGGCGTTATCCGCTTATTTTTAGGCTTATCTTTATCGTTTAAGGGGAAGAATACTTTAAATAAGAGTAATATAATAGACTAGTATTATTAGCTAGGTTTCTCTATTACTACGCTATTAGGCTAGGTTTAGCTATAAGCAGAGCATTAACTATAGTATAGTTTTATAGTTTTATAGTTTTTATAGTTTCGAATATAAAAAATTATATTAAATCTAATAAAATACTTATAGAATTATAAGTTTTACGAATAAGTAGTATAAGTCTAAAATTATAAGCTTATAATAAAAAAAGTGGGTCCTTATATACTCTTATAAGCTTAAAACTTCAAAAACTACATTTTATAGTTTTTATAGTATAGTGTAGTATAGTGTGTTTTTAGAAAATTACATAATCTAGTTTTTAAGCTTATAATAAGCCTTAAAGACCCACTTTTTTATGTGAGCTGATTGGCTATAATATTAGCTGATTTATGTATTTATTATTATAATTCAAGTATTTTATTAGATTTATTATTAATTATTTAAGCTTTTTTGAAAATTAAAAATGTAGTTTTCTTGTTAATACTCTGGGTATAAGCTATAGTTTACTATTATAATAAATTAGATTCCTTTTATTTAATTGTTTTTTATATGCTAAACCTTAGAGTTACCTTAGCTTAAATTTAGCTTTAACCTAGCCTTAACGTTATTTCTAGCTTATATAACTTATCTTTTTATAAGTAATATAATAAGATAATAATAGAGAAGCTTACTTATATTTAATAGCTATTAAGTTAAGGTTTATACTAGGCTAGTATTCTTTAAGGCCTAGCAGAATTTCCTATAATTTTTAAGCTAATTCTACGATTAGCTTTTATTATATAGTAAATATTTAATAATAATATAATATACGTTCTTTACGTTTATTTCGTATTAATATAAGAGAGACTTTACCTTAAAGATACGCTACTTATAAAGGAATTTATTAAGACTTATATAGCTAATATATAATTATATTAAAGTTATTATTTATATTTTAATAGGTTTAAGTATATTCTCTTACCTTACTTAATAGGTTTAAGTTAAAATACGTTCTTTATTACCTTAATGTTTCTTTATAGGTAATAATTTTTAGCCTTATAATACTAATAATAGAATTTATATTATTAGTTTACTTATAATATCTCTTACGTAATATTACCTTAGCTTTAAATTTATAGCTATTATATAATTTCTTTATTAGGTTTTCTTTATAAGTTATACCTTTATTTAAGTACTCTTACTATAAATACGTATATTATATAAATTTAACTTAATATTTTTAAGTCTTTAAGCTATTATTTAAAGCGCCTTTTTATATAATTTAAATAAAGGTTTAATAGTAAAATAATTACTTTTACCTTAAGTTAAGGGATTAAAGTAGCTTTAAACGCTTTAATAATAGCTTAAAGGTATTTTAATTATTTACTAGTAAGTTATTATATAATACCTCTTAGCTTATTATATATTTTTATTAGTTTATAGTATACGCTTACTTTATAAGTAATAATAGATTAAATTACTTAATTATATAAGTATTTAACTTCTTTATAAAAGTATTTTTAAGTAAATATTATAAGAGAGATAAGAGTAAGTTATTATTAGGTTAATTTATTCTTAATCTTTATTTAATATCTATTTTAAGTAAGCTTTTAATTAAGTTATACGCTTAAAAAGTATACTTTTATAATTATTAGTAATATCTTTACGTTATTAAGGTAAACGCGTATTATTATTAACGTTTATATACGATTAAAGTGTATAAGCTTACTCTTTACTAGATTAAAGTAAACTTTAATATTTATTACTTAATTTACGCACGTATTTTAGGTAGCTTTAAGGTATTATTACGTTTAATTTAATATTTTATTAAAGGCTAAAATATTTATATTATTAATAAAACCTATAATAAAAATATTTAATACCTTTTAAAGTTACTTATAAAGTAGGGTAATATAAAGTAAAAATAATATTAATAAGAGTAATAAGCCTTATAAAATACCTATTAGTATTTAATAAACCTAAAATATTTATTTATTAAAGTATAAGTAGCTTATTCTTAACTTAATTATAGCTTAAATAAACGCGATTATTTAATAAAAAAGCCTTACCTTTAAAAGTATTTAAATAAGTTTAAAGTAATTAATTATATTAAAGGTACTATTAATATTTAGCTATAAAAGTAAGGTAATATTACGTTAACCTTAAGCTATTTTAATTACTTTTATTATAATTTTAAGCGTAGTTTTAATAAACTTATTTCTTTTATTTTTTATTTATAAGTTTAAAAGTATTACCTTTACTTTAATAACCTACGTAATTTATCTTATAATTATAGCTTTTATAACTTTACCTATTATATTTAAGAGTAATATTAGCCTTTAATTACTTATTTACTTATAGTTCTTTAACTTTTTTATTAGCTTTTATAATATAATTACTTTAATAATATAAAATTTAGCTAAAAAGTAAGCGTATTTAAGCAAGCTATTAAGAAAATAAGTAATTACTTTAATAAAGGGTCTCTTATAAGCCTTTAAAAGGCTAGCTAGTATCTTATTATCTTTAAAGGCCTTTTAACTTACTATAAATATTAAGGCTATTTTTATTTTAATAGGGTTAATATAATTTTCTTTTAAAATATAAATAGTATTAAATTAAGGGAAAATTAGGTTTAAAATAGCGTTAAGATTAATTATAAACTTAAAGAATAATTTCTTAATAAGAATATTAATCTTTTTAATATATTTTATAATTAATTACTTTATAAGGTTATTTAAGTTATTTTAATATAATAATAAAAGATTAGTTTACTTTAAGGGGGTATAGCTTTAAAGTCTCGCTTATCTTTTTAGTTTTTAAAGGCCTTCTTTAATTAATAATACCTTTCTTAAAGTATTTTATTACGTGCTTCTTTTTTCTTTAATTATAGTTTAAGTTTAAGCTTTCTTTACCTTATAGTAAAGTTATTAGTTTAATTTTATACGTTTTTTAATTTAAGCTCTTTTTATTTTACGCGTAACTATTATTACTTTAATTATATAATTAATTTACTAGAATTCCCTTTTAAGTTTACTCTTTCTTTTCTTTAAAGCTATTAATTAAATGATTTCTTATAATTACTTAATAAGTTAATTTATATATTTATTAATCTCTTAATAGTTTTAAATTAATATTAGAGCTATCTTTAAGTTAAAGTAATATTATATCTTTATAACTATTAGATTATCTTTTATTTTCTTTTATATATACCTTAATAATAAGGTATTTAATATAAGCTTCTTCTTTTTAAGGTTAATATTAATTAATTATAGAATATAATTAAATTTAATTATATTAAGCGCGCTTAAATATATTACTTTAAGGCTTCTTATAGCTTATATTAGGCTTATAGTATTATTCTTATAGCTATAATATTATTAAGTAAGTTCTTTATATAATATAATAAGTATAAGTTACTATTACTTTATTATTTATAAAAGTCTTTTTACTCTATTAAATATTTTATTATAAGCGTCTTATAACAGGTATTTTTAGTTAAAATTACTAATAAAAATACTTTAATTTAAGAGCTTTATTATCTTTAATTCTACTAATAGTATTTACTAGTTAAAGCCTAATAGCTTTAAATAAAGTAAAAAAATATTAATACCTTTAAGCGTTACGTAGCTTTAATTCTTTTCTTCTTAGGCCTTTAACGTATTAAAGCTATACCTTTTATTAATATATATAACGTTTCTTTCTTTATAATATAATAGATAATATTTACTAAGCCTTAAGTTAAGAGGCTAATTATACCTTATTATTTTCTATTCTTATATTATTATTAGATTAATATTAAGGTTATACTATAATACTATATATATAAGTGTATTTTTCTTATTAATATTCTAATAAAGGATTTTTATTATTATTAAGTAAAGGGTTAAATAACTATAATTAACACTTTTATTAAGGGGGTATTAGCTAAAGGGTAATTAGTATATTATAATATTTTATTTAATTAAGAGTTAATAGTATTATAATAGTTATAGCTTTCTAGTAAATACTCTTTTTTCTTTATAAAAGGTTAGTTTTTCGCTAAGAATAAGTTACTCTTAGCCTTTAATTTTAAGTAATATTTATTATTATAATATAGCTTAATAAACTTTATTAAGCGTTTTATATATACTTTTTTAGCTTTATTTTAATATTCCTTTAATATAAGGTAAAGATAAAATTAAGTTAAGTGTATCTTAAAGTAAAGAATACACTTTTCTTTAATATTTAATATAATAATAGAGTAGCTTTCTTCTTTATGTTTATATTAGGTAATAGCGTATTAATTATACCTTAAAATTATCTTATAGTATTTAATAATATAGCTTATCTTATAATAATTATAATATTAATATAGGTTAAGGGTTTTATTATAAGATTTAATATTAAATATCTTAGCCTTATATATAAGTTTAGTTTAATATAACCTATTCGCTTAATAGCCCTTAAAAACCCTATAAGTAAAATATATATTAATATCTAATATTTACTATTTAATTATAGTTTTAATTATTTACTTAAAGCTAAGTATAACTTTATTAATTAAGTTTAAAGTAAAATTAATTTATAAAGTAAATATATTAATAATAAAAAAGTTTTTAAATAAAATACTTATTAAATTTAAAGTTTATAAGTATATTATTTATAATAATAGCTTAAAAATATAAGATAATTTAAGAGAAGCTTTTAAGAATATTAAAGCTTATAGAATTTAAATATTTAAATATGACTTAAAAGCTAATATAATTATAAAAGTTAAGTATTAATCTTTAGCTTTAATTATATTTAAAATAAAAGAATTAGCTAAAAAATAATATTAATATTTAATAAGAGTATTATTAGTAAATAAAATAATTATTTAAGCTTTCTATAAAAAATTCATGTTTTATTTTATTTATAAATAAAAGCTTATATTACCTTTAAAAGTTAAGTTTTTTACTTAAAGATTAATTAAATAAAATAAGATAAAATTAAAATAAGATCTCTTTAAAGTAAAGATACACTTATAATAATAAAAAGTAAAAGATATTATAAAAGCTAAGAAAAAAGTATATAAGTTTAAAAGAAAATTAATTAAATAAATTAATTATTTATAAGCTAAGTTAATTAAAAGAGATAAAGATTAATTAAATTTAAATAATCTTATACTTATTAATAACGTTTAAAGAAGTATTAATATATTTATAATTAAAAAGCTTATTATAAGATAAAATAGCCCGTTTAAAATTATTAATTATACTATTATTTTAAAGGCTTATTAAATTAAAACGCTAAACGGGATTATATTAAGTAAAATAATCTTAGGCGATTATTTAAAGAAGTTTACGCTTAAAGTACTAATAAGAAAACTATATTTTTATTTTTTTAAAAAGCTTAAATAATTAATAATAAATCTAATAAAATACTTAGATTATAATAATAAATACATAAAATAGCTAATATTATAAGTAATTAGCTTATTTAAAAAAATAGGTCCTTATAGCCAGAGCATTGGAAGTAGTGTAGTTTTGTAGTTTTTAGTGAATTTTAGTGTAGTGTAGTGTAGTGTAGTTTTACTACACTACATTACATTTTAAAAATTAGTGTAATGTGTAGTATTAATTAATTTATAAGCTATTATTAGCTAATATAATTAGTAAGCTAAAATAGAGCTAAATTTGCTTACTAATATTAGTATTAGTAAGCAGGGATTAGCTAGCTTAGATAAGCTAAAAACAGGGATTAAAAAACTAATAAAAATATAAAAATAAGAGAAAGTATAAGGGAAATTTAAGGGATTTATATTAGGTAAGTAAATATTATTTTATATTATAATTATAATTATAATTTACTTAATTTAATAAAGGAAAAAAATCCTATTATTTATATATAAATATTTTTTAAAAAAAGAGATTTAACTTATTACCCTATAACTTAAATATAAAAATATTAAATATAAATTTAAATAACTCTTTATATAGTTAACTCTAAATATTACTTTTTAAACTTTTATAAAGCTAAAATTTCACTCTTTTATATAAAATAAAAAATAATAATAAAAAACCCCTTTTAATATTAAATTAAGTATTAGAATCATAAATATTTTCCTTCTCTTCTTCTTCTTTTATATCCTTACTAATATCTATATAATTAGACTTAGAAATATCCTTATTTCTATTAGAATTAGTTAAAACTTTATTCTAATCTTCTTCTTCCTCTTCTTCTTCTTTTTCTTCTAAATTTCCACTAGAATATAAAAATAAATTATAATATCTCTTATTTTCCACTCTTTTATTCTTATTTTTAACCTAGTTTTTTAATAATAAAATAATTCAAATATTTTCATGTAATAAAGCAGTTCTTCGCTTAGTAATAATATTAGTTCCCTGGTTAAAATTCCCTTCTATAGCTTCTAAAGTAGCTGGAATAGCTAAATATTTTCGAGCTATTATAGAAAGAACTGGGAAAGATTTAGTGGAATTAGCCCACTAAATAAATATATCTTGCTATTAAAAGTTAGCTTATAATTATAAATGTATAAATAATATTATAAAGATAAAAAATACCGTATCTTCTTTAAAATCAAGCTTTAAATAACTAGAAATCTTATTTTTTCTAGTTTTTTTAATAGCTTTAGTTTTTTGCTTTAAAAATAAGTTATTAAATAAGCTAGGCTTTTTTTAAAGCCTAATATTATTATAAGAAGCTGAATTAGCTGGTTATTGTAAATTAACTTTAATTCAAGTATTATTTGTATTTTTAGTTGATTTTTTAGAATTAGAAGAAATTTCTTCTAATTCTATATAAGGAATTGCTTTATTTTTAGGGTCTTTTATATATTTATAATAGGTTCTATTATTTAATTAATTATTAAGAAATTTAAAATTTATATTATATATAATAAATTATAACTTACTCCTTATATTCGGCTTTTAAGTCTTTTAATAGTTGATTAATAGTATTAGAATTAATACTTAATTGATTTTTAATTGATTATAAATTAAGTCTAGAGTCTAATATAGTAGTAAATAAATAAGGCTTCTACAAATTATAATTACTATTAATATCCTTAGGAAAATAGTAATTTAATTTATGTAAGCCTTTTTCTAAAGCTGAAATAAAGACCTTAGCTAATAGATTATAAGTATTTAACTATAAAATAATTAGTAATTTAAAATAAAATTATAAAATTTTAGAACTTACATTTTTAAGCCAACTTTTTTAATCTTTTAATATATCTTAAAGTAAAGTATAAATTCTTATTAGAAAAAAATATACTAAACTTATAGTATTATAAGATTAGCTTTGTAATTGTGTTATAGGCTAATTAAAAATCTCTAAAATACTTGTTAAAGTATTTAAATCAGCCTATTCTTACGTAGTTAAGCTAGTATCTTTAAAAGCTACTAAATTCGTTTTTTTTTGTAATATTTTAATAGGTTCTACTAATAAAATAGCTGTGTAAAGCATTTTATAGGTTGAATTCCATCTTATTGCGTTTGCTAATATAAGTAAAGTTAGTTATTAATACTTATTATAACTTATTAATGTTAATAATAATATTTATAGGCTTTAAAAGCTTGAAATAATATTTATAAGCTTTTAAAGCTTTAAATAATATTTATAATATAGAATTAATAACTTACCTAATAGTATTTTTATAAGATTATTATTTCTAGTAATAAATCCTTTATCTTTAGCTTCTTTTAAAGCTTTTAACTATTATAAATAAATAAAGTCATTGGTTATTTTAATAAGAATAGCTATTCTTTTAACTTTTCCAATAATTCCTATTTTATAATTAGCTTAAATTATATAAAATAACTTTAAATAAGTAATATAAGTTATAATAAATACCTGGAATTAAATTATTAAATTTTGTTCTTTTTTTAGCAGATAAATCGTTAAATTCTTCGGTAGAATAATGTAAAAATTCACTATTTATATAATCTTTAATATTTTCGGTATTTATTATTTCGTTAATAAATATAGATATTATATCTTTAGCCACTATATTTAAAATATAGGCTGTACATCGAATATTTAAAAGCTTTTTATGCCTTTTAGAATATAAGTTTAAAAAAGAAGATAAAAAGGTGTTATTATTAGAACCGTTATCTCTAGTAAAGCTATAATTAAAAAGTTAGTAAATTAATATTATTTTATATATAATTATAAACTACTAACCTTGTAATTTTTATAGGGTTTATATTATATTTAGTTAATAATTCATTGAAAATTGAATTAATTAAATGGCCGGTATAGCTAGTAGGTAAATATTCAAATCCTTAATATATAATTAGCTTTTAAATTATAATAATAATAATAATAATAATAATATAAATATAAGAATACTTACCAATTAAATAATATTCTAAGTCAAATTAGGGGTTTAACTAATTAGCTATAACCCTTAAATATAATTTAGAATTAATAGAAGTCCAAATATTAAGTTAAATAGATATAAAACCCATTTTATTAACTTGATTTTAAATTTTATTTATTATATTCTTTTTTATATTAGAATGTAATATTTTCATGTGAGATATAATGCCTTTATAATAAAAAAAGCTAATATTATAACTAAAATAACTTAATATTAGTATAATATATTATATTTAAGTTATATATTAATATAATAATATAAACTTACTTATAATAATAACTTAAAAGCTTTTTAAAGCTTTCACTAGTTATAGTAGCAAAAGATAGGTTATTTTAAAGCATAAATTTAAGAGCTAATATAAGAGTAGTATCCTTAGAAAATCTATTACTACTACTAGTAATAGTATTATTTTTAGGTCTTTTATTGCTTCTTAAAAAGCTAGAAAAGCTAGATTCGGTTGAAAAGTCGGAAATTAAAGGTGATTCTGTAATAGTAGGGACTATTTATAAGTATATTAGTAGATTATAAACTTATAATATTATAAATATATAAATTAATAATATAATAAGATATAAAATAATAAAAGAAGTAACTTACTAGTTATTTTATCGTTTTCTTCGGCTTTTAATACTATAATAGTAGAATGTTTTTTCCTATAATATGCTAAACTATTAGAGGACTGAAATGGCTAGCTGGGCAGGTAAAAGTAAAGTTACAGCTTAACTAGCTGCAAAAAAAGGTGATTTCTCGTGGTTTTTCTAAATTAACTGCTAAAACCTTATAAGAAAAAAAGGTTATGTTAAATAATATATGATTTTGTGAGAAATTAATAGCTTTTATTATTTGTATAGTCTTTTTTAGTTGAAGTTTACTAAGAAAAGCTTGAATTATTCGTAATAATAAGAGGTGTAATTCTAAGAGGATTTTAATCTATTATAAAGGTAGGTTTTAAATAATAAAAAGTTTTTATAAGATGGCCTAAATTTAAGGCTATCTAATAATAAGAAAAGTTTAGATAAAAGTTAAGTATTCGTAGAGTTATAAGGGTAAGAAGATTAATGTAAAAAAGAAAGGTTCTAAACTTTAAAGCGAAAGAATATAGTTAATATATAGAATAAATTTACAATATAAACGGTTTTAAAAACCTTAGAATTTAGGCATTTTTTTGATGCTTAACTTACCCCTTAAACATGCATATTCGTGTGGAAAATAATAGAATAGTTTTACGAGAAAATGTAACTATAGTGAAATAGTTAAAAAGGCTGGTATGCTTATAATGCATTAAAGGCGTTATATTATGTGATAATATGCTGTTTTATCACTTAAAACATGTATATGTAGCTTACAGGAAATCTGTGTATCTTAAAACTTTAACCGAATATAACTCCTAGAATATTAAACTTATAATTATGTAATTAATATCAAATTAAAGGGCTTTTTAAGGGCTATTAATTAGGTATAAGCTTATAAATTTTAGTTAAGTATTCGTAGAGATTTTAGGAAATAGAAATTGTGGCTCTTTTTATTAAAGTAAGGTAAAACGCTATGGCGTTTTACCCTAGTTAACTTACCCCACTAAATACCACGGCTATTATCTTTATGATTAATAGGTGAAATTAAGTGGGATTAATATTTTTAGATAGCTAAGATTATAAGCTTTAAAATAATACTACTCTTGTTTTTAAACTCCTTTTTGTCATAAAGTTATAATAGTTTTAATATATAGAATAAAAAAAACTTAAGAATAAAGTTTTTAATATTTATATTAATCTTTATATATATAGAATTAATTATATTAAATATATATTTAAGCTTATAAAATACTTTATAATATATAAATTAATAATATATATAATTTTACTTTAATATAAATAATATATATTAATTAAATTAAAAAACATATATAATTATATATAAAATAATTTATATAAATTTTATTGAATATATATTAAATAAAGTTATACGTTTTATATTAATAAGCTATGAAGACAACTTATATAAAATATAAAAATACTGATTATTTATTTTTATAGATTTATTTTAATTAAATAAAATATAAATAAAAACTAAAAATATTTTAAAATATTATTTACATATAATTAAGGTAAAAAAAAATATATTTTAAATTTTTATATTAATTACATATACTATATATATATAAATAACATTTAAAAAGCATTTATTTCTTATTAAATACTTAAAACAAATTAAGTTAATATCTTTATTTTTAGAATTCTTTAAACTTTAATATCTTACTTATTAATTAACTTATAAAGGATATTTTTATAGCATTATAATGAGCTAAAATTATAGTATTTTTTAGTTATTTTTATAAGCTTATAAGTCTACTTTTAAAGCCCTTATAATTACACATTACACTACAAATATAGTTATAGTGTAGTTAAACTACACTAAAACTACAAAAACTACACTACACTAAAAACTACACTAAAAAACTACATGTAGTGTAGTGTTTTTGTCAATGCTCTGCTTATAGCTTATTATAAGCTTAAAAACTAGATTATGTAATTTCTTAAAAACACACTACACTACACTATACTATAAAAACTATAAAATGTAGTTTTTGAAGTTTTAAGCTTATAATAGTATATAAGGACTCACTTTTTTTAATATTAGCTTATAATATAGAATTTATGCTAGTTATTCGTAAAACTTATAGTCTTATAAGTATTTTATTAGATTTAATATAATGTTTTATATTCGAAACTATAAAAACTATAAAACTATAAAACTATACTACTTTTAATACTTTATTTACGCCTAATAAGAACGGTTAATAGTTCTTTATAGTAAATAATTAACTATTAAGAGAATAAAAAGAAATAAATTTAAATACTATAAAGAGTAATAAGAAAATTAAAAGACTTTACTTAAGCTAATTTACCTATAATATAAGTAATTAAATAATTAAGATTAAAGATAAGATTAATCTTATTAAGAATTAAGTAAAGAAGCTTAAAAATAAGAAGATAAAGGTTATACTTTTACTTAAATAATACTTATAGTAATATCTTAAAATTAAATTACCCTTTATTATAACTAAAAAAAAAGATAAGTTTATCTTAATAAATATATAAATTAATTAAAGCTAAGAATACTTATTTTAAAGATAAAACTATTATTCTTAATTATTTTATCTTAAAAAAGAGATTATAATTAAAGTAAAAGATAAAAGCTAAAAGAAAAAAGATTAATAAATATATTAATAATACTTAAGTACTTTTAAAAAGTAAGAAAACGTTAATTAAAGAAGAAATAAACGCTTAAAATAAGAGATAAAAGATAATACTTATATTAAATATAAGTAAGTTAATAAAAGAATTATTAAAATAACTTAAAAATCTAAGAACTTACCTTTATTTTAACTTATATAAATTAATATTAAAAATTATAAAAGCTTAATAAGAAATATATAATTTTACTTTAAAAATTATATAATTATTATATAAGACTTATATAAGTATAATTTTAATATAAATAATTTTAATTCTTTATAATTAAATAAAGCTTAAAAGTATTAGATTTTAGCTTAAAAATAAAAGCTATTTTATTATTATTTATAATTAATAATATTAACTATTAATAGACTTAATTATTTAATAATTAACCTTAATTATAAGTATTTAAAGCTAAAATAATTAAGAGTATAAAGAGATTAAATAATTTAATATATTATAAGAATAATTATAAGTTAAAGAGATAATTATTAAATTAATTTATTATATTAATTATAAAAAGAGAAGTAAATAAGCTTTATTATCTTAAGATAAAACTCTTTATTAAAAAGCCTAATATTACTTAAACCTTTTATAAATTATAATTAATAAGAGATATTATAAAGTAAATTAAGTAAGTTAAAAGAAGTAAAAGGTATTAGTATTAAGAAAAGATAATATAAGTACTTAAAAGAGAGATAAAAGTTAATAAAATAAGATATAAATTAATTAATTATATAAAGTAAAGTTAAAGTATTAATAAAATATAACTTATTTTACTTATATCTTAAATTTAGCGTTTTTCTTTATTTTCTTATTAAGTTTCTTAATTATCTTATAAGTAATAGCCTTAATAAGTCTTTTATTATTATAAGAATAAGAGTAATTAATTATAATACGTAAAGTATTCTTTAAAGTAATATAAGAAAAGATATTTAAATTAATATATACCTTAATAATTAAAGATAAGTAATTCTTTTTAAGAAAATACTTAAATAAGAAATTATAATTAAAATTATAAGGCTTATAAGCTAAGTATAAATATTATTTATAAAAAGTAATATAAAAGTTATTTTAAACGTAATTATTATAAGACTTATATAAATATATCTTAAAGAATATATAATTATAAAAAGAAGTTATAATATATTCTTTAAATATAATAATAGTTTTCTTAAAGAAGTTAAAGTAATTAAAGTATAAAATATAATTTAATCTTTTATATAATAAAGTAAGTAAAGTATAAACGCGCTTAAGATAATTAATTATAATTAAAAGAAATTAATCGTTTAAATAAACTATTTTAGTAAAAATAAAAATTATATTATAAGGCTAATAATAAAGTGTTTTCTAGTATAAAAGATTATTATCTTTAAGTTTATTAAGAATAAACTAATAGAAATAATTAAAGAGTCTTATTTTACTCTAATAATTAGCTTTATTTAAGAGAGTACCCTTTAAAAGCTTTATATAAATAATTATCTTAGTATATATAAGAGTATTATCTTATTTAAAATTATATTTACTATAAACCTAAAAGTAAAAGATATATTTAAGTTAAAAAAGGTTAATATATATTTAAAAGAAACTTTAATTAAATAAAGAAAAGTAAAGTACCTAATAAGTAATAAGAGAATTAACTTAAAGCTTATTATTATAATCTTATTAAATTTTAATAGTAATAAAAATATAAATTTATCTTTAAGAATTATCTTTAAGATAATTAAAATAACGTTTAAAAGGTTCTTATAAATATAATAAATTTAATTACTTATAATTAAATAATTAAGAGATAAAAAAGAGAGATATTAAAAGAAAAGAGTTATAAAAGAAAAAAACTAATAATTAAGTAATATTAAGTAAAAAATTATATAGTAATTTATTATAAAGTTTAAATAAAGTACTTAAAGCTATAATATTATATATTATAAGTATAAAAAAGTACTTTTTATATCTCTTAAGTATTTAATTTTCTTATCTTTTATATATATTAATATCTTTTCTTCTCTTTAATATAATATAACTTTTATATCTTTTATTTTTAAAGCTTTATAACTCTTAATATTATTATTATTAAAAGTATTATAAAGCTTTTTTACTTATTATTTTATATAATATTAGGTTTAAGCTATTAAAGATTAAATCTTTTAGCTTACTTACCCTTTAAGTCTCACTTATAAGATATAAGAAACCTTATAAAAAGATATTTAAGTATTAATTAAATTAAGTATTTAAGCTTTTTTAGCGTTTTTAATTAAAAAAGATACCTTTAAAGAAATTAAACTTATAAAGTATTTAATTATAATTACTTAAATATAACTATAAGTTAATATTATTAAATTAAAAAAGAATTAAGTGTACCTATTTTTAAAGATTAAAAACGTAATTATTATTATATATAAAAGAATATACTTTATATATACTAGTAAGTTTTATATAAAAAGAGAGAAATCGCTTATTAAGTAAAATCTTATTAATCTTTACCTCTTTTAATTACTATTATATTAACCTTAAAAGTAATAAAATTATAAGTGTAAAGTTTATAAGAACTTAAAAATCTTTAATAAGTATTATAAAGAATTATTACTTATATTTATAATAATATTTAAAGAGTTATAAGATAATTACTTAATAAAAATTTATAGATTTATAGCTAAAAGTTACGCTAAAAAAAGCTAAACTACTAATTAAATTCATTTAAACTAATAATAATAGGTTATATTATAAGAAGAGAAATTAAAAAGGTTTTTAACGTTATATTACAC
Organism: Metarhizium acridum; assembly: GCF_019434415.1. Taxonomy (NCBI): domain Eukaryota; kingdom Fungi; phylum Ascomycota; class Sordariomycetes; order Hypocreales; family Clavicipitaceae; genus Metarhizium; species Metarhizium acridum. The sequence goes on along the minus strand of NW_027094041.1, from coordinate 343,755 downwards.
TTACTTATTATATAAGTTAAGTAACTTATTAAGTAAAAATTATATAAATTAATTAATAATAAGGTTAAGAGACTTAATAATACCTTAATAAGTATTATATATAGCGTTTAATATAATTTATAAGATATTTATATATATTAAAAGAAAATATAATTCTTTACTAAATTTATATACTTTTTAAGCTATTAAATATACTTTATATTTAATTATAAGCGTAAAATATTATACGTATTTAACTCTCTTATAAGAGGTAAAAACTAATATTTTAAGTAATTTATTAAGAGATAATAATAAGTACTTTAATTATTAAATTACTCTTATATATTTAATTATATTTTAATATTATATATATTATAAATTAAAAACTAAAAATATAATTATATATATTTAATATTTTTAATTAATTACTTTAAAGAACTTATAAACTTATAAGCTATTACTTAAATAAAATAATAGAAAAATAAGCTAAATTAAAGAATATTTATACCTAAGAAATAATAATACTTAAAGAGAAGACTTTAATTAAAAGTAATTATAAGTTATATTTAAGAGATTAATTATATTTATTAAAGAAAAGTTATATTATAAATAATAAAAGAGTAAATAAAGTCCTATAAATTTTACGAGATATAGCTATAAATAAGCTTAAAGTATACCTTAAAGTAATAAAAGAGAAAAACAATAACCTTAAATTCTTAGATTAAAGTCTTTATAAAAGTAAAGGTAAATTACACGTACGTATAATAAAGAAAAATATTATTACGTTAATTAAAGGCTTTATTTTAAAGAACACTTATATTAGCTAATAAAAATATAATTATTTAAGATTAATTAAATAAACTATAATTAATAAGAATATAATTATATTTAAAATATAATATTATATAAAAAGAATATAGCTTAAAATTTTAAGAGAATACTTAATTACCTATAATAACTTATAATAATTAATTATTAAGTGTAAGATTAATATAATTATTAAATACTTTAAGATTATAAGAGATTAAATAAATAAGAAAGTTATTAATCTTATAAAAGTCTTAAAAAAGATTAAGAAGAATCTTATTATATTAAACCTAAAAAAAACGCTTTAATAATAAAGTTTTAATAACTTTAACTAAGAGAGTAATAATAAAGAGAATAATATTTAAGGTTTTATAATCTTAAAGCCTTTAAGATTAATATTAAGAAAACTAATAAATTAACTTTTATTATTTAATATTAATTTATCTCTCTTTTTATTATTATTTTATAAAAGTTTTATTAAAGAAAAGAAAATAATAATATTAAATTAACTTTTAATTATTAAATAACTCTTTAATTACTTAAAAGACCTTAAAGAAATTAAAAAGGCTAAGAAAAAAGTAAAAACTAATATTATACTATTAATTATAAAAAATAAATACTTTAATTATAAAGAAAATATTTAAAGGGTAATTTTAAATATAATAACCTTTAATTAAAGTAAAGCTCTTATAAATTAAGTAAGATATTATTACCTCTTTTTAGCTTAAAAAATTACATGTAATATAATAAACCTTTTATAAGAGTATATATAAGAATAATTAATATATAATAGATTACTTATAGGTATAAGCTTTATAAACTTAATTTTAAAAGAATTAATATAAAAAGAGTTTTAATATAATATTATTAAACGCTATTAATTATTTTAAGAGATAATTATTAAATTTATAAGATATTACTTTATAAGAGCTTTTAAGAGATTAAAACGTTTTAATATTATAAAGAAAGAAAAAGAGAAGATTAAGCTAATAATATTAAAGACTTTAAAGTTAAGTAAAAAGATAAGAGAGTTAAAATTATAATTAAATAATTAATTTATAAATTAAAAGACTATATAATAAATTTACTTAATTATTACCGCTTATTATTAACTTATAAAAGTAATAAGCTTTACTTATTTAAAGAGAATTTATATAATAATATTTATACTTATAAGTTAAAGAAAGTTAAATAATATATTTAATTATAGTTATATTATTAATATAAGAGAATAAGTATACGTATAAGTCTTTAATTTAATAAGTTTTACCTTTATAATTAATTTTATAAGATCTTTTATTAATATTCTATTAAGTCTTTTAATTAATCTTATATAAGCTTATATTATATAACTAAATTATTTAAGTTATTTAAGTACTTATTTACACTTATAATAAGCTATAGCTTATAATATATATAATTAAAATTACTAGTATTTTAAAAGCATTTAATTACTCTATTTAAATTAATTTATTACTTATTTAAGAATCTTATTATTTTTAAGAAGTACGTTATAGGAATTAAAAAGTAACTAAATTATAATACCACGTATAGAGTTATAAGTGTATGTATATATATTATATTTAGGCTAATAAAATATTAATTAAATTAAAAAATATATATAATTATATATAAAATAATTTATATAAATTTTATGAAATATATATTAAATAAAGGTATATATTTTATATTAATAGATTATTAAGTTAATTTATATAAAATATAAAAATACTTATTATATATTTTTATATATATTTATTTTAATTAAATAAAATATAAATAAAAAATAAAAATATTTTAAAATATTATTTATATATAATTAAGTAAAATAAAAATATTTTTTAAATTTTTATATTAATTATATATATTATAGGTATCTTTAACCTACTATTACCTGTATAATACGAAATACGCTTCGTATAACTCTAAGTTATAGTAGAGTAAAAATAACTTAAAATAAAAGTAAAAGGGTTTTTCTTCTTATAAAAAGAGTTTTCCCACTTAAACTATATATAAAAGTATTAGAATAGCTTATAAGGCTCTAAGATACCTAATAAATTAGTAATAATAATAATAATATATATATTATATATATATATAAATAATATTTAAAAAGCATTTATTTCTTATTAAATACTTAAAGTAAATTAAGTTAATATCTTTAATTTTAGAATTCTTTAAACTTTAATATCTTACTTATTAATTAACTTATAAAGAATATTTTTATAGTATTATAATAAGCTAAGATTATAATATTTTATAATTATCTTTATAAATATAGGTTTACTTTTAAAGCTCTTATAATTATATATTACACTATAAATATAATTATAATATAATTAAACTATATTAAAAACTATAAAAATATACTATAATATAAACTATACTAAAAAACTATAGATATAATTAGAGCATTAACAAAAAAACTATACTATATATAGTTTTTTAGTGTAGTTTATAATATAATATAATTTTTATAGTTTTAATATAGTTGAATTATATTATAATTATATTTATAATATAACATATAATTATAAAGGGAAATTTTAATTATAAATATGACGTTAATTATAAGGCTTATAAGGTTATAATTAATATACTTATATAAAGCTAAACATTTTAAAAACGATAAGCTTCTACGAAATATTAATAGAAAGATATTAAGACTAAGTTAAAGTTAAGTAAACGTATAAAGTAAAATAAACTAATATATAATTAAAAATAATAAACGAGATAAGAGAGAGAGACGCTTAATACTAGCTTAATGTTAGGTAAAAACTTACCTTAAATTAAAAAAAGCTTATAAAAGTTATAAGAGACGAGAGAAAGCCTAAAAGAATGATACGCGTTAATTAAATTCGCCTAAGAAACGCCTAAAAAATAAGCTAATATAAGCACGGCTTTAACAAGCTTATAAAGAGAGCTAAAAGCTATTATAAGGCTAGCTTAATATTAAAGGCTATAAAAAGAGATTATACGTACGAAAATTAAGGGTTTAAAGAAGAAAAAAAGAAAGGAAAATTAATAGCTTAGTTTAAAGCTCTTATAAAGGCTATAATAGGCCTTAAATAGCTAATAATAGCTAGCTAAGCTTAGCTAGGTAGCTTTAAAAGTAAGAATAAAGTGAAGTTTATTATAATTAGAGTATTAACAAAAAAACTACACTACATGTAGTTTTTTAGTGTAGTTTATAATATAGTATAGTTTTTATAGTTTTAATATAGTTTAACTACACTATAATTATATTTATAGTGTAATATATAATTATAAAGGGAAATTTTAATTATAAATATAACGTTAATTATAAGACTTATAAGGTTATAATTAATATCTTTAAATAAAGCTAATTTAACTCTTTATAATACACTAGTTTTTATATATATAGCTCATAAATAAAGTGAGTTATAATAGGTTAAATCTTAGCTAAAAATTAAGATTTACTTTTTTAAAATAAGAGATTTAAAGCTTAATAACTTACTTATTAATAGTATTATAAAGCTAATTTTATAAGATTTAAAATCACGTGATTTTTAGCTTTATTTTCATATATAAGATACTTATATAAGCTTTTTTTTAGTAAAACTTTTTTTTATAATAAAATTTAAAAATAAAAAAGTTAAGTAAAAAATATAAAATCTATTATAATATAAGAAATAATATATATAAAAAGAAAGTATAAAATATTATTTTATATAAAAAGTTTTAAGGTATTAAAATATATTATTTATAACTTTAATATATTTCTTATAACTTAAATATTTAATATTTTATACTTAAGTTATAAGGTAATATTATAAATATTATTATTTTATAAGATATTTATATATAAATAATAGAAATTTTTAAATTTATTATATTTAATATATTTTACTTATAATAATAATATAAAAATAATATTAATTTACTTAATATAATTCTCTTATAATTCTCTTTTATTTTATTTTATTAGTTTTTTAATCTCTATTTATAGCTTGTTTAAGCTAATTAATTCTTACTTATTAATACTAATATTAATAAGTAAATTTAGCTTTATTTCAACTTATTAATTATATTAGCTAATAATAGCTTATAAATTAATTAATATTATATATTACATTAATTTTTAAAATGTAATATAATATAATAAAATTATACTATATTATATTATATTAAATTTTACTAAAAACTATAAACCTATACTACTTTTAATACTTTATATATAATATAGTATAGTTTTTTTATTAATACTTTACTCTTTATAAGTAACTTTATACGCGTATTATAAAAAGTATAAAAAAATATTTATAATACTTTATTATTAAAAATATTTTAAAATAAGATTTTTAAAAAAATTATAATATAAAAATATTTTATAAAATGAATTTTTAAATATTTAAAGTATATTACCTTAAAATTATATTATATTATAAGTAATAAATAATTTATTTTATATTATATAAAAATATTATAATATTTTATTTAAAAGAATATTAAAAATATTTTATATAATATAAGCTAATATATATTTTTAAACGTCTTAAAAAATAAATAAAATAAATTAATATTAAATATAATAAAATATATAAAAATATAATTTATATATTAAAATATTTCTTAAAATTTAATTTATTATATATATTATTTTAATATTATAATATATTTTATTAGCTTTCGTAGCATAGTAGTTAAACGCTATAGAGCTCTGCCTTAGTGTAATAGGTAGACCTTTAAATGTATTGTATTTTTTATATTTTTTACTATACTATATTATAATATATTATAATACATTATAAGATAAGAATACCTATAAATGTATTATAAGGCTATAAAATATTTAATATTTCAATAAATGCTTATATAAGCATATTATATATTAAAATAAAGCTAAAAATCACGTGATTTTAAATTTTTAAAAATTAACCTTAAAATGTGGATATTAAGCGAGATATAAAGCTTTAAAGTTATGTCTTAAAATAAAAAGTAAGTAAAGTAAAGCGAATTTTTAATTGCTTCTAACTTTTTAATGTAATACCTTATAATAGTAAAGCGTAGGGCATTTTAAAGAGCTAATTTAGCTCTTTTTCATGATATAAAATTTTCCCTTATAACCCTTATAATTAGCCTTATAATTCTAAGTTAAAAAAACAAGGGTCTTTTTTACTTATAATACATTTATAGGTATTTTAGTAATATAATGTAATGTATTTAAATATAATACACGAAAATACAATACAATATAAAATACAATACATAATACACTTGTATTTACTATATTTGTAAGAGCTCTGGTAATAGAGAGTAAAGGGTTAACGAAAAAACTATACTATATAGTTTTTTAGTGTAGTTTATAATATAGTGTAATTTTTATAGTTTTAATATAATTTAATTATACTATAATTATATTTATAGTGTAATATATAATTATAAAGGGAAATTTTAATTATAAATATAACGTTAATTATAAGACTTATAAGATTATAATTATTATACTTAAATAAAGCTAATTTAACTCTTATTAATACATTAGTTTTTATATATATAGTTTATAAATTAAGTAAGTTATAATAGGTTAAATCTTAGCTAAAAATTAAGATTTACTTTTTTAAAATAAGAGATTAAAAGCTTAATATCTCGCTTAATATTCACATTTTAAGGTTCATTTTTAAAGATTTAAAATCACGTGATTTTTAGCTTGATTTTAATATATAATATACTTATATAAGCATTTATTTATAATATTAGATATTTTATAGCCTTATAAATTTATAATATATTTATAGGTATTCTTATCTTATAATGTATTATAATATATTATAATATAATATAATATAATATAATATAGTATAGTAAAAACTATAAAAAATACAATACATTTTGAGGTCTAGACATGAGTATCTACCCTAACCCTAGAACTTGACACCAATGTGACCAGCCACATCCCCTCTAGTGTGTTAAAACTTAAGGCTCCAATCGAGTATCTGCAGGGATATATATCTAATAAGAAGCTAAATTTAAAAAGGTACATTTACTTACTAAGAAATTAAGTGATAATAAGTGTACCTAAAAAATTAGTGTCTTACAAGTCACTACATCTAACTCCATACAGTCCTAGCAGGCTTGATGGGTCGCCCTATGGTCACCCGCTATCAGCATGGGCATTGTGGGGTCGTAACCCCACTGGAGCCTTAACACACCAGAGGGGATACAGCCAAACCCCCCCGCATTCTAGAACCCAGCCGTCATACAACGTGCGGTCAATTGACGGGTCCAGCTCCTGGAGCCGTGCCCCGCTAAACGGCCCCGAAGGGCAACATTGGACATGAAAGTTCTGCTCAATCTGGTCTGGTGCGAAACACATGGCTAGTGTACCAGGATTTGATGTCTCCACCTCGAGACTTTCGTCACATCCAAACGCGCTCCGCGTCCCCTAACTCAGCCATCAACCAGCCAATTCTTGCTCCCACCGCCAGTCCGCGGCTTCCAAACATGACGACTCCAACAGAGCCAATCGGCTGCGACACCAGCCTAATAGACCGTCTACGCTCCGTGCTGCCCAAAGACATCCCCTTCGTTGTCCACCACGTCTCAACACCCCCTTGGCAGACGGATGCCATCTACTCTGCACCGCCCAACCGACGACCCGATCGAACTTACTGCGAGAACCACTTCCTCACCGTGTCAATCGACATCTTGGGGCGTGGTGAGCCGTCACAAAACGGTGCAGAGCCCAACAAAAAGGTCATTGTGCTGGGCATCGAAATCTTCATCTACACGACTGCCCATTCAACGACGCTGTTTGTTTCCAAAGCCGATTCAACCGGCTACTTGCCCTTGTTGAACCTGCCAAAGGGAACACCGAGTCCCATCCGTGGAGTGTGCGCGACATTCATTGAGCACCTCGTGGCTGCGCGGAGACGCCAAGGCATTCCCTTGATCGTCAGCCTGTTCGCCAGATCGCAGGGCCAATATCTCTTCCCAGGGAGCATCGACCACGGGGCGAAACACGTACTCGATGACCGCGCCCTGGTGAGGTGGTGGTGCCGCGTGCTCGATCCCCTCGTCACATCCCCGCCCGACAAAGGCACGACGTGGAAGAATGCAAAGGGCTACCTGATCATTCCCGGCCTGGACGCCCACGAGACGCGGGCCTTTGTCCCCCGCACCGCAGCGGCTGCATCGTCGTGGTCCCTCACACACCCCCTCGAACGAATATCCCGTTACACTCGAGAGTACGACTGGGTGCCGCCGCGATGCCTCATCCCCCGGTTTCCGGACGATCCCAAGTCCCGCTTCCGCGACGAACTGGACGAAGAGGCGGGCCAATCTGGGGCCATGAAAGTCGCCGGCAGCTGGAAGACCGTCAAGACGCTGGACGTGTTTTGGGACATGATGGCCTTTAGACAGGAATGCTCGAGCGGTAGGATGACGGGCTTCATCTGGGTCGTCTTTGACAACCAAACGCCCGCCGAGGCCGTACAGGGCGAGACCTCATCAGCAGTGCCTCGGGCGCCGGCCGCCAATACCGGCAGACTTTTCCCTCCCAAGACGAACAAATTTGAAAAGTATGCGAGAAGCAAATCACAACGGAAAAAGTCCAAGTTGAAAGGACCCATCAAACCCCGCCAGCCACGAGCCAAGACCGAACAACGAAACTATCTGCTCAAGACGCCGATTCTAAGCCCGTATTACTACTGGCCCGTGCAAGGCCGGGGATCCCGCATCATCGGTGAAACGGCGTACAAGCGCGCCGTGGAGCTGATGCTGCATTTGGACTTTTCAAACGTGGACAAGGCAGTCGCCAGCTCTCGGCGTTGGACGAGTGAGGTTGGTTTCGGTAGCGACTGGGGACAGATGGTGGTGGGCGCGCAGGAAACGCCAACTCGTTCCGCAGCGGACGGTGAGGGTGAGGCTAGGGATTTGTCCGGGCTAGTCAAGAGAAAGAGGGCAGACACGACGGATGGGGGAGCAGTGAATGTTCTTGGTGCAGGGCTCGTAAAGAAAAAGGCCAAGGAGGAGGAGGATACGCCTCAAGTTAATGTTTTGACGTCTGGGTTGGTGAGGAAGAAGCCCAAGGCTGGAGACTGATTGATTTGAGGACTGGGCTTTTGACCATGATGCACGTTATGGGTTTGCGAGGCGTTGGGACGGGTTGTATTATATACTGGCGATGTACCATGTTGTACTTTATGTATAGCAGTGGTTTGATTCATCTCTTCAAGTCGCCCAGATTGACAGCAGATAAGGCTGGGCCGCCACCCAAGACCGCCAGGACGTTGCGCATACTCAACTCCTCGAATGCGGCATGCGTCTCGACCGTTCCACCGCCATTGTGGCAAGTCAGCATGGCTCTCCCCTCTGCGGCAAACTTCCTCAGTCCCTCGTGGACATGTGGTTCATTGGCATGCACGTCCAACGCTACAGAACTGAGCCGCTGCGACTCCAGCGCTTCCACCAGGTCATCTTCATTGACTAACGCGCCTCTTGAGACATTTACAAATCTCCCACCTTGGCGGAAATGCTTCAACGTGGACGAATTAATCGTTGTTTCGCCACCGAACCCAACAGGTGTGCACAATATGACACAATCGGCAGTTTCGAGCAACGACTCCAGCGACTCGTGGAACCTGGCGGAGACGGCGCCCTCGACCGTGGCAGACTTGCGCTCAATGTCAAAGTAGTGAATCTCCATGGCGAATCCGAGGTGGCATCTCGTAGCTATGCGTTGGCCGATATTTCCTAGGCCGACGATGCCAAGAATGCGGCCTCGCAGGTTATGGCATTGAGCGGGTGAGTTGAGGTGGCAGTCTGCGAATGCGGACGGCGAAGCGGCCGTCGCGGCCGTGATGCACCAGGGTATATAGCGGAATGTGGAGATGATCATGGCGACGGCCAAGTCGGCCACTGCGTCGGCCGACGCCGTTCCTCCATTGCAGTAGACAATGCCTGCCAAGGGTCAGCAACGCTCCTCCTCGTGTGTGTCCAGATGCCACTCGCCTCGTTCGCCCAACAGCTTGGTGTCAACCCAGTCATATCCCGTGCCCGCGCTCGAAAACACCTTCACGCTCTCCGGCAGCAAGGCGATCAACTCCCCGTCCCACTGGCCCATCTCACCGCCTGTCCGCCAAAACGGCCGAAAGATGGCCTGGAAGCTACCCCATTTTCCTTCTTTCAGACTCTGGATAAACGGCGCTCGCTCGCGTTCTGCCGCTGACGGTCGAACGACTTCATACTGCGATGATAAGATGTCATATGTATCTGGATTGAAGCGAATAGGGTCGCCGAGATGCAGGATCCGTGGTTTGGGTGTGGAGGTTGCTGCTGTGCTGAGCAGCGTCGGGTGGCGAAGCGGATGGGGGACAGGCGATCCCGAGCGGGGTGTCGAGCCCGGTACGGGCGTATTGTACGGCTCTGCCATGGTGAGAAACGTTTAAACAGAGACGTGGTCGCGGTCGAACTCAATGCACATAAAATGAAGGATATCTGCGAAAGATTGAGAGAGGCAACGCCATATACTGTCATGTGCTGTGAATCAGGGTCAGTCAAGGAAGGCGCGGCCTTTGGTCTGCCCCCCACCGGCAATCGAGCGACCCCCACGGACGAACGCGGTTGCCGATATTGATGTGCAACTGTTGGCACTTGGCCGCGAAATCGGCGCTCCATGGCGTCGAGGAGATCAGTTCTCGCGTTGCACTATTAGTTTCTGGTGACAAACCAAAGTCATTGAGCGTGATATGTGTGATTGTGGCGGATCTTGGGCATGCGACTTGCACGAAACAAAGACAATGTCGGAGTTTTCGCGATTTCGTCTCTTTGTCGTACGGACATACCCCGTAAGACAGAGTACAGCATTGGCAGAATTTCCGGTTTGAACTCCCCATGCCACTCAGCGACTTCGGCGAACATGGGGGCAATTTCATCGGAGGGATGGACATGGAGGTTCATTAGAATCATTACAAGGGGAATGAGTACATGATTGAATTGATAGTAGCCGTATACACTAGAGCGCTCATCCAAACCCTAGAGCCACCCATGTAGGTTGTATGACTGCCACAAATTCACGCCCAGCTCCAACGCAGTCAATTTATCGCCTCCACTGTCCCCTCCATGTAGCTTGTAATCTATCCATTTATCATGGTTCCAAGTCTAGAGCAGCCTGTTCAGGGTAGCAACAATCTGCCCAAGTTCCTGGTTTGCCTTGGCAATCGCCGCATCGAACGACTGCACATCCTGCTGGATCGCCGCTCGGGCGGAACCGCTCCAGCCGTCGACGGTGGATCTGACCCGGCTGTCATAGCTTCTCTGAAGGTTCCGCAGCTGGTCGATCGTACTTTGTGTCTGGGCCCTTAGGGCAGCGGCCTCGGCGGCGTTGAATTTGACAGTGGCTCGCTCGTCGAGCGTGGCATCCGACACGGCTGTCGCACTGACGGCTAGAGCGGTAGCGAAAACGGCGAAAAGACCAGAGACCTTCATTCTGGGATTTTTTTTTAGGCCAATATATATGCAAGTTGCTTGAGAAGCTCGAGGTGGCTCTTGTTTCTCTTTCAGGGTGGTGAAGATTGAAGAGAAGGGAGTTATGGAGTTGACGACCTCTTGGGTCGCTTTAAGTACGCGCCTTTCAGCAAGCATATTACATTGAATCCTAAAAATAGATGCCATAATTGGCTGAATAATACAATCCTGTAAAAATCATGCCAACGGGCCATGTTCTTCACAGGTTATCTTATAGAACGATTGGTTCATCTGGGAACAGCAACGTATTCAGCCGCCTCAGCCGCAAGCCTAACGAACATGCTGGCATAAGACCTAATGAGCAAAACGCGCATATCCTTCCCAAGAGAGCAGTAATCTCCACTGCTACTCCCTGCACATCCCCAGCAACCTTGTTTAAAGTTACGGAAACATAAGCAGCGGACACAGGCACGCGTGACGGCCATGCCAAGCCTCAAGATTGAACCTGATTCCCTGATGATGCTTGTCTTTGACTTGGTCTTGTGGGGAAACACGTACAATTGGATATTTCTGTTGGTTTAATCTAGCTTGCTATGAGCTACTTTGGTAACTCTTCGGGTGCAGGTCATCATAAGTCGGGCGCCTGGTATGTGTGCATTACCCCTGGGCGTAAGCAGCCAGTGCTTGGCAGCGTGATGCCTCTACGAATGAGTTCGCCAAGTTGGCCATCAGGCTGAAATCCGGGAGCAGTCTCGTTGATCACTCCAACTTCTTACTTGGCTGGTCAAAATCCTACCACCGCCGCTTCCTCGAAGCTGTGACCTTATGTTAACGGAATATAAAGAGTCGTCAATGCATTTTTATACTACTCGTGGTCACACATCGTGTATGGGAATCCGAGACAGGATAGCATCAAACCAATGAGTATCAGTGGGTACATGACTGCGCCGTGTCTCAAAACGTGTCAGCCGCCTTCAGTGATGGGATTTCTTGCGTAGACAGTAGCACATGCATGAGCGTGGCTTAACGAATCGGCAGTGTTTGCACAAGACTTCCGGTAACCACACCAACTAACTGGCTAATTGCCTTGGCCAGCAAACATCTACCATCTCCAGATACAAGACTCAAAAGCTGACAAAGGACAGCGGCTGGTGGCAACGCAACCCATTCTCTGTTCTTGTTTCCGCGGGAATTTGTATTAGCCTAGGTTCATACGCGTAGAGTAGAGGTTGAGACGGAATAGTTAATCTAGTTCATACGTTATTAGACTAAGTCCGCTTAGCACGCTAGACGCAGACCATGAGACAGTCCTCTTTGTCACAAAACTTGCCTTCCTTCAACGGCAATGAGATTTATAAAATCCCGGCTTGGGCGGGGAATTGACTTTGGTAAGCCTTGGCAACTGGAAGCTCTTTCCTTATGGCATTAAAGGCGACTAGCTGGCGCGATAGCCTCTTGGGGGGGCTGGCGATTGGCTTTCTGGTGCATTCGCAAAGGTTGTGCCATCAAAGTTCTTTGTTATGTGACAAATCCGATAATAGTTCTAGATGGAGTTGAAAACTGCCACTTTGTCGGCCCTTGGTAGAGCCACCAGTATAACGCAGGGCTAATCAGCGTCCAAAACGCCCGCAGAACCACATGGTCAGAGTGGCGTTTCCATTCCCAACCTTTTCTCGAAGTGGCTGCAAATCTGCCGCCCATGATAAAGAAACTGATTGGGTAATGACTGAGCCGTCCAACGGAAACTTGAAAGTATATAAATATAAGAGCCCGCAGGGCTGTCAAAGTCAAATCGCGGTTTATTTGCTTTTCCCCGCATAAAGTGGAATAGGTACGTATAATTCATGTCGTCGGGCTCTTGCGATGCGGACGTTCACTGCCAATGAAAACATAGCGCCATGGTTGACTTCGTCGTCCAACTCTATTGCGATATGTGAGACACGGTTCAGTTTGACCTTTGAGCAGAGTGGCATACCACATTTCCACTATTACTTGGACACGGCACGAGGATGAATGCTTAAGATCCAAGGGCTGATGCTTTGGTTCCTAAATGCCAAGTAACCGCCAGAGAAATACTCCGAAGCGTGGCTGCACTGGGGATTTGGAAATGAGAAGTGCGCCGGGTAGTAGAGTCAATCATGCGCTCCAGCCCACAACATCAGCCAACAAGACGCGGTGGTGTTATGACTTGGTCCTGGTCACAGGCTGCACATCCAGCTGAAACCAGGGCAGAATGGTTGCTCGGTGTGCTATTGCTACGAGTATTTCTAAGCAAAGAGATGTCAATATATCCACTTGGTAGAAGCAGTGTAGACATTTCCGTTAGAAAAGGTGCTGCTTGGAATGGAGGCTCAGATATCTCCCCTCCTAATTTCGTCATAAAGTAGTCTTGACGGAAAGGTATTTTGGGTCTGCCGTAGTCATTTCCTTCGGTGTCTTTGTCTGTGAAGCCTGTTACTCATCAAAAAAAAAAAAAAAAAAAAAAAAAAAAAAAAAAAAGGTTTAGAAAGATTAGAAAACGTATACCTCGTTTGTAGAACCACGGATAGTCTTTCGAAACCGTGGCTGGCTGTGCCCCTTGAAACGGCTTAGTACTCATGTAAATCTTGAAACTTTTGAACGCCCTCTTGTTGTCACCGATCCAAACACACTATCTCGGTTACACAGACTTCCACGGTACCAGCTGATGAATTAATGTGCCTGTCTCAGTGGAAAGTACTTTTCTGGGTGGGTGCGAATTCGAGCCTTAAAAAGTGGTGCGCGGCACAAGTATTAAACTTCTGGCGCTGAGTTTCTCGGACATCCGGGCCGAGTTGCACCTAATGGGTGCTCCAGTCAACAGTGTATTGGAACGAAATTAGGAGAAGAGAATAACAAGACAAACACTTACCATTGCATACATAGAAGTATATAAATACAGGCTCTGTCCCCCGGTAATAGATTGTAATTTTCTCATCAAACAACTCGCCACTAACTCTCAAAAAAATTCTTAGCAACAAACATCCTTCAACCATGCATTTTTGGGCTCTGCTTACCGCCCTAATGGCGACGATTGTCTCTGCATTCCCACTCGAGGCTGCAGAAGATACTGGGGTAAGTAAATAAACTCCACTTAAATGATATGTAATATTAATTTTAGTTATATCTAGGTTACATTCTATGAACACATCAACTTTCGCGGACACCACTTTACGGTGCCTTCATTGAACCGCTGCTGGCCTCTTCCACAGACAATGTGAGCAAATACACTCTCAATAAACCGGCAATCAGATGGCTAACTATAGAAAAAGAAACCAGAAAGTTTCCTCTGTAAGAGTCGCCCGACACGGAGTAAGCTGTGCCGTTTTCAGGTAAGTGACGACGTACCTATGCAATAACTCTCTTGGGGCTATAGCTGACAGTGTGTCTCAGGAACCGCGTGTGCTTGCCCCCAGTGCTTTACGCAGGAATTCGGCAAACTATTCCCGACTTGCATGTCATAGGCATTGGTGATGAGATTGGGTCTGTGTATTGCTCCGGGATCAACAGAGATGACGAGTGGAACGAGGAGTGGAATGAGGAGTGGCGTGATGAGTGGCTTTGAGCAAGAAGGGTCGTCATGCCTCGTATAGGTTTTCTCCTGGTGTGACCAGGTTTCCCTATATAGTAATGCAAATGCAGAGGTATTCAAGTTTTACATTGGGGCCGAACTATTCTGGGATCCTCAGACTGGACAGCGGTGAATGATGCTTCGCAACCAGCTTACAAGCAATGTCATCCACGCTCCCGAGGAATACTCTCTTACTTGTTACTTGACTAAAACCTCCCCTACTTTCAGTTTGCTGTAATGGTAAAGGGAATGGGAAGTTTAAGTAACAATGAGTCTCACAGGGTGACAATGGTATTGAGAATGCTGACTGTTGTTGAGACTAAGACTACACGACTTTCACACGCAACTACCAGCATGTGTTGTATCTTTTGTTTATAAATTACTTTGAGTGACGTGGAGATGAGGCCAAAACAAATAGGAGACAATTGTCCGAGAGTGGCTGTGGCTACGACACGACGAGCAGAGTATTGTCGGTCACCTCCCCACATGAAGATGAAGAAAACATCGGATGAGACGTTTACAACACATTCTCGGTAGATGGCCCGCGTGTCGGTAGGCCGGAAACTCGGGCCACGTTGCTGCTCTGCAAGGTATCACGCTTCAGAGTGGCACATTGCACACACACAAGGGCTAGTGCTAGAAGACACTACGGAACGGGTAGGTCGGTGTTATGATGTAGTGTCTTACTTGCACGTTTGTGCAATCAACGAATGGCAAAGCCGAGGAGATCAACCTTGGAAGATGGGAGTCAGACAGCGTGGTAATGCGTACGCTGAACAGCGTCTCATTCGTGGAGTGTTGAAGGCAGTTAGACAAAGGAAATTGCACTGGGACCTTCTACCATCTTGGTGCTTGACGCGTCAATTTTCGAACCGCTAGAGAGAAGGAAAGCCCCAGCTCGTGAGATCGGAGTGCCTTGGCAACTTGGCAGGACAGGGATCTCTGAAGCAGTGAGGGTGAGTTGACACCCGAATTTGCATTTCATCGTTCATGTTTGTACGAAGAACATGTTGAAGAGCTTTATCATAGAGGTCCTCGGAAGCCGGAGCGCTGTTTTTGTTCAGATTATCCTCTATTTCATGACAGAGTTACAATCTCTTCATGTGAAACTGACAGTTTGCTGGGATGTCAACTCCCCTATCCAGAGTCGATGCAGTAGTTATCAGTGAAAAGGAACTTGCTTCGGTTTCAACCGCTGCCCGAGAATACCATGACGTGCTCAGTAGACTCGGATCAATCCTGACTTTGAAACATGGCCATTGAAACAAGGACGCGGCTTGACAATCTGTGACAAACTTGGGAAAATTCTCACAACCACTCCCCACGTCTTACAAATCTTGCCAATTTCCAAAAAGTCACGCCTCTGCCAAGTCAAATCAATTTCGGATTACGGAACTGCTCGCCGTGCCTACCTCGCCGGGGCACAAGATTGCCTGTTACCCTCCAACATGCGGGGTAAGACTCACAGGCAAAAGAATGAAATAGAGAAATCCAATAAACAAGAGTTCGTACACGCCACTCTCTCCTCCTCATCTCTACTGGTGTTCTCAGTCGTGACGATTGCTCATCCAGCAGAACTGCTACCGAGCAAGGTCTGGTTGGGCTCTCGAGGCTCCCAGACTCCCAAGCCCTTTGTAGCATAAGCTCATCATGGGTGGCATCAGCGTTAGAAAGCTGGTCGGCGTTTTGCAGCTCCTTGCGGGCGTCGGTCTAGCCATCAATCCACCTCGAAAACCTCAATACCCAACTGGAAACACCGATGGTCTCCTAGCTTTGATCTAGAAAGAAGTTTCATTTCCCTAAAGAGTTCCTGAGCTGTAGCTGCTTTAACATGAGCAGCTTGAGCGCCTTAGTAGGCCACCCTAGGCAGCTCCCCACGTAAACCTAGGCATGCCTGAGCTTCTCTATAGGTTATGCTAAGCCTTCTAGCAAGAATAATATAACTGTATACCTCTAATACTTGTAAGGATTACGTAGACTTTAAAAGAGAGTTATGTAGCTTTTATGTATACACCCCTATTAACCTGCTTTACTATTATACGAGCAGTATCTACATTTCTAAACTATCCCTAACACTATAAGCGTTTTCTATAATATAAACCCTTAAAGCAGTTTATTAACAATTAAATATAGATTTTCTTTCGCTATATTTAACATAGTAGGCCGGCTAATTTTTTTAGATAGTAGACTTTCTCTTAGTCTTCGCCGCTACTACTAAGAGAGTTATATAGCTTTTATGTATACACCCCTATTAACCTGCTTTACTATTATACGAGTAGTGTTTACATTCCTAAATTATCCCTAATATTATAGGCGTTATCTATAATATAAACCCTTAAAGCAGTTTATTAACAATTAAATATAGATTTTCTTTCGCTATATCTAACATGGTAGACCGGCTAATTTTTTCAGATGGCAGACTTTCTCTTGGTCTTCGCCGCCGCCGCCATGGCGGGGTAGCTCTATCGACGACCCTTCGTAGGTCTTCCTTGTTGACTGCCGCGTCGACCACGTACCAAATCCTTGCTACTCTAGTGATATCGGCGTAGAAGGTGCCAAGTAAGCTGGCCAGACTATACATCTTATAGAGCCTCTTAGTCTAGTTAAACATGTTATCGTATTTAAATCCTCTACAAGACTAGCAGCTTCTATCCACCAGATCTACAAGTCTGAGCAGTATGCATGGGTATATAAAAGCAACCTTAATGTCCTTTAACACAAGTTTTCCCTGGACGTGCTCCTCCTAGGCGGGTTAATTAGAGCTATTTGACTTCTGGAGCTAGTTCTCTTTCGTTTTCTGGAGCGTGCTCCCTAACCCTATTAGAGATGACTGTAACGACGACCGCTGTCCAATGATGTGGGTAATCCTTGACCAATATTCTCAACTTTACTAGATTCCTGGTCGTGGCATACCGGTCGGGGCAGTTGGTGGCGGACTGCGTCCAGAGGAATGAGGTCTACAGTGAACCACAGTCTCTGCTTGTTTTCTCGGGAGAAAGAGAAGGGCTAGCAGCTATTCATAGAGAGTGGCCCGAAGCTGCTATCACGGCTTTGCGGCGACATGGTGTTGAGCAGGGTCCTAGGGATCAAGGTCACTGGTGGTATCTAAGGGTTGCTTGCCAAGTTATTGTGAAGAGTGCAAAATCATTAGTTTTCTGAAGTTGATTGTTGAATATCAGAGTAATGTGTATACCTGATGTCCTCGCGGTTCTCCAAGATCTCGGGTCTGTCATCAGGCAATGCTTCCTGTGGCACTGGTGCATTCACAGGGCCGTTGCTTGCAACCAGGACAGTGCCGGGATCTTCCTGTTGATCTGGGTCAGCCGTGCTGATCGTCGTTTTGTTTTAACAACAACCTCAAATCGACGTGCCCAGATGTGCAAAGTTTACTTTCACGACGTGGCTGAGGCTATCGCGAGATAGCCTTCGATCGCGCGCGTGGCGATGAATACCGATTTTGCTAGTAGCTGACGCATCGCGATGCGCTCATGGTGTAGTACGTGGTTAGTTGCGGTTCCCTGGCCTAGGTACGGCTAAAATATAGTGTTTCACGGTGTCTTTTTACATGATCATCTGGCTGATTTTTTTTTTTTTTTTTTTTCTAAATCAACTTCATGAGCGTCAGTGAAAAAGTGGCACTGGGGCGTTTTTCGGAATTACCAGGAGGGACTGTACACTGGCGCCTCATACTAACCTCGGCAAGATTAGCGGGGTTAACTGGCTGGCTGCGTATAACTTGACTGTAGATCCTACAATCGCCGAAGCAGCTTGATCTGAAACTTAACAATAGACATCATTGTAACCATCACTGTTGAAAATGGCTGTTCCCACGACTCAAAAGGCCCTGGTGTACGACGAGCCCGGCACCATATCAACCAAGGTTGTTGACTTGGCAGTGCCGGATCCTGGTCCAGGTGAGGTGCTCGTTCGACTGTAAGAATGACGCCATTCCGAACAACCAAGTATGCTCATTCTCTGTCCAGGAGCCATTCCGGCGTGTGCCATTCAGACTTGGGCGTCATGACAAACTCGGTACGTACCAGCCTTTGGACAGCTGACCTTTTTCCATCCATCTACCATCTGGTCTTGACTAACAGTCACGACGCTACAGTGGAGTGCATTACCGCTTCCAACGCCGGCAGGACAAGTCGGTGGCCATGAAGGCGTTGGCAAGATCGTCAAGCTCGGTCCGGGAGCCGAAACCTCCGGCTTGTCCATAGGAGACAGGGTCGGCGTCAAATGGATATCCAGCGCATGTGGTCACTGTGGTTCGTGATTCGCGTCGGCCCCTTTCAGTCCTTGCTGTCACGTCACAGCTAACTAGATTGACAATTTCAAGAGCCATGCCAAGCCGGTTCAGACGGCCTCTGCTTTAACCAAAAGATCTCGGGATACTATACGCCCGGAACGTTTCAACAATACGTCACGGGCCCAGCGCACTATGTGACTCCTATTCCCGAGCAGCTTGACTCGGCCCAGGCAGCTCCTCTGCTCTGCGGAGGCATAACGGTCTACTC
This sequence comes from Metarhizium acridum, assembly GCF_019434415.1. NCBI lineage: Eukaryota > Fungi > Ascomycota > Sordariomycetes > Hypocreales > Clavicipitaceae > Metarhizium > Metarhizium acridum. Next base: position 324,435 of record NW_027094041.1, on the reverse strand, counting down.
TGCTCTGCGGCGAAGTCAGGCAAGATCTGGTCAGTGGGTAGTCATTACGGGAGCTGGAGGCGGCTTGGGTCACCTTGCTGTGCAGCTCGCCAGCCGGGGCATGGGTTTGCGTGTCGTCGGCGTGGACCATGCGAGCAAAGCAGACCTGGTTCGTTCTTCTGGGGCCGAGCACTTTGTTGATTTTACACAGTTCCCCAAGGACGATGCTGCTGGCGCTGGAATCACTGCACATGTCAAGAAGTTATGCGGCGGCCTCGGCGCCCATGCCGTCATCGTCTGCACGGCCTCCAACGAAGCCTATGCCCAGGCTCTCGGCTTTTTGCGTTTCAACGGTACTTTGGTGTGCGTTGGCTTGCCGGAGCATGGTGCGATTCCCATTGCCACTGCCAACCCCGGAGCCATGGTTTCCAATCAATTCACAGTCTGCGGCTCAGCCGTTGGGAATCGCCAAGACGCAATCGAGACGCTCGATTTTGCTGCTCGGGGCATCATCAGGAGTGAGATAAGCGTTGAGAAAATGAGCGAGCTGACAAGAGTCTTTGAAGAAATGCGACAGGGCAAGTTGCAAGGCCGAGTTGTTCTCGATCTCATGTGAGCGAGCGGCCGGGCGCACGGCATGCCGTAGACGGACTCTGCAGTTCTTTCTAGAGGCTTGGCGTTGTAAACTAGGATGCTTTTAGAAACATTTGTTCATGAATGGATAATTTTGTCGCGTGACAATAATTCGAATCAATCCCTGCTTTGTATTTTGGCCTGAAGGTGAAAGACCTACAAAGCTGTAACTTAGCTTCGCTCCAATAAATACTCCAGACGACCAGGGACCCTGCACCATGTGCTGCGGGGAATACTACTTTCAGATGAGTTTGGAAGAATTATTGGAGGAAATTCATGAGTATCCATTGCAGGTTTCATATATTTGATGTGTTGCAGTGAGAGCTTACGTTATAGGACGGCTCATTACACCACCCATCTCTGGGAAGTACTTACATGTATAGGCAAGGATAATCTAGGCAGACTAGAAGTGGGGAAAGTCACGCCCGTGTGGCCAATGTGTCATCTCTTCCAGTAATTCTCAATGATAAGCCTCATGAGCTGAAGCAACCGATGACCCAATGTTGATCGATGTGTTGTGTGTAGCATTGCATACAATTGCGGCGCCTGGTCCGCTATTGTTACGTACAAAGAAGCCTTGATATGTTACACAAGGCTTTGTGTATTTCTTCTATGGGTACATTCCCGCAGTTTGAAGGCGAACTCCCAAGCCCGAGCAGGGCTGTTGCGCATGAAGTTGGCTCTTCTCCTCGACATAAGAGGAGCATCGCCTCTCTAGGCCTACCTGATAAGATCGGGACCCAAGGGTGAAGCTTTGGGTACTTGTATTCGTGTTCACCAAAAAGTTCGAGGAGAACCTGCTTCCAGAGAGCCCCGACAGCCTCGTCAGGCTATGTCGCATTATCTTATTAGTTGACTTGTTACATGTCTACGCATCACTTCTAGCATACACATGTCATTGCATGTGTGAATTATTCCAAGTAATATGTTGGTTCATGATCTTCCGATCTCGCATGATAGTCTTGGCGTGGCGGAGGAGAGTTTCACGGTGACTCGAGGTCGTCTATCTCCCGGGGTTTGAACCGCGGCGGGATGGCAAGAGAAGACCATGCTGCATCGACGGGGTATGCTTTGGCAGACTTTGCCTTCGTCGTCTTCACCTGCATTGGTGGCTGGCTAGTCCCCCGCTGTTCGTAGCCCGGGCCATGGTCAAATGCGGTTCCTGATGCAACGTCGAGTGCGGTTTACCCCACGACAAGTCTGATGTTGCCGCTGACATTGACGGCACACAACGGCGCATTCCGCGTCGACTGTCTTTTTTCCTCCGATACTTGAAGGTGTATATTTACTGGTAGTCGCTACGATGGCTATGCCTCCGGAGGACATAGATGGCGGTTGTGGCGGTGTGGACTGTTCGTCGCGCCCACGTACTACCATGGAGATCAAGACGGTGCTCACGACTGTCATCTCAGGATCTCGGTACCTTGTGCATCCGCAAGTGCTCGTAAGACTACTGCTTTAACCTGACAGACATCTCGCCGCAAGATCATCTTTTCAGCACTAACGCGCAAGCAGGGCACAATCCAGGAAACAATCAAGCCAGATGTCATCATCCCGGTCACCGTGCTTGAACCAGAGCAGCTGTACTACCACCTTGAGGGAACCCTTCGACTCTTTGACTTTTACGATGACGTCTTCACCCCCGAGTTTGGCAACATTCTGATTGAGAAACCGGGCGGAAACTCCGGCGTGGCAGTTTCGTCTATAGGCAATGGCAAGTCGGTGATGCGCTTGCGGAACGACAGCCTTGCTGCCGCGAAGCGTTCCGTGTCTGATTTACCTGCGGGGCCGTATATCTTGCATGGGCCGAATGTCCATCAGGCATGGAAGATATATAACGATACACTAGATGCCTTTGCTTTCGGTGTCTACCCCGAACGCGTTGACGAGATAGATTCGTATACACTCTCCCGTTACCTAACTGCGCCGAACCCTCACGAACTAAGTCTGGTATAGATTTCAAGTGCTCCAGCTTCCCGCCGATCGTGAAACCAACTACACTTCCATCCCGGTTCCCTCAAAACTCTACAGCACTGTGCCTCCCGAGCAGGCTCCTCTTAAGGGTTACCGCTTCACTATCCCAGACTCCATGTCCCTCAAGGGCATTCCGACGACCTTCTCCAGCAGCGCGTGGAACGACCTGCACAACAACACGGCTGACTCGACTGCAGCATTCGCCAAGAGGCTCATAGACCTCGGGGCTACGATTGTCGGCAAGACCAAATCCTCGCAGTTTGGTTCCGGGAGAGAGTGGACAGATGTGGCATCTCCAAAGAATCCGAGAGGAGACGGGCATCAGGATCCCGCGGGAGGTGCAACTGGCGCGGCTAGTTCCCTGGCGGGCTACGAATGGCTTAGAGCAGCCACTGGCATCGACTGTATGTCTGATTACCACGCGAAGAGACACTCGAAATGAGATTGTTGACGAGTCAGCAGCTGTCGGGCAAGTGTTTGATCCAGCCGCCGCTGAAGGGCTATATGGGCTTCGAACATCATCTGGGTTGCTACCTCTGGACGGGATCCAACCCAGTTCCACGTAAATTCATGCACACCTGCAATTCAACCATCTTAGTCGCTTACCAATTGGCAGCAAATACGATAGCATGGGAATTTTCGGCACAGACCTCTCAGAACTGTTCCACGACGCCGTGGCTATTGTTCACAAGTCCCTAGCCAGCCCGGCAATTTCCTTCCCCAGAACGGTAATTTACGCAACAGACCTCTCGGGCGCAGATGAAGAGAAGAACGACAAGTACGAACAGTTTCTGGCCGCAGTGGAGGCTTTCCTGGGAGTAAAGTCAAAGAGACTCAGTTTAGCACAGACTTGGGCTTCGAAAGCACCTGCAGAGGCCAAAGGTCAAGGGCTACAAGAATACATGAAAGACGTAAGTCTCTCTCGCTCCTCACTTTCAGATGCCATGAGCTCAAGACGGTTTTTCCCGCATAGGCCCCGTTTCTCTCGTTTTGCTACGAGTTTTACCACCAGTACGACGAGTTCCGAAAGGACTACAAAGCAAAGTTTGGCAAAGACGCTGCTGGAGAACCAACCGTCAAACACAGATGGTTTGTCGAATTTTTTCCAACATGACAATACACCCTTCGTTTGCTGACGGCGCACAGGGACTGGGGCAGCAACGTTACGAAACAGGCGTACGACGAATACCAATCTCGTCTTCTCGTCTTCCGAAACTGGTTCGAGAGCACCGTCATGTCTACCAATGACGGCGGCGACGCAGTTTTTGTCACCGCTTATCCAAGCCATGCTCCCTGCTATGATGTCCCGTGCGTTTCCTTGTCCCGAGGCGCACATCATCTGTACTAAACTCGACCAGGAAACCTAGCAAGATTCACGGCCTCACAGCTGACCTTCTCGCCTCTGTGCTGCATGCCCCTCAGATTCTAGCACCATGTATGTACTCTTCGAATCAGGTTTGCTCGTATCGCTGACAGTCCAAGTTGCCCAATTCGAATACCAATCCAAGGTCAGTGGCCAGCCCGAATACCACCCTGTATACGGCGCCATTCTCGGCCCCAAGGGCAGTGATACGATGCTTGTAAAACTTGTAGAAGCGGCGTTTCAGCAAGCACAGTGGCGAACGAGAGTTGATAGAGGAAGGTATGCGTTTCCGCCCGCACAGAACGCCAGAAACGTGGATGACAGGCCCGTGAAGGGGCCACCCGGTTCTCTGGAGGCTGCGCAGCAGGACGTTGGGTTGCCGTGAGTCATGGGCGATGGGGGTTCCCAAACTTGAATCGCGGAGCGCTGATGTAGTATGATGATGGGAGCATGATCAACTTGTGATTCGGATTCCGAATCTGGACGAAAGACCTCTCGCTGCAGTACTGATACCTGTTGTATACGACGCGCGCTCGGGAAGGGCTGCCTGCATTGAGATGGTTACAAATGCCGTCATCAATTGCAGTCTTTTTTTTTTTTTGTTTTCAGAGTCGCCCAACTAATCCATCCTACTATCTAACATTGCCATCGTGTCTTGCCGTTGTGCAGTTTTCGCAGTGTGTTTATAATTGGCTCATAACTGTCAATTTGTGGGATGAATCTAGTATACCTGCAAGAAACAAGCGAATTTCGGCTTTTTTACGCGGTCGCTCTCCGGTAGGCATAATAGCAACAGGTTTTATATGCGACACGATCCGTTGGAAGCCCAAGACCGGCTCGCACTTTCTATATGATCACTCGCATCTAGTAAACTCAAAGCTGATTCGAGATACTTTCTATTTTGGGCCTTGCTAGCCTTTTTGGGTGAGGCATACTACGTAAATCCGCATGCTTGAGTCCGGGGGAGAAACATCCGGCAGAACTAGGGGCTGCTAACCCACGTCTCAGTTGTGTCGCGGGAACGTCGCACGAGTTACTGCCGATATACAACTCTATATAGCGACAAGAAATGACCGAGAAAATATGAAGAGAGTAGTTTCCCCCGTCTCGTATATTACATCCTATTTGAAGTTTGGGGTCCTGTTCGTGTGTACTACTTCAACGATTCAACCACATCGACCAGCTCCACCATATTTACATCCAAGTCACCCCGGCCGACGACCAGTTGCTTCTATTGAACATGCAACTAATAAATCCACTGTCATTGGGGGTATTTGCTGGCTGGGCGGCTGCTTGCCTACCCCCCAGCGCGTCGTAGGTAACGGCCCCAATCCAGAGCCGTTTGGAGGGTAGTAACGAGCCGCGTGTGTAGTATTAGGAGACGACAGCTCAACGGAGAATCGATACCGGTGTTCTTCACGGCGTACGAGGTTCCCAACACGAATCCTCCCTTGATTGGTGTCAGCGCAAGCAGCAAAGCGTTGGACATACCCCATACCTTGGGTCAAACGAGGGTGGTTGTAGCCGCCAACGATTTCGACCCGAACACGGAACTAAACAACACAATGTACATGATTCAATGTTCTCGGAATGAAGGAATTCTATTCGACACGCTGTCGTCGGGGTCCTTTTTCCAGGAAGCCGTTGGCCTGCTGCAACAAAACGGGCTCGCTGGCATGTCCAACATCAGAATCATCGCAAGCCACGAGCATCAAGACCATACAGGGGGCCTCTCCGCAGTTGACAGCGTGAACAACCTGCGCGGTTCGCAACTTGTCGCCCAGAAGAACAACAACGCAGTAGAGCAAGCGCAGGTCAGCGTCGGAGAAGAGCAAGCTTTGACCTGCGGCGACGCCACCATCAACCTATTCCACACTCAAGGTCATACTACTGCAGGCGTAATGGCGTGCACGGGCGACTATTGCTTGACTGGTGACGAGTGCGAGGATAGCGTTCCCTTCATTGCACGGGCCAAGACTCTCGACGACCAAGTTCGCGGGCTTGCAAAGTCGATCCAGACGATGCGGCAGCTCAACGTCACAAGGGCTCCGCAGGCTCATGGCAACATGCAAGCCGTCGCCAATGGCAATCTAGGTCTACGAGTCTGTGAATCAAACTTGGTGTATAAGCAGAAAATGGTGGATGAATTTGCCACTCTGTGCCCCCGCGGTTCTGCCATTTCGCCAAACGAACTGGCCGAGCAGATTAACAGGGACGAGGCGGATATAACTGAGGAGTATTATGGTGTGCACAAGAGCAACTGCGACTCTGTTCGAAAAGCAAGGCGACGAACTTGAGTAAATGAGCACATGAACTATAAATAATACAGAATACATCAATAGATTTTAAAGCGACAATTAGCCGGGCCCCTAGACTTAAGGATCTGTTAGGTTAGGCAAAAGAAAAAAAAAATGTGTAAAAACATATAATACTAGGTGTTTACTAGTTATAACTAGAGCTTTAAAGTTATTGTTAAAGAGCTGGCTAGAAAAGGCATATAAAAGAGTGTATTTAAGCTTATTCTTCTAAACGATTTAGACGAGAATTCTACCTCTATATATAACTAAAATATTAGAAAATATCGGATATTTAGTTTCCGAATATTTAACCTGTAACACGAAAGATACCCTTCTATAACCTTTATAACAGACTTGTATTAGGTGCTAGGCTGTAACGAGCGCTGGATTAAATTTAAAACCACCTATAATTCGGGTTATAGGGTCCCCAGGCTACTATAAATACAGGGGTTTTTTTAGTGCTAGGCTTGTTGGAAGCCCGCTGTGTGGCCCAACTAGTTGATAGCTGGCCTTGTTATCTAGATTTCGGTTGACATAATACATTTATAGGTATTTTCAGAGCATTAAAAGTAGTGTAGTTCTATAGTTTTTAGTAAAATTTAATGGAGTGTAATATTATATAGTTTTACTATATTATATTATATTTTAAAAATTAATGTAATATATAGTATTAATTAATTTATAAGCTATTATTAGCTAATATAATTAATAAGCTAAAATAAAGCTAAATTTACTTATTAATCTTAGTATTAATAAGTAAAGATTAATTAACTTAAATAAGCTAAAAATAGAGATTAAAAAACTAATAAAAATAAAATAAAAGGGAATTATAAGGGAATTATATAAAGTAAGTAAGTACTATTTTATATTATTATTATAAGTGAAATATATTAAATATAATATAATTAAAAATTTCTATTATTTATATATAAATATCTTATAAAATAATAATATTTATAGTATTACCTTATAACTTAAATATAAAATATTAAATATTAAAGTTATAAGAAATATATTAAAGTTATAAATAATATATTTTAATACCTTAATATTTTTTATATAAAATAATATTTTATACTTTCCTTTTATATATATTATTTCTTATATTATAATAGATTTTATATTTCTTACTTAACTTTTTATTTTTTAAATTCTATTATAAAAAAAAGTTCTATTAAAAAAAAGCTTATATAAGTATATTATATATTAAAATAAAGCTAAAAATCACGTAATTTTAAATCTTATAAAATTAACTTTATAACGCTATTAACAAGTAAGTTATTAAGCTTTAAATCTCTTATTTTAAAAAAGTAAATCTTAATTTTTTAGCTAAGATTTAACCTATTATAACTCGCTTAATTTATAAGCTATACGTATAAAAACTATTATATTATAAAGAGTTAAATTAGCTTTATTTAAGTATATTAATTATAACCTTATAAGTCTTATAATTAACGTTATATATAATTAAAATTTCCTTTTATACTATATATTATACTATAAATGTAATTATAGTATAATTAAGTTACACTAAAAATTATAAAACTATACTACACTATAAACTACACTAAAAAACTACATGTAGTGTAGTTTTTTTGTTAATGCTCTGCTTATAGCTTATAAATGCTTTAATTATAGGATATTACTTCTATTAAAGTAAGTAAAGAACGTGTTTATATTTAAATTTACTTAAAATATATATTTCTTATAGCTTTAATGCGCTACATTCACGTGTGGCCTGCCTAATCTTAACGACATGTAGCTGATCTATGCCTCGTGAAGGATTAGCGGGGGTTACATTATGTGCGGCCCGCTGGTCGCGGTATGGAAGTCAGCTAGTTATTAGCGCGCTAAACTGAACAAGCCTTGTTCTTCTGAGGTGTGGTTGTAACCAGCAGTTGGGCTGTGCTTCGCCGGTCAGCACCATCCGTTTTCCAACGCATTGACGTAGAGTACGGTGGCAAACGGTTCTCTGTCCTCCAAAAACGGACACCACATCCTCCAAAAATGGAGGCTCACTCTTCCATATCTGGAGGCCTTAAAACCCCGGAGAAGAGCTTGACGGGATCGTGAGTTTTACTGGCGGCTGTGGTCGGGTGTTGCATTGACCTATAGCCGCAGGATTTCACTTCTTGGTCATTTTGTCAGATTGAAAATGTCCATTGTCTTTGGGGTGGTTAGCAGAGATTCAAGAGCGTTAATAAATGGCCTGTGCCAGGAATAGGCTAGACCGATGAGGACAAAGCTCAGCAGCAGTCGGAACAGAAGAAGCGGCGTCGTCCAGGGAAGCGCGAGTCCGGAGATGCCAGGGATGGGTCTTGGCACCTTGCCGTGATGCAAATAGACAAGCTGCACAGAAAAGGTTCACAGGAAATGGTATTTGAGTTGCCGTAGTTGACATTGATGTAAGTTTTCATTCCCCGGGCGAAGTTGGACAACAAACCACAGTGGTCAGAATTGGGTCGACTACACACACGCTGTACTAGGCGCCTGCACGGCAGTTGGCCACCATTATCTAGTGGGTACTCCGTACCGGGGATAACTTTGCTTCTGACGGGCAAAAAGGAGACCCGATCGACTGTGAAGGGCACCGTACTTCTGGGCCAATGCCGGTAAACACGTCGGTGTGGCACCTATCGCAACGCTCGTGGCGTACCTCGTCGTTGACTGTAAAGGGAACACCAAGGGTTGTTGGATAGCGCCTGGATGGCGCACGACGCACGTGGTCTGTTGCGGTTCTCTGGCTTGGGTACGGTCGGCCACATGGTGTTGCTCCCATTGGGCCTTACCTGATGTAGTCCTTTCACGATCACTTGAATAGGTCAAAAAATAAGAAAAAAAAAATCTTTAAATTAGGCTCAACCACCCCCCCACCCCCCCGGGCAAAAAAAATTTAAAACTTGAGAATAAAAAGGGGCTAAATATCAGGCTAACTGCGGGTCACTTCCGCATATGCAACTAGACTTATTCAAAGCCATACGACTTCCACTGCGCATTCACTTTATCCTGCACCTCCTGTGGATAAGATGCCCGGAATGAGCCCTGTTCCCAAGTCCGAGGCGCATTCGTATACTCGGAGGGAAACATGCAACACCGCAGCACCTTCTTATACTTGCCGCCCTCTGGCTTCACACCATGCGTAAAGTATGGAATCAGCGGGAAAACAGGATACTGGTCAAAATAAAACTCATTAACGCCCGGCTGGCAGCGCGTGGCCTCGGCCCAAATGAGATCCTGGATGCTCGTCGGGTCGACATCCTCACCGACGAGATACAGCTTGGGGATGTAGGAGCCGGGCTTGGACGTAAAGACGGCGTGGCCGACCTTGTTGCCAAAGGTGCTCATGTCCGTGTTCAGCGCGCGCAGCTTGGGCCCGTCGACCTGGAGGACGAACCAGAGGCAGTGGGACTCGAAAGGGTTCCATACCATCTTGATGGGCAGCCCGGCGGCCTGGCAGACGGACAGCACCTCTGCCGCCTGCGTCACGCCCCAGACGGTATGGTTCTCCTCTACTGCTCTACCGGCGACGCACACTGGCACTATGGGGTCCTTCCTGTAGGTTATGGCGTCGACGCGAAACAGAGGCTTCTCGTGGCTCTCTCCTGGGAAGATGAGCCCGTGGTACTCGGCCATGGGCCCTTCTGGCGCAGTCTCGGTGCTGGACACGACACCCTCGAAGACCAGCTCCGCGTTGGCGGGGACGAGGATGTCGCTGGTCTCGCTCCTGGTGACTTGCACCGCACTCCCGGTAAGTGCGCCGATGTAGTCGGATTCATTGACGCCCTTGGGAAGCGGCATGCCGCTGACCATGATGGCCGCAGGAGGCACGCCGAAGCATAAGGCAAACGGCATGTCCTTGCCCTGCTGGCGCCACATTTCTCTAATGACGCCAATGTCCTGGCTGGGGATCACCGGGCCGACCAAAGTTCGCTTGCCATGGAGCATGGCCCGGGTGATGGACCAGTTGACCCAGGATCCATCAGGACTGCGGACAATGTACATGCCAAAGGTTTGAATGAATTTGCCCCCATCGTGCTGATGTAGAAAGGGCATCGGCAGGGCGGTAAGGTCAATTTCATCTCCAACGAGCTTGAACTCCTTGACGGGTCCCGAGGGTACCTCCTTGGAGGGAATGGCAGGCAGTGTCTTTGCATGGTTGAGCTTTTCAATAATGTCTGCCGCAGTAGCGTCGGAGGGCAAGCCCAGCGATTTTGCGATCCTGATGTACCGCTTGCCGGGAATTTTGCTGACGCCGACGGGTGCGCCGAGGATTCGAAAAAGCCCATTGTCGTTGCGGCCCTGGATGTTGTTGAAGAGCGGCGCCTTCTCTTCTTCCTCGTATACCCTGCGTATAATGGCTGCCAGCTCCAGGTATGGGTCTACTTCTGAGTTTACTTCAAGCAAGTCTTGTTCGTCCTTGAGCTCCTGAATGAACCGGCGGAAGCTCATCGCTGGGCCGTCCCCGTTTTCACCGCCGCGTTGGTGAGCCATGGTGTGTAAAGCTGACTTCAAAAATGCTTTTGGTAGGTGACTGTAAGGCAGGTATAAAGACGCAGTGGCCAATCAACCCAAGGGCGACTCGGCGTCTGGATATATGGGCTGCGAAGGCCAAGTTCAAAGATGGGAGCTTTCCATGAAGATTCCCGTGCTGCCCCGTCTCGGTCCGGCAGGTGTTTCCGGACCATCCGACGGCGCGGTAAGGTCCACTTTAGTACCCACCCGTGGCACCCGATATTGGCTCCACACCGGTAAGGGTTAGGGTTGGTATTCAGCTCCCGTTAGCTGAAGTTTTAAAAGGTGGAGCTGGTGTCAGGTTACATGCCGGACCGTGTGCCAGATCACGTCAGAGGCCTCGGTTTGTCCGAGTCAGCACTCCCTCGACTAGTGTTATTCCCGTTGGCAAGTCTGTAAAAGCTTGTCAACGGTCCTGTTTAGACCAGGCATTCGCCCGTCTTGCAAACATCAACCTGGCTGTTCAGCAAGGCCGACATGGCAACAAGTCAATCTGGCTCAAACGGCCATGCTCCCCCAACCGGGGCTTTACTACCACATCGGCGGCGCAAGAAAATCATTGTGGCCATGACGGGAGCAACAGGTGCCATTCTCGGCATCAAGACGCTGCTGGCTCTCCGCCAACTCAACGTCGAGACGCACCTCATCACGAGCAAGTGGGCAGACAGCACGCTCAAGTACGAGACCGACTACACGACGCAGGCAGTCCGGGCGCTCGCCGACCACGTCCACAGCAACCACGACATGTCTGCACCAGTTGCCAGCGGCTCGTACCGCGTGGACGGCATGATTATTATTCCTTGCAGCATGAAGACGCTTGCCGCCATTAGCTCGGGCTACTGCGATGACCTCATTTCCAGAGCTGCCGATGTTATGCTCAAGGAACGGAAGAGACTTGTCTTGGCGACGCGGGAGTGCCCCCTGAGCGGCATACACATCAAGAACATGGCTACGGTTACGCAAAACGGGGGGATTATATTCCCACCAGTGCCGGCGTTTTACACTAGACCCTCCTGCATAGATGACATTGTCGCCCACACAGTGGGGAGGATATTGGATTTGTTCGATTTGGATAGTGAGGAATTTGAGCGGTGGCAAGGCTTCCAGAAGAAGTAGCATGAATGGTTGATGCGGCGCGCGTTGAGCGGTATTCAATGGAAATGCATTGTGGTCATATTTGTATAATTGCCCCATGAGTGACAGAGAGTTTCACCACGTTGGCGGCATGTCGACGATCCGCATGCCCTCTGTGTATATTAATTTCAGCGCGATGGAACCTTGAATCATCTCATTTTCTCCAATAGATGACACTGTATCATCAAGAGACCTCTCGTCGGGTGAAAACCTTGACAGCAACGTGTTGACCCCTTGCTGCCGTGAGTGCTCATGGCCTGGATCTTTCAGCCCACATGGCCGACGCCAGGCCAAGCATGACATTTTCCGTCCCTTCATTCACTGGAGTACTGTACACTTTTACTCGGCTTGGGCCGCACTATAACCCTGGTTTATCGAGTGTTCAACCCCTCCATCTCTCGACTGATTTCCCCCACCATGCTACTACCAGCCGCGTGCTTTGGGTTTACTTCTCCTAAGCGCTTTACAGCCCAACGCCAAGACAAGCCACTACCGAATGCGGCAACGAGCTAGTATTCGAGGAGGTGACATCATTAATCCATCCAATTAAATCTCAGTGTTGGTAATGGCGCCAAAAACACCGGATGCGGTGACAGGTGGGAAATGCCTTTTTTGAGTGTCTGGCAACTTTGGGCTTGCAAGCGGCATTCCTGCCATGGAGGGCGGCGAAGGCGGCCGGACATGTCACATGTCGGACCTGGCTCAGGATAGGATCGAGAGCTCGGCGGCGAAACTGCACCGTGTGGAAGTCTCGACTTTCTTTGCGACCTTTGCAAGTCTGATGAGAATTGTCGTGCTTGCCAAGACTGCAAGCAACAGTGCGACACCGAGAACAATTGGGACGGGAGCTTGTAGGCTGCCATCCGCAATAGGTTGCGAGGGGCGGTGAGGAGAGCCTTCAGTCGATAGAGCAGCGGGTTCTCGACTGGCGTGGGGGCAAAGGCCCTTGGACTCGGCCTTGGATTCACTTCTCCCCCGGCTCTCCTAGCTTTCTAGGACTACACTACCGTCTGGTCGGTTTCAACAAGATCGCCGTTAGGGAACACGTTAGAATTAGGCATAGTACTCCCGTGACAACGCTCGAGTTCTGTTTCTCCGCTTATTGTCAAGTCTAGGAGCAAGCCTCGTTCTACGAATCCAAGTGCCATCTGGCGGTGTATAAGCCGCGGCATTCCGTGTGGCCCAAATAACGTGCTTGTTTTGTCCCATGTGCGCCGTGACGTTCAACACCATCTTGGAGCATCGCAAGTCCCGGCAGTCAGACACGGGAACCGGGCCGACGATGGGACGGGGACCCACACAGAGCATTTCGGCTGTCCTTGCCGCCCGCTGGAGCGTCTCGTGGGAAGCTCGCTGGCCTGCGTCGGAACAGCACGGCCACAGCTGAGCCCCATGTTCGGGATATCACGAGTCCGGCTTTGACAGCCGATGCTGCGCGACACAGCCGCTTATTAAGCAAAACCATGGTGTTTGAATCGTACTCAAGCAGGGAACTAGTCTCACATCTGGCTTTTGTCCTACACAGTCGGCTTCCGGTACAGCGAAGTTTCTAGTTGGCCAAGGCACAGAATGTTGTAGAAATATTCCGCATTATATATGAATACCACGGTCCCAAGTCGTTGAGTCTCTCGGTAATTCTAAGGCAGCATCTAGAGTACCCTAATAACGGCACTTGGATCCGACAAGGTTATGCTGTTTATTTTGGCCTTGATCGTACGGCTGACGAGCAAGACTGCAGCTAAGCAAAGAGCGAATGATGCATGTCCAACAAGCACAGGTGGATCAGATCTGGAAGAGATACGTAGGTCCCGTTCTTACCCGTCGCGAACTGTTGGAACAGGCGACTAGTAACGTGAGGATAAGATGCAGGTGATCTAACAGATCTATTTATAATAGGCCTATCCCTTAACCTTTACGCTAAGGGGTAAGGAATAATATAAGATGTTAAACATATATTACACTTGCAACACGAATAAATAAGACGGCAGACTAGCGAAAACAGAGACTCTTGTACTCACAAGGCCCCACGCTTCCGGTATTACATGATACATCCCACCTCTGCCACGGCAACTTCCTCATGTCAGTGAAAAGCTGCCAATCCACTGGCGGTCCATGTCAATGCCAAGGGACTCTAAAACTTCGGTCCATACTGAGGGGTCTTCGGAATTGTCAAGGGAAGGCGATACACCATCTGGCTGTTGGCTACCTGGCAATGTCAGTGTCTCTTGAGAGCCGGTGTCGGCAGTGGTCGCTTCCTCCATCGACGTAGTCGGTTTTATGGTGGCGCGGATTTTGGTAAGGAGAGCGTGGCATGCACAGATGTACTTGTTGCCCTTCTCGGCCATGCTATGCAATACGTGAAGAGCCGTATCCATAGCGGTGGCGTTTTCTTGGCGATACGGAAATGCCATGTTGACCATGACGAGGAGAAGCGCGGCTGAAAAGGCTTGCTCGCCGTCGATGAAGCCGTATGTTGCTGTGGTTATAGGGCCTTGATGGTTAGCGGCACGTACATGATGAGACGTCCGAGGCAATTCAAGAAAAGCTCACCAACGAGGTTATATGTAGCGGCCGCGTTGAGGATAGATATGCTGGAGCGAGCAGCGGCAATGGACGTCTCAATGACGCGGACAATGTCTGGGGGTAAGTCATCCTCCCAGCGAGACATGTTCATGCGCTCGCCATCGGTCGAGTTTGCCGCCATCTGCCGCTGGACAGCGTACAGCAGAAGCGGTCGAGCCGTCATGTTGATGCAGTGGTAGTAGTGGAGATGTATCGAGGCCATCTCACGCTTGATGGGCTTGTCGAGGTCTGCTTGGTCGAGCCGCATGTCGGCGGGTAGTTGATGATGCCAGTCCGTAAGACTATTCATAATGCCCTGGATCGAAGCCATTAAGGTTGTGCCTGAATGGGGCTTTTTCCGGTATATATCCTGGCCGATGCGACCTAGTATACGGGACAGTTCCGTGTAGCCTCGCAATACGACTGAGCACTGCGGATCCTCCCCGTCCATGGCGCTCGGAAATAACGCGTTGATGTCGCTGTCGTTGATGGAGATGGGGTTGCCGGAGGTGACGCATAATAACCGCTCCAGACTGTACACAGACCACCACACCCGGCGGCGTCTCTCGCGTTGATTGCTATCCATGTCTTGACCCATGACTTCTTGGTGCAATCCAAGTGACACGGCCATGCGGAGGGCGAGGCCGGCGTATAGGTAGGCCGAGTCACGCCTGTTTAGCGTCTGCATATAATAGGCGACATAGCTTAGTACCTCAATAAATAGAACGGAGCCATCTTCGTGGATATCGGGAAGAAACTGCAGAGCACACTTGAAGAACTGAAACCCGGGGGGCCCCTCGTTTCCCGTCCACTGGTTCACCGAGTACATTTGGCCAAAGGCGAATACGAGGAGTATCTGGCAAAAGGTCAAGCAGTCATCTCGGTCGTTTAGGTCTGGCGGAGAGGCATATATGCGTTCTACACGGGTGCAAAAGCTGTCGGCGGTGAGAAAAGAGAATATGGTTCCAATATAGGCGTGCTGGGCAAGAAATAAACGCTTGGCAAAGTCGCGAGGCGGCAGCTGACACATGTCGGAAATTACGGGACGTCTCAGCCATGAAATTTCATCGTAATGAGGATGCATATGCCACGCAAGCGTCTCAGTCGTCGGGTTGAGGCGATTGGCGAGGTATGTTGACGACGAATTGCCCATGTAGTCTGGAGGGGATACGAAGTTAGTCTCTACCACGGTCTCATGGCCAGGAAAGACTTGCGGTATTGGCCAGGCTGGGTAATCACCCAGTTCTCAGTGCTATTGAATGTCCAATCCCTGGTATTTGTCATGGTAGTGTCAGTCGGGCTCGGGGGGGCCTGGTGTATCCTGGAGCTGGCCGCCTTTGCTTCCGACTGTAGTTTGAGCAAGTAACTGCAACAACGGCTGATGAGCTATACAGATCTGGAGGCGAAGAATAGACATGTACCTTTCCGGTACGCTCACGCGTTTCTCCGTCTCGGAGTAGACACATGGCTGGCCGACATCTCTGCAAGCAGCGCATGGGGCTGGAGGCGAGCCGCAACATTTGGATTTTCGTCGTCGGCAGCGGTCGCAACTGCACACCCATTAGCATCTGCCACTTGACAGCGACACGGTGAGCCCTACGCGACAGATGATCTCCGAATGGTATCATACGGAGCCTGGTGACGTCGGGCGTGCCCTTTGGATGCCTGCATTGTTCATTTCGTACAGAGTGGAGAGAGGTGAAGCAGTGCGCAATTGTCACGGCCACATTCACGCCGCTGCTTGGACTGCCACGTGATTCCAAGTGTCAACTGACAGGCTCTCATACGCATTGCCTGCCTCTCATGCAAGTCATTACCTTTTTAACAAGGGACGGTTTATCTGGCCACCGCCCTGGCGGAGTTGGCCACGAGTTTGTGGCTTACTGTGGCTCCGACTCGGAGACTCCTGATCCCAGGCCCCTATACATTTTACTGTGGGCATCACGTAAACGCTGCCTTGCCTTGGGAGTTACTAGTATATTCCGACTCCGGCAGCTGACAGGGCCCAGCCACAACATCGTCGCCGACTCCGCCAGGGCGGTGGCCAAAACCGTCGACGGTCCCTTGTCTAAGGTTAAGCCACTGCAATTCCGGCGCCGGCCGGCACACGTTTGAGCTGTTCCAGTGCGAAATATCGGTGGGCCACATGTGTTGAAAGTGTCGAGAGGTAACTGTTCAATGTCTGGTGGTCTGGTTGTATCACAGTTCAAATGTTGTCCCCCAACCTGCAGCAGCCTCACTCTATATATGCGCTAATCGTTATCCTCACGTGACTACTCACCTCCAACACGTACTCCCCGACCAAAGGAAGCAACATCCCGCCAGCATGAGCATCGCCATGAGGCGATAATTTCGTCATAGTTTCTTACGTTTACTTGGCGACCGACGGAGAGGCCATTATGATAGATGGGATAGGAAGCTGGGGGTATCAAACGGCGGACTTGGCCGACATATCCTGCCTCTCCGTCAACTCCATGCCATGACTCTTGGGCCTTGGCCCAGCGACTTCTTGCCCAGGCCAATTACCAGTTGACGTTTCTGCTGTCGGCCCCACAAACCGATCATCTTCAGTCCAAGCCCCAGCGTCGGTCCGGTTCTGGGGAGGGATGGGAGTCCATCTGTCTACTCTTCGGAGTGAGGGAAGCTTGTTCTCGACAGGGTGAAAGGGTATTGTGTATGGCAAGTGTTCAAGAAACTGTTTGTTCGAGTTGATTAGACATCCACCTCAGGCGCAGGCGGAATGTTCTTGACCTCGGTTGCCCCCGTGTCTATAAATTTGTGCGGCCGCTTTGATAGTTCTCACTACGCCAACCCTAAGCACAACTCACGGACCTACGGCGCTACAAGCTATTAACTCGAAAGCATATGGAATGGACCCGTCGAGCCTAACCACGTCGTCGTCGGTGACCACCCCCACACTGTTCCGCGGGCGCCGCGAGGGTTAGACTCGGTTTGCCACGTTGTTATGAGCTTCTAACAACCGTGCTGGTTAAAGCCCGTTTTATCAAAGCTGTGGAAATCCATGTCTTCATCCTGGATGCCGTATTTCGCGAGATTTAGTTGCGAGAAAGAAATCAAGGACGTCAAGCTTGCATCGCCGCCTGTTCTCTTAAAACCGTCCTGATTTGCTAGGCCAAGTGGCGCAATGGACCTGCTAGCGAATCCAGTTGCGCATTTCCATCGCTACCAACGAGTCCATGCTGAGATAAGACAGTGGTTGTTCCAACGGGATACTACTGCCTTGATCTTTGATAAGGAATATGGCCAGCTCAGCTGCCAGTACCTCAGCTGTGGCGGCCGTCTTATCCCCAGAGCGAGAACTAGAGCGTCTAGGAGGTTCCTTTCGCTGAAGATGCGCATGCCCATGCGTCCAAAGTTATAAAACGCTTTGATTTTGCGAAACAAGGCCTACTTCGCCCATGACGCCGAGGTCAATGACAGAGGCGACCAGTCCTCGTGTTGGCGGAACCGTACAAATGCATCCAGGAACCCGTTGGCTGCTGCGTAGTTGGCCTGACCATGCTGGCCCACAATGCCAGGGAAACAGAAGAAGAGAAGGAAGAACTCGAGTTCTATATTCATTGATGTGGCCTCGTGCAGGTTCCATGTACCACGGACCATGGGCTCGACCGCCGTTTGCCAACCATCAAAGGTCATGTTTGCAAGCCTTGTGTCCCTCGGATCCATGGACAGGTTCATAACACCGGCAAGGGGCCTGACAGCCGTGACCTTGTTGTTGAGGGCTCTCTGGACGTTGGCCATGTTGTTGACTCTGCCGTTCACCAGGAGCCCTTGTGAGTGAAACTCTTGCACAGACTCGTCGGTCCCGGGCTCTATCTGGGCGGATCTTGCCAGAAATACGAGAGATCGTGCGCCATTCTCTCCCATCTATGTGGCGGTGCCTCGCCCAAGCCCTCTAAGACCTCCTACAAGTAAGTAAGTGCAGTCTGACCCGAACTGGAAGACTGGCGGTTGATGCTGATGTTTTTCTCTGGATTAGCCTAGCTCCTCCGTATTATGCGTCATTTGGACAATCATCTTTCTAATATGCCTGACCGTTTACATTGTCCTCGGGACCTGCTGGATGTAGGCTGCCTTGAATGTGTTCGAGATAGTCGGGTCGTATATATGCCTCTAGCGAATCCATTGGACAAATCGCCCCTGAAGGGAGCCCGCCCTCTCGGGAAAAGACTCTTGGAGCAATCGCAGCTTAACGCCGAAGAAGCTGCGGTTCGCCTTAAAGGGAGCCATGGCCAGCATCCCACGCCGCTGGAAGCTTGCTTCCCGATTTGCACCATGGTTCTATCTTCCGCCACACACTGCCACGGTGCATGTAGCAAGTCTGCTGATTTTGAGTTAAGTACTGTCTACGTCTTTCCAATTCGTGACATGTAATAGCCCGAGGAGAAAGGAGGAATCTCGTGAATGGATATGTGCGTGGCCGGTATCTTGTAGTTATTCATCAGATAATCGCGCTTTGCATCGCTTCCCGCTGTGCGATATATCTGTTTCTGGCTGTAAGCTTTCTCTGCTGGCTTCGGACTCGTTTTAATGAGCTGGCTAAGTTGCGACTCTTATGTATCCCGTTTACGTGTCCAAAACTTGCAGCTTACCTTGGCTTCTAGTGTCTGTGTAATCTGGACCGCCGCTAGGCCAACTCCTCCACGAGCTGCATCTATGAGAACGGACTGTGGCATAGAAACATGTTAGTATTGGTACAATAGATTGAGGCGCTCTGTTATAGTCCAAGCCATGGGATGGTACGCACCTGGTCTTGCTGAAAATTGGCCTTGTCTACCAGCGCTATGAGAGCCGTGGCGTAGACGAGTAGCACTGCAGCGGCTTTCTTGAAAGTCATTGAGTCGCCTATTGGAACACAGAGCGAGGCTTTAGCTAAATGCGTCGTGTTAAAACATTCGGTTTCCAATACATCATCAGATCCTTAATCAAGAAGCACGAGACCCCAGGCCCTGTTACTCGGATAACACTGCTACTCCCGAACACCATTTCACTAGGGTTGTTCTCAATAATATTCAGCGCGATAGGGACATCACAACGCAGTTCCTGTTAGGATTTCGATTTAGTTGTAGATACACGGAAAATTTCATGTGTAGACTGGGGATTTAAGTCTGACCGAACGAGCTCAAAGTTTCCCTGTTTGGTGGACTCGGGATTGCGAAGATCGATAATGCGTACCCGGAAATTCAACCCGAGGACCCTACTGTCCACAAGAACCTCACTATGTCCAGGTAAATTGCTGCTCAAAGCCTGGTTCCATGCCATGATATGTAACAAGCCCGGCATTCTCATGGTGATTCCTCATGGAGCAGCCGTCAAACCATCAGTCTTGTTCTTGGTCCTGGGCTGATCTGACTGGAGCAACGCCTCAGATAACGTTTGTCAATGAGCTCGTGAGACAAGTATTGCCTCTTTTACAATGGCGTACTCGTAGTCGGTATTCCATGGACTCGTGGGAGTCAGGGCTCTCCGTCTGGGCTCGGTGTAAGATCCTTAGCTACAGCACTAGCTGCCGTCGTAGCCGGAGTCGTCTCCTCGTCGACTTCGACGGTAAAGAGTTCTCGTTACATGCAGTCTGGGCGAGACCGAGAGATATGGCCGCCCGTAGATCTCTGATATCGCCAACTTGTAAGGCGGGCGTCATTCAGAGTATTAAAGCTCCATTTAAAGTTAGGTATCCTTTAATAATCTCAAAGCCTCCTCAGAAATTTAATGAAGAGTTGGATCTTGGAGATTTATCACCGAAATCACATTATCCTGCGGCGGTCATTGTTGTCCCAAGCGGCAAATATTAACAGCCATATTTGAAGCTTCCAGGCTCTGTCGCACGTCGAACACGTATAGGCCGTTAGGAGTGTAACAAATCAAGGTAGACTATTCTTTTTTACCTTTCTGCCCGGACACGATAATTCCAGTGTTTATCTGATTTAGCGCTGAGTTATTAAGGATAATACTCTCAGTCTCCGAGAAGCCGACATCGAGCAGTTCCTTGGTCCACCTCTGTGGCGAAGTGAATGGCTGGTTGTCTCCAGCGCCGAGCCACCAGCCTGGGAGTATCCTGTAGAAGGTCTGTGAGTATATTCCATGTCGTTCAAGTAGCACGATGTCACACGGTTACACGAGGGTTACGACCACGGGACCTAGGGCAAAGACCCTCACCGACTTGTTGTACTTATAGAGACCTTTGGTCCCTCAAGGACTTGGAAAACTAATGACCTTTAATACCAAAGACTGTTATTAGATGAATAGAGCTGTTGCCCGAAGCCCTCCTTGAGCCCTTATCACACATGAGTTAAAAAAAAAGAGCATCAACTTACCATAAGGTGGTTTACGAACATCGCATTTATGGCGTTTAGTAAGTACATGCAGTCATTGGTGTGTGTTACTGTCGGTAAAATTTGCAGTTGGTATTAAATTATTCTATACTTACCAGGACTGTGCTCTTCTAAAAAAAGTCGCCTCTGTGGGTTAAGTAGCCTATGCATGTTTCGGAGAGTCGTATTTAAGTTTAAAGTGACATGAATAACCCATCATAGAAGGTTTTAGCATTTTCGGCGGTATTTATACATATATAGGTATCTGATGAAGACTTTAAAATAGACAAAAGCTTAGATTAGCGGCACGATCAAGTCGTAGCTGCCAAGCTTGAACCCTTGATCTAATGAAACATGTAGAATGGTATACTCCATAGCTGCATTATTGGCAGATCTTTGTTTGGCCGCTGTGAATAAGCCAAACGACACGTCTCTGTAAGCGTAGGTGCTATAAAATCGCTGGCCGTATGCTGATGTCAGTGCCTGCAGAATATGAGCGGTCGTTGCCCCGGTGCCGGCCTGGACTTCAAGGAAGCCTGATGGAAATTATGATATTATCACGTGCGTCGGGACACTAACCAAGGGTCATGTCGCGCCAAATGTGCTGGCAGAGTTGGCGACGCTTACTGCCAAGTTTGGATTGATTGTGTGACAAGGGCTCGTTACGAGGGCTTGGAGCAAAAGGGGCTCAATTCAATAATAATCTCGTAGGATGTCAAAGGTCTTGAGCTGCCTCGAGGACGGAAGGGAAAGGTGACCTCTATATATACATGAAAGGAACGCCCGGGCCAAGGGCTCTTGCCCGGGCACGTGTTCCAGCTGTGTAACCAATAAGTCCTTTATCGGTGAAGCCCCTTTGTTGGGCTTCACGATCTGTTGGGCCTTTTTCGTGTAACAGATTATTGCTACAGTGCACGAAGATCTCTGGGAGAGTAGCGGCTTAAAAACTGGAATTGACAAGTTGCAACACGTTGGAATTGTGTAGATTGTAAGCATGATAAAGAGACTGGATATAGCGAGCCTGCACTACTAGGAGAGTTCACTTTTGGTAGTGTCAATAGCGGTTGGAAATACAACAGCAATTTACAGAGCGGAAAAAGTGGTTATTGGGGAGGCTTTTGGAGGCTCCAATTCAACGCATCGATGATATTGACGATGGATCCAAATCTCTGTTGGACGCACTGAAGTATTGGCAATAGACCACTAGAAAAAGCAACTATCATGACCAACAACCTCTGAATATCTCCCTTGTCATCCAACAGTATCATAAAATGGTATCCGGCGTGGATGAAACAAAAAGAAAACAGTAATAAATTACAAAATACAAACGTATTTAAGATATAAGGAATTCTCTGCTTCTCACAATATACAGATATAACGTGTGTCCAACGCAATAGATCATGCCGATAAGTAATCTGTCTACCGAGTTCGATCTCTCCCTCTTTGACCTGTCTACTGTGCGCAAGCTCAGCAAACCTGGGGTCGTCAACTGCCATTAATCGGTAGTGTGCAGTATACTGAAAGTCTTGTGCCTAAATAAATCGAAGTAGGATGTGCAAATCGAGCTTATCACTACCACACAGCAGGGTTGATTTCTACAGCTTGGCCAAGTAAAACACTCTTGATTTTCCCTATAATAACTAGATTTATATGAAAGACTAAATACTTGTTATAGTATTACGACTTGCTAAGCAGCTGTATAGCAATTGTTGTTGTCTGAACGAGCCACTTGATCTTGATAATTAGTATGAACTAACCATGCCCGTGTACACAGAAAGCCTAGTTTGTAACTGCAGTCACCAGTCGACGGCCGGCCGAGCTTAAACTCCCGTGGAGAACTCCATACAACGGCCGTCGCTTTACTACCAGAAAACAGCACCACCTCTCCCCGGCTCAGGGTCCTAATAGCCAGCATGTCGCCAAATAGACTTAGTCATCTGTCTATCCTAGACGCAATATCCCCACAAGCCCTGCTGGATCCGACCGCAACCGCAGCCCCTCTGATGAAGAGACTGGCAGGAAGCGGGGGTTACAGCTCTAGGATCAGTCTTTGCAAGACAAACACAGCTGCGTCCGTTTGCACAGTCACTTGCTTTCCCGAAAGGACAAGCAGGAGTAGGGGGAGGAGGTGGAGGCGGAGGCGGGCATACATAACAGTCGGCATCAAAGAACCACCCGGGGTTTACGTTGGCCACAGGTCCCTTGCAGACTTCGGCACTGCCAGTGTATAACCAGCATCCGCCATTTTCGGCCTTCCAGACGTGAAATGACTTGCAGTTCGGGTTCTTTTGACACGCCTGGGCGCACTGGTCTATTGTCCCGGCTCCGCTTGAGATAGTGCCAGCCCGACCCGGGCAATTGGCGCCGATGCTATTGCCCTCAAGCTTACAGGCCGGGTGTGCCTGATTGGCCTGGCTAGTGGCATTGGCTGCGAATGCAGCCTGCAGAATTGCCAGCAATACGATGCCTGTGGATAGTGGTAGCCGCATATTCCAAGCCAACAAGTGTCAGTATAGATGGAGAGTTTGCGATTCCTTAATTGTCAAAGAGATAGAAGGCCAGATAAAAGATGACTGCGAATGACGGCAAGCGTGGATCAATTTCCGGCCGGGCATCATTGGTACTTATAGTTGGTTTTCCCTCTAGCTCGTATGCTTAGAACCAAGTCTTCGTCCTCCCTTCTCCCCTCACAGGCATAACAGAATTTGATGCAAAAGTGCCTCTGACTAGAGTGTATTAGATTGTGTACTACATTACAAAGCTGAAAAAGCGTCTGTCACTCTCACATTCTCATATGTGACTTCACACACAGATGGTCCCACCAGGTTCCACGTATTTGGCCGTTGAGATACTGACGCAAGTGGCGGTAACAACTTATTAGCTGTTCAAAACATATCACTGTCTTGGAATTAATCCAAATATTGTTGCCGTCACTCAGATATACGCCAGCGTTCGTAATCCTCGACCAACTGCAAAGTGACTGATCATGCAAGTCACGGCCACATGGCTGCCTTGAGACGCAGGAAAGACCCGAGGCCAGTGTACAGGCGTCGACCGCTACAGAGGTCTGCGATACCCGAAGGATCTCTCATTACGGCGCGGATGCGTAAATCGGGACACTTTCCACAGTACCCAATATTGTCTCGGATTCACGGCAAGTGGCTGGCTGGAGCAAATTGCCTCGCCTGTCTCATCACAATACAAAATTTACATGGAAACAAAAAATCATACGACTTAACAAGGCCAGATGGCTTCGGTAGTGTGGCCTTGTCACCTAGGCGGTGCCGACGTTGAAGAGAACAAAGTCATCATACTACTGTCTTAGTTCTGTGATATGGCTGATATCAAGTCTGCTGCTCCTCTTTCAGTCAGTAGTAGCGGTGCCATGTAGTAAGTAGATCGTGTAGAAAACGATCTAATTAACAAATCCACGACAAAACAGAGTAGGGCTTAGTCATGCCAAATTCAGCTCTTATCGTAAATTCAGGAACTGTGGCTCTTGTGATCCTTTAGAGAGACGTAAGAGGAGTAAAATGTAAGTCGTGCTCGCTTTCTGACTGCTTGGGCCAATTTTCTATGCCCTTGGGTCTTCAGCTGAGCTGGCTGATCTTGACTTGTGTGAGTCGCGGGTATCCAAGCGGTTGTGTAATGATGACTACGGGTCTTCGGTTCAATAAGAAACGGCCGCTCCTTAGATTAAGATAGGAAATAGAAAAATGTTTTTATAACCCTTAAACGTGAAAAAAAGTACCATTTTTGTACGTGATGAGTAGTCCACTGCGTTGCGAGACTATTGTGAAATCTGCCTAATCTTGTGAAAACATTCGAGTGAGGCCCTGTATTCAGAACTGTAACGGCCTTTGCGAAACTGGCAACATCCCTTGCTCCCGATACGTGAGTGGCCTACTGAGAAGTTTAGGCATAATATTTTGAGTCTGTAGAAAGGAATAATGTAGTGGTTTGAATGTTACCATGAACGCTAGGCTCACCACTATCTAGGGTGTAGTGCTCTGGAGTAACACTCTTTATTTATCTATTGAAAGTAATTATTAATATGAGAGGCAACGTAGATGGTTGGACTGTGCTTCGTCGTTATAGAAAGCAATACCTTATAACTTGCTGAACTGACCTATGCTGGGACAAAGAATAGGACAATTTGTATTATATGATGCGTTCTTGTTTCTAAAAAAAGAAAAAGGGTGGGGGGGCTTTTAATTGCTGAGAATTTGGCGTTCGCCTCAGGATTCTTCACCCCCGGCCATTGCCATTTTCAAGGTTCAACTTTCGGCTATCTGGTCATGGCCAGTGAGTGGACCGTCACGGTTTCAGCGTTTCTCGCAGCCCCATGCAGAGCATCTTCGCCGCATTCGGGAGACTTCACCTTCTTGCGGATGTCCCGGACTGACCAGCACTCCCTGCCAGATTGCCTGCGTTGTTGGTCGGCTCCGTGCCAGAGACAACTCGTATGCCAAAATTGCGATACTTGCGGATGAAGCACCGAGCCTATTGTTTTGGGACTGGTATGCATGTTTCGTATATACAATTATTGCAACATTTCTCGTTGGTCATCGAACTCCTCGCAAAGACTCTCCCTTGTTCCGACTACAAGACCTCAAGACCTGGGCGGGGGTGGAAAGTGCTGCGTTTCGAGGTGCCATTTTTTAGTGAAATTTCATTCATGGCCAAATCTGCCTTTAGCAGCGAATCACCACGTAACCACTATACGTATACGCGTAAAAATAGAACCAAATGATGGCTAGCTTCTTCTTTAATTATGTTTAAAATTTTTTTTTGTGCAGCCGCGAGTGAGCATTTTATTCTTGGGCAAACTTGGATCTTGGCGGTCAATCAAGCGGCTGGCCCGTGCACGGATTCTGCTTACGAAATCCAGCTCGCGACCCGACAGCTAAGCCCCTACCCGTCGACTGAAATTAGCAAACCAATGAACATCCAGCTTGCTATCGATAGTGGGGCACGCTAGGCTGTTAGGGAAAAAAGTGGATTAAGTTACGTTACATAGTGAAATGAGAGGTAATATTACTAGAAATACTTTAGGTAAAAAGAAGAAAGAATAAAATTAATTAATATAATTAATACTTTAAATTATTATATAATTTTAATAATAAGATTAAAACCTTAAAGTTTTAATATCTTTTTTTATTTCTTTCTTAACTTAATATAAGTATTAAACGCTTAATAAAGTTATGTAAATAAGCTTTTATTATTAAATAAATATTATAAAGCTTATTAATATTATAAAATAAATTAATTCTTATAAGAACTTAAAACTATAATATAAAGACTTTAATAAAGTTTAAAATTAATTATAAAAGATTATTAAACTTATATAAAGTTAAAAATAATATAAATAAACCTTTATAAGAAATTAAAATTATAAGATTTAAATTATAAAGAAAGCTAGAAATATTTATAAAAGATTATATAAATTATAAGGCGTAAAATAATCTTAATATAAATAAAATAAAAGAAGAACTTAATACTATAATATTAAGGTTATAAAGAAGTTATAAAATAATACTTATACTTTAAGAGATTATAAAAGCTTAAAGAAGGTAATTAAATATAAATTAAATATACGCGAATAAATAATTTTAAACTTTTAATTTTAAGAGACCTTAAAATACCTTTTAAACACTTAAAAAGGGATATAAAGAGGTTTATTTTTTATAGTTATTTATAATTATAAACTTAAATAATTTAAAAGCCTTTAAATAATAGTTAAATATACTATAATATAGCTTTACTTTATTAGACTTTAAAGAAGTCTTAGAATTTACGTTAAACGCTTAAAGAATAAAGTAATAATCTTTATTTTTAAGACTATAAGCTTAATAAAATTAAATAAGATTAAATATATTAATTAAGCGCTTATAAATAAATTAAAATATATAATTATTACTTCTCTTTTTTTAAAGGGTATAAAAAGACTTTTAAGCCTTTTAATAGAACTTTAAAGATACTTATTCTTTTATTAAAGAATTATATAAGATATTTTCTTATAAAAGTTATATAAAATTAAAAAATTATAAGCGCTTATTTATTTTATAATATATTAAAATATAATAATAAAGCTAATAATATATTAAATTAATAAAAATAATTAATAAACTATAGAATTAATTTCTAAAAACCTATACTAATAGTACCTTATAAAATAATAGAATTAATAGTAAATATTCTTACTTTTTTATTATATAATCTTATAATTATAATTAAGTATAAGCTTAAAGTTTTAGCTAAGTAAAAGTAAGGTAAAAAGCTATTAAATATTGATAAATATAGAATTATTCTTTTAGTTTTTAAAGTTACTTTATAACTTTACTTTAAAGTAAGAAATCTTAGTTTCTATATATAAGTATATTATACTTAATATTAAAGAGCGTATAAATTACTTTACTTTATTAATCTCTTATTAAACTTATTTAATTAAATAAGAAGTATTATATATAAATTATAAGAGTTATATTATAAAAATATAAGATTAATTAAACTTAATTAAATTTAATATTATAAGAAATTTATAAGAAAGATATTAGTAATTAAAATACTATTTATTATTAATAAAAAGAGTAATTAAAAGTAAAATTAAAATAAAAGAAAAGAGTTTTTTTCTTTAATAATTTTATATTTAAATTTTAATTTATTAATTTATTTATTTATAAGAAATAAAAGATATAATAAATCTATTAAAGGTTTAACTTTAATTTTACCTTTATTATAACTTTTTTTAGCTTATAAGTTACTTTTTATTATTACTTAAATAAATATACTTATATTTATTAAACTTCTTTTATTAAACTCTTATTATTAGCTTATAATAATATAATAATACTTAAATACTCTTTTTCTTTTAATCTTTTAAAAGCTAATATTAACTTAAAAATATTTAAAAGACCTTAAAGTTTAACTTTTTCTCTTATTATATTAAGTTAATTTAAAACTATTAAACTTAAACTTAAACTTTAAACTTAACTTTATACTTTTATTTATAAAAGATCTCTTTATTAATTTTATATATTTATTAAAGAATATTTTACCTTTATTTTTACGTTTATTAATTAATTTAAACTTAAGAGAAAAGAAGATTAAAGAATTATCTTTATTTTTATTATTAAAAGTTATAAATTCTTTAAGCTTTTATTTTATAAGAGAAGTAAAAGAAATTTTATTTATTAAATACCTTAAAGATAATTTTACTTAAAATTATATTAATTCTTATAATATTATAATAGTATTAATAAGAGTATTAAAATACGTAAATACTTTAACTTAAGTATATTTTATATAAGATTTAAAAGAAAAAGTAATAATATAATATAAGAACTTAAATTATAAGAATAAAAGATAAAATATACTTTAAATAAAGTTTATTAAAAAGATTTTAAATTTTAATCTTTACTTAAAAATAATTATAAAATAAAAGGTATTTTATTTTATTAAGAAAAAAAAAGAGTTATTAATAGCTTATATTTAAAGAGTAAAGAACTTAATAATAAAGGTAAAGATAAATATAAGATAAATATTACTTATTAACTTTATTACTTATTTAATAAATAAAGAAATAAACGCTTAACTTTAAAAGTAAATATTAAATAAGTTATTTACTTTAAATAAGTAAATATAAGAGATAATTATTAAAGGTTTAATAATAATAAATCTTAAAATTATTCTTTATAATTATTATTTATTTACCTTAAAAAAAATTATAAGATAATATAAAGAATTAATTTTAATAATAAGTATAAATTTAATTTATATATTAATAGACTATTAAATAAAATAAAATAAGTAATAAATTAAATAATAAGTAAAAAAAGATAAGAAAATATTTAAACTTATTAAGTAATTAAAAGTATTTAAGGTTAAAATAAACCTAAAATTATTAAAGCTATATAAATAATATTAAAGGCTTAATTATTATACTTAAAACTTAAATAAATAAATAAAAGGTAATTACGTAAATTCTTTTTATATTAATAATAATTTAAATCTAAGAAATAAAACTTAAATATTATTAGCTTTTTCTCTTAAAAATAACGTATAAAAAAACTTAAATTATTTTTAATATTTCTCTTATAAAGAGTAAGAATATATAAAATATAATTATAAAAATAAGAATAAATACTTACTTAAAAAGTTTAAAGAGAAATAAGAATTATAATAATAAAATACTTAATAAATAAAAAGAAATAAATAATAAAAGCTAAATATAAGACTATAATTAAATTATATAAGAGATTTAAGATAAGAGTATTAAAAGATAATTTTATTATTAAAATATACGCTTATAAAATTAATAATATTATAATTATTTTAAACTTATATAATTAATTTATAAAGTTATAAATTCTTTTTAGTAAAGAAAATAAATAAAAGAATAAAGAGTATAAAGATAACTATAAAAAATAAGAGTAAAGTTAAGAAGATTTTTAATTCTTAAAGACTATTAAGTAAGGTAATAAAACTATCTTAAAAACCTAAAGTTATTTTAATAATTAAACTTAAAAGAAAATAAAAGAACTTTTAAATTTTAAAATATTAAAGAAATAAGCTTTAATAAATATAAGCTTATTTTAATCTTTATAATTAATACTATTATAAGAAGAAATAATATTAAATTAATTTAAGAGATTAAAGCTAATAATATAATTATACTTAAAGAGATTAAATAAGGCTTTTTATAAGCTAGAATTAAGTTTATTACCTTAAATAGTTCTATTATTACTTATTTTAATTTTAATTATTATACTTTTTACTAAGGTATTTTTACTTATAAAGAAAATATAAATAAAAAAGGTATCTTCTCTTAAATATAAGTTAAAATTAAAAAAAATTAAAGTAATAAAGAAATATTAGGTTTTAGCTTTTAATCTAGGAAAATAAATAAGAGATATTAGGTTTAATGTTAATATTTTATAACTTCTTTAATTAGCTTTTATCTTATAATAATAAATAATATACTTAATATAATATTATAAGAAGTTAAAGAGTAACTTAATTAAAGCTATTATAAATAACTTTATTATACTCTTTTAAAATATTATTAAACTAAAATACTTATTTAAAGTACTTATAATATTAAGCTATTTTAATTTTATAGCTTATAATAATATAATTAAGTTAAAGAGGTAAGTTATATTAATATTAAAATATATTATTACTTATTTAAAAGGGTATTAATTTAATTTTATTTTAATAAATAAAGAATTAAGTATAAAATTAAAAAGTTATTATTTTATAATAAAGTATAATCTTTTATTAATATAATTAAAAGAAAAGAAATTTATTTATATAATAAATAATATAAAATACTTTATTATAGCTTATACTTATATTAATATAATAGTAAGAGAAATTTTAGCTTTAATAAAGTTTTATATTATAAAAGCTTAATAAAATTTAAAAGTACTTTTAAAAAAAACTTAATTATATTAAATATATATAATAAAGTATTATATAAAAGAGAAATTAATTATTATTAAAGTAAAAGATTAAACTTAAATAATATTACTTTACTTATATTTAAATATATTTATTTAAATATATTTAAAGTGATTATTATTAATAAGAATAAACCTTAATAAAAACGTAAAGTTTATAAAGAATAATTATAAGATTATTAAAAAAGTAAAGAAAATTCTTAAAGAATTAAATAAAAAAGTTTATAAATATATAAAGAAAATAAAGTTAAGAAACTTAAAGTTAAAAAAATAATTATTATAAGTAATTATATTAATAATTATTTATAAAAATTACTTAAACTTAATTATTCTAAATTAAACGTAAATTAATTAAAATTAAACTTAAAATAAAAACTATTAAAATAAAATATTACTTATTATAACTTAAATAACTTTTATAATTTTTATAATTAAATAATAAAGATTAAATAATTATAATTTATAGATAAAATAAAGTTATAAGCCTTAATTCTTTAAGACTTAAACTCTTATAAGTTATTAAATAATTATTAAGTAAAAATAAAATTAGCTTTATATTACCCTTAAATTTATATTATAAAACCTATTAATATTACTTAAAATATTACTTAAAAATAAGTAACTTAACGCTTAATTATATAAAATTAAAGATTATTTAATATTAAAGTTTATTATTACTTAAATACCTATAAAATAAAGGATAAATAAACTATAATTTCTTTATAATTAAATAAGATAAAATTACCTTATAATAGTTTCTTAAAAAAAGAATATTATAACTTTAATAATAAAATTAAGAAGAATTATATAATAACTTAAATAATATTAATTAAATTAAAATAAAAGAAAAATAAGAATAATAAGAGAGACTTAAATAAATCTTATAATAATAAAAGAATATTATTAGATTTATTAAATATATTTATAAATATTTTAAGTATAAAAGAGTTAAATAAATTAATTAAAGATATATTATAATATTTAAGTTAATAAATTTATATAAGAAAACTAAAAATTAAGAGAAACCTCTTATTAAAGTAAAATTCTTATATAAATCTAATATTATTATTTCTAGGAAAAGGTAAATAAAATAGCTCTCTTTATTTTTTAACCTTAAATAAATTTTATATAAAGAGTTAAATTAATTAATAGTAAAACGTATTTAAATATAATAAAGCTTTTAAAAACTTTTACTCTTGCTCTTATACTATAACACTAGCTTAAGATCGCCTTTAAAACGGAAAATAACCTAAGATTTAAATTTCTTACACTTAATTACCCTCTATTATAATATTATATTAAGGTTATAATAGAGGTAATATAAAGAATATAATACTAATAGTAATAAATAAAGAAGAAAAAGAGCTTATATAAAGCTATTATTACCTTAATATAAGTAAAGAATAGTTTATAAAATAAATATTATATAACCTTAAGTTAAACGTAATTTAAGATAAACTTAATAATAAAAAACGTATTATTTATAATAAATTAATTAATCTTATTTTAATAGCTTTATTAAAGCGTATATAAAAACTATTTAAGAAGTATACTACTTAAAAAGTAATATAATATTATATTAAAGCTATAGCTATTACTAATAATACCTTAATTATAAAAGCGTAACTTTATAATATAATTATAGCTATAATATAAGAAGTACTTTATAGTATTACCTAATAGAGAATTTAAGTAAGCGTTATAATTAGCTTAATTAAAGTATAAACCTAAAAATCTTCTCTTTTAATTATCTTTAACTACTAGTATTATAAAATTATTATTAAAGGTATTATAATTATAAAAGCAATTTAAAATTAAACTATTAAAGATATAATAAAGGCTATAAATTAAGCTTTAAAAAGTAATATAATAGTAATTATATATAAGTTATTTAATAAAGATATAATTATTATATTCTAAGATAACGCCTTTTTCTTTAAGAAAAATATAAATTAAATTTAAGCTATCTTTAAGCTAAAAGTAATAATTTACATAAGAATTCTTAGTATTATAATAAAGGCCTTTTTTATTTAATATACTAGAAAAGAAAACCTTATTATTAACCTTAATAGGTAAAATAATACGAAGATTATACGTGTTATAATACGTTACTCTTAAAGTAACGTTATAATATAAATAGTTTTAATTCTGAAAGTTAAAGAGATAAAGTAAGTAAATAAGTTATATTAAACTAAACTTACATATAAGGCTAAGATATTTAACGTTAAACCTTATAATAGAACCCTTAACTTATATTAATATTATAATTATTATAAACTAGGCTATATTATTAAATACTATAAGGTAATATTAAGATATAATTAATATACTATTACTTAATATAAAAATAAAGAAGAAAGCTACCCTATTATTATATTTAATATTAAAGAAAAGTGCGTTTTTTACTTTAAAATATACTTAACTTAATTTTATCTTTATCTTATATTAAAGAAATACTAGAATAAAGCTAAAGAAGTATATATAAAACGCTTAATAAGGTTTATTAAGTTATATTATAATAATAAATATTACCTAAGATTAAAAGCTAAGAGTAATTTATTCTTAATAAAAGACTAATCTTTTATAAAGAAAAGAGAGCGTTTACTAGAAAGCTATAACTATTATAATACTATTAACTTTTAATTAAATAAAATATTATAATATACTAATTATCTTTTAGCTAATACCCTTTTAATAAAAGTATTAATTATAGTTATTTAACTCTTTATTTAATAATAATAAAAATCCTTTATTAGAATATTAATAAGAAAAATATACTTATATATATAATATTATAATATAACTTTAATATTAATCTAATAGTAATATAAGAATAGAAAATAATAAGGTATAGCTAGCCTTTTAGCTTAAAGCTTAATAAATATTACTTAGCTTACTATAAAGAAAGAAACGTTATATATATTAATAAAAGGTATAGTTTTAATATATAAGAGGCCTAAAAGAAAAAGAATTAAAGCTACGTAACGCTTAAAGGTATTAATATTTTTTTACTTTATTTAAAGCTATTAAGCTTTAATTAATAAATATTATTAATAGAGTTAAAGATAATAAAGCCCTTAAATTAAAGCGTTTTTATTAGTAATTTTAACTAAAAACACTTATTATAAGATACTTATAATAAAATATTTAATAAAGTAAAGAGACTCTTATAAATAATAGAGTAATAATAACTTATACTTATTATACTATATAAGAAACCTATTTAATAATATTATAGCTATAAAAATAGTATTATAAACCTAATATAAGCTATAAGAAGCCTTAAAGTAATATACTTAAGCGCGTTTAATATAATTAAATTTAATTATATTTTATAATTAATTAATATTAACCTTAAAGAGAAAAAGCTTATATTAAATACCTTATTATTAAGGTATATATAAAAGAAAATAAAAGATAATTTAATAGCTATAAAGATATAATATTACTTTAGCTTAAAGATAACCTTAATATTAATTTAAAACTATTAAAAGATTAATAAATATATAAATTAACTTATTAAGTAATTATAAGAAATCGCTTAATTAATAGTCTTAAAAAAGAGAAAGAGTAAACTTAAAGAGAAATTCTAATAAATTAATTATATAATTAACTTAATAATAATTATATGTAAAGTAAAGAGAGCTTAAATTAAAAGACGTATAAAGTTAAACTAATAACTTTATTATAAGATAAAGAAAGCTTAAACTTAAATTATAATTAAAGAAAAAAGAGGCACGTAATAAAACGCTTTAAGAAAGGTATTATTAATTAAAGAAGGCCTTTAAAAACTAAAAAAATAAGCGAGACTTTAAAGTTATACTCTTTTAAAGTAAGCTAATCTTTTATTATTATATTAAGATAACTTAAATAACCTTATAAAGTAATTAATTATAAAATACGTTAATAAGGCTAATATTCTTACTAAGAAATTCTTTTTTAAGTTTATAGTTAACTTTAATATTATTTTAAACCTAATCTTTTCTTAGCTTAATATTATTTATATTTTAAAAGAAAATTATATTAACTTTATTAAGATAAAAATAGCCTTAATATTTATAGTAAATTAAAAGGCTTTTAAAGATAATAAGATACTAGCTAGTCTTTTAAAGGCTTATAAGAGACCTTTTATTAAAGTAATTACTTATCTTTTTAATAGCTCACTTAAATACGCTTACTTTTTAATTTAGTTTTATATTATTAAAGTAATTATATTATAAAAGCTAGTAAAAAAGCTAAAGAATTATAAGTAAGCGAGTAATTAAAGGCTAAAATTACTTTTAAACGTAATAAATAAAGTTATAAAGGCTATAATTATAAGATAAATTACGTGAGTTATTAAGGTAAAGGTAATACTTTTAAACTTATAAATAAAAAATAAAAGAGATGAGTTTAATAAAATTACGCTTAAAATTATAATAAAAGTAATTAAAATAGCTTAAAGCTAACGTAATATTACCTTACTCTTATAGCTAAATATTAATAATACCTTTAATATAATTAATTATCTTAAACTTATTTAAACGCTTTTAAAGATAAGGCTTTTTTATTAAATAATCGCGTTTATTTAAGCTATAATTAAGTTAAGAATAAGTTACTTATACTTTAATAAATAAATATTTTAAGTTTATTAAATACTAGTAAGTATCTTATAAGGTTTATTACTCTTATTAATATTATTTTTACTTTATATTACTTTACTTTATAAGTAACTTTAAAAAGTATTAGGTATTTTTATTATAGGTTTTACTAATAATATAAATATTCTAGCCTTTAATAAGACATTAAATTAAACGTAATAATACTTTAAAACCACCTAAAATACGTGCGTAAATTAAATAATAAACGTTAAAGTTTACTTTAACTTAATAAAGAGTAAGCTTATATTTTAATTGTATATAAACGCTAATAATAACACGCGTTTATTTTAATAATATAAAGATATTATTAATAATTATAAAAGTATACTTTTTAAGCGTATAACTTAATTAAAAACTTACTTAAAATAGATATTAAATAAAAATTAAGAATAAATTAACCTAATAATAGCTTACTTTTATCTCTCTTATAATATTTACTTAAAAATACTCTTATAAAGAAGTTAAATACTTATATAATTAAATAATTTAATTTATTATTACTTATAAAGTAAGCGTATATTATAAATTAATAAAGATATATAATAAGCTAAGAGGTATTATATAATAACTTACTAGTAAATAATTAAAATACCTTTAAGCTATTATTAAGGCGTTTAAAGCTACTTTAATTCTTTAACTTAAAGTAAAAGTAATTATCTTACTATTAAACCTTTACTTAAATTATATAAAAAGGCGCTTTAAATAATAACTTAAAGACTTAAAGATATTAAGTTAAATTTATATAATATATATATTTATAATAAAAGTACTTAAATAAAAGCGTAACTTATAAAGAAAATCTAATAAAGAAATTATATAATAGCTATAAACTTAAAGCTAAGGTAATACTATATAAAAGGTATTATAAGTAAACTAGTAATATAAATTCTAATATTAATATTATAAGGCTAAAAATTATTATTTATAAAGAAACGTTAAGGTAATAAAAAACGTACCTTAACTTAAACCTATTAAGTAAAATAAGAGAATATACTTAAACCTATTAAAACACGAAATAATAACCCTAATATAATTATATATTAATTATATAAATCTTAATAAATTCCTTTATAAGTAACGTATCTTTAAGGTAAAGTCCTCTTTATATTAATATAAAATAAACGTAAAGAACGTATATTACGTTATAATTAAATACCTATAATATAATAATAGCTAATTATAAAACTAGCTTAAAAATCATAAGAAATTTCGCTAGGCCTTAAAGAATACTAGCCTAATATAAACCTTAACTTAATAGCTATTAAATATAGGTAAGCTTCTCTATTATTACCTTACTATATTACTTATAAAAAGATAAGCTATATAAATTAAAAATAATACTAAAAGCAGAGCATTAACTATAGTGTAGTTTTATAGTTTTATAGTTTTTGTAGTTTCAAATATAAAAAATTATATTAAATCTAATAAAATACTTATAAGATTATAAGTTTTATGAATAAATAGTATAAATCTTCTACTATAAGCTAACATAAAAAAGTGGGTTCTTGTAAGCTCTTATAAGCCTAGAACTGTAAAAACTATATTTTGTAGTTTTTGTAGTGTAGTGTAGTGTAGTGTGTTTTTCGAAAATTACATAATCTAGTTTTTAAGCTTATAATAAGCTGGAAGGACCCACTTTTTTATGTGAGCTAATTGGTTATAATATTAGCTAATTTATGTATTTATTATTATAATTTAAGTATTTTATTAGATTTATTATTAATTATTTAAGCTTTTTTAAAAATTGAAAATGTAGTTTTCTTATTAATGCTCTAACTAAGAGTAAGCTAAAGCTAAATTTAAGTTAAGGTAATATTAAGGTTTAGTATATAAAAAATAATTAAATAAAAGAAACTTAATCTATTATAATAATAAACTATAGCTTAAGGCTAAACTTAGCTTAATAGTATAATAATAAAGAAATTTAATTAATAATACTAGTTTATTATATTATTCTTATTTAAAGTATTCTCTCTCTTAAATAATAAAGATAAGCTTAAAGATAAGCGAATAATACCTCGCTTATTACTTAATACTTTTATTAAATTACTTATACTTAAACTATAATTCTTAAGTAAGTATTAACTTTAATAAAGCTATAAATAATAATATAAGAAAATAATAAAGAAAACGTATTAAAGATAAACTAGTACTATTACTAGATATAATAGCCTTCTTTATAATAATAAGTAATTATTATAGTAAATTATTTATCTTTTTTTAGGTAATACTTAAAGCTAATATTAACTTAATAACACGCTTTATAATAGCTAGTAACTTCTTATAATTACTATTATTATAAGTAACTAAAGCTAAGCTAGTAATAGCCTTACTTTTAAGCTTATTACGTAGCTTTTAAAGAATAGTTATATTAGCCTTTAATTAAGCTAAAAACTAGAACTAAATTAAAGCTAAAGCTAGGGGTATAATAGGGGTATATATTTACAGCTTAAAAGTATTAATAAGCTTAGTAAGCTTATTCTAAAGCTAAGGTAAAATTAAACGAGTCTTAACGTTAATAGAAACCTATAAAGTATTAGTTAATATATAAAAGTAATAAGATTATAGGCTAGAGCTAGACTAAACTTAACTTAACTTACCTTTAAGTAGGGATAATTATAAACCTAATAATTAAAACAAGTAATAGTATTAAATCCTATAGGAATTAGTAGAGTTAGGCTAAAGCCTAAAGCTAAGGTATAAGAATAATCTTACTAGAGATAGTATAATAAATATAAGCTTAGCTCTTCTTTACCTTAATAGTAACTTAAGCTATATAAGGTAAATATAAGATTTAATACTAAGCGCTAACTTATACGAGTATTAATATAATACTAGGCTAGAGTAAAATAAAGATACTTATAGTAATCTTTTACTTAATAGCCTTTTTCTTTTAAGTAAGCGTAAGTATTTTACTCTTAAAAGAGCTATTCTTTTATAATTAAGTTAATATTATTATTAAATTAAAGTTAATTAATTAATTAAAACGTATCTTAAAAGTAGTATTAAGTATAATTATTTTAAAAATAATAAGCTCTTATAAGATATTAATAAAAAGATATTAAAACTAGGTTAAAGTTAAGTAAATATATAAAGTAAAATAAACTAATATATAATTAAAAATAATAAATAAGATAAGAGAGAGAGACGCTTAATACTAGGCTAATATTAGGTAAAAACTTACCTTAAATTAAAAAAAAGCTTATAAAAGCTATAAGAGATAAGAAAAAGCCTAAAAAATAACGCGTATTAATTAAATTCACTTAAGAAACGCCTAAAAAATAAGTTAACGTAGGTATAGCTTTAATAAGCTTATAAAAAGAGCTAAAAGCTACTATAAGGCTAGCCTAATATTAAAGGCTATAAAAAGAGATTATACGTATAAAAATTAAGGGTTTAAAGAAGAAAGAAAGAAAGGAAAATTAATAGCTTAATTTAAAGCTCTTATAAAGGTTATAATAGGCCTTAAATAGCTAGTAATAGCTAGCTAAGCTTAACTAGGTAGCCTTAAAAGTAAGAATAAAGTAAAGTTTATTATAATATACTAACTTTATTAAAAATATCTAGGATATAGTATTACGTTAGGCCTAAAATAGTATAATATAATATAATACTTAGAGAAAACCACGTAATAACCTTAAATACTTAAATACTAGAATAGCTACCTTATTAGCGTACTAAGATTAACTTAAACTTAACTTAAACCTCTATTATATACGCTTTAATAAACTACTATTAGAATAATTAGCCTAATAAATACTATTAACTTATATAATTTAGAATACACTTTATATAATTATAGGTTATAGTAAGGTAAAAATAACCTAAAATAAAAGTAAAAGGGTTTTTCTTTTTATATAAAGGGTTTTCCCACTTAAACTATATATAAAAGTAGTAGAATAGCTTATAATAGCTCTAGGGTACTCAAATAAATAAATAAGTATAATAAAGCTTTAATTTATATAAAAAAATATAAAATTTAAGGTTTACCTCTTAAAAAACGAAAAATCTTATATAAATATAAATTTCTTAGACTTATTAAAAGGTATTAAGTCTAATAACCTTTATTTTAAGAACTTAAAGAAATTTATTATAGCTTATAACCTTAACTTTAATTTAAATATAATAGAATATAATTAGACTTTAATTTATATAAGAAATTTAAAATTTAAGGTTTATCTCTTTAAAAAGTAAAAACTCTTTATAAATAATAAAAATCTTTAATTATCTTTAAAAGTAAAGGCTAAAACTCTTTATTTTAAAGGCTTACCTTTAAATATAATATATTATTTAAATTAAAATAATCTATTATTATACTTTTATTTTAATTACTTAAAATATATACGAATATAAATTAAGTCTCTTATATTATTAGTATCTTAAAGAAATAGTTTATATTAGATATTATTATAAAAAGTAATATTTAAAAGTTATTACTCTTATAACTTTAAAGCTATAAAGAAGTATAAGAATTAAGTATTAATTAACACTTTAAAGAAAGGTAAAATAAATATAAATATATTAGAATATAACCTTACTTTAATTTATATAAGAAAACTAAATTTAAAGGCTTATCTCTTATAATTTTAAAATTTATATATAAATTATTTACTAATTATATAGCTCTATAAAATTATAGTTTTATAGTTTAAGAATTAGAATTATTATATTACACTTAAAGATTTAATAAAAGATAATAATTAATACCTTATAATTATAAGGCTATATTATACTTATAAAGATTAATTTATTATTAATATTAAAGGTATTTATATAATAAACTTATTATAATATTATATTTCTTTAATTTTTAAGATACTTTTTAAAAAGTATAAATAATATTAGTATAATAGCTTATATTAAGAATTTTTACGTAAGGTTTTTCTTATTATAAAGTAAGTTAAAATTATTTAAAGAGAAAACTCTTTTTAAATTATATTAATCTTATTTATAAATAAGCTAAGCTTAAAGGAATTTTAAGTAATATATAATTATTATACTATTAATAATAAAACTATTAAACCTAAATATTCTTATTATAATATAAAAGTAAATTTAAAATTAATATATTATAAGCGCTTTATTATTTTCTTTCAAGCTAATACCTTAAATAGGTTTTAAGCTATTAATATTAACCTAATAAATAAATATAAAATAGCTTTTATTAGGTTAAATAAAATATTATAATATAATAATATACCTTAAGAGTTAAGACTTAATAGAATTACTAGTTACTTATATTAAGTTTAAAGATATAATATTTAAATACTTATTCTTTAAAGATAAAATAAAATTAAAGTTAATTTTAAGGTATATAAAAGATATTTACACTTTATTTTTTATTAATATTAATAATTATTACTTAAAATGAAAAATATAAGAAAACTACTTTAACTTTTTATAAAAGAGGTATTTTTTAAGAGTAATATAAGCTTTTATTAGGCTTAATAAATATAAGATAAAGCTTTTTATTTTAAGCGTAAATTATATAAATTATTTCTTAAAGAAAAAAAGAATTTAATTAATATATAAATATAAGAATTAATTTACCTTAATAATAGAATATTTTAATAAAAATTATTATAATTATAAAATAAAATTTTAATACTTATTTACTTAACTTTATTTTTAAGAAAGGTTATTTTAAGTTAAGTTAATTTAATTTCTATTATTAAAGAAGTATTTTTTTATAAAGTTTTAAAAACTATAAAGATAAAAAGAGAATTAATCTAATATTAATAGGTTTTTAAAGATAACTTAACTTAAATATTAAAGGCTTAAAACGCGCTCTTAAAAATTTATAATAGTATTTAAATAAATATAATATTTAAAGCGTATTTAAAGTCTTAATTTTATATAATAATAAACGTTTTAAATATAAGTATAAAAGAAGTTTTATTTTAAATAAAGAATATTAAACCTAATACTTTAATATTAAATAATAACTTCTTAAAGGTTAAAATTATTATATAGCTTTTTTATAAGCTAATAAATATAAAAAAAGATGAATTATACTTAAAAAGAAGATATATATAATTATAGTAAAATTAAAGGAAATATAATAATTAATAAAGGGTTTATTATTTTCTTTAAAGATATATATAAATTATAAAGATATTATTAACTTAATAGTAAATCTAATAAAAGTATATAAGAAAATAGCTTAATAGATTAATATATTATAAAAGTTAAACGTAAAATATATTTATTAAGCTAATATTATAAAGATTATAAGGATTATTAATAAAATATTAATAATATTAAATAACTTAAGATTAAAACCCCTATTAGTAAAGAGAAAAATAAAGTAAAAGTTACTTTTATAATAATAAATTAATTAATTTAAATTTTAATAAATATAAATATTAAAGAATTAATTTTACTTAAAGAAAGCTTTTTAAATAAAGATATAATATAAAAACTAATACGTAAACTTAAAAGATAATTTAAATTATAATAATATTAAGAGATATTAATTACTATTATTTATAAATATTAAATTATTTTTATTAAATAAAGAAAACTTATTAAGTATTACTCTTTAAAATATAGAATTATTAATTAAATACTTTATTATTTAAAGTAAAATAAATCTTTAATAAAATATACTCTTATAAGAAATATACTAATAAGAATTTAATAAGCTTATAATACTTTAAAATATTTTAAGCTAAATATTATTATATAAAAACTAAGAGAGAGATTCTTTTAATTAAATTAATTAAAGAACGTAAAAACCTATTATTATTTTTACTTAATATATTAATAAATTAAAAGATACTTATTAAAAGTTAATTTTAAGATAATTATTATTTTAAAATTATAAGACTTAATAGCTATAAATTATTTAAAGCTTAGTATACTTATAGCTTAAAATAAAAATACTTATATATTAATAATTATAGATTATATAACTTAATTTATTATAACTTAATCTTATAATAAAGCTATTAAAAGTATAATTATTAAAACTTAAAATAAGTATTAGAGATTAATTATAGAATAATTAAGGAAAATCTATTATAATAATAAATTCTACTTTAAGAATTTAAACTTAAAAGTAATATCTTAAAAATATAAAATAAAGATTACGTTTAAATTAATATTTTATTTATTTATTGTAAAACTTATTAAATAGAATATACGCTTAATTAAAAACTAATTAATAAAGTAAACTATATAGTATATTTTAAAAGGAAAAACTTTTACTCTTACTCTTAGTACTAGAGCTCTTACAAATATAGTAAATACAAGTGTATTATATATTTTATTTTATATTGTATTGTATTTCCGTGTATTATATTTAAATATAATACATTACATTTAAAAAATACCTATAAATGTATTTCAAGTGAAAAAGACCCTTGTTTTTTTAACTTGGATTTATAAGGCTAATTATAAGGTTTATAACCAAAATTTTTATATAGTTAAGAAGAGCTACATTTACTCTTTAAAATGGTCTACTTTTTACTATTATAAGTTATAATATTAAAAAGTTATAAGCAATTGAAAATTCGCCCCACTTTACTTACTTTTTATTTTAAGACATAACTTTAAAGCTTAATATCTCGCTTAATATCCACATTTTAAAGTTAATTTTTAAAGATTTAAAATCACGTGATTTTTAGCTTTATTTTAATATATAATATGCTTATATAAGCATTTATTTATAATATTAGATATTTTTTAGCCTTATAATACATTTATAGGTATTCTTATCTTGTAATGTATTGTAATATATTACATTATAATATAATATAATATAGTATAGTAAAAACTACAAAAAATATAATACATTTAAAGGTCTAGCTCTTACACTATAATACTAGCTTAGATTGCCTTTAAAACGAAAAATAACCTAAGATTTAAATTCCTTACACTTAATTACCCCCTATTATAATACTATATTAAGGCTATAATAAGGGTAATATAAAGAATATTATACTAATAGTAATAAATAAAAGAGAAAAAGAGCTGATATAAAGCTATTATTACTTAAATATAAGTAAAGAATAGTTTATAAAATAAGTATTATATAACCTTAAGTTAAATGTAATTTAAGATAAACTTAATAATAAAAAACGTGCTATTTATAATAAATTAATTAATCTTCTTTTAATAGCTTTATTAAAGCGTATATAAAAATTATTTAAGAAGTATATTACCTAAAAAATAATATAATATTACGTTAAAGTTACAGCTATTATTAATAATACCTTAATTATAAAAGTATAGCTTTATAATACAATTATAATTATAATATAAAAAGTACTTTATAATATTATTTAATAAAGAATTTAAGTAAGTATTATAGCTAGCTTAATTTAAGCGTAAATCTAGAAATCTTTCCCTTTAATTATCTTTAATTACTAGTATTATAAAATTATTATTAAAGGTATTATAATTATAAAAGCACTTTAAAATTAAACTATTAAAGATATAATAAAAGTTATAAATTAAGCTTTAAAAAGTAACGTAATAGTAGCTATATATAAGCTACTTAATAAAGATATAATTATTATATTCTAAGATAATACTTTCTCCTTTAAGAATAATATAAATTAAACTTAAGTTACCTTAAGCTAAAAGTAATAATTTATATAAGAATTCTTAGTTTTATAATAAAGGCCTTTCTTATTTAATATATTAAAAAAGAAGGCTTTACTATTAATCTTAATAAAGAAAATAACGTAAAAATTATACGCGTTATAATATATTACTCTTAAAGTAATATTATAATATAAATAGTTTTAATTTTAAGAGTTAAAGAGATAAAGTAAATAAATAAGTTATATTAAATTGAACTTATATATAAGGCTAAGATATTTAATATTAAACTTTATAATAGAACTCTTAACTTATATTAATATTACAATTATTATAAGATAAGTTATATTATTAAATACTATAAGGTAATATTAAGATATAGCTAATATACTATTACCTAATATAAAGATAAAGAAAAAAGCTACTTTATTATTATATTAAATATTAAAGAAAAGTATATTCTTTACTTTAAGATATACTTAACTTAATTTTACCTTTACCTTATATTAAAGAAATATTAAAATAAAGCTAAAGAAGTATATATAAAACGCTTAATAAGATTTATTAAGCTATATTATAATAATAAATATTACTTAAAATTAAAAGCTAAGAGTAACTTATTCTTAGTAAAAGATTAACCTTTTATAAAGAAGAGAGAACGTTTATTAAAAAGCTATAATTATTATAATATTATTAACTTTTAATTAAATAAAATACTATAGTATATTAGTTACCTTTTAGCTAATACTCTTTTAATAGAAGTATTAATTATA
This sequence comes from Metarhizium acridum, assembly GCF_019434415.1. NCBI lineage: Eukaryota > Fungi > Ascomycota > Sordariomycetes > Hypocreales > Clavicipitaceae > Metarhizium > Metarhizium acridum. The sequence goes on along the minus strand of NW_027094041.1, from coordinate 280,228 downwards.
ATTATTTAACCCTTTATCTAGTAATAATAAAAATCCTTTATTAAAATATTAATAAAAAGAATACACTTATATATATAGTATTATAATATAGCCTTAAAGTTAACCTAATAATTAGAGTATTAACAAGAAAACTACATTTTCAATTTTCAAAAAAGCTTAAATAATTAATAACAAATCTAATAAAACACTTAAATTATAATAATAAATACATAAATTAGCTAATATTATAATCAATTAGCTTATATAAAAAGGTGGGTCCTTCTAGCTTATTATAAGCTTAAAAACTAGATTATGTAATTTTCTAAAAACACACTATACTACACTACACTATAAAAACTATAAAATGTAGTTTTTTGAGTTTTAAGCTTATAATGCTATATAAGGACCTAGTTTTTTTAATATTAGCTTATAATATAGGATTTATACTAGTTATCAGTTAAACTTATAATTCTATAAGTATTTTATTAGATTTAATATAATTTTGTATATTTAAAACTACAAAAACTATAAAACTACAAAACTATACTACAGTTAATGCTCTACTAATAATAATATAAGAATAGAAAATAATAAGGTATAGCTAGAGCTCTTATAAATATAGTAAATACAAGTGTATTATGTATTGTATTTTATATTATATTATATTTTCGTATATTATATTTAAATATAATACATTATATTCTTAAAATACCTATAAATGTATTATTAGGGAAAAACGCTAGTAAATTTTTTACTTATATATATAAGGCTAATTATAAGGCTTATAAGAAATATTTTTACGTAATTAAATAGAGCTATTTTAGTCCTTTAAAATGCATGAATTTATATTATTATAAGTTATATAATAAAAGAGTTATTTATATTTCTATTATTTAAAATATTTTATTAAAAATTTAAAATATTTTATTAAAAATTTAAAGTATAAAGTTTAAACTTTAAATATATAAATTTTATAAAATTATATACTTTAAAGCTATTAACGCGTTAATTAATTGTATTACTTAATTATTATTATTTTTAGGTCTTTTTTTCGTAATTTATATAGTATTAAACTTAAATCTTTAAGCTTTATTACTTAATATCTTAATAATTATAAAGAATATAATAGTAAATAGTATATTATTATAAACCTTAAAATTCTATTAATATAATACTATTTTTTATATAATTAATTCTTAATAATATATTTAAAAATATACTATAAAAAGAGTAAATATTAAATTTATATATTTAAAAAAATATAAATACAAGTAACTTTTTAAATGAATAACTTATAATATTAATATAAATATCTTTATAGAGCTAAAGTTCTTCTTATTATTATAAAATTTAAAAAAAATATTAAAAGCTTTATTTTATACTAATATAAAGCTATTATACATTATAAATATTACTATCTTTCTCTTCTTTCTTAATTTTTAGTACTATTTATAAATTAAACTTTAAAAATAGCTTTATAATTACTAGAAAAAGCTGAATTTTCATTTAATTTAGATTTTTTTGAATTTAAGCTAAAATAAGAGAATAAATTATAATATTTCTTTATTTTAACTTATTTTTCCTTATTTTTAGCCTAGTTTTTTAATAATAAAATTTTTTAAATATTAGAATATATTAAAGAGGTTCTTTACTTATTAATTACGTTACCTTCTTAGTTAAAATTCCCTTTTATAGCTCTTAAAGTAGCTAAAATAGCTAAATATTTTCGTACTATTATTAAAAGAATTAAAAAAGCTTTAATAGAATTAGCCTATTAAATCAATATATCTTTCTATTAGAAGTTAATATTTTTTTTTATATAATTAAGCTTATAAAGTTAAAGTTATTATAATAAAAGTTAAAAATACCTTATTATCTTTTAAATTAAGCTTATAATAACTAGAAATCTCGTTTTTTCTAGTTTCTTTAATAGCTTTATTTTTTTACTTAAAAAATAAGTTTTTAGATAAACTAAGCTTTAATTTAAGCCTAAAATCTTTATAAGATATTAATTTCTTAGCTAATTATTATAAATTAATTATTACTTAATTATTTAAATTAAAACTAAAAGAAGAATCTTCCTTTATTTTTATATTTAAAATAAGCTTATTTTTAAGGTCTTTTATATATAATTTATATGTTCTAAGATATAATTAATTATAAAATATTAAAAAAAAGGTTATTTTGAATAATTATTTATACTTACTCTTAATATTCTATTTTTAAATTATTTAATAATAAATATAAGGTAATTAAATTTATATTAAATTAAGTTTTAACCGTTTTAATATTAAATTTAAGGTCTAATATAATAGTAAATAAATAAGGCTTCTAAAAACTATAATTATTCTTAATATCTTTTAGAAAATAGTAATTTAGTTTCTTTAAACCTATATTTAAAGCTAAAATAAAAGCTTTAATTAAAGAATTATAAGCCTTTTTCTATAAATAAGTTAAAATAGTTATTATAATTTATTTTAATATAAAAAGCTTAATATAAAAAGTTTAAAAATACAAAAACTTACGTTTTTAAGTTAACTTTCTTAATCTTTTAATATATCTTTAAGAAGAAAGTATATTTTAAAGATATAAAAAGATATTAAGCTTATAGTATTATAAGCCTAGCTTTATAATTTCTTTATAAGCTTATTAAAAACCTTTAAAATACTTAATAAAGTCTTTAAATTAAGCTATTCTTACGTTATTAAATTAGTATCTTTAAAAGCTACTATATTTATAACGTTTTATAATAATATAATAGCTTTTTTAAGTATAATAATCGTATTTATTATTCTAAAAGTTAAATTTCATTTTATTACGTTTATTAAGTTAAGTAAAAATAGTTAGTAATAATTATTAATAGTTTTAAATGGATTTTTAAGGTTTTAATAGAAATAAAAGCTATTAAATATAACTTACCTAATAGTATTTTTATAATATTATTATTTTTAGCTATAAAGCCCTTAAATTTAGCTTCTTTTAAAGCTTAAATCTATTAAAAATAAAGTTATTAATTATTTTAAGAAGAATTACTATTTTTGTAACTTTTTTAATAATTTCTATATAATAATTAGCTTAAAATATATATAAATATAATAAAAAAAACTTAAAATACCTGAAAGTAAATTAGAAAATTATTTTTGTTTTTTAAAAGATAATTAATTAAATTCTTTTATTAAAAAGTACAAAAGCTCGCTATTTTTGAATTTTTTAATATTTTTAAATATTATTAATTTAATAATAAACGGAAATATAATATCTTTAATAATAATATTTAAAATATAAGCTATATAACGAATATTAAAAGGTTTTAGGTTTTTTTTCGTATAAAAGTTTAAAAAAAAGGTAAGAAAAGTATTATTATTAAAGCTATTATCTCTAGTAAAACTATAATTTAAAATAAGTTAATAAAATATTATAAAATAACCTTATAATTAACTTACCTTAATATTTTTTCTAGTTTTATATTATATTTTAATAATAATTAATTAAAATAAAGATTAATAGAACTTCTAGTATAAGTATTAGGTAAATATTTAAATCCTAAATATAATTAATTTAAAAAGTTAAATAATAATATAATATATAATAAAATAATAAACTAATTAATTAAATAATATTTTAAATTAAATTTAAAGTTTAATTAATTAGCTATAACTCTTAAATAAGATTTAAAATTAATAGAAGTTTAAATATTAAGTTAAATAAATATATAACTTAACTTATTAACTTAATTTTAAATTATATTAATTATATTCTTCTTTATTTTTAAATATAAAATATCTATACAAGAAAGTATATTTTAATAGTAAAAAAAGCTTATATCTTAACTAAAATAAGTTAATATTATTAAATATATAATATTATATTATTAAATATATATTATAATATTATAAACTTACTTATTATAATAGCTTATTAGCTTTTTCAAGCTTTTACTAGTAATAATAGTAAAAGATAGGTTATTTTAAAGCATAAACTTAATAGCTAGTATAAGAGTAGTATCCTTAGAAAACTCACTAATAATAGTATTATTTTTAGGTCTTTTATTACCTCTTTTACTACTAATAATACTAGATTAAGCTAATATTTTAAATAATAAAGGTGATTTCGTAATAATAGGTACTATATATTAATAAATTAGTAATTAATATCTTTAAAGTATTATAATATTATATTAATATATTAAAAGAATAGTTTAAAGATAATAACTTACACGTTAATTTAGAATTTTCTTCGTTTTTTAAGGTTATAATAAAAGAATATTTTTTTTAAAATATATAATACTATTAAAAGACTAAAAACGCTTTACTTTACTATAAAAAGTAAATAAATAGTCTTATTAAGTGTAAAAATAATAAATTAGTCTTTCTTTATTAAAATTAATCTTTAATAATTAAAAATTAAAGAGATTATATTAAAAGATATATAATTTTAAATTAAATTAATAGCTTTTATTATTTTTAGGGTTATTTTAATATTAATTTAGCGTTATAAAACTTATAATAGAGTTATTATTCGTAAATAAATTAGGTTTAAAATTAAAGGGATTTTTAGCTATTTTTAATGATAAATAAAATAGGGTTTTAAGGTAAAAAAAGTAGTTATTATATACCTTAAAAGTAGGGTTATTTAATAAAAAAAAAGTTTTATTAAAAGTAAAATATTAATTAAGTTATAGGTATTAAAGTATTAGTATAAAAAAAGAGAATTCTAAACTTTAAAGAGAGATAATATAGTTAATATATAAAGTTTAAATATAATAAAAGATATTATAAAAACCTTAAATTTAAGGCATTTTTTTAATGCTTAACTTACCCTTAAAACGTGTATATTTATATAAAAACTAGTAAAAAATTTATAAGATAAAATACAATTATTATAAAATAATAGAATATATTAGTGTAATTATAATATATAAAGAGCTTTTTATTATATTACGTTAAGGCGTTTTTTTCACTTAAAATATATATATATATATTATAAGAAGTATTTATATTTTTAAACTTTAAGTTAATATAACTTTAAAAATATTAAACTTATAAAGATACATTTAATACGTAAAGATAAAGCTTTTTAAGTGCTCTTAATTAGTTTTATTTTTATTTATTTCAATCTATTATTAATAATAATATTCTAGTTTATATAATATAGCGTTTTTATTAAAGTAAGATTATATAAGGTAACTTAAATACTTTACTTTCTTTATACTATTAAATACTATATATAATATCTTTATAATTATTAATTAAAAATAAATAAAAATATTATTTTTAAATTACTAAGATTATAAGCTCTTAAATAATATTAATTTTATAATAAAATTCGTTTTTTTTATAAAGTTATAATAGATTAAATATATGGTATAATAAAAGTTATAAAATTTATTTTTAATATATATATATATATATATATATATTATAATATATATAATTATATGTAAATATTTTATAATTATAAAATATATGAATAAATATTAAAAAAGCTAAAGAATTTTATAATATATAATTTATATTATATTAATAAAAATATTTAAAATATAAAGTATAATAAATAATTTAAATTAATAATAAATAAAGAAAAAATGAAAAGAAAATATATATTATTAAGGATATATTATTATAAAATTATCTTATATTATATATATATTTTTATTTATTATTTAATAATATTTTTAAAATAATTAATATATATTATATATTTTTTAGTTTTTTATATATAATATAAGTAAAAAAAAATTATTTAAAAAGTATTTGCTTAATTTATATAATATAACGTTTTTATAAAGCTTAAAAAAAACCTTATTCTTTTATTTATTTTATATAAAAGTTATATAATATTTTATATTTCATTTTATTTTAAAAGTGAAATATTTTATTAATACGTAAACGTTTAAGTATAATTTTTATATTATTATAATAAGAAAAAGTCTATTATTATTATATATTTTTTACAATTTATTATTAAATATCCTAATAATATATTTATAGGTATTTTATTTATATATTATATTATATTATATTATAATATAATACATTATAACATAGTATAGTAAAAAATACAAAAAAATATAATATATTTAAAGGTCTAGGTATAGCTAGCCTCTTAGCTTAAAGCTTAACAAATATTATCTAATATATTATAAAGAAAGAAACGGTTATATATATTAATAAAAGATATAGCTTTAACACGTAAAAGGCCTAAGAAAAAAAGAATTAAAGTTATATAATACTTAAAGGTATCAATATTTAAGCTATTAAGCCTTAATTAATAAATACTATTAGTAAAATTAAAGATAATAAAGCTCTTAAATTAAAGTATTTTTCTTAGTAATTTTAATTAAAAACACTTATTATAAGACACTTATAGTAAAATGTTTAATAAAGTAAAGAGACTTTTATAAATAATAAAGTAATAATAACTTATACTTATTATATTATATAAAGAATTTACTTAATAATATTATAGCTATAAGAATAGTATTATAAACCTAATATAAGCTATAAAAAGCCTTAAAGTAATATATTTAAGCGTACTTAATATAATTAAATTTAATTATACTTTTATAGCTAATTAATATTAACTTTAAAGAGAAAAAGCTTATATTAAATACCTTATTATTAAGGTATATATAAAAGAAAATAAAAGATAATTTAATAGCTATAAAAGTATAATATTACTTTAACTTAAAGATAGCTTTAATATTAATTTAAAATTATTAAGAGATTAATAAATATATAAATTAACTTATTAAGTAATTATAAGAAATCACTTAATTAATAGCTTTAAAGAAGAGAAAAAGTAAATTTAAAGGGAAATTCTAGGAAATTAATTATATAATTAAGGTAATAATAATTACATGTAAAGTAAAAAGAGCTTAAATTAAAAGATATATAAAGCTAAATTAATAACTTTATTATAAAGTAAAAAAGACTTAAACTTAAACTATAATTAAAGAAAAAAGAAGTACGTAATAAAATACCTTAAGAAAGGTATTATTATTAAAGAAAATCTTTAAAAATTAAAAAAATAAGTGAGACTTAAAAGCTATACTCTCTTAAAGTAAGCTAACCTTTTATTATTATATTAAGGTAACTTAAATAACTTTATAAAGTAATTAATTATAAATACGTTAATAAGGCTAATATTTTTATTAAGAAATTCTTTTTTAAGTTTATAATTAATCTTAACGTTATTTTAAACCTAACCTTCTCTTAACTTAATATTATTTATATTTTAAAAAAAATTATATTAACTTTATTAAGATAAAAATAGCCTTAATATTTATAATAAGTTAAAAGGCCTTTAAAGATAATAAAATACTAGTTAGCCTTTTAAAGGCTTATAAGAGACCCCTTATTAAAGTAATTACTTATCTTTTTAATAGCTTACTTAAATACGCTTATTTCTTAGTTTAATTTTATATTATTAAAGTAATTATATTATAAAAGCTAATAAGAAGTTAAAGAACTATAAGTAAGCGAGTAATTAAAAGCTAATATTACTTTTAAATATAATAGATAAAGTTATAAAAGCTATAATTATAAGTTAAATTATATAGGTTATTAAGGTAAAGATAATACTTTTAAATTTATAAATAAAAAATAGAAGAGATAAGTCTATTAAAACTACACTTAAAATTATAATAAAAGTAATTAAAATAACTTAAAGTTAATATAATATTACCTTACTCTTATAATTAAATATTAATAATACCTTTAATATAATTAATTACCTTAAACTTATTTAAATACTTTTAAAGGTAAGGCTTTTTTATTAAATAATTACATTTATTTAAGCTATAATTAAGTTAAAAATAAGCTACTTATACTTTAATCAATAAATATCTTAGGTTTATTAAATATTAATAAGTATTTTATAAGATTTATTACTCTTATTAATATTATTTTTACTTTATATTACTTTACTTTATAAGTAACTTTAAAAAGTATTAAATATTTTTATTATAGGTTTTACTAATAATATAAATATTCTAGCCTTTCATAAGATATTAAATTAAACGTAATAATACCTTAAAACCACTTAAAATATATACGTAAATTAAGTAATAAACGTTAAAGTTTACTTAATTTAATAAAGAGTAAGCTTATATACTTTAATTATATATAAAGATTAATAATAATACGCGTTTATTTTAATAATATAAAGATATTATTAATAATTATAAAAGTATACTTTTTAAGCGTATAACTTAATTAAAAACTTACTTAAAATAAATATTAAATAGAAATTAAAGATAAATTAATCTAATAATAACTTACTTTTATTTCTCTTATAATATTTACTTAAGAACACTCTTATAAAAAAGCTAAATACTTATATAATTAAATAGTTTAATTTATTATTACTTATAAAGTAAGCGTATACTATAAACTAATAGAGATATATAATAAGTTAAAAAATATTATATAATAACTTATTAATAAATAATTAAAATACCTTTAAGCTATTATTAAAGCATTTAAAGCTACTTTAATCTCTTAATTTAAAGTAAAAATAATTATTTTACTATTAAATCTTTATTTAAATTATATAAAAAGGCACCTTAAATAATAACTTAAAGACTTAAAGATATTAAGTTAAATTTATATAATATATATATTTATAGTAAAAGTACTTAAATAAAAGCGTAACTTATAAAGAAAATCTAATAAAGAAATTATATAATAGCTATAAACTTAAAGCTAAAGTAATACTACGTAAATAGGTATTATAAGTAAATCAATAATATAAATTTTATTATTAGTATTATAAGGCTAAAAACTATTATTTATAAAGAAATATTAAGGTAATAAAAATATACCTTAACTTAAACCTATTAAGTAAAGTAAAAGAATATACTTAAACCTATTAAAACACGAAATAATAACTTTAATATAATTATATATTAGCTATATAAGTCTTAATAAATTCCTTTATAAGTAACGCGTTTTTAAGATAAAGTTTCTCTTATATTAATATAAACTAAACGTAAAGAATATATATTATATTATTATTAAATATCTATTATATAATAATAGTTAATTATAAGATTAGCTTAAAGATTATAAGGAATTCTATTAAATCTTAAGAAATATTAATCTAATATAAACCTTAACTTAATAGCTGTTAAATATAAGTAGGCGTTTTTATTATTATTTTATTATATTACTTATAAAAAGATAAGCTATATAAGCTAAAAATAATACTAAGAGTAAGTTAAAGCTAAACTTAAGCTAAGATAATATTAAAGTTTAATATATAAAAAATAATTAAATAAAAGAAACTTAATTTATTATAATAAAAAATTATAACTTAAAGTTAAATTTAACCTAATAGTATAATAATAAAAGAATTTAATTAATAATACTAGTTTATTATATTATTTTTATTTAAAGTATTCTCTCTCTTAAATAATAAATTTAAGCTTAAAGATAAGTAAATAACGCTTTACTTATTACTTAATATCTTTATTAAATTACTTATACTTAAATTATAATTCTTAAGTAAGTATTAACTTTAATAAAGCTATAAATAATTATATAAAAAATAATAGAAAAAACGTATTAAAGATAAGCTAATATTATTATTAAATATAATAGCTTTCTTTATAATAATAAGTAATTATTATAATAAATTATTTATTATCTTTTAGGTAATACTTAAAGCTAATATCAACTTAATAATACCCTTTATAATAGCTAATAACTTCTTATAATTACTATTATTATAAGTAATTAAAGCTAAGCTAATAGTAGCTTTACCCTTAAGCTTATTATATAGTTTTTAAAGAATAATTATATTAGCCTTTAATTAAGCTAAAAATTAAAATTAAATTAAAGTTAAAGTTAAGAGTATAATAGGGGTATATATATAAGGCTTAAAAGTATTAATAAGCTTAATAAGTTTATCTTAAAGTTAAGGTAAAATTAAATAAGTTTTAATATTAATAAAAACCTATAAAGTATTAATTAATATAAAGAAATAATAAGATTATAAGTTAAGGTTAAATTAAACTTAACTTACCTTTAAGTAAAAATAATTATAAATCTAATAATTAAAATAAGTAATAGTATTAAATTTTATAAGAGTTAATAAAGCTAAGTTAAAGTTAAGATATAAAAATAATTTTATTAAAGATAATATAATAAAGATAAGCTTAGCTTTTCTTTATATTAATAATAACTTAAGTTATATAAGATAAATATAAAATTTAACGTTAAGTATTAACCTATATAAATATTAATATAATATTAAGTTAAAGTAAAATAAAGGTACTTATAATAACCTTTTACTTAATAGCTTTCTTCTCTTAAGTAAATATAAGTATTTTACCTTTAAAGAGATTATTCTTTTATAATTAAGTTAATATTATTATTAAATTAGAGTTAATTAATTAATTAAAATTTATTTTAAGAGTAATATTAAGTATAATTATTTTAAAAATAATAAGCTTTTATAAAATATTAATAAAAAGATATTAAAATTAAGTTAAAGTTAAGTAAACGTATAAAGTAAAATAAATTAATATATAATTAAAAATAATAAATAAAATAAAAGAGAGAGACACTTAATATTAGGCTAATATTAAATAAAAACTTATCTTAAATTAAAAAAAGCTTATAAAAGCTATAAGAGATAAGAAAAAGCCTAAAAAATAACGCGTATTAGTTAAATTCACTTAAAAAACACTTAAAAAATAAGTTAATATAAGTATAACTTTAATAAGCTTATAAAGAGAGCTAAAAGCTATTATAAGGCTAGCTTAATATTAAAGGCTATAAAAAGAGATTATACGTATAAAAATTAAGGGTTTAAAGAAGAAAGAAAGAAAGAAAAATTAATAGCTTAATTAAAAGCTCTTATAAAGGTTATAATAGGCCTTAAATAGCTAATAATAATTAATTAAACTTAATTAAGTAATCTTAAAAGTAAGAAGAAAGTAAAGTTTATTATAATATATTAATTATACTAAAAATATTTAAGATATAATAGTATATTAGGCTTAAAATAGTATAATATAATATAATACTTAAAGAAAATTACGTAATAGCCTTAAATACTTAAATATTAAAATAATTACTTAATTAACGTATTAAAGTTAACTTAAACTTAACTTAAACCTTTATTATATACACTTTAATAAACTATTATTAAGATAATTAGCCTAATAAGTACCTTTAACTTATATAATTTAAAATATACTTTATATAATTATAGGTTATAGTAAAGTAAGAATAACTTAAAATAAAAGTAAAGGGGTTTTTCTTTTTATATAAAGGGTTTTTTTACTTAAATTATATATAAAAGTATTAAAATAGCTTATAATGGCTCTAGGGTACTTAAATAAATAAATAAATAAAGTAAACTATAAAAGAGAAGATATATTATTAAAATTATAAAATTAAATATTATTAATTATTATAATAAACCTTTATAATAAATATATATTTATTATTAAAGCTAGTTTAATTATAATAATATTAGAATTTAAATTATACTTATAATATAAAAGAGTAAAAAACTTAATTTAAGATAAGAAAATATTATTAAAGAAAAAGTTAAGATAAGAAATTAATTTAATATAAATTGAATTTTTAAGAGAAAAAAAGAGAATATATTTACACTTAAAAAATTAAAGCTATTATTAATAAGAGCTTATAAAGTATCTTATAATTATTTCACGTAAATAATTTAATTTAAGAGAAATTAAATGAAGAAGAATAAATTAAAAGAGAAGTTTTATAAGATATAAGAAAATCTTTTATAAGTAATTATAATAATATCTTTGATATTTTATAAAATAAATTAATAAAAAGAGATTTATTATAAAAAGTTTATATAAATTACTTAAAATAATTTATCTTATAATTAAAATAATTAAAGTTATTAAGTTTTAATTATTAAGATTTAATTAATTAAAATTTAAAATAAGTAAAGCTTAAAGAGAGTAATATATAATAGATTTTAAAAGAAAGCTTAATATAATATTAAGGTTAATATTAGTTTTTCTTTCTTTTAACCTATTAAAAAAAAGTAAATTAAGTTATATTATATAATAAAATAAGAGGTAATATTACTAGAAATACTTTAAGTAAAAAGAAGAAAGAATAAGACTAATTAATATAACTAATACCCTAAATTATTATATAAGGCCTATACATATTCGAATTTGGTAGTCTAGCAGAGGCACGGCGTGGACTCGGCGACGGGGTCCGACGCAGGAGCGCCTACCGCGGGGCATTTGCTATCCCACGCAAAGGTCTATGTCTTGCGGAGTGTTACGGTATCATCCAACTAATGACACTTTCGTATAATAAGTCTCATCAATCTTTGATCGACCTGAGCCTGCACGCCACAAGCGTGGCAGATGTTGTAGCCTTGGCCCAATACTCGTACGAAAGGCTTGTTCCCGACGACCTAAAGGAGCTCGTTGTTCTCTTTGCTGCGTGCGAGGTGGAAAGATTGGGTCAGGATGAGCAATTTCAGGATAGGCTTGGGGAGGCCTGTAGTTGCGGCAGTGCTGAAGCGATTGGTATAGTCGCAAACCCTCTGTGAGTTGGTTGTGTACGTAGCAGCTGAATTCGTGCGAACATGATGTCAAATCAGAGTTATAGTTTGTATCAACTTGGTCAACAAAACTAACCCAATATTCCCAAAAATAGTTATGGCTGGTTGTTACGGCTGCATTATTAGACTCACTATCTATGACGAACGGAAAATCTCGCGCTTATTCATGGGCCATATACTGTAGACGACGACGGAACAACTCAGCAGACCTGGACGATGTCAGCCAGTGCAACTGAGGCTTCTCGGGTTGTACTGGGGATGGGGGGTAATCATGGATGGAAGAAGAGTGATGGAAGAAGGAAGCGGGTTTTCTTCCTGCACTCAGACAGTACTGTCACTACAGCTCGGCAGATACTCATCAAGAAACTAGCAATAAATCATCATTGCATAGTGAATTACACCTCCGTGCCAAGGCCGAATTGCCCAGCATGTACCAAGCGTGGTTTGTATAAGTCAGACCCTTTTTCGTAACTCCCTTCCTTCGGCCCGAAACTACTGGCACCTAATGTTGCCTATGTGCTGTCATCCCAGACTTCCCGCTAGGCTAACTGTCCCCCCTCCCAACCACATGGCGTAAGCCCTCGTGAAACCGTCTACCGGTCGTTGGAAATGTCCACAACTTGAGGCATTACACCTCCAGCAGTGCTCATTATGTTCTGCTCGCTCATGCATTCTCGAGATAACAGCTTCCCGTTCCTCACGGCAATCCTGCGCCTGGATGCAACTCTCGGCTTTATCACCATCTCCCAGTGATCCGTTCGCTACTGTTATTAACGCCGCGGCCACATCCTTTATTACCGGGACACCTGTATAATAATTTATGGTATTAGTTGTATTAATTACTATTATTCTTTCTTATTTTTACCTAAAGTGTCTCTAGTAATATTACCTCTCTTTCTATTATATAATATAATTAAGTTTACTTTTCTTTTTAATAAGCTAAGAGAAAGAAAAACTAATATTAATCTTAATATTATATTAAGCTCTCTTTTAAAATTTATTATATATTATTCTCTTTTAAGCTTTATTTATTTTAGGTTTTAATTATTTAAATTTTAATAATTAAACCTTAATAACTTTAATTATTTTAATTATAAGATAAATTATTTTAAGTTATTTATATAAACTTTTTATAATAAATCTCTCTTTATTAATTTAATTTTATAGAATATTAAAGATATTATTATAATTACTTATAAAAGATTTTCTTATATCTTATAAAACTTCTCTTTTAATTTATTCTTCTTATTTAATTTCTTTTAAATTAAATTATTTACGTGAAATAATTATAGAATATTTTATAAGCTTTTATTAATAATAGCTTTAATTTTTTAAGTGTAAATATATTCTCTTCTCTTCTTTTAAAAATTAATTTATATTAAATTAATCTCTTATATTAACTCTTTCTTTAGTATTATTTCTTTATCTTAAATTAAGTCTTTTACTACCTTATATTATAAGTATAATTTAAATTCTAATATTACTATTATTAAGCTAGCTCTTATAATAAATATATATCTATTATTAAGGTTTATTATAATAGTTAGTAATATTTAATTCTATAATTCTAATAATATACCTTCTCTTTTTATAGCTTACTTTATTAATTAGTTCTTAATTAAGCGTATATTTCGTTTAATAAGTCTTATAATAAATAAATAAGATATTAATTTAAACGTAATCTTTATTTCGTATTTTTAAGATATTACTTTTAAGTTTAAATTCTTAAAGTAAAATTCGTTATTATTAGAGCATTAAAAGTAGTGTAGTTTTATAGTTTTTAGTTAATTTTAGTGTAGTATAGTATAGTATAGTTTTACTATACTATATTACATTTTAAAAATTAGTGTAATATATAGTGTTAATTAATTTATAAGCTATTATTAGCTAATATAATTAGTAAGCTAAAATAGAGCTAAATTTACTTACTAATATTAGTATTAGTAAGTAGAGATTAGCTAGCTTAAATAAGCTAAAAATAGGGATTAAAAAACTAATAAAAATATAAAAATAAGAGAAAGTATAAGGGAAATTTAAGGGATTTATATTAGGTAAGTAAGTATTATTTTATACTATAAATATAATTAAAATTCACGTAATATAATAAAGGAAAAAAATTCTATTATTTATGTATAAATATTTTATAAAAAAAGAGATTTAACTTATTACCCTATAACTTAAATATAAAAAAATTAAATATAAAGCTTATAAGAAATATATTAAGGTAATAAATAATATTCTTAATTATATATATTAGCTTTAGCCTTATAAGTAATATAATTATCATTATAAATATAAGAGATTATATTCTTTTAATTATATTATATATATAAATTTATATAAAATATAAATTTAAATAACTCTTTATATAATTAACTTTAAATATTACTTTTTAAACTTTTATAAAGCTAAAATTTTACTCTTTCATATGAAGTAAAAAATAATAATAAAAAAACCCCTTTAATATTAAATTAAGTATTAGAATTATAAATATTTTTCTTCTTTTCTTCTTCTTTTATATTCTTACTAATATCTATATAATTAGACTTAGAAATATCCTTATTTTTATTAGAATTAGTTAAAACTTTATTTTAATCTTCTTCTTTCTCTTCTTCTTCTTTTTCTTTTAAATTTCTATTAGAATATAAAAATAAATTATAATATCTCTTATTTTCCACTCTTTTATTCTTATTTTTAACCTAGTTTTTTAATAATAAAATAATTTAAATATTTTCATGTAATAAAGCAGTTCTTCGCTTAGTAATAATATTAGTTGCCTAGTTAAAATTCCCTTTTATAGCTTTTAAAGTAACTAAAATAGCTAAATATTTTCGAGCTATTATAGAAAGAATTAGGAAAGATTTAGTGGAATTAGCCTACTAAATAAATATATCTTGCTATTAAAAGTTAGCTTATAATTATAAATGTATAAATAATATTATAAAGATAAAAAATACTGTATCTTCTTTAAAATTAAGCTTTAAATAACTAGAAATCTTATTTTTTCTAGTTTTTTTAATAGCTTTAGTTTTTTACTTTAAAAATAAGTTATTAAATAAGCTAGGCTTTTTTTAAAGCCTAATATTATTATAAGAAGCTAAATTAACTAGCTATTATAAATTAACTTTAATTCAAGTATTATTTGTATTTTTAGTTGATTTTTTAGAATTAAAAGAAATTTCTTTTAATTCTATATAAGGAATTACTTTATTTTAGGGTCTTTCATATATTCGTAATAGGTTTTATTATATAATTAATTATTAAGAAATTTAAAATATATATTATATATAATAAATTATAACTTACTCTTTATATTTAGCTTTTAAGTCTTTTAATAGTTAATTAATAGTATTAGAATTAATACTTAATTAATTTTTAATTAATTATAAATTAAGTCTAAGGTTTAATATAATAGTAAATAAATAAGGCTTTTAAAAATTATAATTACTATTAATATTCTTAGAAAAATAGTAATTTAATTTATATAAGCCTTTTTTTAAAGCTAAAATAAAGACCTTAACTAATAGATTATAAGTATTTAACTAAAAAATAATTAATAATTTAAAATAAAATTATAAAATTATAAAACTTATATTTTTAAGCTAACTTTTTAAATCTTATAATATATCTTAAAGTAAAGTATAAATTCTTATTAAGAAAAAATAGACTAAACTTATAGTGTTATAAGATTAGCTTTATAATTATATTATAGGTTAATTAAAAATCTTTAAAATACTTATTAAAGTATTTAAATTAGCTTATTCGTACGTAATTAAGCTAGTATCTTTAAAAGCTATTAAATTCATTTTTTTCTGTAATATTTTAGTAGGTTCTACTAATAAAATAGCTGTGTAAAGTATTTTATAGGTTAAATTCCATCTTATTACGTTTATTAATATAAGTAAAGTTAGTTATTAATACTTATTATAACTTATTAATATTAATAATAATATTTATAAGCTTTTAAAGCTTTAAATAATATTTATAATATAGAATTAATAACTTACTTAATAGTATTTTTATAAGATTATTATTTCTAGTAATAAATCCTTTATCTTTAGCTTCTTTTAAAGCTTTTAACTATTATAAATAAAGTTATTAGTTATTTTTAATAAGAATAGCTATTCTTTTAACTTTTCTAATAATTCCTATTTTATAATTAGCTTAAATTATATAAAATAACTTAAAATAAGTAATATAATAAATACCTAGAATTAAATTATTAAATTTTATTCTTTTTTTAGCAGATAAAGTATTAAATTCTTTAGTAGAATAATGTAAAAATTTATTATTTATATAATCTTTAATATTTTTAGTATTTATTATTTCGTTAATAAATATAAATATTATATCTTTAGCTATTATATTTAAAATATAAGCTATATATTAAATATTTAAAGGCTTTTTATACCTTTTAGAATATAAGTTTAAAAAAGAAGATAAAAAGGTATTATTATTAGAACTATTATCTTTAGTAAAGCTATAATTAAAAAGTTAGTAAATTAATATTATTTTATGTATAATTATAAACTACTAACCTTATAATTTTTTTAGGGTTTATATTATATTTAGTTAATAATTCGTTAAAAATTAAATTAATTAAATAGCTAGTATAGCTAGTAGGTAAATATTTAAATCCTAAATATATAATTAGCTTTTAAATTATAATAATAATAATATAAATATAAATATATTTACCAATTAAATAATATTCTAAGTTAAATTAAGGGTTTAACTAATTAGCTATAACCCCTAAATATAATTTAGAATTAATAGAAGTCTAAATATTAAGTTAAATAAATATAAAACCTATTTTATTAACTTAATTTTAAATTTTATTTATTATATTCTTTTTTATATTAGAATGTAATATTTTTATGTGAGATATAAGGCCTTTATAATAAAAAAAGCTAATATTATAACTAAAATAACTTAAAATTAGTATAATATATACTAATATAAGTTATATTATATATATTAATATAATAATATAAACTTACTTATAATAATAACTTAAAAGCTTTTTAAAGCTTTCACTAGTTATAATAGTAAAAGATAGGTTATTTTAAAGCATAAATTTAAGAGCTAATATAAGAGTAGTATTCTTAGAAAATCTATTACTACTACTAGTAATAGTATTATTTTTAGGTCTTTTATTGCTTTTTAAAAAGCTAGAAAAGCTAAATTCGATTAAAAAGTCGGAAATTAAAGGTAATTCTATAATAGTAGGGACTATTTATAAGTATATTAGTAAATTATAAATTTATAATATTATAAATATATAAATTAATAATATAATAAGATATAAAATAATAAAAGAAGTAACTTACTAGTTATTTTATCGTTTTCTTTAGCTTTTAATACTATAATAATAGAATGTTTTTTCCTATAATATACTAAACTATTAAAGGATTAAAAACGGCTAGCTAGGCAGGTAAAAGTAAAGTTATAGCTTAGCTAGCTATAAAAAAAGGTGATTTCTCGTGGTTTTTCTGAATTAACTACTAAAACCTTATAAGAAAAAAGGTTATATTAAATAATATATAATTTTATGTGAAATTAATAGCTTTTATTATTTATATAGTCTTTTTTAGTTAAAGTTTACTAAGAAAAGCTTGAATTATTCGTAATAATAAGAGGTGTAATTCTAAGAGAATTTTAATCTATTATAAAGGTAGGTTTTAAATAATAAAAAGTTTTTATAAGATAGCCTAGATTTAAGGCTATCTAATAATTAAAAAAGTTTAAATAAAAGCTAAGTATTTATAGAGTTATAAGGGTAAGAAGATTAATATAAAAAAGAAAGGTTCTAAACTTTAAAGTAAAAGAATATAGTAATATATAGAATAAATTTATAATATAAACGGTTTTAAAAACCTTAGAGTTTAAGCATTTTTTTAATGCTTAACTTACCCCTTAAACATATATATTCGTGTAAAAAATAATAGAATAGTTTTACGAGAAAATGTAACTATAGTAAAATAGTTAAAAAAGCTAGTGTGCTTATAATATATTAAAGGCGTTATATTATGTAATAATATACTATTTTATCACTTAAAACATGTATATATAGCTTACAGGAAATCTTTGTATCTTAAAACTTTAACCGAATATAACTCCTAGAATACTAGACTTATAATTATACAACTAGTATTAAATTAAAGGGCTTTTTAAGGGGTATTAATTAATTATAAGCTTATCAATTTTAGTAAGGTATTCGTAGAGATATTAAAAAATAGAAATTATAGCGTTTTTTATTAAAGTAAGGTAAAACGCTATAGCGTTTTACCCTAGTTAACTTACCCCACTAAATACCGCGGCTATTATCTTTATGATTTAGGTAAAATTAAGTAGGGTTAATATTTTTAGATAGCTAAGATTATAAGCTTTAAAATAATACTAGTCTTATTTTAAACTCCTTTTCTTTATAAAGTTATAATAGTTTTAATATATACTATAAAAAAACTTAAGAATAAAGTTTTTAATATTTATATTAATCTTTATATATATAAAATTAATTATATCAAATCTATATTTAAGCTTATAAAATACTTTATAATATATAAATTAATAATATATATAATTTTACTTTAATATAAATAATATATATTAATTAAATTAAAAGATATATATAATTTTATATAAAATAATTTATATAAATTTATTAAATATATATTAAATAAAGGTATACGTTTTATATTAATAAGCTATTAAAATAACTTATATAAAATATAAAAATACTTATTACTTACTTTTATAGATTTATTTTAATTAAATAAAATATAAATAAAAACTAAAAATATTTTAAAATATTATTTACATATAATTAAGGTAAAAAAAATATATATTAAATTTTTATATTAATTATATATAATATATGTATATAAATAACATTTAAAAAGCATTTATTTCTTATTAAATACTTAAAATAAATTAAGTTAATATCTTTATTTTTAGAACTGTTTAAACTTTAATATCTTACTTATTAATTAACTTATAAAGGATATTTTTATAGCATTATAATAAGCTAAAATTATAGTATTTTTTGGTTATTTTTATAAGCTTATAAGTCTACTTTTAAAGCCCTTATAATTACATATTACACTATAAATATAGTTGTAGTGTAGTTAAACTACACTAAAACTACAAAAACTACACTACACTAAAAACTACACTAAAAAACTATATGTAGTGTAGTTTTTTTATTAATACTCTAGTTATTATAATAGATTTTCCTTAGCTATTTTATAATTAATCCCTAGCACTTATTCTAAGTCTTAGTAATTATACTTTTAATAGCTTTATTATAAGACTAAGTTATAGTAAATTAAGTTATATAATCTACTATTATTAATATATAAGCGTTCTTATTTTAAGTTATAAGTGTAATAGAACCTAGATAATTTATAGCTATTAAGTCCTATAATTTTAAAATAATAATCGTCTTAAAATTAGCTTTTAATAAGCGTTTTTTAGTTTACTAGTATACTAGATAAGAATAATAATAGGTCTTTATATCTTTTAATTAGTTTAGCTAAAAGAATCTCTCTTATAGTTTTTATATAATAATTTTTAGCTTAAAATATTCTAAAGTATTATAAGCTTATTAGATTCTTATTAATATATTCTTTATAAGAGTATATTTTACTAGAGATTTATCTTACTTTAAATAATAGAGTATTTAGCTAATAATTCTATATTTTAAAGAGTAATACCTAATAAGTTTTCTTTATTAAATAGAAATAATTTAATGTTTATAAATAATAATAATTAATACTTCTTTATATTATTATAATTTAAATTATCTCTTAAGTTTACGTATTAATTCTTATATTATATCTTTATTTAAAGAGCTTATTTTAAGTAAAATTAATTCTTTAATATTTATATTTATTAAAATTTAAATTAATTAATTTATTATTATAAGAGTAACTTTTACTTTTATTTTTCTCTTTACTAATAGAGGTTTTAATTTTAAGCTATTTAATATTCTTAATATTCTATTAGTAATTTTTATAATCTTTATAATATTAGCTTAATAAATGTATTTTACGTTTAACTTTTATAATATATTAATTTATTAAGCTACTTTCTTATATACTTTTATTAGATTTACTATTAAGTTAATAATACCTTTATAATTTATATATACCTTTAAAGAGAATAATAAACCCTTTATTAGCTATTATATTTCCTTTAATTCTACTTTAATTATATATATCTTTTTCTTAGGTATAGTATATCTTTTTTTTATATTTATTAGCTTATAAAAAAGCTATATAATAATTTTAACCTTTAAGAAGTTATTATTTAATATTAAAGTATTAGGTTTAGTATTTTTTATTTAAAATAAGACTTCTTTTATACTTATATTTAAGGCGTTTATTATTATATAAAATTAAGACTTTAAATACACTTTAAATATTACATTTATTTAAATACTATTATAAATTTTTAAAAGCGTATTTTAAGCCTTTAATATTTAAGTTAAGTTATCTTTAAAAACCTTTTAATATTATATTAATTCTCTTCTTATCTTTATAGTTTTTAGAACTTTATAAAAAAATACTTCTTTAATAATAAAAATTAAATTAACTTAACTTAAAATAAACTTTCTTAAAAATAAAGTTAAGTAAATAAGTATTAAAATTTTATTTTATAATTATAATAGTCTTTATTAAAAATGTTTTATTATTAAGGTAAATTAATTCTTATATTTATATATTAGTTAAATTCTTTCTTTTTTTAAGAAATAACTTATATAATTTACGCTTAAAATAAAAAGCTTTATCTTACATTTATTAAGCTTAATAAAAGCTTATATTACTCTTAAAAAATACCTCTTTTATAAAAAGTTAAAGTAGTTTTCCTATGTTTTTAATTTTAAGTGGTAATTATTAACGTAAATAAAAAATAAAGTATAAATATCTTTTATATACCTTAAAATTAACCTTCATTTTATTTTATCTTTAAAGATTAAGTGTTTAAACGTTATATTCTTAAACTTAACGTAAATAGCTAATAATTCTATTAAGCTTTAAGATATATTATTATATTAAAACATTTTATTTAGCCTAATAAAAGCTATCTTATATTTATTTATTAAGTTAATCTTAATAGCCTAAAACCTATTTAAGGTATTAGCTTAAAAGAAAATAATAAAGCACTTATAATATACTAAGTTTAAATTTACTTTTATATTATAATAAGGATATTTAAGTTTAATAGTTTTATTATTAATAGTATAATAATTATATATTACTTAAAATTCCTTTAAGCTTAACTTATTTATAAATAAGGTTAATATAACCTAAGAAAAGTTCTCTCTTTAAATAATTTTAGCTTACTTTATAATAAGAAAAACCTTACGTAAAAATTCTTAATATAAGCTATTATATTAATATTATTTATGCTTTTTAAGAAGTACCTTAGAAATTAAAGGAATATAGTATTATAATAAGTTTATTATATAAATACCTTTAATATTAATAATAAAATAATCTTTATAAGTATAATATAGCCTTATAATTATAAGGTATTAATTATTATCTTTTATTAAATCTTTAATTGTAATATAAGAATTCTTAAACTATAAAATTATAGTTTTATAAGGCTATATAATTAATAAATAATTTATATATAGATTTCAGAATTATAAGAGGTAAACCTTTAAATTTAATTTTCTTATATAAATTAAGGTAAAGTTACGTTCTAGTATATTTACGTTTACCTTACCTTTCTTTAAAGTATTAATTAGCGCTTAATCTTTACGCTTCTTTATAACTTTAAGGTTATAAGAGTAATAAATTTTAAATAACGCTTTTTATAGTAATACTTAATATAAATTATTCCCTTAAAATACTAATAATATAAGAGATTTACTTTATATTCGTATATATTTTAAGTAATTAAAATAAAAGTATAATAATAAATTATTTTAATTTAAATAATATATTATATTTAAAGGTAAGCCTTTAAAATAAAGAGTTTTAGCTCTTACTTTTAAAGATAATTAAAGACTTTTATTATTTATATAAGGTTTTTACTTTTTAAAGAGGTAAACCTTAAATTCTAGATTTTCTATATAAATTAAAGCCTAGCTATATTTTATTATATTTAAATAAAAGTTAAGGTTATAAGCTATAATAAATTTCTTTAAGTCCTTAAAATAAAGGCTACTAAACTTAGTATCTTTTAATAAGTTTAAGAAATTTATATTTATATAAGGTTTTTTATTTTTTAAGGGATAAACCTTAGATTTCGTATTTTCTATATAAATTAAAGCTTCGCTATAATTAAGTATATCTTACTATTAATTAATTTAGCTCTTTATATAAAATTCATTTAAGATTAAAAAATAAAGAGAGTTATTTTATTTACCTTTTCCTAGAAATAGTAATATTAGATTTATATAGGAATTTTACTTTAATAAGAGATTCCCTTTAATTTTTAGTTTTCTTATATAAATCTATTAATTTAAATATTATAATGTATCTTTAATTAATTTATTTAACTCTCTTATACTTAAAATATTTATAAATATATTTAATAGATTTAATAATATTCCCTTATTATTATAAGATTTATTTAAGTCTCTCTTATTATTCTTATTCTTCTTTTATTTTAATTTAATTAATATTATTTAAGTTATTATATAATTCTTTTTAATTTTATTATTATTAAAGTAATAATATTCTTTCTCTAAGAAATTATTATAAGATAATTTCACCTTATTTAATTATAAAGAAATTATAATCTATTTATTCTTTATTTTACGGGTATTTAAGTAATAATAAACTTTAATATTAAATAATCTTTAATTTTATATAATTAAACGTTAAGTTACTTATCTTTAGGTAATATTTTAGGTAATATTAATAGGTTTTATAGTATAAGTTTAAGGGTAATATAAAGCTAATTTTATTTTTACTTAATAATTATTTAATAATAACTTATAAGGGTTTAAGTTTTAAAGAATTAAAGCTTATAACTTTATTTTATTTATAAATTATAATTATTTAATCTTTACTATTTAATTATAAGGATTATAAAAGTTATTTAAGTTATATTAAGTAATATTTTATTTTAATAGTTTTTATTTTAAGTTTAGTTTTAATTAATTCGCATTTAATTTATAATTATTAAGTTTAAGTAATTCTTATAAATAATTACTAGTATAATTACTTATAATAGTTATTTTTTTAACTTTAAGTTTCTTAACTTTATTTTCTTTATACGTTTATAAACTTTTTTATTTAATTCTTTAAGAATCTTCTTTACTTCTTTAATAATCTTATAATTATTCTTTATAAACTTTATATTTTTATTAAGGTTTATTCTTATTAATAATTACTTTAAATATATTTAAATAAATATATTTAAATATAAGTAAAGTAATATTATTTAAGTTTAATCTTTTACTTTAATAATAATTAATTTCTCTTTTATATAATACTTTATTACGTATATTTAACGTAATTAAGTCTTTTTTAAAAGTACTTTTTAATTTTATTAAGCTTTTATAATATAAAACTTTATTAAAGCTAGAATTTCTTTTACTATTATATTAATATAAGTATAAGTTATAATAAAGTATTTTATATTATTTATTATATAAATAAGTTTCTTTTCTCTTAATTATATTAATAAAAGATTATACTTTATTATAAAATAATAACTTATTAATTCTATACTTAATTCTTTATTTATTAGAATAAAACTAAACTAATACCCTTTTAAATAAGTAATAATATATTCTAATATTAATATAACTTACCCCTTTAACTTAACTACGTTATTATAAGCTATAAGATTAAAATAGCCTAATATTATAAGTACTTTAAATAAGTGTTTTAGTTTAATAATATCTTAAAAGAGTATAATAAGATTATTTATAATAGCCTTAATTAAGTTACTCTTTAATTTCTTATAATATTATATTAAGTGTATTATTTATTATTATAAGATAAAAGCTAATTAAAGAAGTTATAAAATACTAATATTAAACCTAATATCTCTTATTTATTTTCTTAGATTAAAAGCTAAAACCTAGTATTCCTTTATTACTTTAATTTTTTCTAGTTTTAACCTATATTTAAAAGAAAACGCCTTCTTTATTTATATTTTCTTTATAAGTAAAAATACCTTAATAAAAAGTATAATAATTAAAATTAAAACAAGTAATAATAAAACTATTTAAGATAATAAACTTAGCTTTAACTTATAAAAAGCTTTACTTAGTCTCTTTAAGTGTAATTATATTATTAGCTTTAACCTCTTAAATTTATTTAATATTATTTTCTATAATAATAATATTAATTATAAAGGTTAAAATAAGCTTACGTTTATTAAAACTTATTTCTTTAACGTTTTAAAATCTAAAAGTTTCTTTATTCTCTTTTAAGTTTAATTATTAAAATAAACTTTAAGTTTTTTAAATAATTTTATTACCTTATTTAATAATTCTTAAAAATTGAAAATCTTTTTAGCTTTACTCTTATTTTTTATAGCTATATTTATACTCTTTATTCTTTTATTTATCTTCTTTACTTAAGGGAATTTATAACTTTATAAATTAATTATATAAGTTTAAAATAATTATAATATTATTAGTTCTTTAAGCGTATATTTTAATAGTAAAATTATCTTTTAATACTCTTATCTTAAATCTTTTATATAATTTAATTATAGCTTTATATTTAGCTTTTAATATTTATCTCTTTTTATTTATTAAGTATTTTATTATTATAATTCTTATTCCTCTTTAAACTTTTTAGGTAAGTATTTATTCTTATTTTTATAATTATATTTTATATATCTTTACTTTTTATAAGAGAAATATTAAAAATAATTTAAGTCTTTTTATACGTTATTTTTAAAAGAAAAGATTAATAATATTAAAGCTTTATTTCTTAAATTTAAATTATTATTAACGTAAAAAGAGTTTATATAATTACCTTTTATTTACTTATTTAAGTTTTAAGTGTAATAATTAAGCCTTTTATATTATTTATATAGTCTTAATAATTCTAGGTTTATTTAAATCTTAAATACTTTTAATTACTTAATAAGTTTAAATATTTTCTTATCTTTTTTTGCTTATTATTTAATTTATTACTTATTTTATTTTATTTAATAGTTGATTAATACGCGAATTAAATTTATACTTATTATTAAAATTAATTTCTTATATTATTTTATAATTTTTTTTAAGGTAAATAAGCGATAATTATAAAGAATAATCTTAAGTTTTACTATTATTAAACCTTTAATAATTATCTCTTATATTTACTTATTTAAAGTAAATAATTTATTTAATACTTACTTTTAAAGTTAAGCGTTTATTTCTTTATTTATTAAATAAGTAATAAAGTTAATAAGTAATATTTATTTTACGTTTATCTTTACCTTTATTATTAAGTTCTTTACTCTTTAAATATAAGCTATTAATAACTTTCTCTTTTCTTTAATAAAATAAAATATCTCTTATTTTATAATTACCTTTAAATAAAAGTTAAGGTTTAAAAACTTCTTAATAAACTTTATTAAAAGTATATTTTATCTTTTATTCTTATAATTTAAGTTCTTATATTATATTATTACTCTTTCCCTTAAATCTTATATAAAATATACTTAAGTTAAAGTATTTATATATTTTAATACTCTTATTAATACTATTATAATATTATAATAATTAACGTAATCTTAAGTAAAATTATCTTTAAGGTATTTCAAAAATAAAATTCCTTTTACTTCTCTTATAAAATAAAAGCCTAAAAAGTTTATAATTCTTAATAATAAAAATAAAATTAATTCTTTAATTTTCTCTTCTCTTAAGTTTAAATTAATTAATAAACGTAAAAATAAAGGTAAAATATTCTTTAATAAGTATATAAAACTAAAAGAGAAATCTTTTATAAATAAAGGTATAAAGTTAAGTTTAAAGTTTAAGTTTAAGTTTAATAGTTTTAAATTAACTTAATATAATAAGAGAAAAGGTTAAACTTTAAGATCTTTTAAATATTTTTAAGTTAATATTAGCTTTTAAAAGACTAAAAGAAAATAGGTATTTAAGTGTTATTATATTATTATAAGCTAATAATAAGAGTTTAATAAAAGAAGTTTAATAAATATAAGCGTATTTATTTAAGTAATAATAGAAAGTAACTTATAAGCTAAGAAAAGTTATAATAAAAGTAAAATTAAAGCTAAACCTCTAATAAATCTATTATATCTTTTATTTCTTATAAGTAAATAATTTAATAGATAAAAATTTAAATATAAATTCCTTAAAAAAAAAAACTCTTTTCTTTTATTTTAGTTTTACTTTTAATTACTCTTTTTATTAATAATAAGTAATATCTTAATTATTATTACCTTTCTTATAAATTTCTTATAATACTTAATTTAATTCAGTTAAATTAATCTTACGTTCTTATAATATAACTCTTATAATTTATACTTAATACTTCTTATTTAATTAAATAAGTTTAATAAAAGATTAATAAGGTAAAGTAGTTTATATACTCTTTAATATTAAGTATAATACGCTTATATATAAAAACTAAGATTTTTTACTTTAAAGTAAAGTTATAAAGTAACCTTAAAAACTAAAAGAATAATCTTATATTTACTAATATTTAGTAACTTTTTACCTTACTTTTACCTAGCTAGAACTAGAGCTCTTACAAATATAGTAAATACAAGTATATTATATATTGTATTTTATATTGTATTATATTTTCGTGTATTATATTTAAATACATTACATTACATAACTAAAATACCTATAAATGTATTATAAGTAAAAAAAACCCCTGTTTTTTAAACTTAAGATTATAAGGCTAATTATAAGGGTTATAAGGGAAATCTTTATATCATTTAAAAGAGCTAAATTAGCTCTTTAAAATGTTTCATTTTTATTACTATAAGTTATTATTTTAAAAAGTTATAAGCAATTGAAAATTCGCCCCGCTTTACTTACTTTTTATTTTAAGACATAACTTTAAAGCTTAATATCTCGCTTAATATCCACATTTTAAAGTTAATTTTTAAAGATTTAAAATCACGTGATTTTTAGCTTTATTATAATATATAATATGCTTATATAAGCATTTATTTCTATTATTAGATATTTTATAGCCTTATAATACATTTATAGGTATTCTTATCTTATAATGTATTGTAATATATTATAATATAATACATTACAATATAGTATAGTAAAAAATACAAAAAATACAATACATTTAGAGGTCTAGCTAGAACTTTAAGCTTACACTTAACTATAATTATAAGATCGTATAATAGGGAAGTAAGTATACCTACTACTAGTCTTATTATTTTATAAGACTCTATTAGTATAGGTTTTTAGGAATTAATT
Source organism: Metarhizium acridum (assembly GCF_019434415.1). NCBI lineage: Eukaryota > Fungi > Ascomycota > Sordariomycetes > Hypocreales > Clavicipitaceae > Metarhizium > Metarhizium acridum. The sequence goes on along the minus strand of NW_027094041.1, from coordinate 252,297 downwards.
TTATAGTTTATTAATTATTTCTATAAATTTAATATATTATTAGCTTTATTATTATATCTTAATATATTATAAAATAAATAAATACTTATAGTTTTTTAATCTTATATAACTTTTATAAGAAGATATCTTATATAATTCTTTAATAAAAGAATAAGCGTCTTTAAAGTTCTATTAAAAGCTTTAAAAGTCTTTTTATACCCTTTAAAAAAAGAGAAGTAATAATCATATATTTTAGTTTATTTATAGGCGCTTAATTAATATATTTAATCTCTTTTAATTTTATTAAGTTTATAATCCTAAAAATAAAGATTATTACTTTATTCTTTAAGCGTTTAATATAGGTTTTAAAACTTCTTTAAAGTTTAATAAAGTAAAGCTATATTATAGCGTGTTTAGCTATTATTTAAAGGCTTTTAAATTATTTAAGTTTATAACTATAAAAAACTATAAAAAATAAACCTCTTTATATCTCTCTTTAAGTATTTAAAGGGTATTTTAAGGCTCCCTTAAAATTAAAAGTTTAAATTATTTATTCGCGTATATTTAGCCTTTATTTAATTACCTTCTTTAAGCTCTTATAATCTCTTAAAGTATAAGTATTATTCTATAACTTCTTTATAATCTTAATATTATAATATTAAGTTCTTCTTTTATTTTATTTATATTAAGACTATTTTACGCTTTATAATTTATATAATCTTTTATAAATAATTTTAGCTTTCTTTATAATTTTAATTTTATAATCTTAATTTCTTATAAAGGTTTATTTATATTATTCTTTTCTTTATATAAAATAAAGGTTTATTCGTATTATTCTTAGCTTTATATAAGTCTTATAATCTTTTATAATTAATTTTAAGCTTTATTAAAGTCTTAGTATTATAGTCTTAAGTTCTCGTAAGAATTAATTTATTTTATAATATTAATAAGCTTTATAATATTCGTTTAATAATAAGAGCTTATTCGTATAACTTTATTAGGCGTTTAATACTTATATTAAGTTAAGAAAGAAAGAAATAAAGAAAGGTATTAGAATTATAAGATTCTAGTCTTATTATTAAAACTATATAATAATTTATAGCATTAATTATATTAATTACTATTATTCTTCCTTATTTTTACCTAAAGTGTTTCTAGTAGTATTACCCCTCTTTCTACCATGTAACGTAACTGAGTCCACTTTTCTCCCTAACACACCTATCCCATTAGAAGAGACCCCGGTCATTTCTTGACACTGTGTCCCAGCCAACAAACCACCAACCGCTTGTATCATGCTATGTTATCGGTTTGGGAAGGGGGTCTCACACCTGACTACGGACAGATGAATGTCTGACTGTTGTGGTTGGACTTGTTCGCTACACTGGTGGTATAGTCGGGAAGTCTGGCGTTCGAGGTGGCTCAACTTCGTTGATTGCTCCGATCCGACTCGTGCCCATCATCCGATAGCTCGAAATCTGACCCTTTGTTTAAATCTTCAGCAGCTTTTTCCGCTGCTTGAAACCTGGCCTCATCTTCTGGGTTTCATTGTTCGATGGGACTCGGCGTGCGCCAAATGCGCTTGACACGTTTAGCCGGGCGTTGTGATTCGACATCCGTCTCGCTCTGAGCCTCCATCTCCTGGGCTTCTCTATACGCATCGAAAATGCTGCGGAAGGGTATGGATAATCCAGAATTTTGTTTCTCCAAATCGATGTCAAAATCGCCGAAAGGGATCAATACGCATTCATCCGGATTTGCAGGCGAGCCGTCTGCCGCTCGAAAGGCCTGCTAGAAGTCAACACCGCTTCGAACAAAGTGATATTTGTGCACCTGTACCTTGTATAGAATCTTTTCAACTCGTACTTCTTTCTCGTAAGCTGGATCGTCGGAAGGTGTGACTCTGGCGCACCATCGTGAAACTGTGGATAGTTTTCCGAGTGGATTAAGGTCAATACCGTACACCGTCTTAATTTTGCCATCAGACTTAAGGATATAATCGTAGGCAAGAATCTCCAGCTCTTTCTCGGTTTGAGAGAGCGCCACTTCTACAATGACGCGAGGCTGTTTCTCCGATTTGTGTCGAAACTGTATGTCGGGTTGGCGACTCTCCTTCTTCCCATCCAGGTAGACTCGGGATGAGCGACCTAGTTTAATGTCCGAACATCTATCACCTCGTCGATCTTGTTTTATGGTATACTCTCGCTCCAAGTCGCTAATTACAAGCTCATGGATCGGTGAGGGCATGCGGACACAAATAGCTGTAGGATAACAATCAAAGCGACGAAAGATATCCCTAATTTCCTCAAGGTGCTGGTGCGAATTAAATTCTTTACTTATTTGTATTCGAATAATATCCTCCGCTTCGTTTGCTTTTTGATCGGCCCGGTACCGACGGAGTTGTTGGACCGACTTAATCGCTAGTGACCGCTCGACTGTTCTGGGAGGTGTTGGCGGCAGAGAATGTTTCGGAGGCGTTCTGCTTAAGGTACCATCAGCGCCGCGGTGCCTGATATTCATGGTGTCGGCATCTAGACGCTCGGTGTTCATGATAGTTGAGTGTTTAATGTGACAATGTTGCCTGCCCCTGGCTGAGATTGTGTGGATGTGCCCCACCTTCAATACGTTGCTTAGCAACGCCTAGTAGGACGCGTTTAATGTTTCAATCCGTTCTAAAACTAGGCGTGTTTAGCATCTATTATAACAATCTTGCGGTTTCTCGACACTTATGAACCTGCGGACTTAATTTTTAGTCATAGGCTTGGTGGAAGGGAAATGACTGTTAAATAGTTTAACATAGGTGTAACATCGCCTTTTTAGCAGGAGGGCCGCAGCCATCAACGGCTTTTCCTGACAGCTCCGGCAATAGACTCAAGTGCTTTCTTGTCAGAAAATTTCGTGTTAAAACGTGCTTTCTTTTCTGTGAATACCAAGTTGTTTGGAAGACACCTACCAGGGCCCTTCGATGGAAGTGAATGCCGATTTTTAATTAGCCTAGGATTAAGGACTAGGAGGGGAGAGAGGCTAGTTATATAGAGAGCTATAAAAGTAGTGTATTTTTATAGTTTTATAGTTCTTATACTTTTTAATATAATAAATGATATTAAATCTAATAAAATACTTATAGAATTATAAGGTTTATAAATAATTAATATTAAATTTATATTATAAGCTTATATAAAAAAGTGGGTTCTTATACACTCTTATAAGCTTAAAACTTAAAAAACTATAGAATATAATTTTTATAATATAATATAATATAATAATTTTTTATAAAATTATATAATTTAGTTTTTTAGCTTATTAAAAGCTAAAAGAACTTACTTTTTTATATAAGCTAATTAATTATAATTATTATAGACTAGCTATACTATACTACTATAAGTATACGTCTCTAGAAAGTGAGAATAAACTTAAGAAGAAAGAGAAAGAAGAAGAAGAGTTTCTCTCTTCTTACCCCCCCTTATATCCCTACTTAACTCGTAGATTATTCGAGCTAAGTTTAAGTTACCTTCGTATTAGGTTCGGTTTAGGCCCGAGCTACTAGCTCAAGCCTATAATAATAATATTAGTTAATTTATATATTTATTATTATAACTTAAGTAATTTATAAATATTTAAGCTTTTTTAAAAATTAAAAATATAGTTTTCTTATTATAGCTTTAGTTATATAGAGGGCGCTTTATTTCCGTTCTAAGCTAATTAGTATATTAACTAGACTTATTTTAATTAGAGAAGCTCTTAACAAATCCTAGAAACGAGATCTATTAAGCTTATAAATAGTAAGTAAAGCTCTTATAAATAGAGCTCTTACGAGTATAGTAAATACAAGTGTATTATATATTACATTTTATATTATATTATCTTTTCGTGTATTATATTTAAATACATTATATTATAAGACTAAAATACCTATAAATGTATTTTAAGTAAAGAAGTGTAACGCGCACACGGAGTTACCTGTGAAGAGGGACCGAATCGGGTCCGCTTATATACTAAAACGGGGTTTAAATCCCTACTAATTCTAGTTTAAATTCTATAAGTATTATTACGTAAAAAGCAAGCATAAATTAAAGCTAAAACCCTTAATAAATAAGTATAAAAGAATTAGTTTAAATATTAAATAATTTAAATAAGTTTTAGTTTTATATTATTAAGAGACTTAAGAATAGAGTTCTTTCTTAATTTCTTATTTAATTATTTTATATCTTAGATTTATCTTAATAATTCCTAAAACTTCGTTATATAATTACCTTTAAAAAGATAATAAGAACTTAAGAATAAAGCTATACGTTATATAATAATATATTAAAAGAAGAGATATCTATTATATCCCTTACACGTAAATTATTTACTCTCTTAACTCTTATTAAGTACTTTATTATAATCGCGTAAAAGGTATAGTTAAAGAAGTACTTACGTAAACTTAAGTAAATTTAAGAACTTAAAGCTTAAGAGTAAAAGTTACTTTAAGACCTATTCTTAAATAATAAGGGGAGGTTCTTAAAATAATAAGACTTCTTTTTCTTAAAAGAAAATTAAGGTTTAAAGATTTAAATTAAGAACCTCTTAAAGTTATCCCTTAATATAAACTAAAGAAAAAGAGATAATTAATTAAATAACCTTTAATACACTTTTAAGAGTACCTTAAGGAAATTTAAGAAGAATTACTTTTAAATTTTATATATAATTACGTAAATAAAAAACGAATGTTACTTTTAATAGAACTAATATATTAAGAAAGTAAAAGCGTGTAATTTAAACGTAAATATTAACTAATAAAAATTTAAAGCTTAAACCTTAAATCTTATCTAAGATTCTATTAATTAAAATGCAATTATAATATAATAGTTAAAAGATATATATTAAAGAGGCAACTAATCTTCTTAAGACTTTTACGTATACTTAAATTTATTAGAAAAGTACTTCTCTTATATCTTAAAAGTGTAATAAGTACTTAGCTTCTTTATAAAACTTTACTTTTACCTTTAAAATTATATTAAAATATATACGTTAAGTATACTAGAAACTTAAAAGAAGATTATAGCTCTTACCACTTATTTTTAAAATAATATAAAAGGTAAGCGAAATAATAAGTAGCCTTAAAATAAGAACTTAAATAAAAGGCCCTTTAAGGCGTTTTAAAGAAACCTTAAAGACTCTTTTTTTAAAAGGGAAAGTAATTAAAAAAGGTTCTTAGAACTTAATTAAGAGCGTTTTTTATACTAAAACTTATTTTAAAATAAAGATAAAAAGAAGGCTAATAGTAAAGAGAAAAAGAATTTTACCTGCTAGAAGTATAATAGTAATAAATATCTTTAAAATAAATACTTTAAGAGGGAAAAGATTAATAATATAAAAACTTAAGATAAGAAAAGGGAAAACGAGAAGAATACTATAAAAAAAGAGAACTAGTTATAAGTAATACTTAATTTATAATTAATAAAGACTATATTTAAGTAAAAGCTAGCCTTAAAATATAAGCTATAATTTAAGAATAAAAATTAATACTTATTAAAGTAACCTTAAATATTAGGGTTAAAGCGAACTTAATTAGTATTACCCTAATATAACGTGTAAAATTACGCTACTTAAATAAGATTTTATTAAGCTTTAAGGTACCTAGTAATATTTATTTATAAAAGCTAAGAGTATAAAAGATACCTTTAGCTCTTATAAATTTACGAGGGAAATAAAGGGAGTTTACTTAAATCTATTATATAGTACTAAATATAAGTAAGAATCTTCTTTTACTTAAAATACTAGGCTTTAAGAATAAGAATATTATTATAAACGTAAGGTTATAATAATAATAGTATAATATAAAAAAGAGTAAATATAAGGTATTTCTAATATATAAGTTTAAAAGAAAAGCGTAAAATCGCGTATACGTTTTTATTATATTTAAAGTAAAAGAGATAATATTACTATAAGAAAATAGTATTAAACCCTTTTTAAAAGTAACGCTTTTACTATTAATATTATAGAAATATACTAACGTTTTTAAAGATAAGAAAGTAGGAGAATTACTATTATACTACTTAATTAATTATATAATTAATCTAGTAAAAGAAGAATTACCTTTATATAAACCTATATACTCGCTCTTATTAAAGGAGCTAGTAATATTATAAGATTACTTAAATAAAAACCTAAAGGTAAGTTAAATTTAACACTTTAAAAGCCTAGTAAAAGCATTAATCTTATTTATACTAAAAAAAAACGAGACGCTTTACCTTTATATAAACTATTAAAAATAAAATAAAGTTAGTATTAAGAACTAATATTTACTCCCCTTAATTACTAAGATATTAGACTAAAAATAAGAAGCTAAGGTATTCTTAAAACTAGATATTAAGAAAGCCTATTATTAGATTAAAATTAAGGAAGAGAATAAATAGAAAACTGCTTTTTAAATATAATACAAGTATTTTAAATACTTAATAATACCTTTTAGGTTAATTAACGTACCTACTACATTTTAAAGTTATATAAATTAAGCGTTATAAGGCTTAAATAATATTATTTATATTATATACCTTAATAATATCTTAGTATTCTTTAAGATAAAGAAGAAATATAAAAAACACTTAATATAAGTGTTAAAATAAATAAGAAACGTAGGGTTATACGCTAAATTATTTAAGTGTAAATTCTTTTAACCTTAAGTGGAATTCTTAGGGTTTATTTTATTAGTAGAAGGGATCTTTATAAATCCTGCTTAAATTAAAACTATTATATTTTAATTAAAACCTAAAAGTTATTATAATATATAAGTATTCTTAGGGTTTTATAACTTCTATTAATACTTTATTAAAGTATACTCTCGTATAATAGCCCTACTAATAGCTTTATTAAAAGAGAGTAAAAATAAGCGAAAACTAGAAAGTATAAAACTTAATTAAGAGAAAATAAAGGCCTTTTACGCTTTAAAGAACGCCTTTATAAAAGCCCTCTTATTATAGCATTTTAATTCTAATTAATAAACCTAAATTAAAACGAATATATTAATCTTTATAATTATAGTAATTCTATTATAATTTAAAGATAATAGGAAATAGTATTCTATTACCTTCTAGTCGCGAAAATTATAAGATATAAAGACCCATTATAACACGCTTAATTAGAAGATACTAGTAATTAAGAACGCATTTAAATATTAATAATATTATATAAACGGTATAATAAAGCTAATTAAAGTCTTAATAAACTACTATAACCTATAAACGTTTATAAGTAATAAGCAGCTAAATAAAAGATAGTCTTAATAGTATTTATACTTAACCCCTTTTAACTTTATAATTAAGTATTAAGTAGGGAAAAGAAACTCTATTAATACGCTATTAAAATAATTCAATTACATGAAGAGATCGCGTAAAAATTTTATAATTCTTAAAGAAATTCGTGTAAAGATAACGTAAGTAAATAAAGCGCTTATTAAATTTATTTAAGTATAGAAATATAATTTATTATGTTTAAATAAAGCACTTAATTAAAAGAGATATAGCAAAAAGCTTTTACTAGAAGAAAGTCTATAAGTCTTTATAAAATCTAGTAGAAGTAATAAGATACCTTTATAAGGGAAGTTACCCCTCTTAAGCCGTTAATTTAACCTAAAATTAAAAGGTAGGTTATAATTACCCTTACTTTAGGAAGAAAATCTAGGATATTATAAGATAAGAAGACACTTATAAAATAAACGTAAATACGCCTTTAAGGGATATAATCTTAAATACGTAAAAAAGAGATTCTTAAATAAAAGCTAAATGTATAAGAATTTATTTTAATTAAGATTTAGCTAATAAATAGCACTTAAATAATTAGGGAATCTTAATATATTAATAACGTGTATAGGTTCTACTAAATAAGGCTATTATTTAAGAATTACTTAGGTTATATTATAATCAGAGCATTGGAAGTAGTGTAGTTTTGTAGTTTTATAGTTTTTGTAGTTTCGAATATAAAAAATTATATTAAATCTAATAAAATACTTATAGAATTATAAGTTTTACGAATAACTAGCATAAATCTAAAATTATAAGCTTATAATAAAAAAAGTTGGGTCCTTATATACTATTATAAGCCTAAAACTTCAAAAACTACATTTTGTAGTTTTTGTAGTGTAGTGTAGTGTAGTAAGTTTTTAGAAAACTATATAATCTAGTTTTTAAGCTTACAAAAAGCTAAAGGGACCCACTTTCTTAAATAAGCTGATTGGCTATAATATTAGCTATTTTATGTATTTATTATTATAATTCAAGTATTTTATTAGATTTATTATTAATTATTTAAGCTTTTTTAAAAAATGAAAATGTAGTTTTCTTGTTAATGCTCTGATTATAATAACCTATTAGTTAGGTACTTTAATATAAAAAGAATAGCTAAGCTATTAAAAAGAAAGTTCTATTAAATACATATAAATATAAATATAAAAGACTACGTAAAGTCTTATATAATATATTAAAGAATTATAATATAAAGGTATTAGCCTTATAGTAAACTAGACTTACTATTAATTCCCTATAGCTTATAAGCTAAATTATTAATAGACTTTATAATAGAATTATTAGAGACTTAGTATTATAAATAAAACGTTAATACTATTCTAGTAATAGTAGACTATTATACGAAGTACTTATTATTTTACCTAATATTAGATATAATTATAGCTAGTAAACTAGTAATACTATTCTATAAACGGGTTAAATACATTTATAATATTTCTATTAGAATTATATTTAATAGAGAATCTTTATTTACTAGTTATTTTTAATTAAATTTATATTATCTAATAAAAATTTAAAGATAACTCTTTACCGCGTATTACCCCTAAATAAATAAATAAACGAAACGCGTTAATTAAATACTAGAATATTATCTTTAAGCCTTTATAATAGAGAATTAATTATATTAATTACTTCTATTACCTATAGTATAATTCGCGTATAATAATACTATTAATTTAATAATTAATACCTTATTAAATTAACTTTTAATAGGGTTTAAGCCTTATATATACTATAATATTAGGGATAATATTATAAAAGAGAGAGTATTAAAAGTAAAAAACTAAGTTAAAAAAATACTTTAAGTAAGATAAAAAATAAAAGAATATTAAAAGTAAGTAATAGTACTTTAAGTAAAATACTATAATAATAAATATAAACTAATGTAATTTTAAAATAAAAGTCTAGTATTACTTTAAATTAAAAATATAAGATTTAAGTATAAAAAGAATAAACTAATTTTAAAGTATATTAGCTCTTTTTAAATTCTTAATTAAGTTAAATAGTAAGCGTATTATCTAGCACTTTTAACCTAATATAAGAAACTCTATAACGTTTTTCACGTAAGCTTACTAGAATAATAGCACTAGTATAAGGGTATTATAAATAAGTTAAAAACACTTTTAATATTAGAGTTAAAAGATAATAAGAATAAATAAGAGGTAAAAAGTATTAAGAATTATATTTAAAAGGGAGCTTAATTATATTACCTTATAAAGTAAAAGGGATAGCTATACGAGTATAATTAATAGCTTAATAGTAAAGACCTTATATATACGCTTAATATTATACGTAATTATATTACGTTACTTTTAGTTATAAAAAGAAACGAAATTATATAAGAACCTTAAAAGAAAGGTTAACTTAAAAAAGTATAAGAAATAAATATTAATTAAACTAGCTAAATAATATAAGTAAGAAGTATAATATTAAAGCCTATCTCCCTTTAAAATAAGCTAAATATTCTAGGCTATATTAGACCTAAGATAAAGAAATTAGATATTAAATAACTAGGCCTTAGTATTAGAACTAGTGCTCTTATAAGCTTTCTTCTTCTTAGAACCCTTAATAATACTATTTTATCTTAGCTTAATTAAAAACGTTTTTATAACCTATTAAGTCTTCTTAATATCTTTAAACCCCTTTAAGTATAGAAATAAGCTATTATAAAAATCTATTAGGGTAGTATATTAAAAGCGGTAATAAATATTCTTTAAAAGAAAATAAGAAATACGCTTAAAGGTATATTTAAAATAATGCTTAACACTTTAAAATAAGAAAGATTAATAAGAAAACCCTAGAGTAATTAAATTTAAATCTTATACGTATAGTATTAGCTAATAATAGAAATTATTTTTTTAATTTAAACCTAATCTTATTAGCCTTCTTTATATAAATAGGGAGACCCTATAATTTAAATTAAAAATAATTTTAAGGAAATGTAAACCTAAGAATTACTTATAGTATTACGTAACTTACTATTTAAAGATAAGTTATAGCTACTTTAATAAGCCTTTTAAGTTAATAAAAACTTAAATATAAGCTAAAGTAAAAGGGTAAAGATCTTCGTGTAAATATTATAATTATAATTAAAATTACCTATAAGCTATTCTTTTAAAAAGGTAGCTTAAATAAACTTTAAGACTTAAATTAGGTTAAATAAATCCCTAGCTATAAGGCCGCGTAGTATTTATCTTTAATTAGTAAAAGAATTAAAGAGAAATTAAATCTAATACTTACGTGAATATAAAGACCTTCTTAAAAGGTATAGTAATTATAATTATTCTTAACTCCTTTAATAAAGTAAATATAACGTAGCTTAATTTTAGTTAAGGGAGTAAAGTTAAAATTAAAATTAATTTTAAGTAAATACTTACCTAAGTATTAGGTTATATAATAATAATACTATTAATTATTACCACGTATATTAGAATCTTTTTATTAAGCTTTAACGTAAGCTTAAATCTTTAACGTTATACTATTATTTTTATAAGGTAAGTTAAACTTACCTCTTATTATTTAAACTACTTAAGCTTAGGTAATAACGTTAATAGGCGTAAAATTAAATTAACATAAAGTCTTTTAAGCGAAAACCCGTTTTAATTTAATATTAAATACTTTAATAATATTCCCCTTTAAAGCCTTACGTTTAATTAAAGTTTTAAAGGGGTTATAAGTTAAAGTTTAATCTAATAGAATCGTATATATAATAATTAATAGATTTAAGAATAGTATAATATTTATAATAATTATAACGTTCTTTAGAAAATTACGTTAAAATTAAAACCTAAGAGAATAATAATAAATTACTTATCTTATTTAATAGAATTATTTAAAAAGGTAATTTAATATTAGGTTAAATTCGCCTTATTAGAAAATATATACCTATAAAATAAGTAGGGAATATTAATACGTATTACTATTAAGCTAAACACGCTTTTTTAAGTATAAGAGTATAAGAACGTAACTTACACTTAAATTAACTGTAATTTAAAGTAAAAGTTAAATGTAAAAGTATATACTAAGAAAGGTAAAGAAGAGTATAAGGGAAGTTAAGTTAAGGTACTATAAGAAGGCCTTTAATAGTATATTACGTTATATAAATTAAAATAGCTGTATTTAGATATAATAATTAAAAGGGTAAAATAAAACGTAACTAGAAGTAATAAGAGTTAGTATAGGGAACCTAATAATAATAATAGTAAAATTTAAGCTAAAAACGAGTTAAAATTAATAAATATATACCTGTAATTCGCGCTAAAGTTTTATTAACTATAATAAAATATACTTTAGCTTAACGCACTTAAATAAACTATTATTAACCTAGTAATAAAATAACTAGTTAATTATAACGTTAATATAACTTTAAGTTAAAAATATAACTTATAATATTAGCGCTTTATTATACTAGAAGAAAATGTAAATAAAGTATTATATTAAGTGTGTATTTAAAATTTAAGCTTAATAAGTATTACTATAATTTATAAGCTAAGAAACGTATATAAATTATAAGCGTAAATATTAAGCAGTAGCTAAGTATAATAAGAATATAAAATATATAAAAGCTAAAAAAAAGAACTTATATTTAAATAATAAGAAATAAAGCTATTAGAGGAGAAAGAGAAGAGAGATAAGGCTAAAACGAGAAAGGAAAAAATAAGGGATAAAATTAAGAATTTATATTAAAATAAACTTATAATTACCCTTACCTTAAATTTATAAGTTAACCCTTAAGATAATTACACCTATTAAGATAAAGAAAAGAACCTGTAAAGCTCTTCCTTAAAAAATATTAGATCTTAATTAAGAGCTCTATTAAGAACGAAAATAAGTAAAAGTAACACGTATTAGTAAGGTAAACGTTATAATTAGGCGACTAAGAGTAATAATTATAACCTAATAAGATAGAGGTAAGACCCTAAAATAGCGCCTTAGAATATAAGAATAGGAATAGAACTATAAGAACCTAAAGGGGATAGTATTATTACTCTTTTTCCTACTAGGTTTTAACGAGGATAATACACCTTTAAAGCCTACCTATATTAATAATAATTAGGAACGATTATACTAGAAGGGGGGGATAATTATAACGCGTATACGAAGTTACCTGTAAAGAGGGACCGAATTAGGTTCGCTTATATACTAAAATAGGGTATAAATCCCCACCGATTTTAGTTTAAATCCTATAAGTATTATTACGTGAGAAGCGAGTACGAATTAGAGCTAAAACCCTTAATAAATAAGTATAAAAGAATTAGTTTAAATATTAAATAATTCAAATAAGTTTTAGTCTTATATTATTAGGAGACCTAAGAATAGAGTTCTTTCTTAATTCCTTACCTAATCGTCCCATATCCTAGGTTTATCCTAACAAAAAGACCCCTATTTTTTTAACTTGGAATTATAAGGCTAATTATAAGGGTTATAAGAGATAATTTTATATAATTAAAAATAGCTAAATTAGCTCTTTAAAATGCCTTACTTTTTATTCCTAAAAGTTATTATATTAAAAAGTTATAAGTAATTAAAAATTCGCCTCGCTTTACTTACTTTTTATTTTAAGATATAACTTTAAAGCTTAATATCTCGCTTAATACTTACACTTTAAGGTCAATTTTGAAAGATTTAAAATCACGTGATTTTTAGCTTTATTTTAATATATAATATGCTTATATAAGCATTTATTTATAATATTAGATATTTTATAGCCTTATAATATATTTATAGGTATTCTTATCTTATAATGTATTATAATATGTTATAATATAATATAATATACTATAATATAGTATAATATAATATAATATAATATAGTAAAAAATACAAAAAAATATAATATATTTAGAGGTCTAATTACTTACGCCGGGTAGTTATTTAGATACTATTTAGGATACTATTAGTGTGGGATTTTCCCCTTAAAAACTAGATATGAATTATCTAAGGGACTTAGTATAAACGTATAATACATTTACTACTTGGGTATAACTCTACTCCGTGTATAACTTTTGAGGGTGCAGCGAAGTCGCGACTCGAAAAAGTGGGGGCGTGGCACGGGCTCGGAAGTGACAAACGGTAGCCCCATATGTATGCCCAAGGCCAACAAGCCCTCCGACTATGGCCGCCATCTTAAAAAGAACATCTTCCAACGTTTTCGGACAAGTTGACCGTCATTTGCATTTGCATGCCCTCGAATTGAGATTGCAAAGCCCAAACGCAATCATGCCGTCAACCGGGAACTGGACCGGCGATGAGGTCCGCAAGACTTTTCTGGAGTTCTTCCAAGAGAGGGGCCATAAGATAGGTATGCATGCCAAAGAGCAAGAGGTTGACGCTGTGCACAATTAAACGATCACTATCCCTCCGAATTCCGATGATAAGCCCTCACAATCTCAAAGGACCGCGTTTTCTCTTCCTTAGCCTTAAACTCATGCTGACATTCATATTTATACAGTACCATCCTCTTCAGTTGTCCCTTTTAATGACCCCACCCTCCACTTTACGAACGCGGGGATGAACCAATTCAAGCCGATTTTCCTTGGGACGATTGCTAGTTCGAATGATTGGTCCAAGTTAAAGCGCGCCGCTGACTCGCAAAAGGTATATTGGCAGTGACGTGAGTATATTTAAGAATGGTGGCTGACAGTTGGGCAGTGCATCCGTGCAGGTGGCAAACACAATGTGAGGAACTACTTCCGCGTGGCATGATCGAGTTTGGATCCGCTTACGAGAGACATCTAGGATCTTGACGATGTCGGCAAAGATGGCTATCACCATGTGCGTGGTATCCATTGTTCTCCGAGGTGGAGGATGGCCACTGACTGATCTGCAGACCTTCTTCGAGATGTTGGGCAACTGGTCCTTTGGCGACTACTTCAAGAAAGAAGCTATCGAGTGGTCGTGGGAACTTTTGACCGAGGTCTACAAGCTAGATCCAACCAGACTGTATGTCACATATTTCGAAGGCAATATTGAGCTGGGCCTCGAACCCGACGAGGAAGCCAAGCAACTGTGGCTCTCGGTTGGTGTGCCAGAAGATCATATCCTCCCAGGTAATATGAAGGATAACTTCTGGGAAATGGGTGACGAGGGTCCGTGTGGCCCTTGTAGTGAAATTCACTACGACAAGGTTGGCGGCGGCCGAAATGCTGCGCACTTGGTCAACAAGGACGACCAGCTGTCGTTGAGATGTGGAACATCGTCTTCATGCAATTCGACCGACAGAAGGACCAGTCACTTAAGCCTCTGCCATCGAAACATATCGATACTGGCATGGGTTTCGAACGTTTAGTATCTGCTCTGCAAAACAAGATGTCCAACTATGCGACCGATATCTTTACTCCCTTGTTCGCCAAGATCCAGGAAGTCACTGGTGCAAGAGAGTATACGGACGAGTACGGAAATCAAGACATCGATGGCATCAGCACCGCATATCGTGTTGTTGCTGACCACCTCCGACTTCTGACCTTCGCTATTTCGGATGGCGCCTTGCCCAACAACGAGGGCCGCGGCTATGTTGTGCGTCGGGTTCTACGGCGAGGGTCACGATATGCCCGAAAATATCTCAATGCGGAGGTCGGGTGCTTCTTCTCGAAACTCCTGCCCACGCTAGTCGAGCAGATGGGGGAACAGTTCCCAGATTTGGTGAAGAAGCAAAAAGATATCAAGGACGTTCTGGACGAAGAAGAGCAGGCTTTTGCCAAGACGCTTAGCCGCGGAGAAAGGCAATTCGAAAAGTATTCAGCTCAGGCATCCGCCACTGGATCCAAGAAACTGTCTGGCGCCAATGTTTGGAGGCTGTCCGATACGTACGGTTTCCCAGAAGATTTGACAAAGCTGATGGCTGAAGAAAGAGGACTGAGCATCGATGAGAACGAGGTGGCAGACGCGCGACAAAAGGCTCGACAGGATAGCGTGGTGATCAAGAATTCCGTACAAACCTTCGCAAAGCTGAATATTCACCAACTCGCCAAGCTCAAGGAAACGCTACAATTGCCTCCCTCTGATGACGAATCAAAATTCTCCAAGGGTAATATAACGGCTCGAGTCCAACTGATATTCACGGGCAGCGAGTTCCTAGAATCAACGAAAGGCATCCCGCCGAATGAGCCTTTCGGACTCCTTCTAGACAGAACCAACTTTTATGCCGAACAAGGTGGTCAAGTCACTGATACTGGCCGAATCATCATTGGCGTTGACGTTGCCGAATTCAAGGTTCTCGATGTGCAACAACTTGGAGGATACATTGTCCATAACGGATATCTTGAGTATGGTGAACTTAAAGCCGGTGATGAAGTTGTCAGCGAGTATGATGAGCTTCGAAGACAGCTGATTCGAAACAACCATACCGGGACACACATCCTGAACCACTCCATAAGAGAAGTCCTTGGCGACATTGACCAGCACGGCTCGCTTGTCGATCAGGATAGGCTGCGCTTCGACTTCTCGCACAAAGCTACAATTACTATCTCCGACCTGAAGGTCATTGAGGACATGTCAAATGCTTATATTCGACGGGATTGCAAGGTCTATGCCAAGGTTGTGGAGCTCGAGCTCGCACTGAGGATCAATGGTATTCGTGCTGTTTTCGGTGAGAAGTACATCAATCCTGTTCGCGTCGTATCCGTCGGTATCGATGTGGACAAGATCCTGGAAAAGCCTGAAAATCCACAATGGCGTAATTTCAGCATTGAACTTTGTGGCGGAACACACGTCGCCAAAACTGGTATTATCAAGGAAATGGTGATCGTTGAGGAGAACGGTATCGCCAGTGGCATTCGACGTGTCGTCGCCTACACTGGTAATGCCGCTTACGCTGCTCAACGCGATGCTGCAGAATTCGCAAAGCGAATTGATGAAATTGATGCCCTGCCGTTCGGCGCAGAGAAGGAGGCGGCCGTTAAGGCTGCTGCCCGTGATCGCGAGAATCTTATTATCTCCAAGGTTACTGCCGAAGGTCTCGAGGCTAAATTCACTAAAGTTGTCAAGAGCGTCACCGATGAACAAAAGAAGCGCCAGAAGGCTGAAAGTAAAGCTGCATTCGATGCAGTTACCGGGCACTTTGCCAAGGTCGAGAACAAGGGTGCTAAATTCTTCATTGGATACTTGCCAATCTCTGCCAACGCCAAGGTCATTTTTGATGTCATAAATCATTACAAGACCAATGAGAAGGAGAAGAGTGTTTACTTGTTTGGTGGTAGCACTGCTGAGGGCGCCGTGGTCCATGGCGTCTACGTCGCGAAGGTGCGTGTCTCGTAACCGTCTAGTTTTGTCACAGCACCAGACTAATTCCAACAGGATCTTGCATTGAAGGGTGTGACGGCTGAGGCTTGGGCAGCTGCTGTGTCGAAAGTTGTTGGAGGCAAATCCGGTGGCAAAGAGCCGACAAGGCAGGGTCGAGGAACAAATGCCGAGAAGATTGATGACGCTGTCGAGGCTGCAAGGAATTGGCTTGAGCAGAAGCTGAGGCTGTGAATGAGTCCTTGGAGCTGGAACAAGGGCGATAGCATTTGATATCTCGGACATTTGCAAAGACACCAGTCAGTTTCCTGAGGTAGAAGAGACATGCCAGGCTTAGTACCGCCATTATCTTTTCGAGTTTTGCTCAATGCATTTGGCCTACGTGTGCTATAGGAGCACTTGAGATTATTGCCTATTTCGATGGCTTAGAATGGGGGCTGTCGGAAGGTGGCGTTGGCGGGCCGGGCCGACGACGCCACTACCCGTCGAAAGTCGCCTTCACCACTGAGTCTAAAACCGAACCCGTCGTCTTGCTCTCTTACATAAAAATTAGAATCAAACGTGAGATCTTACTCGATTTCTTAATAGCTAGGAGGTGCGAGTTTAGTTACAGAGAGCCCCAAATTGCCGCCCAACGCTTGCGACCCCCTTATATGTCCAGCTAGGGTACCTGATTCGCCTGACAAGGTCGCCGCGAACAAGGCTCAATTCTCTACCCAGGCTGCAACGACTTGGTGGTGATATGCCCAGCGCGGCGTAGGACCATACGATACTGGATCCTCGGCCACGATCTTACATCTTAAACTACTACGGAGTAGTCGGACCGCCATATCCCCTTTCCTGGACCACGTATATTATGCCGTCGCAGTATACGCGGTCGCCAACATTGAATGCCTAGCAGTTTCAATCATTGGGATGAAGCAAGCTAGCGTAGACGCTGATAACGTACCATTCTTTTGACGTTGAGATTCAAGGGTCGTACTATGAGAGTCCTGTTCCATGGGTCTTAGCAATGCTGAGCTGCATTTATTTTAAGGTAAGTCAGGTTTTTAGAACGGGCGCAAAAGGGTTAGGGTTACGGGAATTTTAGCTTTATATATAACTAAAATATTAAGAATATTAGATACTTAATTTCCGTATATTTAACCTTATTTAGTTAATCTTATAAGGGTATTTTAATTGTACTTTAATTATATAATACCTTATAACTCCTTATAACTTAAAAGATAATACTTTATAACCCCCTATAATACTAGCTATAATTTATGGCCTCTTAATCGCAGTGACAAACAACGACAACTTTGGGCTGCAAGAGAGCGAGCGACTCTTCGAGCGCTTTGTATGCGAGATTGTCATTACGAGCTCGTTCATCACTCTTCTCCCTGTTTCTAATCGTCTGACAGCGAAGAGATCCTGCATCCAGAACAACAGTGTTGTGGAAGTTCTCTTTCCGCGAAATGCCAGTTAGAGCGATTTGTCCAGGTTCCGCGTTGCTGATGGCACATTTTCGTCTGACAGGATCTTCTCGTGGGGAAGAATATCCTCCCTGTCTCCGGGGTCTAGAAGAATAATGGCAAGATCATCGTAGCCTAGAGCAGCATGAAGGTTCCTGCGAGCCTGGCTTGTCGGTTGCAGGCTGTTGGCCAGCGAAATCACAGGACGGATATGACGTTTTGTGAGTTTTCCGACGCTTGCTATACTGCAATTTTGTAGAGCGTCGAAGATATCTTCTGGCTTATTAAAATTAAGTTCAATTGGATTCATTGAGTTCAATGGCGCGAATGTTCTGATGAATGACTTCGGTATAACAGGGTGCGACAACCCCTTCTTCCCTGGGACGCCCTTGATTGGTAATTTGTCTTCATCACCGCCATTATTGCTCTCGAATCGAGCTCCTACTCTCGAGCGAAGCCACCTGTTTGCCTCGCGTTGTCCGATAAGGAGATGAAAGTCGCCAGTGACGAAACACAAACCCGCTGTTGGGGTTCGGCTGACGAGGCAGCACTGCTGCTATCGACTGAGCTCGTATTTCAGGACAATAGCGCGGGCCTCTCCAGTTATTGCCGACAGCGAAGAAAATTAAAAAGTGTGCCTGTCCGGGCCTCGCACATTCAGGCGATACAGCCCTTCCTCCCCCGTTTCCAGGATACCCCCATCTACGCCATCTGCTGAATGTTTCGGAAAAGGCGGCGTACAATTGCACTTGTCGTCTTCGTTCAGGTTGGATAGCTGCTTTTTTAATCCCCTTCCGCGCCGCCCTCCCTGTGCAAGGCGGCAGGGACCAGAATGTGGTGAATTTGGACTGTTATCGACACGATGTGGAGACATCTCTCGATTAAATAGATACAGTTAATACGTAGTATCTCTTCAAGACCTGTAAACCTGCCTCACAACTTTCGGATAAAACCGTTCTTGTTGATAGAACAGGCAAACTTGGCGTAATTTCCAGTTATCATACCGTCGGTTATTACGGCTAAACTTTTCCTAAAAAATAGATTAAATGAAAGGGGTTTTTTTGGTATTTAAAAAACAGCTATAGACAGAATATTCGTGATATAGAATAACAAGAATAATAATTGAAAAAAAAGTATAGTCAGCAATGAGTCTCATCACGTGACAAGATTGGGTTATGTGACAGTCTCGCAGAATAAGACGTCCATATCTTGAAACAGCCTACAATTCACGGACTCTCAGCTACTAAAATGGAATTTTTTTCAAAGTTCCAAAGTGATTTATTTGAGCAACGGGCTATATGAATACCTGATTCTGGCCGCAGCTCCCCCTTCTGTGGATCAAACCCCTCCGATATTGGGGTTCTTCTCAATAACCTCAAATCCAAGATAAGTGGTCATGAAATCTCAAGAATTCTCAGAATCTACATAGGGCAAAACCATAGCTGTAGGAGGGGTACCCTTAGAAGGGGGAGGGGAGCCTTCAGCGCGAGGTAATTTTGGATGAGGAGGGGCCTGGGGAGGAGAGGTCATCTGAGAGGAGCCCCGAGAAGAAGAGACACCCTGACCAGAAGAGAAATCCCTAGAAGAGGCAGCCCTAGGAGGAAAGAAACTCCCAGGAGAAGAGAGTTGGCCTGGTGGAGAAAAGCTTGTTCCATCACTCATCTGACCTCCTTCAGGGCCAGGAAATAGTCCTTCCGGGGAGCCTGGAAACGGACCGCCTGGGGAACCTGGAAACGGACCGCCTGGGGAACCTGGAGACTGACCTCCTGGAAATCCTGGAGAGGGACCTCCTGGGGACCCTGGGAACGGACCTCCCGGAGACCCTGGGAACTGACCTCCCGGAGACCCTGGAAACTGACCTCCTGGAAATCCTGGAGAGGGACCTCCTGGAGAGCCTGGAAACTGACCGCCTGGGGAACCTGGAGACTGACCTCCTGAAGAGCCTGGAAACTGACCTCTCTCACCGCGTGAAGCAGTCTCATCGCCCACGGTGGATGCCAGAGCAAACTTGGTAAAACTATCCGCATTGTCAAGGCTCGACTCTTTATCAAGCTGCTTACATTTTTCTACGCCATAGCCCCTGTCGTCTGTATACCCGACAACATGGCTCATCTCGTGTAAAAGTACGTCGCCAAGGTCCTGAGAACGAATATTTGTCGAATTTCGGTCGTCCGTCAAGGCTACCATACAGAGCGTAATCGGGCCTGTACCCTGATATGTCTGTCCTGCGATCCCTTGCTGACACTGCTCACATTTGACAGCGACGCGACTCTTGTCCTTCTTATCACATTCTGCCTTGATATTTGTAAAATCTCTTCTTATTTTTGCGAGGGCCTGTTGGTCGTTTGTCCCGGTGTTGAACCAATCTTGCAACAACTTCGGCAGGGTTTCCTTGCCGTCTTCTTTTGGCTGGCCGACTCCCTGCCCGGCGCGTTTTGCGTTTCCAGACGTGTCCTTGGCGGGAAAGTCCGTCCCATTCAGGGCGCTTAGGGCGTTACCAGCCCTCTCGGAGCATTTCTTGAAGGCCTCGTCAACCTTTTGCTGAAATTGGCGGCAGCTGTCTTGGATTCCGCGTTTTTTATGTTCATGTTCGGTATGCTCGGAGCGCTTCAAGAGGCATCCGCCAATGGGCTCTGACCGCTGAAAGTTCATGGGCAAAGTCATTGGCTCAGTCGACGGGCGGTTGGGGATTGATAAAGCCCTGACGGCCGTCAAGGCCAACGCGACCTGGATGAGGATGTGTCGTCCCATTGCGGCGATATTTAAAGAGAGTGGATCAAATATTGAATGACAGAAACTAATACGTTGGACGATTCAGTCCTGCATATCAACTTAAGAAGGGCAGGATACTGGGCTTTATAATGTGGGAGCTTGGATGCATCTACGGTCTAGATATAGGCTATGTAACACCAATATTTGAGGAAGCGAACCCGATAGGTTCTGCATAAGAAGAGGAGACAACCATTTGAAACCCACTTTCACCAGGTATATGCTAAGGATTTTAAAACAGCCGATAGGACCACGATTTATCTGCTTCATGCGCATTATTATATTTAGAGGGACGCATAAAAGTTCAAACTCCGCAGCAACGCCATGTAAGTTGAGGCTGAGTATCGTGTCTCGTGAGCATAGTTGTTGACCCTGGATTCCCATTTAATTTTTTTACTTGCAGACCAAAGCTGGAGGGGCTTGCCGTACCTGAGTGGCCTGGCTGTATCTGACCCGTTTTCAGAAGCCCATCCGTCGTCGCTGCGCCTGCAACCAAAGCGGATCGACAGACAGCTTTTGTACGAGCTCATGCCCATTGGTGTGGCTGGGTCTGTTTCTCTTCCGAATGACTCATGGAATCACAAGCCTCTTGAATCAAGAGTCGTCAACGTCTTGGCAGACTGGAGTCACCAGCTCGACTGACCAGCATCGGCCACTTTACCAATGTTGGAGTGGGTGCAACTTTACAGTCTTACCAATATTGGTATTGAGATCGGTGGTCGATCAGATCGACCTAGGTTCTTAGATCTAAGTCGCGCGGCTCCTATGCGGGGGATACACTAGCTGCGAAATGATTAGAATGCGCTTCATCGCAAGCTTCAGATCGTCTGGGGAGAGATCATTGATCAACCAACAGAACGCTCATAGCGGACACTTCTTCCTCTCTTCTACTAAACTTACATGCCACCCCCACACACGACGTCTATTCTTTTCGCCTTATCAATTCGGAGGAGTTTCTGCCCATAGTTCAGCTGGAACCTCACGGATGAAACGATTAACGTCGTATGTACTCCGTAGTACGCCAAGATCCTAGGCTGCATAAATCCATCCGGTGCCGCGTGCCACATGCAGCCCAAGATGTTCAGGTCTTTAAAAGGTGACAACTAATTTTTGCATTCTCATGCGTAGGTGAGCGTGTGTATTTCATTAACATGAGACAGGAATGGTAACAGCTTGTGAGCTGTTACTGGACATATGAGTCAATGACAAGCCTGCTCAAATGGGGTCTGGTAGCTGTTTTGAATGGGAGGATTTGATTGGCAGACCTGACTCTAAAACGTGCAATCGACCATAAAGCTGTTGGGAACTGGATCTTCGCATGGTAATCTAGGTAAAACTTGCCCGGAGGGGTAAAGGGCTTCTGGATCATGCCACCTGTGATCCTCTACATGCTTTCTCTTTGGCCCACACATACAGATTTTGTTGTTTAAAGTAAAGGCAGTGGTTGACGAGTCGGTTTCTCTGAAAATGTCCAAATTAGGATCCCCTTGATGGCGCGATGGCTCCAGGTAGGCATTTCTCAAGAGCTCGGCCAGCAGGCAATTTTTTCTAATTGATAAGTCTACTGCCACAAAAAGCGGCGTCGGAAACAAAAGAGAATTTTTTTGACAGCTAAGCATTCTCTGTACGGTTGCATACCGGGTTGATCGGCATAGTGAGAGTGGCTGCATGATGACCAAAACAAGCACTGAGGTGATACTGGGTTAGAGGCCGGGGTATCCTGGCGCGAGAGAAAATCTATGTGGATAGATGATGGAAACGGGGGACTCGGTCACGTTGACAGATAAGTCGAGACTTAAAATTTGGTTTCGAAAAATACCCTCTAACTTCTGACAGCAGAATCCTACACTATTAGACGGACTCATTGGATGCATTGAAGTGTTAATGGAGTCGGATGATGTGGGCTATAGCTTTATGCACACACCTCCCAATAGACTACTTGCTATGGCGTGATGCACGACTCGATATTCGCGAACGTCTGTGTTTCACCAGTACAAATTGACTCCAAACCGTGGAATCCATCAACCGATAAAGATCCTAACGTTGTATATGGCTACTGATTCAACAGAAGAGCGGTCAACATGTGGATGAGTAGGCCTTCTGAATCGATTTGTCCCCTGCATATTGTATCGGGTATCCCAAGTCTTGCGCCATTCCGGATTGATTTCGAGGAACAGCAGACATAATTTTTGGGTCTCTGCGAGTAAACGCCATTGAGCTCACAATTACAGCAGCATTTTTGACAAGTTTTGTCTACACTATTATTTGACAGATTGCTAAACCACGACATCGGGTAGACCTGGAGCACTCATTTAATCACCATTTTACCCATGGAATAAATTTCAGGACTCGCACATTCTCAGTTGATAATCTCCTCTTACTATTCCGTGGCTATAGTATGTTTCACTTCCTAGGATTCTAACGGGCCTCTTTCGCCAAATCATGTACGCCTAGAACAAGTATCATACATGTTAACGACGTAAATCATTCAATGTCAAATCAAAGACTAATTCAATTATGCTGAAAAGCTTGCAACTACGTGCTGGTCATAAGCTGACAGCTTTTGCCTGACAGGCATGATTTACAAGTCTACGAAGTTTTGGTTGTCTGAGATAGTATTCGCTTTAATATGTTGCTTGTAGAACAAAATTCCATCTGCCGCGGATAGTGACGGCTCGGCATCATCATTGTGCATTCATAATAATAATGTACTATCCGCCTACCACCATAAACAAATTCGAGAGCCACAGGATGCTGCAACGGACATGAGCAAAAGACATGGTCACTAATATGGAAGGGAGTGACACTGCAATTGGCACCAGGCCACTCCCACCTGAAGTGATTCTTCGGTGCTCATCATTTCGTCCGCTACTATCCCGAACACTGTTTTGTATACATGCAGGCTTCTCAAAAGTGGACATGATTCAGTACCCGTTATCGATCTCGTAACGGTCCAAGCTAAGGATATTGACAGTTAGCTAGGTGACTACTACACGTATCTAAACACTAACGAAGAAATAGAAACGGAACAAGAAAAGGAGAGCTCGACACGTGAGTAATTTCGCTTGTAGGTGGGCGCCGAGGCCGAAGGCGAGAGTGTAAACCGCGCCACATCAAGCTCCGCCCCTACTCCATTTGATCGTGCTTCGGTTGGTTTCTGTTATACGGAATAAGGCCGTCACCATATATATATCATAATACAGTCTCTTTCAGTAGGAGGCCTCCATTTTTGGCAGACGTGCTCAACAGTTTCCGATTCTTGAAGGCTCATAGGCTTCTGTAGTTAAGAATACTAGTGTATTCAACTTCGAACGCTGGCAAAAATGGACACCTAACCCATTACACGGCACACGTCATTTGGCCGACACGCTTTGGCACCGAAAGAACCAATGTGGCTTGAGAGGCCTTGAATGCGGTCTATTCTTCAGTAGATTCTTCTCGTTCTGCTGCCCAGCCAAGTATTTGGGGTTGAAAGTGTTGAACCCTCACGCAGTAGGACTTGACCTTTTGATATCAGCTTCCGGACACTTGTGATAGGTAGCTCACGCTATGGGGGCCACAGTTTCATCTGTGGTGCCGGTATCCATTCTGGTCTTCTTAGTGACAACAATTGAGGTTGTAGACAGCTTTCATATTAAGGGTGACAGGACTCGTGCCCTGGCTCGACGGCGCATGGGATTGAATGTATTGGATTGGATTGGTATTTGCCATTGTTCTGGCTGGCGAACCTAGCTACGATCCCGCCCGCTTCTTGCTTTTCGTTTCACTTTTTTTACGGCTACCTTCTCAATATTGGCGACTAGATTGCGATTCAGCGTTTAAAAGCGCATGACCTCAAACAGGAACCGGAGGCTGAACTAGCTTGAGCCCTTACGGTCATTCTCATTGTCCTTGCCTTCATTTTTTGCCAACAGATCTATGGCTTCCACCTTGAGGATCGCCTTACCCGGTACTTGAAGATTTCCGGACCTTTTATTGCCGGTATTCTCCTTGTTTTAGCGATTTCACGTATCCAACTCTGACTTCACCACTACGTCATATCTCTGCTCCTTCTTCCAGGCAGAAGCATGCAAACTCGGCCATTTTTTCTACACCAGGGTATTCTCCTTGGCCTCTTTGTCAATGGGATTTGTACGATGTGGCTTCGACTCGATTCTATCAACACCCGATGCGCTTCGAGAGAGTGGTGATTTTAATTCTTTGTTGCCCTCGCTTATGAAGCCGGTGATGGTGTCTGGTGACCGAAAGAGCAACGTTTGTAAGCACCACCACAAGACCTAGATAGCATCAGCGTGCTTGTCAACGATGTCGAGCGATACTAGCACTTCATTGCTGAAGGTGGAATGGGGAACCTAATCTGGACCTAGCCGTTGATCTAGGTCTCGCCGAGTATTCCAGATTCTCGTTAATCAAAGATGGTGTGACATTGGAAAACACGAAAGCAGGCACTTGGTTTGCAAATGGAACCTGGAGCATCATGCCATCTTATTGATGGATATATCTCGTTTAGTTCTTCTAGCGACGTGATATAAAAAGAACCATCTTGCCATTCCTGCCTCTGGCTTACTCGCGTTTGCTTCCGCTCACTATAACAAGACACTCGAAAGGCCCCTGTCCGAGTCCGATCTTTTTCTTTCCAGCTTTATAGTTTCGTATAGTTTCCGGACCTGGAAGCCCAGTGCCGAGCTTCGTTCAACTAAGCCCAGAGCAGCTCCCTCGGACGAGTCAGACCGGGTGTTCTACTGGTAATTGGATAATGGGGCCATCGATTGCAACTGCCTAACCAACTTGTGTGGCAGCACGCTATGCTGACTAGATAACTCCTGGAATAGTTGTTTGTAGTCCAATGCTTTGGGTAGATTCATGATTGCATCACGACAGAATCGTCGTAGATTCTTGTCCGTATAAGATAAGTAGGCTCTCATATACCATTGGCTTGCATCCTCAGATTGTACGATGCATACATGATTGGGTTTTGTCAACTGATGTACTAGTTACTGGTCTATCGCATCAGGAGCAAGTGTGGTGCTTGTTGTTCAATCCCACAGCCCATCTCTTATTCAGTTCAGACTCACTAAATCGTTGCGCCAAACCGCCCATTTACATCCCGTAGCTCACTTAGTCGAGGCCAAGATAATCAAGAAATGACAAAAGCCACCACATTGAACCTATAGGGGCGGTGACGGTCACAGCCTCGATTTAAGGCTCTTCTCCAGGGATGTGGAAGCCGGCCTCTGCCACTGTCTTTATTGAGCACCTTGCTTCGCCTCGTGTATCGGTCGCTCTTTTAATGTCATGTAACATTCTTCGCAACCCTTTTCCCTTTCTCCCCTAGACAGGCGGGGCAAGATACCCTCCCCGGCCTGCTTACACTAAGAGTACATTGCGTTCATGTACTCGGCATCTGCTGGCTAACTTGGCTTATGAAATGCCTTCCCCTCTCCGCGCTCCTGCATATTCTTCCTGAGCTAGTTTTGCATCTCTTCATGCTCTGGGTTATAGACGGCCTGACCATACCATGATGACGATAGCTGACTGGGTTTCATCGCGTACACGTGGAGAAACACCTTGCTTGCGAAGTCCCTTAAACACTTAAGAATGAGTCCCTCATTAAGAAGCAACGGATGCGCTGTAAGCTGCTATTAACTTTGCTCTTTGACCCTCACCGTAACACGCCCACGAGCCCGGTTTCATATATCGCATTCGCACTAACTGGGACATGGTTGACGTCAACTTGTCTCTGGAGAACATCGCTCCCTTTCCGCGGCAGCACGAGCACGCTGCCGTGCAGGGAATTCCATGGAACCAAATTATGGGCTGGTATCGTATCACCACTGCCGACGTGAACCGAATTCTAGGTGCAGACGATCCTGTTAGCGAGATGGGCCCATTTACGCGGAATCCCGACTTCTGTCCTGATTTAACGTATCCTAGTGGTGCCTAGCCATAGCTTGTAGGACTTTAACTTCCCGTGGAAAACCGTCATGGGGCGTGGGAGGCTTTCGTTGGCTGATCTGTAACAGACTACCTGAGAAGTTTTATTAGAAACCACAGTCCACAGGCAGACACGGCAGCCCTGAGAGCAATTGATTGGTCTTCCATTCGCATTCCGGACCATTTGCGAACAACGATAGCCCAGGGTGCTGCGAGCTCGGTCTAGTGTGCCCTTACGGCGGCGGCGATTGTCGTATCCTTCGGAAGACATGACCAGCTCAAGAAGTCCATCCCAGAAGGCCAGCTAACTACCGCCGAGGAGACTGGTACGTGGCACTCTGGAGTGGAAATATGCACCGAGACTAATAGGTGCTAGGAAACAATAGCTGTGGCAGGCTCGCTGCCGTGGTAAAGCCCAAGATAGATAATGAGAAGCCTACCGTTAAGTTTTGCGACATTCTGCGCTCGGGGGGAAGTCCAATGACCTGTAAGTGCCGGCTCAAAAATATGGTATGTCCTATCTTCTCGCTCCTTTGCACGTAGTTAGCATATTGGCCCTTGATGGTTGCTAAGTTCGTGTCCACTAAGTTTGAAATGCTATAGTTCCTCTTCCTTTTGAATGGAATGACAAGGCCTTTACCGTCCGTCCGAGTGTTGCCGCTGGCGTTTGCAAATTCTTTAGGTAGGAAAGCTACATATTGCCAAGGAGTTGGAAGCACCCTAACCGAGACTAAGACGGGCATAGGGATTATGGCTGTGTTGCCAATGATTTCGAAGTTGCTTATTCGGGTAACGATAATTTGGACGAGCTTGGTGACGGCCACTTTAACCGTATGATCAGCTTCTCCCGTTGCGAAGGTGCCGGCTCCCGGGAGGAGACTCAAATTGAAAGGCCGCCGACTGAATCCCAAGAGATATCTGGCGTCCACGTCTGCGAAAGTGATCGTTTCAGCCCGTCGTGTAGACGCTTTCCGGTTGCCGATGGGGATTGCGGTATGTGGATGTGTCCGGTGGAAGCCATCGTGTTTGCTAACACTTGTATGCAAAGCCAACCTGTCCGAAGCATGGGATAGCAGGGCAACTTCTATACGACTAGAGGAAAACGCTAGAGTCTGCAAATTCTACCGGTACTTTGCCCCCCTTTTCCCTAGCGACCTAATATTAAGGTTGCATATAATTAGAAAGACGGAAGGCTGATGAGTCTAGGTAGTCGACATGGTTGCAATGGCGACGATTTTAAGACTTCTTTCCCAGGCGTTGATCTATACAGCGATAAGAAGCTGAAATCATTTTACGACCAAGTCAAGTCCTTCCGTTGCGACTCGTCGCAAAAGAAGCCCGTGATAAATGTGAACAGGGCCGGGAACCTGTCAGATGCACGCCCAGTCTTCAATTTCCTGTTGCCCCCCCAGACGAGTGGCTTTAAATTCGAGGCTGCTGTGCAAAATCCGTCCAGACCGAAGAGGAATGCTACCGCTCTCAACTACAATGGCTAGATATTCGGGCCGAGTCTCAGCCCTTTATTGCTCCCGACTCTTGGTATAAAAGCTGCGCTATCGGAAGCCTGACTTTCGATGTGCAGCTGGCTAATGTCGATTGGGCCGGAAGCGACGATCGACTGTTCCTCGAAATCGGCCACAGCTCGAAATGGGACGGCGGAGAGCCTCACTCTCTGCTCAAGACATCCCCTGACAAGGGGGACAAAATGACAAAGGAAATCAACCTCAAAGATGCGTTTGACAAGAGCCCGATTACTCCGGGCGATATCAAGCACGTGGGACTTGCTAGTCGCGTGGACCACGGGGGGCTGGGCACGGATGAGCTTAAGCTCCAAGGTATGTGTCTTGATACCCCTCAACCTGGCGATTGCTATCGAATAAGAGGAGAAACTAACCCGTGGCATCTGCTAGACATGACATTACGCTTGCGATGTGCTGGAACCAACATTACCGCTGAGGTTCGCAAAACTAATGACTCGTGGCTTACTTTCTGGGCAGCCGATATTAGGCCTACGGAGTGGGCTTGGGATCTTTGCTCTTAAAGCCAAAGGTGCTCCGTGGAGTCGTAAATAGCTGCGAGACAATCGTGCAGTTCTTAATAAAGTTTTAGCTCAGATAGTCTACGGTATTTTCATATTTAATACACTATGCTATACTATAGTGCTTTTTTTATTGGTTGGGAGATATTTGCAACAACAATATATTACAAGTTGACCTCTTTAAACTTGATGAATTACACTACGAATACTTCACTAGTTGTTAAAGCCACCAACAGCAGTAAAAGTCTGCGCCTAATTTAGCAGGGAAAACAGCGCCGCTCAGATTCTGCGGACTCTTCTTTAGATACAGGTTGGAAAAGCCGCTGTTGCATGATGGTGCGTTTGACTAGACGATGTGCATTGTTGCGTGATTTAATGCGGGTTGAGAAGCGGAGTCGTCTTGCCTCTAGGAGTGCGTGGACGGGAGGTATGCCGCTTTCTTAATGCAAGACAGAAATCGAAGGGGTTTCTCAGGTTGATAGAACGGCTCGGATAGCCTGCTTGAGGGCTTTTCTTATTTTGCGTATAAGCTGCTAGATCCGAGATGGTCCTTCCTTGGGCGGCTGTCTTCGGCGCGGCGAGGTTGTTTCTGGATATCAGGCTTCTAGGCCATACGTAAAAAGCCAAGTAGAATCATATCGGCTCGACGCGGGATCCGACGGCTCTCCGCACGGCGCTCGGTAGCGGACCGCGCCGTGTGTTCCCGGCGTTGGCTCCGGAGGTGGTGGGCGACTGCCTGGGCCTTGGCTGTCCACTTCTCAACATGACCTGACATGAATTATGGTGGATTGTGGTGCCACGAAAGGCGACATGGACGTCTATTGTGCCGGCCTGACTGTCCGACGGGTCCTTGGAAGAGGAACAACTCGAGCTGCATGTCACTAGACGGCACGGGATGCCGAAGTGGGAGGTGGCATGTAGCGCTGGAGCATTAGACGGCTAGGGCACAGCCCGTGTGTGATCTTGCATTTGATCTGCCGTCGCAAGCATTGTTTATTCCCGCTAGTGTTTTTTCTTAAAAAGAAAAATTACCGTAACAGGCTCTGTACAACAACCCGTTGCGTCAATACGTACTATATGTAGAGAACAACATGGCATGAGCAGGTACATAAATAATAACGTCCATGGTTTATTACGTGGTTTGTTGCGGTTCTCTGCCTTAGAAGGGCCAGCACATGGTGTTACTAGACGTAACGCTTGTATGGCGCTTGCATAATACTTGTACTAGTATCTGTAAGAAAGAAATGTAAATAATAAAGAAAACTAATTCGTGATCCGCATTTAAAGCGCTACAGGTAATGCTACTCCGGTCGTGTGTTATGCCACCTTCATCAGTGAGGCCCTTCAGCAAGACTTCAACATAATGTCTCGGCTCAACAACTCCA
Organism: Metarhizium acridum; assembly: GCF_019434415.1. NCBI lineage: Eukaryota > Fungi > Ascomycota > Sordariomycetes > Hypocreales > Clavicipitaceae > Metarhizium > Metarhizium acridum. The sequence goes on along the minus strand of NW_027094041.1, from coordinate 222,218 downwards.
GGATTAGGCTCATCATTCCGCGGAAACGGGGGGCGCTAAGAGTAGAACGGCATCTTGCAATAGACTAGTGAACGAGTGAATGTGTCTGGAGGTTGCGGACTGATCGAATACCGCGGGGCTTTTCTATGCAGGCAACAATGCAGCATGTGATATTTCTTTTTCGGAGGATATTAAACTAACACGTGGTGTGGTAGGATTACGGTCAACTGCCGTATAGCACGGGGCATGTATGAATATGTATTAACAGCTAAATGTTACCCCCCGCCATGAATAGACGCCTAATTCCTCGCATTATACCATATTAACTCCAGCGGCACACAATGCGACCACGGTGCATCTATCGTCTTGGCAGCTAAATAAATTCCTGCGGTACAACTAGCACTACCACGAGTGGAGGCAATCTTCGGTAGCACAGATTGTTTATTCCTCCGTGTCTCTACATTAAAATCTCCTCTTTACTATTTTAAACCCCGCTCCAGGTAGCTGTTTGCCATCTATATGTGTCTCCAATGTTTGGCATGTGCGGGAACACTGAATAGGCTAACTCGCATAGTTAGTTTTGTTGCCGCTAATGCGAAATGACATGAAGACGCTTTTTTAAAACCTCTATCTTTAAGACGTACTAATAAGATCTCTTACCAGAGTATTTTATAATGTACTTGTTGTTCTTACGTTTCGCAGAGTTGACATGGGATAGATTTAACGAGGAAAAAATTGAAATTATATGTAAAATATTAAAATTGTAATAGTATATTTGATGTTATCGTCACGTGGTGTGCTTGTCTTGACTAGGTCATAACAGCAAAGAGCCCGTGAGAGCACTCGGGATGCGCTTTCGAGATAAGTGTAACCCAGACTATAGTAATATAGCGTTGCATCCAGTTTCGCAGAAACGATGGGCTTATTTTATCCCTCGTGTGCTTAATGATTACTAGCTCACCTACCTGCTTAGGTAGGTAGTTAGCTGGCCTATATAGCATTTGGTTTAATGAATGACATGCCAAGTCGTAGAGTTACATGCACTGGCATAGCTACCATAAACAATTTGCCGTATTACGTCATTATTTTTTTTTTTTTTTTTTTTTTTTTTTTTTTTTTTTGATAATAAGCGCCTGTAGATTGTCCTGTATTTGCAAAAGGAGTGGGTAGGCGTCTGTCACACGGATTAGGTCAAGCAAGGATTAGAAGCCCTTTGTTACACAAGGAGATCACGAGAACTATGGGGCACACTAGGCATGGGCCGTTCCTTTCATGTATATAAGATAGTCTTCCCTCGCCTTCTGGCTTGGAGGAACCAAGGACCTTTGACATCCTACAAGATTATCATTGAATTGAGCCCTTTTGCTTCCAGCCCTCTAACGAGCCCTTGTCACAGCGTCTGCGTAGAATGTCACTTGCGTCAACCTTCTCAAGGTACCCCAAGTCCTAGCCATTTATTGTGCAGCACCGTTGTGCCAAACGGTCACACAGAGTCATGCGACCTAGAGTGAGGCCTTAGGCGCTTAGGTCTTGTTTGCTATCAGAAGCGGTGACGGTTTCAAGGAACATTTGACATGGCAAAGAGGATCATTAATTGAATCGAGAGTTGTTATGCTGCCCCAAGCCCTATTACCTCAGCCCTTGTCACACTTGGAAAGCTACATAAGCTGGATGTTCTACCTCCAAGTCTCCTTGTTTTTTTTTCTCATAGTCTTCAACGCGCCCTCGATATTTTAAAAGCAATACAAATAGCCAAGTGACAAACTTCCATGTCCTTGACGATGTCTGTGAGGCAGAGTTCCTTTTATGGTGGAAAGGGAGGAAAACCCTACACTCTCTACCCGGACAAAACCTCACATGTGAAGCACTTGAAGGTGTGGGCTGGAAAATCAGCTAGTAATGTCTCCGAGCACGTCGTTGTCAAAGGGATCGAGGTCGAGTGGTTCAATGGGGAAAAGCGCAAGGTCTACAATCATCCCAACCCAGATGACGCATCTACCGAGTATTCGTTCCAAAACGGCGAGACTGCAGTTTGGACTATACGGGCAGGAGATGTCATTGACAGACTTGAGTTTGACACGAGCACTGGACAAGGCTGGAATGCCGGAGGCCTCGGTGGCTCTGTTCATGTGCGAGAAGTGGGCGTGGAGGAGAAGGCCGAAAGAAAAGGTAGAGAAAGAGAGGGCAGAGGGTGAGGTTCATATCTTCGTATGTTGGTCCATGTCTTTATATGAGGACCACGGACCACGGGCCAGCCCACCATCAGCCCTGGTCGCACAGTTCACTGTCAATGCTCCTTCGGAGTCCGTCCAGCACAGTGGGCCCCTAGCCAGTCAAACGCTAGGCTGCTGGAGTGTGGGTGCTAACATTTGAACCGTTGACCCTTTTGGATACGGGAGAGACAAAAGGTGGTGCTTGCATAGCAGTGTCTGTCAAGTAGCTGACGACACGTGATGACGGATAACGGCCGGGGGTGGGGAGGCGTGAAAAGGAGATCGGGGACGGATTGGTTCGTTGGGAGAACGTAGACTTGTATTGTTACTTTTGTCTTGATTGTTCGGCAACGATCTTGTCGGGCAGACACGGCAGAAGCCTGTTTCATCGAGGTTGAACGAGACTACCAAAGCGCTGGGAACGAAGAGACACCAGCGAGCGACAGTCAGGGACGACGTGGGCCAGCATTCATTCATCCATCAATCATTCGTCGATTGGGCTCGACACTGGACGGTGTTTGTATAAGGCGATTTCGAGTGCGGAGCGTGAGCGAGTGGTTACCGGGGAGACGCGTTTGGAGACGCGTTGCTGACCCTTGTGTAGTGTGCGGCAACGTTTTCTCTGCTTACGACATCAACGCCGGGCGTGACATTTATGCGGTATTCCACACGCTGGGATAGTAGAACACCTCGGTTGGACGACACAATACAACGACAGGATGGAGAACATAGCCGCGTTGGGGGGCGGGGCACAACTGGTGCGGCGGATGGATGAGATTCTACGAGAGACGAGGTTGTTGCGCATTGAAGTAGCTGTCATGTGGGTACCGTTTTATTGGTATGGCTCACCGCTGCTGTGAGACAGTCACTGACTTTGTGCATTGTGGTAGGAGCAAGAACTTTACGTCGAGGTTGGGTAATAGCATTGTCGTAGCGGGGAAGATGCCACTGTTGCCTTTGTATAATGTAACGACGGGGGAAGAAGTGACGAATTGTCCCGAGACTCTAGCGGAGCTGGAGCGGTGTGACAGTAAGTAGCTCCCAGATGGGGGACGCAGGGAGGCGGTACAGACGAAAGAGGAACTGACGGATTGAATACAGCTCGGACAGCCGCAGGGATACTGCAAGAACTGGGCGAGACGGTACCTCGCAGCTTGGAACAGATGATCAGGCAGTTGAAGTTGACCTTTGGGATTCGGACGCAAGTGATTTAGTGTAGATCGCATGGAATGAGGAGATGTGGAGAGATGGACGGATTGTATCTTGGTCTCGAACAAAGTTATTCCATCTCAATACCCACGGGTCTTGGTATAGGTTTTTACCCCTTGCGGCGAAGGGTTTTTCCCTATACTATGATGCAAATGCAAAGGCAACAGGGCATATATCTTATCTTCATGTTATGCTATTCATAGTGAGATGTACTGTATATGGTAGCGCACATATGTCCAGTTGCTCATGATGTCTTTATTTCTGCTAATTGTGCCTTGTGTCCTGACTTCCACCACATGGGCCCACGTCACCCATCTACCATTTTCTTAAAGGTGAAGGTGTGTCCAAACGCCAGGTAGGGATCAGATTGACCGTGTAGTCGAGAATGCAGTAGAAGAAGGCCCAGTGGGTGTCATCTATCTCACCCGTGGGCGAGCCAAATCGACATCTTGACCCTGTTGGCGAATTCAGCATCTTCCTTTGCGTTTTGTATGTAATCTGATCGGGCCTTTTCTGACGCACTTCGAGAGTCATCCGAACGGCTCTTGCGAGATGAGTCCTCGCCATTCGGGCGATACAGGAAAAACTGCCACACGAGCATTCCCAAGGGAAAGTAAATCAAGGCCTCCTTCTCGATGGGTGTCATCGCTTCGGGGACGGCAAACAGCTCAGTTCGGGCAGCACCACTCGATCTCCTGGCTCTAGATCGGCTAGCGAGATGGAGAAGTCGACATCGAAAAGTTTTGCCTTGAACGTACCGTCGTGCTATTTAAAGACAAGCTCGTTGTCACACTTGACGTCGCCGTGGACGACGCCAACCTCGTGCAAAACGGCAAGTCCTCTCTGAGCACATCGAGAATCAGCGCCGCCTTGACATCGGCGGACTGGGCGCGCGCAGATCGGACGAAATCGTTTAGTGAGCCACAGTTGGCGTACGGTCAAAAGGAGGACATTCTCCAGCGAAGTCACAGAGTGGAGATATGGTGCGGAAATTGTCGTGCAATCCAGTTTTGATCCAAGCCTGCGACATTGAATCCCAGACGGCGTGAGCTTCAGGTGGTCGAGATCCGAGACAGATTTCTTGAAAAACCCAGTCATATCGCTGTGTAAGGTTGCGGTCGGACAGCAACACAAGCTTTCCCTTGAGTGAGAAATATACATTGTCCCAAGAGACGCCCTTGGATCCACAAAGAAATGGTGCATCGGAGCCTTTTACGATGGTGCCGTACACTCTGCGCATAGTCCGTTGCAAGACTGTCAAGGTTATTACACCGCGTGGCCCGCGGGTCTGTCGACTTTAATGCCCTAAAACAATAATAACCATTGTGTCAATATTTTCAGCTCAAGTGCGCACACGATCGGTCGCTTGGACAGACAGACGTGCATATCGGCAATCGTCAGGCGGCCAAGTATAGTCGAGGAGTTGGGAAAAGAGCAGGTCCTTTTGATGATTGCGTAGTAATGGTGGCGCTGCCAGTAACTCTTTCGCATCAACACCGTCTACCAAGGAGCTTCCTATCCGCACCCCCTTATTCCGGCGTTGAAAATCCTTACCATTGCTAAGCACGTCGTGATCCGAATGATACCTCCAGGGACCGAGATGTTCTGTTTTCTCCCATTCGACTTGCCTTGGTTTAGAAGCCCAAGCCTTGTACTGTAGCCTATAGTAGGGAAATCCGATATCCGACATCCTCTCTGCTGGAACGCTGTCTTTTGCTGATCGACGCCTAACTTTCTGGTAAGCATTATGAGGAGTAGAGCATGTGACGCGGCCCATGCTGAGTTGGCTAGAATCGATTTCGTGGTTGGGAACCTTGCGTCTCAAGTAGTGTAAAGTAAGTTCTAGCATGCGATCATTGAGAAATGTTGATCGAGCCGGCTTCCTGCCAACCAATTTAATTCCTGAAGGTGGCTCACCTGGGGTGTATTAATATGAATACACATTGGCATCATGGCCACGGAGGGAAGAGGAGATGGAGAAGTTGCATGAACTCACGACATATGCTCTCCACACGTCCAGGTGGAGCATATGGCCAAATACCTCCCGCCCAAATTTCAGGAGCCATTGGTATTTTGGCCAGGTTATACTTCCTCGTATGGGGGGGTGCAAGTTCTTCGTGGGTCAAACTCTGAGCTTCTTTCCCTAAGAACGTAGGTAGGTTAATAACTCTATACAGGTCAGGCCACGGCCTTCGCTTAGGCCTCATGCAGGGAATCCTGTAGTATTGATCCTCCGCATCTTCCAGGGGGGAAATGAGGCATTTCTGCTCAAGATGCTGTCTCAACTCAAAGACCCATGACCATCGCATTTTGATCTTCCGTTCCTTTATACACATGATCGGGCCTGGGATTGAGGTGAGGTGGTTCAGGATATGCTGAATTGATGTTAAAGGTGAAGGGATACCCCGTGCCCGACATTCCTCCATAATATAATCCCAGTCATAGGTAAGACTAGTAGCGTTAGACCAGCCTTGGTAGGCCGAAGGGTTCGCTACAATAGTAGCAATCTCTTTCACTCTCTCTTGGCGCAGGTTACTTTCCCCAAAATTGGAAATTCCTATTCCCTGATTCGTAGGGAGGCATCGGCGCCATTTAGTGGAAAACGAGGCATCCCCTCTGGCCTAAAATTCATGCAATAGCGCACGCTGCGGGAAGACGGCGGCTTGATGACATCAAAGGTATCCAAATACAGCATGTCAACAGCCTCTGCCAGCGATAAGAACATGGCAGTATGAACGGCTAAAAGCCAACTGTATGGAAATTGGGGGAATGTTGACATGATCATGCAACGTGTGTGACTGATATGCCGTGCGGATAAACGCTGGTACACGTACAAATTATGCCTGTCATTACCCAGTCCATCCTTGGCCCGTTGGATGCCCACTGCATGTTCTTTCAAACACGCACTCAGTCCCATATGTCCGCAAGACTCATAGCCTCGCCTGGTCCTCGCCGCTTGGCCCACGTACCTGACCCCTTGATGTGACGAGTAAGAGGGGTCTACCTGGCCATGCAGAAAATATACGCAGAAGATAGGAAGTTCCTGAATGTCATCCTCAACTAGAATCGAGGGGAGACTCTGTAGAACCGGCACACCCAGCTCCAAATTGCCAAGAGCAGCCCGGACTCGAAGAGATCGGGTGGTAGTAAGGAGCAAAACGGCGAGAATGCGCTCTCGGGACTCAGCATCGTTATTAGCCCAGGCCCAACGCCAAAACTCAATTGTGCATGCGTCGGGACGCCATTTGTGCTGAGATTGTTCTGCCTCGACGAAGTAGTCTCCTTCACCCATTTTCTTAGCATAGTCAAGACTTCCAAATAGAGCATGATTTCGCCAGCCTTGCCTCCGCACCTAGCCGCTCCATATGGGGCAACGCTGTAGTTGTATAATTTTAGACGTGGCATTTTCTCCCAGGAGGTGATGTGATAGAGAGAAATAAGTTGTAACCTACGCTAAGGGAGGTTTCTTTACTTTGCTTGCGCAGCTGCTACACCTGACAATAGGAAGCATCGCTCCGTTCTGCAGCTACGCGATCAAGGACAAAAATGCTTGCCTGGCGCGACTACCTCCCCCTAGGATGTTGAATTTCTTTTCTAGCAGAAGGGATCAGGCAGTATTAACAAGGGCAATGGCTCTGGCAGTGTCTACTTTGGCTGCATGTTTACTGTCCTGCGAGAATCATTAGTATTGACGTTAGCGATTAGTTAAAATAGCGAGCGCTAACGAGCAATTCTTCAGAAGTCAGGTGATAATAGGAGAGTGACTGTATTTTACTGAAACGCATTTATCAGGTGAGAGGGCACTGATTAGCCGAATCAGTGTATCTTCTTATCTCACCATGAAGCTCCAGCGAAAAGGTCGACCACTCGGCGCAGCCCAAACAGCCTATAAACATCATCAGGAAGAACACAAGATGTAAAGCCCGAGGAACAGAACCTTATCCGCCACTCTGCAAGACTGCTAACGCCTCCATCGGTTAGCGCACGCTCAACTTGTATAGATAATGCTGAATTACTCTGTCTAGAACTGTCATACGGCATCCGTTTGTAAACTACAATAAATAAACCTACGGGCACCATATGCGTGTGTCCTGTTCCGGTCACCACGAAGTGCCAAAGTAGTGGCTGAATCCATAGTTGACTTGGTCTTGGATTGAAGCTTTTTAATGCGTCCATTGAGACATTTAGACGTCTCTACGCAAGATGTCTGCAGCTGCTTATTACAATTTGGTAAAGCTACTTGTCAACCGGTTTCTTGATAGTGACGGTGCGGGTGCCGTATCTGCAGATCAACCTTGTCACGTTTTGCCTTTCTACGCTTGATGCTAGGGAAATCTTGCTTGTCCTCTAATCCAATTGATGCTAATGCTTTTGAACGAGCCCGCTGACAGCCTACTTGGCCAGAAACGTCATTGCAGCCAGGGCCATAGCATCTATCCCAGTGCGGAGAGTCGGCTCGATAATGAGAGCAAAGTAGGGGGAGTAGTTTGTGGCGACAGTTTCGTCCGTATTCCCACTTCCGCCAAAGTTCCAGTACGCATAAGGCACATCGTGACCGCCCCCAAGTGTCGAGACGTCCTCGCACGCACGTGTGAATACCATTTCCAGAGCGTTGTTCCCAAAAATCTCTTTGAAGACCTTTCCAACAGCACCCGACATTAACTCGTCATTACTCGTAGGAGGAGCACGAACCTTGATGTAGATACAGGATCAAACCGTGGGATCGGTCTAAACTTGACCAAGGCCTTTCTCGGCCAATCGTACACGGTGTTTGCTACCATAAGACCAGAGAGTCGCCTCGACTCCTCATTTCGAGATGTACGGTCGGCCTTCCCAAGCACAAACACATCACGTATTATGCTTAGTGAACCGGGCTAAGCGCATGTAGTTGGAGCAAACTGGGGCGACTATTTTGGAGCTCGATTTCTTGGATGAGAATTCAATCTCTTCTGCCTCCAAGGCGTATGGCAATAGACCACTTGACATCCTCATTAATGTGGGAGGTGCTTTGCGGGTGCCGTCTCTCATGAGCAGTTAGGCCTCTCACCGCATCCAAAGTCATGGAAAGACCAGACAAGCTCCCTTATGCTAGAGAGGCTTCATGTTATGACGATTGTAAGTTTATGTCACCTGAGCCTTGCTATCTGGGGAGAATTATCTGCTTATTAGATTGCGATGAAGGGGCCGTTCCTTACAATGACGGAGTTTCTGCCGCAATTAGAGCTAGCCCCAGATCCCAAGGTTATCAATATATCATCTTCTTTCGGCCCCATCTCAAGTAGGTAGCCCTTTGATTGTCACTACGTTCCTTGCCTATCTGGAAGAACCCACATGTATAGCTAATAATCTACCGTGAAGCGAATACATTTGGAACGTGTCTAGCATATCGCACTGCAAAGTGCGCATTGAACCAAGTCTCGGTTACACTAGCTCGAGAGTGGGAGTCTGAGGGGCGCAAAACTACGATTATATGTGTAGAACCTGGCTTTTTATCGACTAGATTGACTGGCTGGGACGGAGAAGATGATTTGGAAAACTGCATTCAAGGATTGATGAAAATCATTGACTCTATCTCTCATGAGGACAATGGTGCTTTCTTGAAATGGGATGGTAGCAAGATCCCATTTTAAGTGTGGCTTCTGGCAGCAAAGGGGTGTCAAATAGAACAATCGCAGGGTTGACATCCGAGACATGTTGTTGTAATGTCTTGGCGCTACCTCGCATTATATCATGCTGTAAATATTGCGTGGCTTTTCCTCTTTCCTAGACCACAAGCTCCAAGAGTATATCCACTATTTATGAAGAGTCGAGCCTTTCCCTTCTGTGCCGCGGCTTGGCGGCATCACTCCACCACGGGGAGGAAGGTATCTTGCCCATTTTCACATCCGAGGCAAACTCATCTACAATCTGAGCTTAGGAGGCTATCAACAGACTCATTAAAGGCAAGTAATAAGCGCTGCATGGGTCTTTTCTTCTTTATTCACTCCTAAATATTTCGTAGACCTTCAGAATCTGGCCCAAAGCTCTGATACTGTGGCAAGGGCTTTATATAAAGGGCTTGGAACAATGTTCGATTCAGCTGAATAATTCGCTTCAATGTTAAGGGTCCTTGGTTCTCTCAGGGCCTCTGGGGACAGATGCCCCTTAGTTATACAAAGCAGCGGTGAGCAAGCGAGCCTGGAAGCCTAAGGCCTCCACTAGGTCTCGAGCCCTTGTGTAACTATCGTCAGGTTCAAGGGTCGGCCCGTGACTTCAACACATCCTGACCTCCGTCTAACAGATACCGGATTACTTGAGGCTCCATGTTTGCTACACTTTCCACCGCGCTTTCAATCCGTTGATAGTCAAGCTCTGGTATCCTGTAGCTCTCCCTGCTATTCTTCATTAGTAGCTCTTGTACTAAGAATTACAAGAAGCCTGCCCTGTGGAGATCCGTTGTAAATTTGTTTGCGTTGTAAAAATCTAGCTCTTCGTCATATGAAGCACAATCGTCTGTGTCCCGGGCTTCCCTGCTTATCCGAGCTTCAACAAGGTACCTGATAGTTTCGAAGCCTGCATGCTCAAGTTCAGTGATGAGAAGACTCCATTGCATGTCTTCGAATATCCCATGTGTAGGCCTTTTTATTGCGCGACTATTGTTATCAGGACATTGCTATATTCTGGTACTTTTGACGCATGTCAATCCATCCCTTTCTATGTTTCCAGTCTATGTGAGTTTCACAGATGATATCCAAGGCTAAAGAGGTTTGCCTTAGGCTCTTCTCATAGCCGGAAATGTCACCATCGCATCCAAGGAAACGATGTGGTTCGGAAAGCAAGCCTGAATCAATTTTTAATGCTTCCGTGCGGGAATTTTAGGACATTTTGTTTTGACCCCTCAAATGGCCTTGTCACGGTCCAATATTATTCAGCAAGACATACGTGACCCAAGGCTCTGACAACAATGTCCTCTACACCACGAAAGTTGAGGCCTGAAAGGCCTCGCAAAATGCTTTCACGTTTTATAAATCTTTGTTGCATTCTTAGCTTATTATCCCAATGTAGAGGGTAAAAGAAGAGTGAGTAGTGGCTTGTTAGCTGGCCCTGTTCCGATCAAAGGTATAATGCTTACAAGAGCTTCTTACAGTGTTGTCAATTGTGCTAAGAGCAAGATATTAGCAAGGCGCTCCACATACTATTTTTGAAAGAACCCCTGGTATACAGGGATTTGCACGTGGGATGTGTCTTTAACATACATTAAAGTTCCGTGTAAGCCAACCCTAACCCTAACTCACGAGGTTTCATCAAGCCTAACGACCCTGCAATCAATCTCTCAGTTTTGAAAAAAAAACGAGGCCTCCAAGGCATCCGGTTAGGGATCTGGCTTATATTCAGGTTTTTTTGTAATCAGACGTTGAAGAATTATAATCCATGAAGTTATTTTGGTCCGTGGCCTATTTTCCCATACATCTCAGCATGAAAAGGCTAATAAAGGCAACTCAGGGGTGTGCTATTTGTGCCACCTTCTTGAACTGGCACTTGACCGACCAAACTATTGCATCCGGCTCGTCAGTCCAGGAAGAAAAAGCCGCCTTAGGATAGATGGGCGCCTGGGTGAGTATGTATCAGTCGCCACATAGAAGAGCAACATTAGTAATCCGCATCTATATTTGCTTCAAATATACGCAGGATGGGACCCCGCACCTTGCGAGTTTAATCAAGAACACAACCTCTTCTCATCTACTTATTTTTAGCTCGCAAAAGTGCGAGAACCACAGTCCAAGATAGCCAGGGAGTCTTATTTCGGATTCATATTAAAATTTGGTACCCTGGTACTTTCGACAATCACACACGACATCATCATCATGGGCGACATTGCCAATCCGCAACCTGCAATCCCCATCATCGATTTTGGCCCTCTTCTTCAAGATGACTGCAAATACGAAAAGTTCACCGCGATCGGGAAAGAAATCTACGAAGCGTTTAGGGATTTTGGCTTCGCATACATAAGAAACCACTCAGTGCCACAGAATATGGTAGACGAAGCATTTCAATGGGTATCCAAATTGTTTCCTTAAACGCAGCTTAGGCATTAAATCTAACAAGAAGCCAGAGCCAACGCTTCTTCGCCTTGCCACAAAGCGAAAAGGACAAGGTTCCTCATCCGCCAGAAGGATGGTACCACCGAGGCTATTCAGGTATCGGTCGCGAAAAAGTCTCCCAGATGGTCTTTGACGAGGAGGGCATCGCCATCCAACGTAAAAAGCCAGACTTTAAGGAATCATACGAAATGGGTGCAGAGGGAAAGCTGCGAAACATTTGGCCTGCCGACGATGTGATCCCCGGGTTCCGCGAGTTTTTCACCCAGTTCTACGACATATGCTACGACATGGAAGTGAAGCTGCTTCGCGCTATCGCTATCGGCATGGGACTGGAGGAAGAGTTCTTTACCAATTACCACAAAACAAAACAAAACCAGATCCGCCTGTTGCACTACCCGCCTGCCGAAGAGGAGCTCCTCGCGACGGGCAAACTAGAAAGTATCAGTGCCCATACCGATTTCGGTACGCTAACCATGCTCTTCCAGGATCAAGTCGGCGGACTTGAAGTCGAAGATATCCATGAAAAAGGCAAATTCAACCCAGCGCCTCATATACCTGGAACAATGGTGGTCAATATCGGCGATTTGCTTATGCGCTGGAGCAACGACGTGTTGCGGTCTACGCTTCATCACGTTCGCACACCCCCTGCCGATAAGCCGTTGAAAGAGGGCGAACCGCGGATGACTCGTGAGAGGTACTCGATTCCGTACTTTGTAGGCCCGGACAGCGACTCTACAATTGACTGTATACCAGGCTGCTGGGGGCCGGGACGACCAAAGAAGTATGAGCCTATTAATAGCAGCGAGTACATGGACATGCGGCTGAATGCCACCTACTGAGCAGAATCAAGGGTACGAGCAAGGGTCAAGTGTGACGTGGATAAAGTAATCATTTACAAAGAGAGGACTTGTGCACGCCCTTCCCAAGATGGTGCTGGCCAACGTAGACCGGCCGTCCTGTTTAACCGTAGGTGCATGCCGTACGTTCGCGTCTCCAAACTCCATCGGTCGCCTCACATTCTTATATTACACCCATGAATCCTCCTCTACTCGACCGTCAAATAAATGTGCAGGTTTTGGTTTGACGATCGCGTCATACAATCTCAAACAACGCCAATAACCCAACTTTGCTCGAGCGGCATACCCCTCTAACGCTATCCATGGTACGGACCATTATGGATGATTCGATACCTGGGATTGTATCACACCAAGAAGGTACAAAGCATTAGGTCATCCAAGATATGGCGGTCTATCGAGTAGGTGTGGCGAATATCCCATCAGCACATCAGGTCGGTGGTAGTTACAACCACCACACTTTCCCTGTCCAATGAGCTGCAGGTGGCTCGAGTCTTGTCTCATGGCTCTGTGACGGGCTCTCAAATTTTGTAAAAGGATCCCACGGCTTTCATGGTAGCTTTAAGTGGAGTGTTATTTTGAATGTTTCCCCAATTACTATTACCACGGCACCGTAAAACTACCATTAATTTACTATTCCATCCTTTATCGTTTACCTGGGACTGTAATTAAAATGCCACTCGGGTATTAGGAAAGCTTGAATTCTTAACGCGAATGAGAACATCCATAGGATTTAGAAGAAAAAGGAAGTATACCGCAGAATATACGTCTTGCTGCCCTCATATACAGCCCGTCAATTGAATGTACATCTGATATGCCCTGTTGACCATCCCAAAAGATTATACTTGACTCAGAACATGCGTCAGTTCGCTTCGTATCTGCACTCCGCAGTCGAATCACAAATAATAGCGCACACATTCAGAGCATGCATCGTTTTGCTTCGTATCTGCACCGAGACCTAAACAGCAATCGAATCAACCTCGACAGCCACGGCATTCTGAGGTTCTCGTGAGTGAAGTGCATACCGCTACATGGAAACTGCCTATAAGAAGATGACCAGAGGCGCCCATTTTCTCCGAATATCAACCCCTTTTAAAGCAAACCGTGAAGCTCGGACCCTCAAAAAGCAAACTACACCCACAAGCATGGCGGCAGCGGTCCTGCGACCATATGATGTAGACTTGTTCAACGGCATTCCCAGTCTGGGCGAGGCCAATGAACAGTTCCTTGCACACAACGGCCCAGAGGTCATCATCTTGTCGCTTTGGAAACTCTTTTCCAAGTACAAGCTGACCGACCAATATGGACCTGTGCTTGTACATCGGCACTGGCCCGCCAGCTTGAATGAAGCGGTTGTTGACGTGAATGGCACTTCAACCGCATGGACCTTGGAAGCGGGCGAGCAGACGGGCATGCTCCAATTTGAGAAGTATGAACGGCCAATTAAACCCAGCTCGTGGATGATGGTGAAGGGGCAGCTCATGCCATATGAGTTCTACTTTGCTTCCCAGAAGGAGCACGATGAACCTGCTCCTCTTGACTCTGCCTTTGTTCAAGAGTTTGCCTCGATTCTTGAAGCGAATTCGCTCCTTGATTTTGTCGGAATTCGTCTGCTTCGGCATACAGGGCAGAAAGTCCTTGAAGTGACCGAGGGAAACGCCAATGTCACGTTTCCCGTCACAGATGACGACCAGAACTTGCTCGAGAAGAATGCGATTCAAGCAGGGTGGAAGTTTCCCTCCGCCGAACCCCCCGATTTCAGCAGCGATACAAGCGGGAACATGGGAGATCGAAGCCCTTGGAGCCAGGCCTGCAAACAGCTCTGCAAACAGTCCTGCTCTATTATATGCAGGAAACCTAGCCAGGGGGGGTCGCATATGAGGGTGCACTTAGGGGGCCACTCAAAGACGCATGGAAAGACGAATACGGAACGGACTCTTCCGTCACTGCGTGAGGATGGCCTCGCGTGGCCCAGAGAAGAGTAAAAATATTGCAAAAGTCCTAACGTAAGGTGGAGAAATTGCCTGCCTGGTGGTAATTCTGTTGCTTTACATTATTGATTCTTAGCTATTCACTTGTATGCATCAGGACTGATGGGAAGTGCTTGTCAAGATCAAGTCGCTCATTCACGGCAAAAGCGATAGTTATACTGCTGCTTATTCTACGTACGATTCCACTCTTTGTGTGGGAAATCAAGAGTCTTTGACTTTGTCCAAGCCGTCCCCAAAAAAATTGTGCTCTGCGACACTATTCGTAGACATGTGGGCACTTGGGCTTCTAGCATGTCGATTAGAAAGCGAAGGGAAAGCCCCCGACAGACCATGAAAAGCAAGGCAGGAACTATTCTCAAGTGACTAGAATAAGGCATCTCAGCAGGCTTCACGTAAGCGCCAACAACCCTTCTACCAGACTTGGTCAAACGGAACTACCCTGACACCTCGATAAACCAGCATGGACCAAGGGACGTCTCCGTCTCCCCTTAAGGCCATTTTACCTCCCTCGCTTCGTTTCAGACTAATATAAACACGTGCAAGGCTTGCACAGACACGAATTACCGCAAGACCGGCAACATGGCGTACGACCTGAGCTCCCATCACTTGTTCCACCCCCATCGCCACTCTGGCCCCCGCTATCGCCTGTCGACGCACTCTCGATGGCTTGGAATGTTGAAGGCCAGTCGAAATTAGTGATATCTTGAATGACTTTCAGAATATCACGGACTCCATCTCTCTGAGAAGCCACAATCAGACTACGCTGCGCATATATAAGTTTGTTTGGGGGGGTGTTCCAGACAGACCTGTATAGCACGCCAATTATAGAATGAGCCCACGGAAGCTATCCAACTTGAAGGGCTTAGATGAGGTTCGAAAGTCAGCTTTTGCACATCTGAATGGGTCTGACCACCTACTTTGAACCGAGCAGGGTTTCTCCCCCCTGTGCCTCCCACGTGAGCGCCTCCTGGCCTTGTTCGCTGCGTTGACTAGATTGGGAACTCGACCCTTTCGAGTCTGAAACGGATACCGACGCGGATCCGAAAGGGCATGCAAAGTTGGCACCGGCGGCAAGTTTCATAGAATCCTTTTTGGCATCCATGTCGTTTGCAACTAGCGTGCTCGAGTCCCTTGTACTCTGTAGGCGTCCACCTAGTTGAACGCTTGTTGTGAAGAGATGGCCTACAGATTGTAAGATTTTAACGGCAAATTTGAGTTCAAAAACATTGAATGCTTACCAAACTTCCTCCGGAATGTAGCTACGTCTTCTGCTTTCCTGTTGCTCTGTATCGCCTGGAGGAGCGCGTTGCATTCGTCAGAAATGTCAAGGTCGTCCGCGTCGAAATACACAGTCACGCGGGGAAACTTGCGTGGCAATAGTCAGCGCATGTCACAAGGCTTCATACCATAGTGGGTGGCTCACATTATATGAAGCGTGAAGGGAGTCCATTGCCTTGCCTTGCACCGAGCTTGACGAATTTCCGGACGACGATGAGCCTGAGCCGGACGCGCCGCCTGTGATGCCGTCTATTCCACCGGAGCTACACCCGTGAGAAATCGCCCACCATCTCTGGCGCACGGGTGAGGACTTACGCGGCTGCCTGCACACTTAGAGAGGAAAATGCGTTCATTGCCATCGACATCTGGAGCTCCGACTTGATCTCGGTGATGGAAACTGATGACTCATCGTCGACTTGAAAAGATGGGATACAGTAAAGCGTTTGCTGTGTATCCAGCGTATTTAGTAAAGTGTGCTGTGAGACTGGGCTAGAAATAGCAGAGTTGTACTGCTTACAGCACTAGTAGAGGCTCCAGAACTGTCTGAATCTGTGTCATTGCTGGTTCCAGAAGGACTCCCATACGGATCAGGGTAAGACCTCTTTAGCTTGAATGCTGTACGATAAAGCCGGCGTTAGATTTACCAAGAGAATGGCAAATGGTAGATACTTACCAGGATCTCGGGCTCTCCGCAGGACATGCGAAATTCCATCATATGTAAAGCCGTTTAGAAGTGAGTTTGTGACCAGGACGATATGCCACTGGTACTCCGTCATGGTAGCGACATGGCTGTCGATGTTAGCAGGTTTGCATTTTGACCCATTTCCAGAATGTGCTCCTACGTTGAGATTATGTCAGAGCCTGCCACCATGCCTGACGTATCGATATTTACGGACTGGGTCACGGCTGTTCCATCTCCAGCGGCTCCGGCACCTTGGTCATTATTGTCAGAGTCATTTGCTTGTGCCGGGGACACGCTCTGCCCGGATACTGAGTTCGGGTCCGGGGGCCGATATTTTGAGATGTAGCTGATTTTGATGATGGCGGGGACTTGGCCATCACTTGCCTGGATGGAGGTGACATTCTAAGCAGCCTTGATTGTCAGTGTCGACTCAAATTCCAAGTAGAGGTGTCAAATCCGCATACCTCACTTGTCAGAGAGATGTAGTATCCAAGGCTGACGGTATCCGGGACGATGTTATGGACGTCGATGCAAAACAAAAGTCTCTTTGACCTTGTAGCGCATTAACACAATTTCAGCCAGACTTGGTATAGGTCAATATCAGGAGTTTTCTTACAATTTTGCATGGGCCCTAATTGATGCTAATGGTACATCATATATCGGGCTATTGGCTGCCTGTGGCGCAACGTCGGTGGAAGACAGAGACGTTGTCTGCACACTTGGACTTCCGTTGAAGAGTATGTGAAATGGAGTGCTGTTGATGATGTCCTTCAATGTCTTGTTGTCTAACAGAGCCGTCAGCCGATTCCTACGGGCATCACCTTGTCAAAACACAAACCTGAAGTCGACATGATTGCCTCGGTTGGGGCGAAAACTGTGTCGCCCGAGCACAAAACGAAGAGACCAGAGTGCTATAGTAGCGTTTTTACAACCTCATATGCGGAGCATGCTCAATATCCAAGGCAGGAAAACTGGCTCTTAAAAGAGCTGGGCTCAAGCAGGGTTCTAGTCTGGTTCTAATGGTGATACACGTCGGGGCGTCCGACAGCAACCCAAGTGCGCCGCTTCTGTCGTGATGCATTCTAGCCCGACATGGTGAGTTTGACATGATGGTCAACCACAAATTGGCAGCATGCCCTCTGTGGCTTGCAGGACTTCACACGTTACCTGCCTCCAACGCGGGGGTTTAACCAATTAGGGATCGTCATGTTATCAGAAGACTGCTACGAGGCACTGCACTGCACAAGTCCTTGAAAGAGACATGGGGAGTAGAGGGGGTTGAATGGCGGGCAGCAGTCGGGCATCTCTCGTCGAGGGCTTGCCGCACTCTCTCGGTATCAGTCCAACCATATCCTGGCGCTCATCCTCGACACCTGCGTTACGGCGGCCAAAGACGCAGACTTGGGCCATGAATTGAATAAAGGGAACATGGAAAGAAGGAGCACTGACGATTGTCTAGCTCCAGGGAGCCGAGCGCGCCGGGCCGAGACCCATGGCAAGCTGGCCCTTCCGAATGGATTGTCGCCACGTCTTGGCGGGATAACAAGGCAAGTTTTCCCCGAACCAATCACTGTTCAGTCTGGTTCTTTATGTGCGATGCGCGTACTTGGTGTTGGTGATGTTGATGACTAGGGAAAATGGTCCGCTCCGAATCGTCGCCATAGAGCCTTGATAAGTGTGTGAACAATCGCCAAGCGTCTAATATTTTCCATCTTTATTATTGTTCCCCTCTATCTTTTTTTAATCCAAATCTACTGCTCTGATTTAAGCACAAGATTTGGGGGACACGGCTTGAATTCTCAGTGCGGTGGGGCCGGTGCGCCGGTCGCAGAACTTTGTTGCGCCGTTTAATGTGCCGGGATGTGGCGGGGCATGTTTCGACCAGTAGGAGAACGACCGAGATCCGAGACGCTGTCAATAAGTGGACGCCCCGGGGGTGAAACGTTCATGACTACGACCATGACGACTATCCCGGGTGGCACACCGCCCGTCAACGGACCGTAAGTAGCCTGATTTTGTGATTTATGACTAAAGAGGCAGACATGGGAGAAGCACTAGATGATTCCAGACCAGTATCTTATTCATGCAGGCTTGAGCATATTGTAGGGAGGTTAGCCAAACGATAAAAATCAATGACAGAGAGAACGGATAATTAGTAACAATACTATTCTTATTTTTACGAGTATACGGAAAAACTGCGATTATTATATTCCATCTTGAACTCATCTTAGCCTATGCGTTACTCGCAAGTTACACCAGATGAGCCGCCCCGATGAAAAATGGATTCGAGCATTTTCACAAGCCTTCTCGACGTATTCAGATGGACAGGACATACATTTGCTCATCTTGACTTACGCCCAACTGGATAGATTATCCTCACAGCAGGTTCACCTTATTCGCATGAATGCGATCAAGAGAGGCGACATCGTGGCTTGACGTTTTGTCAGGTGTTTATAGGCTGTGGTGTCTATGCTTGCTATGCTCAAGGCAGGGGCACCATTCCTGTCACTTGATCCAAGTTACGCCGAGGGACGGCGCAATACCGTCTTGGAAAGCTTCAATGCCAATTTGATTCTCGGCAGGGGAGCTCCATTCACAGCAGCTAGAGTTCAAGTAAATAATCTTGTTGCTTCACAAGCAGTATTGGAGAGCCTGTCCCATAAAATAGTTGGCAGTGAGAGCCCTGTCTCAGATGCGGCCTACTATGTCTATACTTCTGGGGGTACTGGCAAGCTGAATGGAATAATTATTGATTTCCGCTCGGTGAACCAGTGTATAGCGGCAATTTCGCTAGAGATCTGCTACCAGCTTCAACAGTTACATGTCACGGCACTATGGAGAGACTTCGTGTTCCCCGTCAGGGCTCGCACGATGGACATGGCCGGATAGATACTTCAGCGCGTGCCGTACGTGCTTAGTTGTGCACAGGGCACGACGCAAGTAGCAGAATGACGAATGCGAAAGCGAAGACGCTTCAAATATAATGTAATAGACACCATCTTGCGGGACAGCGTACGAAAGTGGTACAGCAACAAGAGCTTGACAATAGAGTTCTTTGCCCTGCTCTTGACACTGCTTGCGTTTTTGTTAGATCCTTTTCCCATTGCTAAGCCGCTGATGTCGCGCCGAAACAAATGGGCAACTCAATATACTTGGTACTCGCATCCTGCAAAATCCGAATACGAGGCTGCCTTGAAATATCACACAAGGCCGTGCTGTGCGTAGATACTAAAGATTGTATGAAAACGGCCCCTTTCGTGTGCATGTCACCTCTTAAAGTCTTGGATATAAATGTGCAAAGCGGCATGTGCAAGGCTATTTCGGTGGATATACGTTTTGCTCTCCTCTCTGGCAAACCCCATTCATTCGTCCACCATGATATGTCGTCCGTTCACTGACAAGTTGAATCACATGGCTCATGCCTCCCCGATAATGTTTCTTGGGAGCTGTTAGCCCCGCCTCGTGCTTCTTTTTATTCTTGTCAATCTCATCCGCTAGTAGCTTCCTGAAAGTAAATCAGAGCCGCCGTGGGTATTTCACCGGATACCCTTTATATGCAATGCTTTGTCGTACGGTCTGCACCCATTTGCCTTTTACTCGCAATGCCAGAAAAAGGTACGAGAATGCCTCTACCAGTCATTCATTTCAAATCATGTGTCAAGTCAAAAGCAAAGCTCTGCCAGGACAAAACCACATACTACCGGTGCCAATTCTCGTCTTCTGCTTCTTTCCGTGGTAGCATGGCAACATCTTCACATTTGTCCTTTGCGGTCGAAAAATGGCCTTGAAGGAAACGACTTCATGCTCAATGGCAAACTGCAAGACGTCAACGCTGAGGAGATATACACCCCGCTGACAACGCCCGTGTTCGGCAGCGACATCATACGACTGCCCAAACGCAACCGAAAAAAGCTGTCAGCTGAATTCGCAGAGATATACCACCATCTAATTTTGGCTTCCGGCCCGTCAACTTCCTGATGTCATGGGCACCGCCACAAAACAGACGGCGAGACGCTGCGCATGCCAAGACGAGATCAATTTATATTGACGAGCGTCGAGCATCCGGCAAGGTACCCGACCACGGTACAGATATAATTTGGCATTTGATGACTTGCGTCTACAAGGATGGAACACCTCTCCCGATTGCGCGCATGATGATCACGCTGCTAATGGCGGGTCAGCACTCGTCTTCCTCATCAAGCGCCTAGATCATGCTCCGCCTCGCGTCTCGACCCGACATGATCGAAGAGTTGTATCGGGAACAAGTTAAAAATCTTGGCTACGCCGGCTGCGAGCCCCTGAAGCACTCAGACATTGATAAGTTGCCTCTACTGCAGAACGTTCTCAAAGAGACTCTACGGGTTCATTCCTCGATTCACTCGCTTGTGCGAAAGGTCACACGGCCGATGCCGGTACCCAACAGCGACTACGTTACCAGGCCGGATAAAGTCCTTGTGTCATCGCCAATCATGTTAGACATGAGCGAGGAGTAGTTTACCAACACGCACGTCTAGGATCCGCATTAATGCGAAAACTTATCGACCGAGGAAAAAGGGGATGTAATTGATTACGAATATAGAGCAGTCTTTAAGGGAACCAAGAGTTCGCATCCTCGTTCAGTGCCGGCCGGCATCGCTACATTAACGAGGAAGTTTACCTATCTATGCACTATTAATTCGAGGCTTACTAAATGTAGTATTAAGTTTAGCGTGCCGCCGACCGACTATACGTCTCTGTTTTCCAGGCCCATGCATCCATCTACGATCCGCTGGGAAAGACGCGCAATGCCAAGAGTAGGGCCGTGGATCCAATATACATGTATATTTTTTTGCAAACACTTGGTGTCATCAGCACGGCAGACTCGGCTATCCGTGTCGAACCATCTGTAAATCACTGGGCAAGGTGGTTGGTTTTCTCCACCGTTTACGTACCAGATATTACTGAGCGGTCCGTCCTTGAGAAAGGGGCATGTATAGAGAAAGAAAGAAACACCGTCCTTGGTACTACTTACTGTATACGCCTGTTTATGAAATCACTCAGAATCCAGTAACTTGTAGAACCATCCTGGGGCCGACAGATCAGCCATGTCGGGCATCATGAAGACGCCATGGACGCCGTGACTGACCTTATTGCGGGACGCAAAGCTAACATTTGAATGCCGCAGTGCAACAAACGGTGCTCGACTTGTCGCTTTGACGACGTGCTGGACGCTACCAAGCTACATTGCAGCCTTGCTGGTCTTCTTGGCCGCTATGCAAGGAAGAATCTCAAGGCCGTAGTCTACGTGAAGGTATTTGCAAATACGGGAGTAGAATTTGCAAAATGGTGCTGAACTGCTATCGGCGCAAAAACAGGACAACAGTAAACTAGACATTCATGGTTCCCCACGTGCGTATGATCTCTGGAGACTACTTCAATGTTGGCATACTCTCTGGTCCTTATTGCTCAACACAAGCCTCGTCTCCCTTAGTATTGGATTCGGCAAAACTCTCGATGAGGATGATGGCTACCTTTGGCTTACATCTCAGGAACTCCAAGCCATTACTGAAGATGGTCCAATCTTGATTAAGGATATGGCGAGGATAAGTGTAAGCTGAGACTTACCTTGAAGCATCCCCATATCCATCCAACCCTCAAATGCCCAACGCCATTGATCCGAAAAGCGCAAGCGTCTCCCGGCTGCCGACCAAAACAAGGTCAGAAAATGGCACCAAAAAAAAAATCTTCCATATACTTTTTTCATTCAAAATATGCACAATCTTGCTTTTGTTTCTTTAGCTTAATACGATCTTGTATTCATGTGGAGATTTATGTCATTTCATACTAGGAACCCTGCGTACGTGTGATGGAAGTCCTAGGGGTAGTTCCAGGGTTAGGGTCGACCACACCACAAGTTGACCCGCCAGCGGCTAGCGCACCTGCATATCCGCCAAAACTTATCGCGGGGGCGGTCAGAAAAAAATATCAATATCCATCCAGACCGACATTCGACTTAGAACATTCACATCGTCCACCAAAACCCGCCGCCACCATGGCCAAAAGCAAAGGTACACACCATTCTTACCCGGGTCGTCCATAAGTCTCCTCACTGACAAAAATGGTCGCAGGGCCCTCAAAACACTCCCGCGCCGCGCGCCGCGCCACATCCCCCTCCATCGATACGGACAAGTCCCTCAAGGATATACCGCTGCCCAAGCGCAGCACCTCGAGCGCGCCGCGGCCCTCGGTCCTCGCCGTCCACCGCGCGGCGGGAATTTCGAAAAAGAACAAGCCCGTACGCAAGTCCCGCATGACGAGCAAGATGCGGAAGCGCCACGAGAAGGGTCTCGAGATGGCCGAGGCCGTCACGGAGCGGACCGGCAAGAAGATTGAGAAGAGTATCGGACGGGCCAAGAACGTGCAGAGGAGGAGCAGGGCCTGGGAGGACATCAACAAGGATGCTGTCGAGGGAGGGGCGGGCGATGAGCAGAGCGGCGAGAGTCGCTTCGCGGCGCTGATGGAGGAGGTGGATGACGACGACGACGATGACGATGCTGTCGAAGATGAGGATGGGTTTAATCCTGCGAATCCGGCGGCGAGTAGGCCGGCTGCTATTGCGGACGATGACGACGATGAGATTCTATAAAATTGGGCTGTGAGGACGGGCTTTTGGTCCGGAGGGAAATGACATGGCTTGCTGGTTCATCTTTGGCGTTTGGCGGGTACACAAAGAAAGAGGAAGCGCCTTCATGACTTGCACGACTTGGCTTTATATAGACGGATATAACTAGGAAACCCGGGTGAAGTTTTTGCTCTGATACCATGCGCTCATGCGTCCCTTGCCACCAGCACCTGCAAGAAACTCCCCGCGCCACAGGATGCCAGCTCAACCTCCCTAGTCACAGCAGAACCACCAGCATCTTCACTCGCCTCGGGCTGTTTAATTCTGCTTCCCCTCCAAGTACATGCGATACGTTCCCCCAACGGCCCCAGACGCACTCTTCCCCTCTCTGCCGCCGGCCTTGTCAACCTCGTCCCGAATCCTCCTCACCACGCCCTCGGCCTCCTTCCCATCGACCTGCTTGCCGCCCTTCTTCTTCGCCACCAGAACCTCCACCTTCATCCCCTTGCCCAGGAACTGCCCCATCTGCCGCATCTTGGTGGCCAAATCATGCTCCCCAATCGCCCACGTCAGCTCCAGCTCCTTGGTCTTGGGCTTGCCCACAGCCGCCTTCTTCTTCTCCTTTAGCTGTTTCTGACGCTCGTACTCGTCGCGCTTGTTGACGATTTTGCACACGGCCAGCTGGGCGCCGCGACGGCCGTTCTTGGGATCCGCAGGGACGTACGGCTGGACCATGCGCAGGGATTCGTGCGGCTCGAGCCTGGTGAGGACAAATGACGTGGCGAGCGGCCCCTCGGTGGCGCCGTTGTCAATGACCATGATCTGCGGGTCCGTGATCTCGTGGTCCTGCGGCGGGCGGTCGCGTCCCGAGCGCGCAATGTCCTGCTGCGTCGTGTAGCGCTTGTCGAAGCCGCGGTTGTCGTGGGCGAGCTGTTCTGCGGCGGCGACAGAGGTCCGGCCGCGAGGCCCGCGGGCCGGCGGCTTGGCCGCGTATCCCCGGACATGGGTTGCCGAGAGGGCATTCCTGTGCGATGCCGGGCGCGCGGAGAGCTGTAGTCGCGAGACGGTGCAAAGAGCCGGTGCTTCAGACGGGGAGACAAAGACACGGTAGAGAGCTCGCCGAGAATTGTATACGCATTGCGGCGTTGGTCTCATTGTGATGGGGCGTCGAATCGTCAATCACAGCCTCCTCGTTTGCAGGCCAATTGAGTCTTTTGGGGGGTTGCAAGTGAGGAAACACGCGGGAGATGGAGCTTTGAAGCTTTGGAGTTGGGAGGCTGGCCGACGACAATCTGCAGCGGGTCATGTAGTCGAAATGTCACACGAGCGCTTCGCCCAGCCAATAGCAATCCCCGCGCAGCAGGCTCACCTCCACATCCAACCACACCAGTTGACGTTTGCTATCGATAGTCAAGTTGACCTTCAACATCGCGCATCCCTCAGCCTGGACATCACCGCCCACCAGCTCAATTGTCCCCCGGCCCCCTTCCCTAGGGCACAAACCGTGCACCCAACCGCCTCGCTTCATCAGATCCTCAATCATGTTCACCCACCTCCTCGGCCACCCCATCCGCCTCGCCCTGTCAACCCTCAAAATGACTTGCCTCGCCCATCTTACCCTCACGCAGCTCGTCCAGGCATCCCCTGCCCAAGGGCCCTCCATGCTACCCACCTTCACAGTAGACGGGGACTGGATCGCCGCAGACATGCGTCACCGCCTGGGCCGCGGCATAACCACAGGCGACCTAGTTCTCTACAAGATACCCATCTTCGCGAACCAGAACGGCGTCAAGAGGGTAGTCGGCATGCCAGGCGATTACGTCTCCCTGGGCACACCTGGGGAGAATGGGGAGGACCAGATGATACAGGTACTATGATTTGTCGACCCTGAGTTTAATGGTTTCTTGGTGCAAGAGTTGACTTGGCCGTTGACAGGTTCCTCAGGGGCATTGTTGGATAGTCGGTGATAACCTACCGGCTTCGAGAGACTCGAGACAGTTCGGGCCATTGCCACTAGCTCTTATTCAAGGCAAGGTTGTTGCCAAGGTTCTGCCTTGGCGAGAGAGAAAATGGGCTGATAGCGGACTTGAGCGAGTGATTCGTGATTGAAGCCTGCTTTTCACATTATGATACTCCGGTAATACATTGTACATTACGGCGTTAGGGGTTCATCTACAGGGAGCGGTACATCACTGCGGGGTAAATATTGGCAGGCTAGATTAACTGGGTATAATAAAACAAGGCTTGTAAACTTTATCTAATTACAGCAGCCGCCTGAATGCTTTGCCTCCGCATATTCATCCCCTGTAAAAGGAAAATTGCAAATTAGAAAAAAAAAAACTCAATGCTAGGCTAACAAACGTCATTCGCCAAACCAAATATGCTTTGTACAGAAGAAGAGTGACCCCGAGCTGCCTCCCAATCACATAACCACCTTGCGCCCACATATGCTCTGGCAAACGTTCCAGCGCCCTTCTCGCCAGATGTCGCCAGGCAGTTGTAGTGCAAAGAGACAGAGAGAAAAAGATGGATGCAACAAAACGGGACTTGCTCGTTTCAAAGGTTGGGTGTAAGGGGGGCACAGTAGTTGGTGAGAGAAACCCTTCTCTCGCAACACCAGTTGTAATTGGATATAACAGCCCCAGACGCCTTGGGAAATCACTTATGCCTTTTACAATATTATCGGCCACACTGATCCAGCAACAGTGGTGTGCATA
This sequence comes from Metarhizium acridum, assembly GCF_019434415.1. Lineage (NCBI taxonomy): Eukaryota > Fungi > Ascomycota > Sordariomycetes > Hypocreales > Clavicipitaceae > Metarhizium > Metarhizium acridum. Next base: position 196,613 of record NW_027094041.1, on the reverse strand, counting down.
ACCGCAAGGATCAGAGGTGGCTTCGTCTGCCGGTGGACCGAAGAGCTGGCTGTCTCTGGGCAGGCATTGAGTTGTGCCAGCTGCGGAATTTAGCCCTCGATGTGGGCTTTAGACATGCTCTGACCCAACAGTTCCAGGCAACGTTGAGCCAAATTAACCACTTCTCCTTCATCCTCATCTTCAAACTCAGGCTCAGCTTCGACTTGTCGGTTTGCGATAGCTCGGATGTTTTCAATAATGTCGTCGGCCTTGCCAATATGGCCGATCAAAGTCTTGTCTTCGGACTCGAATAATTGCAGCAAGGTCCAGACTGCAATATGCTGGAAAGTGGCGTCACCTGATTGCAGAAAACGACTAAGATATCCGTGTATTCCCCCATTTGGATCGTTCCAATTTTGAACAAAGATTGAATAGTCGCCGACTAAACATTATGCTTAAGTACAGGGCCAGTAGAATAATGAAGCACTCGTGACACATACCTTTGGAGGACAAATTACCCAAGGCAGCAGCACTGTTGCCTTGAACCTCAATGCTTGGCGAATGAGTCAAGGGAATGAGGACATCACACACTCCTAAATTGAGAAGATGTGACTTGAGGTCGTCGCTTAGAGCCAAAACTGCAATGGCAGCCGTCATTTCCGACTGTACCGTCACCGGCACATCAAGCACCAGCTGTTTACACTTCTGGACAGCGCCGGCGTCCAATACCAGAGCCTTGTTTCGGTCTGAGCTAGCTGCCAGGTTGCGCAATGTTGAAATGGCGTGGCATTGAATCTCTTCGTTGTCGGTGGATCCGAGCAAGTCGACCAGTGGCTTGAGGAAGTTGGCGTCGATGATGGGCGATTCATTCATCGGGTGTATGGAGATGTTTCGTATGCAAGCAACAGCGGACAGAATCAAGGGAAGGTAAGATGACTGGAGGAGACGAAGGAGCGGGGGTAAGCCTTGGACTCGGACAATCTCAATTTGGTACTTTTCATCGGACGCAAGGTTTCGCAGGGCCAACGCTGCCTGACATTGGACTTTTGGGGACGAGGAGTCCATGAGGTGGACCAAGGATTGGACGAGTTTAGGTTCAGTGGACGACAGCTTTCGTCGGTTATTGGCGTCGACGGCAATGTTGCTGAGGGCGGTAGTGCAGTAGTACTGTACATCAACATCGGGAGAGGAGAGGAGCTGAACTAGGACTGGAATAGCGCCGGCATTAACGAGCTGCTGTCGGTTCTCATCTATGATATTCGTCCACGTCAGCGTGTCATACAGAATGGTAAAACAGGGTATGTGAGAGCAGAAACGTCGGGAGACATACCAGAATGTGTCATATTGAGGAGAGCACCGGTGGCGTTCCGCTGCACACGCATATCTCGGGATTTGGCGAGCCTCGTCAGCGGGCCCAGGGCACCAGACCGTGCAATCTTGGCCTTGTTTTCCTCATGTGTGGCCAAGTTGGTGATGCATCCTACGGCATTGCACTGGACCTCAACATTTGGCGACAGCATCTGTCGGATGAGCGGTGTTAATCCTCCGAGCTGGACAATTATGACCTTGTTCTCGGCTGTAGGTAGGTGGTTAATCGTAGGGCCTGTAGATGAAGTCTTTGTCAAGGCACATACTGTTGACGGCAAGGTTGCCTAGGGCGGCACTGGCGGCTCTCTGAACTTCGATATCGGGGCTTTGTAACAGGAAGAGAATAGGTTCCAGTGTATCTCGGTCAACCTCTCGTACATCTAGGGCGCCGGGTGTTAGCATCGTCGAGCAGGGAGGACAGACACAATTCCACGGGTCTGACTTTGCAGACCTACCTCTCTCAGTAATTTCGGCAAAGGTAAGACTCGCACTGCGTTGCAAGTCTATATTTTCTGAAAAGACCAAGGTACTAAGAGCCCTGAGTGGTTCTCCGGAGAAGAAGTTGGTCTCTCCACGCTGCAAAGTCAGTCAGCATGGCGAGACAAGAGCGGTGTCGCGGTGCCATTACGGCGGAGTCTAGATACGAACGTTTTCGAGATATTGTAACAGGTCGGCAACGGCCTCGCGCTCGCTATCGGCCAAAACAGGCTCGTACAGACCTTCGCGGGACCGGCCTGGGATGAGTCGCGTCAGTCATTGTTGCTGTAAACACCTAGACAGACGGGTCGGGACAAGGAAAATGACGTACCTCCACAGCATGATGAGCTGCAGTTACCCATGACTGGGATTGCAAATATCGTGCAACTAGCAGTGGATGGAGCGGTGTTGTGGTTGAGAAGTTGTTGATGACGATGATGCGGGCTGGTGATGTGCCTCGAAGTCGGAGCAACAGCGGATTGTTCCAAGCGTTAGGTTCCGTCACAGCTCAGCAAGCTGCGGCTGCTTACCTAGGAACCCCGGTAGCTTATGGGTCAGGCTGGGCTGGAGTCGATCGCAAGTGCGGCGTGATGGAGTCGAGGAGACGAGACCAGCGAGCTCTGGTGATGGTTGGCAAACTTCAAAAGTGAAGCAGATTGGCGGGGAGGGAGGATGGTATGCGTGGACAAGGCGAGTCTGGTGTTGAGTCTTGGGACTGGAACCGAACCAGGGAACTAGAGGACCAAGCGACCAGACGGGCGTGGCGTGGCGTTCAAGGCTGGGGCTGTAACTTTAGAAGGGAGCACTGACTTGGAGCACTTGGAGTCAATCGAGACGACCACCTGGGCCTGGCAGCTAATAGTACCATGGACTTGACGGCAGACGTCAACTGGCACTGGGCATGCTGGAGCACTCTGTCGCACAAGGTATGGGGCTTGACTAGCTTGAGGCTGAAGTTTGCAATTGGACCGCCCGAGTCGCCTGTCTGGTTGATGGCACGCAATTTGGCCCTGTGGACATCTGAACATGAGGACATCCGGCCGTCTGAACCTCAATCTGCCCTTGGCTAGCGCGCCAGGCCTTCAATATTCTTTTCTTTCCGTCACGTCTAGCCCTCTCAAAATCAGACATCTACATGTCAACGGCCAGCGTCAACGTCGTCTCAACTCAATATTGGACCTTGTCTCATTGTTCATGCGCCACACTGCAGCTCGCTCGCTCCGCATTACGTACCACACATTGAAGCCATGCCCACGAGAGCACTCAGAGCACTCGTCCTCGTCCAGCCTGTACTCTGTCTGGTATGTAATAAATCCCACCCAAGTGCCCAAGTGCTTGCCTGGGAGTGCATCGGGGAAAGCAGGGGCTGGCTGGATAGGCACCCATGCTCACTTGCCTGAACCCGGCTTACAATGAAAAATATGACGCAGGACTCCGTACAGTCAATCAATACCGTGATTGATTGTCAAGGTGCTCGGACTTCGCGTCCAAGTATGAAAGCTCGCAGGCAACTCGACCATGGTGGTGTGGTCGCCTTGGATGCGTCTCTACAACCTGTGATGTTTTCGATGGCATCATATCCCCCCATTATATTCAAAGCGCTTCAGTCAAGCCGTAAAAAGAAAAAAAAGTTGGCACGTGTGACGGGAGCGCGCGTCAGATGGATCACTTTACCGTGCATGCGTCTATGTACTTCAGCACCTGGGTAGGTGGCGGGCGGGTATGTTGAGTTGGTGCAATGCACCAGAATCCCCCGGAAAATACGAATGCCTCCTGTCCTTAGACTGTACTTGCTTGATTGATAACACTGCCGGCTACCTAGGTAGTTGATTACTTTCTTTTGTTTAGGAGCCACCAGCGAGAAGATGTTGGCACTACTACCTACTTAAGTACTTAAGTAGGGTCGCGGGAACTTGACGCGGGCCGCAACACGAAGTCGTCGTGCCCCAGGATGGCATTTCTACTAGCGATTACACCCTCTGATTGTCATTGCGCGCCACCACTACGACAACAAAGCCCCGAGCACATGTCATGCTGGACATATCTTCCATGATCGTCTTCATCAAGGTTGTACTGAATGTTGCCTGTGGAGCGTACGCGTCGGCCCTCGCCTCTCGTCAACTCGACTGTCTAAACGTTGAAAGGTCCTGCTCTGAACTTCTGAAGTGGAGGACAACACATTCCGACCAAAGCATTTGCCTGTCGAGGGCCAGGGGACCATTCCGCGTAGTAATTATTTGATTACCAGTCTTGTGCTAGCCCACGATGAAGTCGCCAGTGTAGGCTGGGCATCACGCAAAGAGTGAGACACTCGTAAAGGCTGTGGCGCCATCTACACATGATTGGGTGGTCCATGTGACTCTGTAAGATCAAGGGTGCATACATGTGAGCGGGTGATGCTACACCACTGTTTCGGTAGGTTTGCTCTTTGTCCCCGATGGCCCTAGGCCGTATATAAGGCGAACTGTAAACCAGAATGCCCAGGATGATGTGAAAGTGAGCGTGGTTACCAGCTGGGACGGAAAACGGAAAATCCATCACTGGCAGCCTCGCTCTAGGGTAGTGCAGTGTAGCCACAGCCGAGATGGCTAAGCTCGCACCCACATATGCATGCCCATCGTGCTCGATAATCGCTGGCTCTGTGAATTAAGCTATTCGAACCGTATGCCCTTAAAATCTTCCACCGCAACTCTAGAACTCGGAAACGGATCGGATGATGCCGTTCCAAAATGTCTGCCTAGGTACCGCGACAACGGGGTGAGGTCTGAAGCCATTTGGAGCTCCGGATGTCGACGGTTGGTTTCCCCACCATGGTACCGAGTAGATGTTGAGAAGCTTGCAACTGTCTCCATGTCTGGGTTCCTCCTCCCCCTCCCCTCCACCACTCGACCATCACCATAATCACCCAGGTGCCGGGCCAACTGCTACAGACCGTTCCAAACCACTTGTGACCCGTGAGGCCACACACGACGACACGCCATACACTGGACACACAGCTGCCTGATACATTGAATGGACGAAAGAGATGCCGCAGCGGCGCCCCCCAGCGTCCAACCTGCCGCCGACCCCACGCAGACCAATGTCGAAGCCCAGAGTGCGTCCCGTGAGCAGGTCACTGGCGCCATGTCTGGGCTGGCACCGGGACTTGGGTCTGGACCATCCGTTAAGGAACCACCTCCATCAGCACAACCACCAACAGCAGCAAGAGCACAAGCACAAGCATCAAATCCTGCGACGCGGTCAATTACTACGGCGCCGGTTCCTGGACGAGCTCCCGCTACCGCTACAGCTCCCCGTCCAGCTCCCGCTCCCGTTGCGGCTCCCGGTCACGGTCACGAGCAACCCGCCCGCCGTGTGCCTCGATTTGTTGCTCCCTCGTCCTATCTCCGTTTCAAGACCTCGCACGGCAGCGCCATGGCAGCAGCTGCATCTGAGCCGACCTCGAACCCGAGCACACTGAGCCCGCCGAGCCCGCCGAGCCCGCTTGATAAGGAACAACGTCAAGGACTGGTATGGACCATTCGCTTTGTGCCTCCTCCCAAACCCTCTTTGTTGCTCCTCCTCGGCAGTTCCTCTCGCGTGCCTAGCGAGGCCCTTCCCGACGTCGCACAAGGGCTAACTGTCTCTTCCAGAAAGCGATTCGAGATTTTCTCAAGGTTCGCACCAGCTACGATGTCCTGCCGCTATCCTTCCGTCTCATTGTCTTGGACACCGACCTCCTCATCAAGAAGACGCTTAACATCTTAATACAAAATAGTGAGTCTGCCTTTGCGCCGTTTGCTACCCATGGCCGCCTAAGACAGCCTAAACAATTGCTCGCACTTTGGCTAATCCGCTTCGCATCAGCAATCGTTTCTGCGCCGCTATGGGACTCACAGAGAGGACGTTTTGCTGGCATACTGACGGCCACTGACTATATCAACGTCATTCAATATTACTGCCAATTTCCGGACGAGATGAGCAAGCTTGACCAGTTCCGGTTGAGTAGTCTGCGAGGTGAGACTATTTGCAAGAGATATTGAAAAAGCCGTTGGACCCGCCGTATGCGTGCTAAGACATGTTGGCTTAGATATCGAAAAGGCAATAGGTGCCACTCCGATCGAAACGGTATCTGTGCATCCCTCTCGACCACTTTACGAGGCTTGCCGACGCATGCTTAAGACTCGTGCGCGACGTATTCCCCTCGTGGATGTAGACGATGAGACAGGCAGGGAAACGGTCATATCCGTCATTACCCAATATCGTATCCTCAAGTTCATCGCTGTCAACAACGAACACAATACTGTAATGCTCAAAAAGACGGTTCGAGAGATTGGCTTGGGTACCTATTCCAACCTGGCCACCATGCACATGGATAATACAGTTCTGGATGCTATCCACCTGATGGTCGATAAAAACATCAGTTGTATCCCGATTGTAGACTCGGAAAACCGGGTCCTGAATGCCTTTGAGGCGGTCGACGTCATTCCCTGTATTAGAGGGGGCGCATACGAGGAACTCGATGGATCGATCGGGGAGGCACTGTGCAAACGCCCTGAGGACAGTCCAGGTATCTACACATGCGGGGAAGGGGATCGACTGGATTCATTGTTTGACACGATCCGAAAGAGCCGAGTGCACAGGCTGATCGTTATCGACGACGACAACAAACTGAAGGGTATTATTTCACTATCCGATATTCTCAAATACGTGCTCATCCATGGGGAAGAGGATTCGCCTCAAAGGTAGCCGAGATATGGTGGAGGATGTTTGGAAAGACTACATGGTGGCATGGCATGTCTCTATTCAGCCCTAGAGGCTGCACTAGAGGGAACAAGGATCAAGAAATTCGACAGATGCATTATTTCCCCGCTTTTTGGCTTGGCGCACTGGGTTGGAATCGAAATGGTGAAATACCGTTGATATATGGAGGGAAAGAAAAATTGATTTACACATCATGATAGATGGTAGCTTGAGGGTTTTGTTGCACACATGTTATCAACTGGTTTGCTGACATTTGTTTGTGTGGTACCTAGGGAATTGGTAGCTGTTACTTGAATACCATACCCATCAACGCGCAATGTCAAAAAGACAACCATCCTCTTTTTTTTTTCTTTTTTTTTATTTTATTCTGTGAACAATATGCATCGGGGATGACACTGAGAGCTGCCCCGAGTCTTTCCCGTCTCCTGCCTGAGAGTGTCTGGTTTTCTTGAACCGATAACTTGGTCCTGTACAAGTATGGATACCTACTAGGAGGTAGGCAAAAGGGAAGGAAGGAAGCACACGATGGAGGGAAGGCAGGACGGACGGTGCTTTGCGTTTGGCATGAGAGCGACTGAAGGTTGCCAGTCACCCGACAACCATGACAGCTGGCAGCGCCTCGCAAGGGCATTGGCAAACAAGACAAACACGGCATCAACACGCGAGTATGCAATCATCACAACTCTGGTATTCATTCCATCTTCCAAAAAAATTACCAAGTATTCCATGGCTCACCCACTCGGGACGTCGCATTCATCTCAGAACCTCCGGGCCTGGGCTGCATACCACCCACGTCGACTACCTCATTCCGCCAGCTCAGTCTCTCTCTTGCTACCCCAGAGTGCCAGCTATCAGAGCTTTGGTCATGGTAGTAGGGTACGGAGCAGTGGTACTTGGACCACGAGTAGCGGCGAGCTCGGCCTTCTCAGCAATGCGGATGAGGTGGATGACAGAGATGTGTTTGTCCAGGAATATAACAGGCTAGCTAAAAAGGTGAGTTGTCTACTGCTGCTACCTGAGAGAATAGAGCCGTGTCCAAGCTCACAAAACCGCATAGCATGGCGTAAGACAGTTGTTGAGCGATGACTTTGACGTCCATCAACAGGTAGGTCATTGATACGTCCCTAGACATCGTGTTTCGTGTGTGACCGATAGCACTAGGGAGATTTGGCACGATGCCGGGAAAAGAGAGGCTGGCTGTCGAGACTTCTTCGGCCGAGCCCTAGCCCACGCCCTCATAATGCTTCGACGTCGCCGCCGCCTCCACAGATACGACACAAACGAAGTGTTTCCGAACTGGCGCATATAATACACTGTAGAAGAGAGGCTCCCAGAATCATTGAGATCCAAGACATGGTGCGACTTAGTGGTAAAAGCATGCTTTACCTCCCTCAAGAGTACTCGCCGTGTTCTCTCATTTTGCCGACTTGCATTAGAGCAACGGCGCAGCATTTGGCTCAAAACGTTGCAACTCGGGGGTTATTTCGCGTTCCAGGATCTTCGAAAGTCATCAGCGCTCTGTTTGACTACTACTGTTTTGAGAGTGCACATGTTAACATTGCGAGCACTGTGCGCTGCGCTACCTTGCCTCTACATATCCAGTACTCTGTCCATGACGTGGCATCTACCTTCAAGCGTTTACTTTCTGTGCTGCCCGGGGGCATTCTGGGATCACTGACTCTGCTGGACGCACTGATAGCTATTCACTCCCAGCTTAATGGAGAGCCAGAATATCCCCGAACAAAACAAACCAAGGTCAGGGCACGATTGATTGCTTTGGCAATAGGTACCATCAAATCGCAGTATCGCAGAGAAATGATATGCGCTATATTCGGCCTGTTAAGCCTCATTGGGCGGGTTGCGGAAGTTGCTCCCCGGGAAGATGAAGATAGTAGACCTCTTCCTACGGCTGATTTGATGGGTTACAATGCACTGGGGATTGTCTTTGGTCCCTTGTTGGTCGGAAACCTGCTGGACCAATACACCATGAAAGTTGCGACCCCGAGCACGGGATTGCTACTATTCCCACTGAGTCCTCCTCGATTCCGAAGGGACCGACGAAAGTCGACTCAAGTCGATACTAAGACTTTAGGGCCACCCACTGTTGACAAGATACTGGTAGCCAACAGCATAACGGAAATGTTGATCGCCAATTGGAGAGATGTGGTCCGCCAGATGAAGTCCCTTGGTACACACTGTCGGAAGGATACGTCGGTGGTGGACTTGATTAGCAAGGATGAAAAGTTTCCGTCCCCACCGGGCTTCAACTTGAGAGTTCCTAAGAATTTTGATAAAGGAGATGGTGAAATGATGAGAAACGAAGGAAATGAGCGGCACGAAGAGCTCGAATCGCCGACACATGGACAAAGGAAGCGACGATTGAAAGTTCTAAGGCGAACAACCTCTCAAAGGCTAAAACCCAAGATTAGCATTGCCACATTGAGTCCTACTAAAGAAGAGAGCATGGGAGACGACGAGTCTACTGACGGAAACGAAACACATCCTAACAAGGAGAGTGTCATTCAGCGATTACAAAAAGCGGAAGAAAACCGGAAATACAACAAGGCTGCAACCATGGCCAATACTGATGATCGATCCCAAGGAGCTGTGGAAGGCGAGCCACGTTCTGGCCCTGCTCTGACAACTGAGCAAGACAATGTTGCCGGCAAAGTTGATTCAAGTGCAGAGCCCGCACAAGTATATCTTGAGAGTGTTCCACCTAGAGAATCATCGAGAAATGTGGCATCACACGATGGTATTGATAGACCTTTGCGGCAACCGACTTCACAGGGAAGCGCGAACTCGCCGAGATTGTTGGATGACATTTCATTGGACCCAAGTCTCTCTGGCCAAACACCAAGAACAAGACGGCTGTCGCTGAACTCTGCCGTGCAAAGCGGATCCGCGAAGCCATCACCATCAGGTCGCATGAGTCCTGCCTCACCATCGCTCATGAGCCCGATAGAGATGCCGGAAGGGGGCGTTCGGCTTGTTCAAAAAAGCCCTCCTCTTGACTCCAAGGCCGAACACTTGCAAGATAGGTCCGTCACTCTTGGTATTGGTACATCGTACACGTCTCAAGACCAGGGCGTCCAGTGCGATATGTTACGGGAGAGTGAGACCCGGCACTCGATTGACGTTACGCCTGAACGCTTCTATGCGCATGGGAAGGCGCTGAAAGACGAGCCCAGGATATTTCGCGACGGCATACAACAGTGCGCGACTACACAGAAGCGGCCTACAGTAATACACAAGCCGAGACTATCGAAGTCACATGAGAATTTGAGAAGTCATACCACAATCACCCTGGAATCACCAACAGAGTCAACCGAGTCCAAGGGACTGAGCAGGCGCGGGTCCGTGAAAACAATGGCAGCAATGTTCGAAAGCCAAAGCACTGGCCGACAATCACCAACCTTTAGGGAAGACTCAATTGCAGCACAGAAAGGAAGCAAAATGCACTCCCGAGATAGGCATTCGAAGTCAGACTCGGCGTGGACACATCACGTATTTGATCCGTTGATTGAACCAGCGCAAAGAAATTTTGGGGAAAGTGCGACAAGAGGACAGGGAGTTGAGTTCCACCAAGTTGTCAGAGGAATACTCAATGGCAGGCTCAAAGGGCCATGTCTGGATAGGCACATGGATGGAGGCCTTCAGGATGCCACACTCTATAGTCCTTCCAGGTTGCTCGGAAAGACGGGGACCAGCGCGGCAGACGAGAAGGCACTGAAGGCAGTTCCAAGCCTGGGTACCATGTTGCCGTGCCGCGAACAGCCGCCCATCGCCCATCATCTGAATTTGGCTCGGCCGCTCTCGTCGCCAACTCCAATAATGCAGGAACCGGAACCTAGCACAGTTCTGGACATAGTTTCCACGACGCAGAGCCCTCGACCCCGAAGTGCCACTGTTCTTTATTCTCAGATTCGCAATCTCCAACGCCAGCTATCTTCAAAGACGGAAGAAGCGGCACAACTGAGAAGGCAACTCGATGCACAAAAGGACTCTGACGTAGGAACCGTCAGTGAACAACTCAGGCAGGCGAAGAGAGACGTTGCTACGTGGAAGGAAAGAGCCGAGACTGCGGAACGGAGAGTCAAAGTGTTTGAGAAGTTTGTTGAGAAGTTGAAGGAAATCCGAGACGCTATTGCGGAATCAAATCCTCACAAAGCGGGGGGTGAAGAAGACGACGACTCTGACCAGCCGTCTGGCGATGGAAGCCTTGGGATTAGAAGGGCGATTAATGCTTTAAATATGGCACATGTGACAGATGACAAGGGAAATGGCGGGCAAGCAGATGATGCTACGATGATGGCAGCGAAAACTCAAAAGTGTTTACATGGTCTGTCGGCTACACAAGACGGGACGCTAGAGTCGGATCGGGTGAGCAGCACGGCAGGTGACGAACGTGTCCAATACAGTCCATGCAACTGTTTGGCAACGCGAATGAGAAAGAGCTCAGAGCAGATTTTGGCGGTAGCTGAGGAACTTTTGCGGATTCACGAGGATGGCGCAGCGTGATTCGTCGACTAATGGAGGACTGATTGAATGGACGAATAGGAGTAATGTATGATAGCGGCACGGGTTATGATAGTGGTAATTTTATCGCTTGCGAGACACAAACTCTGGATTTGTTAGAACGGCCTGCGCCTCACAACATTTTTTTGCCTGGAGCACAATTGCATCTCGGCACTTGGTAAATGGTTGATTTCAATGATATATCGGTCTGGAGTGTCGCGGCGCCCGAGGAGCCCGAAGCGACCGAGATGACTGATGAAGAATTGACTCCATTTAGGTCAGTGCCGGTGGGTTCTCCGGAGGGCTTGGCGCCGTGTCTATTGTTCTTCTACTCCGTAAGAAGCCGCTACGTAGGGGTAATTGGCTACACGTGAAAGGGCGCTTTGGCTATACAGGTGGAGCGATGGACGGAGAGATGGACAGATCTGGGCGGAGCAGCGACGGTCGAGCTCGAGTGGTGACGTCGAGGGTTTTTGTGGTTGTGAATGATGCCGTGCATGTCGATGTTGAGTATCCGGGTAAACAGTATTAGGGGGCAACCGCAATGGATATAAGGAGCCGTGAACAACCGCCGTCGTGTTGGCACCATACGTTTGGATAGACAAGACGGCAAAGATGCAGCTTCTTTCGGTGGCGGCGCTCCTGGCGGCGCTGGACACGGCGACGGGCCTGCAAAACTCCAACTTCAACGTCACGCCCGAGTATGCGGCCGCGCACGGCTGCGGCCCCAAGTGCCAGCAGATACTGCGTCTCGGCAACGCGGCGGACCTGGACGACGTCGGGCACGACTTTGCGTTTGACTTCTTCGCGACGGCGGGCAACTTTTCCGAGGCGACGCGGCCGGGCGACGTGCTCAAGGTGCAGGCCGTGGACGCGCGGACGCTCAACGTCGACTCGGGCACGACCGTGTTCCGGATCCAGTATGCGTCCAGGGACCTGGATGGGAAGACGGTGCCGGCGACGGGCTTCGTCGCGTTCCCGTTCACGCCGGACTTTGCCTATACGCGGAACGGCGCGGCGCAGTATCGGCTCGCGGCGTTTGCGCACGGCACCATCGGCCTGTTTGCCGGGTGTGCGCCGTCGAACAGCCCCGACCTGTACGACTACAGCACGTGGCGGGCGGCGGTGCAGAGGGGGTACGCTGTTGTTGCGACTGACTATGCTGGCCTTGGGAACAACTACACGACGCACAAGTACCTGACGCTGCCGGCGCACGTGCACGACGTCTACTACTCGGTCGTGGCGGCGCGCAGGCTGTTTGGCCATGTGCTGACGAGGGAGTGGGTGTCGTTTGGGCACTCGCAGGGCGGCGGCGCCGTGTGGAAGCTCGCCGAGAGTGAGCATGTCCGGAACGACACCGACTATCTGGGCACTGTGGCCATGGCGCCGGCCACGTATATCATCGACATGTTGCGCGGGCCTGGCGTCGACTTTACGGGGTACTTGTCCTTTCTGCCGTTTGCGGCCAAGAGGGCGCTGCCCGGCTATCAGCCGGCGTTTCTGAGTGATGTGATGAGCAGGCGCCTCGAGTTGGCGGAGACGGCGCAGCTGTGTATCAGTGGCATGCTGGGCTTGCCGCTGGATCTGGACGAGGAACAGCTCTTCTCGGCCGGCGGGCTGGCCAAGGACATGGAGAGGCTGGAGGCGTGGCAGAGGATGCTGGCGCCGGCGCAGGGGGACAGGTCGCCTGCTCCGGTGCTGGTGGTGCAGGGCCTCAACGACTCCTCGGTGCTGGCGCCTACCACGGAAGCCGCCTGGAGGAATGCCTGTCGGTACGGCAACGAGGTGCACCTGAGGAGGTATCGGGGCCAGGACCACTCGCCGCTCATGCAGGCTTCGGCTGCCGAGTGGCTGGCCTGGATGGACGACCTGTTCGCGAGCAAGAGGGACGGCTGTAGTCGGCGTGCCGCCCGGTGCACCGCCGAGACGAGGACCCCGTTCAGCCCCGAGTTTGTGAAGCAGCCGCCCGAGGGGGGCGATGCCTTGATGACCGTCTTGGAGGGTATCCTGAGTGAGTAGACCGGTGTTGGGAGCATGGCTTGTCGAGCGTCCAAGTGAGCGCGTAGATGAGCCAACTCTGGTGGCAGAGAGACTTGGCGCGGCACCAGGGGAGCAATGTATTTTTAGAACACCAGACGGCTAATGCGGAATCGAAGCCATCTCGACTCGTGGGGGTCAAACACTGCGTGAGGCCAGGACGATTGTACGCCTACGTGACACGCGTCATGGCCGCATTAAAGCCCGATTCCAAGGTACTACCTAGATAATTGGTAGCTTCCATTCTGGGTTCGCAAGGTGGCGGTATCCAGTGACTTTGTAGCATGGAATAGTATTCCGGCGAGGAGGCTTGCTCGAGTCCAAGCATTTTAGATTGTCATAGTTTCCTCGCGAAATAGTGCCAAGGTGGATGTGAATGCCGAGCTGCCATTTTGAGTAGGAGCAAGTAGGACCAGCACCAAGATGATGCAGCGTCCAGTTAGAAGCTGTGACGAAAACCAAAAGCCCAGGCTACAATCTAAAAGGAAGTTGAGGAGCATTGCGTGGTAATGGGACGGTTGTGAAAGCGTCGATCCCGGTTGCGGAAGATATAGCCTGGGTGCGGGTTTGACTTGGTACGTGGGCATGGATGCTAGGACACCTTCTTGCTTCTATTTCTGGCACAACAAGAACCGAGGCGCTTCTGTACTACGTACTTGCCCATGCTTCTCGACCATGTATGCGTGGCTCGGGGCGCTGGGCTAGATATGGCAGGTCTACCAGGACCAGGTTTCTTGAAAACAAGCTTAAAAATTGCTCGGGACCTTGGCTTTTCTTGGTCGGTACTTGTTTCGCCGACTACTGTCATTACCGTGGCGCGTTGCGTCCCCTAAGCCAAGTTCAATAAAGGGCCTAGCTCTCTTTCTTTGGTCGTAATGCAAGCGTTGGTCTTGATGTCGCTTTGAGCACTCCAGAATCCTACCCCATATGATCAAATGTCGGGGTGCATGAGCTGACGCCAAACATGATGCCACATGCCAAGTCCAGTGCCACGGTCACCTTCTCCGCAATCAGGATGCCTACCTGCATATTCTGGGTCGAGCTCTTATTGCTTGGCGTCTGGGGGTACATTGGGGGCAGCTCTGCATTGCGCAACATTCTTTTGTGAATCTCGTCCTTGGTTGGTCTGCCCCATCATCGCGACTTTGCCAGAAGGGGCAGGTTGGCTGACTTGTTGACCTGCCTATCTCGGCAACATTTAAACTCTTGCCCAACCAATATCGAGATCGTTTGAAAGTCTGGATTGAGTCTGCTCTGAACAAGCAGCTGTGTATGTCTGAATCGTGAGGTATTCTGACGAATGCTGATGCGTGTCCGTGGCACCCTGATTAATGTTAGTTTATGGATATACATGTATGTAAAAAAGAGAAATAAATAGGGACGGCTGCGCCTCATCCTTGACCTCTGAATAGGGCGCAACACTTTAAAAACGTTACTCTGTTTCCTGATATTGTTCTGCAATTGTGAATCGTCTTGCCAACATGAAAGTGGTTGCCTTCTTTGCGTGCCTAGTAGCCACGGCGGCCACAATGCCGGCGGAGAGCCCTGTGTCTTACGACGGGCACAAGGTCTTTCGAGTCCCGGTCGTGGACGATGGCACGCACATCCAGAGTCTGATTGATCGCTTGCATCTGAATGTCTGGCAGCCGCCCTCCAAGAAGGGTGCTTTTGCCGACATCCAGGTGGCCCCAAGCCAGTTGGCAGCCTTCGACAAGGCAATGAAAGGACGCAGCTTCGAGATCATGCATGAGGATCTGGGAGACTCAATAGCCAGAGAAGGCACCGTCCAGGAATATGCGGGTGAGTGACGACTCGTTCCTGTCCAGCCCATGACTGCAATATGATAGTGCAGCGCTTTAACGCCCTCGTGTGAGCGATAGCCGGCTCGGCCAATGCCTCCTGGTTCACATCGTACCATCCATACAATGACCATCTTCAATGGATGAAGGACATTGCCTCTCAATACTCGAGCAATGTTAAGAGTGTTACGTCTGGCACCTCGGGTGATGGCAACACCATCACTGGCCTGCATATTTTCGGTAGTAGCGGTGGCGGCAAGAAGCCCGCTGTCGTTTTTCACGGCACCGTCCATGCGCGCGAATGGATCGTTGCTATGGTACGACTCGTATTGTCAAGGCCGACTGGGACGAGAAGCCAGCTAATGACATGTTTCGGACAGACTCTCGAGTATATAACCAACGAGCTCGTCACCAAGTATGCTACCGACAGCGCCATCAAGGCCGTTGTGGACAAGTACGACTTCTACATGTTCCCCATTGTCAACGTTGACGGTGAGTAGTCTACTCTTCACCCCACGGCACAGTCTTCTTGCCCTCTCTTCTACCACTCTGCAAGAGTCGAAGATCGGGATGGCTGATGTAGCTTAATGCAGGCTTCAAGTACACGCAGTCGTCAGACCGCATGTGGAGGAAGAACAGGTCTCGCAACCAGGGCTCAAGCTGTCTCGGCACGGATCCCAATCGCAACTGGCCATACAAGTGGGACGGTCCCGGGTCATCAACGAACCCTTGTACTGAGACGTATCGAGGTGCATCTGCGGGCAACAGCCCAGAGGTCAAGTCGTACATCGCATTCCTCGATAAGATCAAGAAGAGCCAAGGTGTCAAGCTATACATCGACTGGCACTCGTATTCTCAGCTGTTCATGACACGTAAGTCGCATAGTGCCCATGGGAAACGTGCAAACGGGGACCAAATCACAAATACTAACGCGAGTCATCGTTTCCTTGGATAGCATACGGGTACTCTTGCAGCGCAAGGGCGCCCAACCATGCTGCCTTGCAAGCTCTCGCAAAGGGTGCTTCCAATGCTATCAGGAGTGTCCACGGAACCGCCTTCACATATGGTCCCGTTTGTAATGCCATCTACCAAGTTGCCGGTGGCTCTATTGATTGGGTCCAAGACGTTCTTAAAGCCGATAATGTCTTCACAATCGAACTGCGTGACAAAGGTAGGTATGGATTTGTCCTGCCACCGGACCAAATTATACCCTCTGGAGAGGAGAGCTTTGCCGGCGCCATGCATCTCTTCCAGCAGATGAGTTAGGGCGCATTCCAAGCAACAGTTGGGAATTGTCCCATGACGTGTTCCGTAACACTAGCTTGTATATAGGACGGCGCAAGGTGTTTAGCGCGGGTGATGAGCATGTAGGCGCAATAAAAGAAAAGCAATTCACACGTGAACTTGCGGTAGCTGAGGTTCCATATGCAGTGCGAACTGTACTCTATGGCCTTTCGAGTCTGTAACGGATATCTTTTTGGACACCGGCATTCTAGGAACAAGCAATTCATCCACTGCAAGTGAGGATAGTATGGCATTAGCATCGAAATATTGCCGGCAAAATGATTGACAGCTCCTGCATGCTTCCATGCCGAAAACTTATAGGAATTGAGCCTCGTGACGATTGGATGGCCGGACTAGTGGGAGGGCAGGAGTCCCAGGTTCCTCGGTGTGACAAGTTGAAGCATAGAGACGTTCACCTGTTCAGAGATCAAAAGTCAAAGCATTTATTTTATATTCGGTGTTGACAAGGTTCAGTGTTTAGTTCTCAGAGATAAATATTGCTTTATGCCGATGCGTGGCTTCGACCACTGCACTATACAGCCCAAAGTCTAACCTCATGTCAGTACAGTTGCGGCTTGTGTAAACGAAGGATTTTTCGACGGCTTACCAATGTCTGTGCCAACATCTAGAGAGCTGAGCACTTTGACAGACAAGTCGGGATTCACTTTCCCAATAAGTTGAACAGTATTGCCGTTGGTTAGGTGGGCGTCCTACAACACGGTTTGTATCGGTCAAATCTGGTCATGGCTAGTAAAAGGAGAAAAAGAGCCAAAAAGCTTACCCGATTGAGCACTACAGTCACAATACCATCGGAATCGATTGTGGCTTGGTCACCACGAAGCTGTGTGACCTTGCCTACAATGGTGACAAGCCGGCCAACGAAGCTGTCCAAGTAGCGAGCTGTGATGCGCGGAGAGGAGAGTTCAGACATGTTGAGAGGAATAGGTTGAGATTTGCTTGATAAGCGCAGAAGCAGACAGCGCCGCAATGCTGGCTAGGGCAACTGTAAATGTAGGAATTGGCAAATTAAATCGTGAGAGTCGATGCCTCCTGTGCCGTCGTCAGTCGTCAGTTTGAGAGAAGCGCGTCTCAAAACGCGCAGGAAAGAACGCGCTATCACGTGAGCCACAGCCCCCAAAAGAAGCACCACAATTCTCCCGCTTCGGCTGCCGGGCAAACCGTTGCCGACAAATTTAGAGCCGTTGCGCCAATTATGCCAGTGGCGGCCAGGTGCCAATTGAAAGAAGCTTGGGTGACGTCTGTGTGCCCTCGATGCGGAGTTCCTTCACGCAGGCTTGCCACCACAACATCGCTGCGATGCATAATTGGCCGCCTTCCTGTCGCCAGGAAAGCCATGTTCATTGGATCGGCATTTTGCATTTTAGCATTTCGTTATGAACCTTCAATTATGATTTTGCCACTCGCGGTTTCTTTTGGCGACTGACATCCATTGAGGACGGAGTCACACACCACGGACTCGGGATTGCCAGGGACGACGGTAACGAATGAAGAATTCATCGGCGCCATAAGTTGCGAATGGAGCCTTTCAGCCAAACATCAGGTCCGGGATGGTTTGAAAATCGCAATAGTACGCCATTTGCCACCGCACTGTTCACAACCTATGGCACACGGTTCATGGCTTTTCGTCCAACGGGCTTGGTGGGCATGAAGATTAGAAACGGGTGTTTCGACATGCGCATATCCATTCAGAATTGTTTGGAGCCTTGTGATGCGAGTCCGGACCAAATGCTCCGTTCTCAATCTCAGTCTGCAGCCGCCTTGGGCAACTTCTGGAACACGTTTGCGCCAGTCCGCCGGGGTGCACTTTGACTCCATCAGCACCAAGCGGCGGAGTGTGAGTAAGAGGCGTTAGTACGCCCTCATATCGTTCCGCATTGGTCCTCGGTTGCACAAGCATCAATCTTTGACCAATAGCAACGTGCATCTCCCGTCGTGGTGGCGTCGGAGTCAACCCCTACTGGTTTCTACAGCATGGCAAGGCTCGTCCGAACCGTGGGAATTCCCTTTGTTGAAAAGCAGGTTCAAGAGTGACAGCCCACTAGTGATATGAGCCACAACATGACAGCAGACACACCCATGACCTCACGACCGTGGCCCGCAGCGGACGCCCTTCTCAGGGTACCTCTTTCTCGAAGCTGCCTGCGTGACTTGGTGGGAGATGACGCATCATTCCTAGTATGTTGAGATGAATTCTACCCACTGTCAAGTTCTGCCAGCTATCCGCGGCCAGCTCACCATCGGAGCTGGCTCCGACAGTTCTCATTGGTGGTAGGCGGCTGAAAGGCGTCAAAAGGCCAATACAGCCAATGCCAGAGCAGTATCCTCCGGGCATGCAGGGCGTTGCTGAATGCTCGCAAGCATGCAAGCAAGTCAATTGGTGCTTTACTGCTGTGCTTGGCCGGATACCTGTCCTGAGTGCCAACCCCAGCATGGCGCGGCGGCATGCATTGTGAAACACGCGGCACTGCGGTACTACTTGACACCTCGAGAAGCATATCTACGGTAGAGGGAAAACGTCTGGTGTAAGTTGCGCTATGAGTAGGAAGAGGAACCAGACTCGGGTCCCCTTGACGGACCTGACGCGGTGGGCCACAACCAGGTCCCATATACGGGCAAGCCCCAACAAACGAACAAGCCATGGGTTAATGTCCGAGGCGGATCAAAGTAATTGTTTGGAACACCTGCAGTCAAATTGTACCAATTCAGTGTTGCCAAGGTCTTATTACTTCCGTTTTGTGGAGAGGATCTCCTCCCAGAATTGCCCGAGACAGGCACCCAAGTGTCACAGTGCCTTTGCATTGGCACACTTTGACAGCCACTGATATCAATAAGCTACATGACGGCCCCTCCAAGCTGTTAAACTTCTGGTGTGTAAAAAGGCCTGTTCGCTCGTGGAGGTCTCGATGTGTCTTCTAGGTTCCTGAAAGCAGGTTATTGACCCCAAACTTGTTCAATATTCCAAAAAACCAAAGAAACTGAGAATAAAACTTGGTTCTCCATCAAAGCCCATCCATCTGCAAATAATTCAACTTCTCTTTCCATCCGGCTGTCAATCATTGGGTTTCATTCTATCAGCCAGATTCAGTAATTACGTGTCGAGCAAACTAGCCCGGCAACACGATTCCGTCCTCCCCTTCCCCAGTAAACGCGACCGTGACTGACAGGCAGAAAGACGGCAGACTGCATACTACTTTACAAATCCTTTTGTATAGTATTGTCACTTATTAAAGCAATTCAGTAGTCTCGCCGAGTATCTTGTCGCCGTTCTCATCTTCCACGCAGCCTCCAACCAAATACGGAATGTCGACGGCCGAGCTTTTGATTGGACAGATGGCGGGGGAAAACGAAGTTGACCCAGTGTTGTTTCGTCCAGACCAGCATTCCCTCTCCCAGTTTCCTCAGGCTGGCATCCACGACGATGGGACACCGGATGCCTTGTTCTATCCGCTGTCGGGGCTGTCAGGAGAACACAAGAGTTATCAGCTCGAGAGGCCAGACGGAAGTCTGTACCCATTCGACACAAGCCTCCTATTCCCTGCGACCGAACTGAATCCAGCTGCCTCAACGTCTGCCAGTTCGTCCAACTTTGTCAGCCAGACCCCGGCGTCGAGCGTGCTTTCCGCAGAGGATGGTTGCGATAAGCCGAAGAAGACGACCCCCCCCAAACGAAAGAAGAATTCCACGCCAGTAAAATCAACCAAAAAGAAGACGTCTACGGAAACGCCGGCCAAGGCGGTGCTGAAGACCCGGACACAGCCAAAACGCGAAGCAACCAAGGCCACCAATAATACAGCAGAAGCGCAGACAGAAGAAAGCAAGCCAAAGCATCGTCGCCAACGGTCCCTGGAAAAAAACCGCGTTGCTGCTTCAAAATGTCGAAAACGCAAGAAGCAGTGGACTGAAAACCTAGAACAGAAGAAATCTGGGCTGGAATCCGTTCACGCGGAGCTCCAGTCGGAATACATGGAGCTTCTGCAAGAGACTTCTGAGCTGAAGAACTTTTTGATAAGCCACGCAAGCTGCCAAGACCCCAATATTGATATTTGGATAAAGAACGAGGCCTCGAAATATGTTCGCAATCTTCACAATGCAAGTCGCGTCCATTCGATGCATTCCATCCCGAGTCAAGATGGTAAGTCTGCCGCAATACTTGAATGCCAGATGGGCATAGCTACTCCCCTGTCAGCTTTTGGTTAGTCGCGAACCTTGCTAATAATGTCGCGTCAGGCGATGCCTTTACTTCACGACATTCATCGATTCTCAGCCCGATAGGCGGGCTCTCCCGAGAATCAACGGATCGCGAAACCGAGGAACTGAACAGCGGCGAAAATTCCGACGAGGAAGGTGCCTTCGAAGGTGACTTGGAGGACTGATAAATGGCCTTGGCGAGGGAGTGTGAAATTCCCCCTCGATGCGAGCCAGGGACAGTCAACAGCTGCCCTAGATGGGTGGTTATCGATTCCAGCGACTTTCTCGGTTGGAGATTTGGATTCTTCAAGATGATGAGGAGCTCGGCAATGTACGTTCAGACATTGATGAACTTAGCATTGATAATCATATTGGAGTTGGGCAGGATCTGAGAAGCTTGCACATGGACATAGTTTGATGAGGCTACGGTGGTGTGAAGGAGGATTTCGAGGCTGACAATCGGAAGTGACGGGTGGTACTTTGGGAGGCTGTTTGCATCATGACTGTTATGACGACCAAAGATGAAAATTACCTGGGCTCCCAGAGAGCAATGGCGCCACTAGAGAAGGGCGTTTTGATTGACGGAACGGGAGGGATTCATTCTGGTGTTTGCTCATTAGGTGTTTAGCTAACATGCGGAAATTTGCTTTCGATTTTGCCGTTTCGTAAATGGTGTTTGCTAATTATGCATCCGCTTGTACCTGAGATGTGTCACGGCCCGAACTACAACGCCCATCAACGAGTCCTCGACCATCCGAGCCACACAAATATCATTCGGGCATATTTATCCGACTCTCAATTCATATCCCGAACACGGTGTACTTTGTGCGTTGGGCAACCACGGCACGACAAGGGTATCTCCGTCTGGATTTGGGAAGTCACGCAAGACATGATCGGAAGCACTCCAGAACATGCAACTTTTTCTATCGCAGATGCGATGTGAGAAGTCGTCAAAAAGTGAGGCTAGGTCCTACATTTACGTCGAGTCAGGGACAAGATGTGGTGGACTGACGGATACGTCGAGCACGTTCAGTCACGAGAATGCAAGGCTCGAAACGTGCGCATTCGACACTGTGAAAGGATGAAAGTTGTGATGCAGCTTGTACAGTATCTCACGGCCAATAAACACCCTTACCATGCGATTGGAGAGGTTTGCCATGGGGACGTAGCGAGCGCATGTATGGCACGACAGGGGGAGACTGTTTATCACTTGCAGCGAGATACACGTCACAAACCGATGACGCGATGATCCACAATGAAAACTGCATATACGAGACGTTGCAGCGTGTCCAAGAAAACATTTCTAGCCGGCGGGTTTTGTTGATAATCTTGACCCACGGTATGCATGTGTAATGTGCTGCCCTGCCGAGTTGGAAAACCAAGAGTGAGCAAATTGTGCCCATGTATTTGCTTGCCGAGGGCTTTACAGACCAGGGGGATTAACTCTCATAGATTTGACCTACTCGGTCATTCTTCTTCTTTTTTTTTTTTCATTCGGGCTTCCACATGTGCGGTGAGTCTGGCACAATTTGGTTCGCATGGTGAAAGATGGCGTATTTTTCGACGAACCGTTGGAGAGAACTTGGAAATTGATCTTGAACCTGTGACTATATAAATAATTCAATCTTAGTCTCCATCGACTGATGACAATGATGATGCGAACAATCCCCCCCAACAGGACGGGCCTGAAGCAGTTCCTGGTCACTTGTAGATATTCACAGCATGGAGACGCTGCTATAGAGCGTAGACGAAAGAACATACTAACCAACGCCTAGATACATAGTACAATTTAAAAGATACAAGGCTTGAAATGAAGCTCATTCAGAAGGCGAGCCAAACAACTCCATGTGAACACGCTCCTCGTCCACGCCCATCAACATCAAAGCCTTGCTCTGTGCTTTCATGAATGGTAGCGGGCCGCAGATGTAGAAGTCGGCACCTGGCAAGAGCACCATGTCCTTAATCTTACTCATATCAACTCTTCCCACGAAGTCGTAGTCGAAACCTTGTTGGTCCTGGTCGGTCACCTCTTCGTAGAAGACGGCCCGGCGAACCTGAGGATTGTTGGCGACAATCTCAGACAAGGCGGCCTTCATGGCGTGCACGCGGCCATTGCGCACGGCGTGGACAAAGACCACCTTTCTCCAGCTCGCCTGGTCCACGAGCGTCTTGAGCATGGCCATCATGGGCGTCAGCCCGACACCTCCGCTCATGAGCACAACCGGCGTTGTGGCATTGACATCGAGCACAAAGTCGCCAAAGGGCATGCTGACGTCCAGCTCTGCCCCTGCAGGCAGATCCTCATGGAGCACGTTGGATACGCGGCCGGCCGGGCGGGTGTCCGACGCGGCGGCCTTCTTGACCGAGATGCGAAACGATTTTCCGTTGGGCACGTCGGACAGGCTGTACTGCCGCGGCTGGTACGACGCCAGCTCCGGGACGAAGCATCGCACCGTGACAAACTGGCCGGGCTTGTACGTCGGCAGAGCGTCCCTGTCGACCGGAGTCAGGTAGAAGGAGATGATTTCGTCGCTCTCCTGGACCTTGTCCGAGACGAAGAACTTGCGCCACCCCTTCCAGCCTCCGGGGGTCGCGGCCGCCTGGCGATACAGCTCGCCCTCGAACTGGATAAAATACTCGGCAAGCTTCTCGTAAGCTGCACCCCAGGCATCGATGACTTGATCGTTCGCAGCGGGGCCCAGCACCGTCTTGATGGCCGCCAAGAGACCCTCGCCAACGATGGGATACTGCTCCGGGGTGATGCCCAGGCTGGCGTGTTTGTGGCCGATGCGGGATATGGTCGTTTGAAGGGCGGCGGGATTCTCAATGTTGGATGCGTATGCCCACACGGCGTGGGCGAGGGCCGCGGGCTGCTCGCCGGTGACTTGGTGCGTTGCATTAAAGATGTTTTTAAGCTCGGGATGCGAGTCGAGGAGCCGTTTGTAGAAAAGGGTCGTGATGGCAATCCCGTGTTGCTCAAGGGCTGGGATCGTGGACTGGACGATTTTGATTTGTTCTGATGTGAGGTTCCTCTTTGGGATGGACCGGAGCGTGAACGATTTACATGTTTGCCACGAAACACTAGGCCGGCGGATGAAACGCTGAACGAGCATTGCGTCTTGACAATACGTGGTACTTAGTTATGCGTGATGTGAGTAAGATTGTGCATGAGCAAGCGAATTCGTAATCGAACCGACGTCGTTGGGCGAATTTGCCGGATGCGGTTGTGGATAAAGGCGTGGAGAGCTACCGCGGAATTGCTTGTGCCAGGTTCGCTACTATACGTAACGTTGAGCTCTGCAACTTACAATACAATGAATGGGAACGCAAGCTTCCGCTTCGTGTCTTGCGACATCGAAAAAGGTGTTGGTTCCAAGATCACACCACGATAGGGTGGTTGTAGATGGAGCCATTATGAACATGGGACCTCGGTTGTTAAGTGGTATGAGCAGCTGTGGGTTCAATAACTTGCGTAAAAATCACTCGATACAGCTGTTGAGTGGCTTCTCCCCAGCGAAGCTTCCCCTCTTGCCCCGGAGATGCTTGCAACATGAGCCAGGTTTCCCCAACATGCCAGACGTGGCTGACGTGCCGGCCAAGCCGGCGTAACCAGGGTCGCCGAACTTCTCCACCTGATAGTTCCACTTGATACACAAGACGTTGGACGGGAAGACGGTGGGAAAATGACGGTAATTGACACGGTTGTCCATGCCCTTGTTCGTAAGTCCTTCAGTCAAACGTAACGAGTGTGCGTGCTGTAGCCAGAGCATTAACTGTAGTGTAGTTTTGTGTTTTGTAGTTTTTATCGTTGTTAATATAATAAATTATATTAAATCTAATAAAATACTTATAGAATTATAAGTTTTATAAATAAATAATATTAATTTTATACTATTAGCTAATATAAAAAAGTGGGTTTTAATATACTCTTATAAGCTTAAAACTTAAGAAATTATAAAATGTAGTTTTTATAATATAATATAGTATAATAAGTTTTTAGAAAATTATATAATTTAGTTTTTAAGCTTATAATAAGCTAAAAGAACCCACTTTTTATATAAGTTAATTAGCTATAATATTAGCTAATTTATGTATTAATTATTATAATTTAAGTATTTTTTTAGATTTATTATTAAATATTTAAGCTTTTTTAAAAATTAAAAATACAGTTTTCTTATTAATACTTTAATTATAATTTAAGTTAAAGAAGTAAGTTAAGTTTATTAACTTAAAGTAAAAGAAAAAAAAGAAGAAAATTATTACTTAAAAGAATTATATTAATTATAAGAGAGACTAAAATTATAAGAGAGACTAGAAGTTAGGTAGCTAAAGTAGGGGTAACTATATTATAATAATTAAAGCTTATCCTATTTTTTAATTATATAAGATATAAGGGATATAGTTTTAAAGCCTTTATTTTACGTAACGTTATTAATTATATTATAAGTAAGTAAGGTTCTTTAATTATCTTATAATTATTTTTCTTTACTTTAATTAAGTGTTAAATAGCTTTAATACTTACTTATTAATTATATAATAATATATTATTAATTAATATATAAATAATTTAAACGTTTAGTTAAAATTAATTATATTATTATATAATTAACTATATATATAAATTAATATAGCCTCTTTATACTTTTATTAATTATTTCTCTCTTAAATATTATTACTTATCTTATTCTTTTTTATATTACTTATTTAATCCCTTTTTTTTTACCTAAGAAACCTTATTTTATTAAGCTAATTACCTATTATTTATTATTAAAATAGTAAATATTAATATTAAGCGTTATTTTTATATAAATTACTTATATATAATAATAAACGCCTATTATTATAGCTTCTTAAAGAAGCTTAAATTTCTTAAAATTTCTTATACTTTTAATAATAATATAAGCTTAAATATTAGCCTTTTTAAGCGCTATTAATAGTATATTATATACGTTAATACATGTAAGTTAATTAATTTATAACTTTAAAGGGTTTCTTTATAATTTTATTATATTTTTATTAATATTTATATAGCTTATTTTTATTATAATTAAAGATATAATTAATCTTTTATATCTTTTAAGTTACCTTTAATAGCTTATAATTACCTTAATTTTAAAGAATAAGAATAATAATAATAATAATAATAATAATACTAGTTATATTTTTTTACACGTAACTTATATACGCTTTACCTAGCTTTTACTAGGAATTATTTATAGCTTTAATTATACTAACATTACCTATTATATTACCTATAAGCTAACTAATATAATAAAGAGCTTATAAATACGTTTTTTCTTAATTAATCGTAATATATTCGCTAATTAATTCTCTTCTTTTAATTTACTTAAAGTGCTTATTACTAGTATATAATAGCTTAAAAGTAGCTTTTAATTACTTAAATTCTTTCTTTATAATTTAATAATATTAGTAAACTTCTTTACTAATAACTCTTTATTATTTTACTTATTAATTATTATTAGGTAAATTATAATTAAGTCTTTAGTAAATAAAAAGTAACTTAAGTCTTACGTTTACGCTTATTTAACCTAGATTATACTACCTAAGTAGTAGCGATTAGAGTATTAAAAGTAGTATAGTTTTATAGTTTTTAGTGAATTTTAGTATAGTGTAATCAGAGCATTAATAAGAAAACTACATTTTCAATTTTCAAAAAAGCTTAAATAATTAATAATAAATCTAATAAAATACTTGAATTATAATAATAAATACATAAATTAGCTAATATTATAAACAATTAGCTCACATAAAAAAGTGGGTCCTTTTAGCTTATTATAAGCTTAAAAACTAGATTATGTAATTTTCTAAAAACACACTATACTATACTATACTATAAAAACTATATTTTATAGTTTTTAAAGTTTTAAGCTTATAATGCTATATAAGGACCCACTTTTTTTAATATAAGCTTATAATATAAAATTTATACTAGTTATCCGTAAAACTTATAATCTTATAAGTATTTTATTAGATTTAATATAATTTTTTATATTTAAAACTATAAAAACTATAAAACTATAAAACTACACTATAGTTAATGCTCTAAGTGTAATATAGTATAGTTTTACTATATTATATTATATTTTAAAAATTAATGTAATATATAATATTAATTAATTTATAAGCTATTATTAACTAATATAATTAATAAGCTAAAATAAAGCTAAATTTACTTATTAATATTAGTATTAAGAAGCAGAGATTAACTAGCTTAAATAAGCTAAAAATAGGGATTAAAAAACTAATAAAAATAAAATAAAAATAAAATAAAAGGGAATTATAAGAGAATTATATTAAGTAAGCAAGTATTATTTTATATTATTATTATACGTAAAATATATTAAATTCAATAAATTTAAAAATTTCTATAATTTATATATAAATATCTTATAAAATAATAATATTTATAATATTACCTTATAACTTAAATATAAAATATTAAATATTAAAGTAATAAGAAATATATTAAAGTTATAAATAATATATTTAAATACCTTAAAATCTTGTATATAAAATAATATTTTATACTTTCTTTTTATATATATTATTTTTTATATTATAATAGATTTTATATTTCTTACTTAACTTTTTTATTTTTAATTTTTATTATAAAAAAAGTTTTACTAAAAAAAGCTTATATAAGTATATTATTATGATTTAAGTACCCTAAAGCTATTATAAGCTATTCTAGTACTTTTACATGTAATTTAAGTAGGAAAATCCTTTATATAAAAAGAAAAACCCTCTTACTTTTATTTTAAGTTATCTTTACCTTACTATAACCTATAATTATATAAAGCGTATTTTAGATTATATAGGTTAAAGGTGCCTATTAGACTAGCTATTCTAGTAGTAGTTTATTAAAGCGTGTATAATAAAGGTTTAAGTTAAGTTTAAGTTAGCTCTAGTATACTAGTTAAGTAGCTATTTTAGTATTTAGGTATTTAAGGCTATCACGTAGTTTTCTCTAAGCGTTATTATACCATATTATTCTAGGCCTAACGTAACGCTATATCCCGAATATTCCTAGTATAATTAGTATATTATAGTAAACTTTACTTTATTCTTACTTTTAAGGCTATCTAACTAGGCTTAGCTAGCTACTAGCCTACTACTAGCTATTTAAGGCCTATTATAGCCTTTATAAGAGCTTTAAATTAAGCTATTAATTTTCCTTTCTTTCTTTCTTCTTTAAAACCTTTATTTTCGTACGTATAACCTCTTTTTATAGCCTTTAATATTAGGCTAGCCTTATAATAGCTTTTAGCTCTCTTTATAAGCTTATTAAAGCCGTGCTTATATTAGCTTATTTTTTAGGCGTTTCCCAGGCGAATTTAGCTAATACGCGTCGTTTTCTAAGCTTTTTCTCGTCTCCTATAGCTCCTATAAGCTTTTTTTAATTTAAGGTAAGTTCTTACCTAGCGCCGGCCTAGCGCCGGGCGTATATAAGTATATTATATATTAAAATAAAGCTAAAAATCACCCGATTTTAAATCTTTAAAAATTAACCTTAAAATGTGGATATGAAGCGAGATATTAAGCTTTTAATCTCTTATTTTAAAAAAGTAAATCTTAATTTTTAGCTAAGATTTAACCTATTATTACTCGCTTAATTTATAAGCTATACGTATAAAAACTAATGTATTATAAAGAGCTAAATTAGCTTTATTTAAGTATAATAATTATAACCTTATAAGTCTTATAATTAACGTTATATTTATAATTAAAATCTCCCTTTATAATTATATATTATACTATAAATATAATTATAGTATAGTTAAACTATACTAAAACTATAAAAACTATACTATACTATAAACTACACTAAAAAACTATATATAGTATAGTTTTTTCATTAATACTCTAGTAATAGCTCCCTATTAAACACGGCTTTACTTTTATAATTAGATTATCTTAATAGCTTATTTATTAGGTTACTCTTATTAGATTAATACTTAATAATAAAGTTAAAGGGTAATAACAATATATACTAATAAGCTTAACGCTTATTTAGCTTAAGTTATCCTATAAATATTTAAAGGTTATAATAGTTTAATAAAATCTTAATTAAATTTATTATCTCTTTTATATAATATTATTAATATTTAAATAATTCTATTATAATAAATAATTTTTAGTTTAATATTTTATAATTTCTTTTTATATTAATAAACTTTTAAGATTAAAATATAATAAAGTAATATTATCTCTTATTATTTAATTATAAGAGAATTTTAACTATTATAAAGTTAAACGCATTTATTTTAATTTAAATTACCTTACTTAAATTATAATATTAAAGAAGAAAGACTCTTATAAAGGTATTCTTTAAACGATTAAACGCTAGTTATTCTTTACTTATAAAGGTTAAGTAATTAAGCTTTTTATTATTTTAACTTCTCTTTAATAAAGTATTTAAAGGTATTATTATTTTAGAATAATCTTATATAAATTATTAATAAAAGTTATAAAATTCTAAAAATACTTATATCTTATAATATATAATTAATTCTTTTTATTCTTAAATAATTTATACTTATTTTAAATCTATTAAAAGGCTATTAATTAATAAAATAAACCTTAAAAATTCTATGAAAATTTAATAAAAAATACACTTAAATAGCTTTATAAATAGCTTAATTACTCTTATTTATTTTAATATTTAAGTAATATAAGAGATATATTTCTCTTTTATTTTTAAGAAGATTAAAATATTATTTAAATATACTATATAAATAGTATTAATTAGCTTTTATAAGGCTTAATAAATATAATTTTAAAAAGTAATAAGCGTATTTATAAGGTTAAAGAGTATAATTAAGTATTTATAATACTTATAATAAATTTAAAAGGCTATCTTTTACTTATCTTTCTCTTTTATTTATATTTTATAATAAATATTCTTAATATTAATTTTTAAGAAAAACTTAATCTCTTAATATTTATTAAGTAACTTTAAAATTAAAGGTAATATATAATAATTCTTTTAAGTTATCTTATTTAATCTCTTATAATTTATATATAATCTTAAGGTTTTATTCTTTTTAAATATAAATAAAATTAATATTTTAGCTAAGCTTTTTAAGAGTTTTATTCGTTTATTTATTAGTTTTTTATTAATATATTTATTTATTTATTTATTTGAGTACGATAGAGCTTTTAAAGCTATTCTAGTACATTAACCTGTATTTCAAGTAGAAAAACCCTTAGGGGAAGAAAAACCCACTTACATTCGTAAAGCCTTTCCCGCCTTATACCACGTTATAATATAAGGCGTATTCCTTCTCGTGTAGGTTATAGGTACTAATTATTCGCTTTCGCTTATCCTTAACCTATTATCTTAATTTTTCTGCGGTGTATTATATTACGGCTATAATACGTGCCAGCTTAATTTTCCCCTACCCTAGAGCTCTAGGCCTGCTAGCTAATTTTTAAGGTAGGCTTAGCTTAATTCCACCCCTAGAACTCACGTGCCTAGGCACGGGTTAACCCCTTTTTTCGGGTAACTAAGCCGAAAAATTAGGGGTGCCTCCGGCCGGGTTTGAACCGGCTCCCTGCTAGTTTATTAATATATTAATAAAGTTTCTTTAACTTAACTTAAAATAATAAATAAATAAATTTATAAGATAACGTAATATTAAGTAAGAGGTTAATATTATAATTAATATTCTTATATAATAATAAAGTCTTAAAATAATTATTTATAAAGATATTCTTAAAGTTATAAAGCTTTATTAGAATATTATTTATAAGATTATACTCTTTTATTAGCTCTTTACCTCTTAAAGTAAAAAAGTCTTTTTAAGTATACTAATAATAGCGTAAATTTAAGCTATATTTTAGTATTTCTTAATAAATTTATAAGAATTATTTAATAAAAAGCCTTCTTTTTAAGACTTATATTATTATTTTTAATTATATATAATTATATATATCTTTTATTTAATTAATATATATATTTCTATTAAAATAAGATTTCTCTTTAAGTTTAATTAAGTTTAAGTCTCTTTTAATAATAATATATAATAGTTTTAAGGTATATTTATACTTATAAAAGTTAGTAGCTTAAATAAATACTTTATATATATTATATTAAGAGATTATAAGAGTTTTAATTAATTATAAAATAAAGGTAATTACCTTTACTTAATATAATTTTTATTATTTTATAAAGTTAATATTAATAAAATTAAGTATTATATAATTATTAAGATTAATATAGGTTTTTATAATATTATACTTATATATAATAATCTTTATATTAAAGTATTAGCTTATTAATACTTCTTAACTTAAAATTAAAGTAAAAGTAATTACTTTAATCTTTAAGTATTTTCTTAATTATTTAAGTTAATTTTAAGTAATTTATTATAAGTAAGTTAAAGATAATTCTTATTATTATAATTATAATAATATAACTTTTCTTATTTAATTAAGTTTAAGTTTTAATTATAATAATTTAATTATAAGAATCTCTTATTATTAAGGTAAACCTTTAATAAGTTACTTCTTTTTTATTAAGATATTTTTAAAAAGCTTTTTAATTAAAATAAGTTAATCTTTTACTTATTTCTCTTTAATATAATATTTTAAAATTATTAAGTAATTTAAATTACTTCTTTTTAAGTTTTTTTAAAGATAAAGGTATATAAGTTTATATAATCTTAAAGTTTAAGTTATAACTTAATAAAAAGAGTAAGTACTTATAACTTTTTATTAGCTTTTTTTAGGTATTTCTTTAATAAATTTAAGTAAATATTAAAGTTTATAAGACTTTAATTTTTACGTTACTTTACTTATTTTAATTATATAATTATTTAAGTCTTATAATTTTTTATATTCTTTAAAAGTATAAAAGTTTAATTTTAAAATATATTTTAATTATTCTTAAGGTTTTTCTTTTAATTTATTAATTATTTATTAAGATATTAATTTTATTTTACCTTATATTTTAAGTTTATATAATTTAAAGTAAAGAGAATTTTTTAATAATTCTTATAATACTTATATTTTACTTTATTAAAAGTATAATTTAAGTTATTTATTTAAATCTTATACTTTTAAGGGTTTATTCAATAATAAAAAGAGTTAATATTCTTAACTTATACTTTTTAATTATTACTTTCCTTTAAATTATAATAATTATATCTCTTTTTTATTATTAAGTAAGTAATTTTAAGAATTAACTTTTATAACTTTTTTTTCTTTTCTTAAAGCTCTTATAACTTCTTTAATTAAGCGATTTAATTATAAAAAGTTATAATAATCTTATTTAATTACTTAAGTGTTTTCCCTTTACTTAAAGCTATTATATTCTTTTAATTACTTAATAATTCTATTAAATTCTCTATTATTAAAGGTAAAAACGCTTATAAAATAAGGGTTTTTTAAGTGCTTATTCTTATTATTTTAATTAAGTAACTTTTTAAGAAGCTTTAAAAATTATAAGAGAGATTAAAATTATAAGAGAAATTAAAAGTTAAGTAATTAAAGTAAAAGTAATTATATTATAATAATTAAAGCTTATTTTATTTTTTAATTATATAAGATATAAGGGATATAATTCTAAAGCCTTTATTCCACGTAATGTTATTAATCGCGTTATAGGCAGAGTATTAGAAGTAGTGTAGTTTTATAGTTTTATAGTTTTTATAGTTTTTATAGTTTTAAATATAAAAAATTATATTAAATCTAATAAAATACTTATAAGATTATAAGTTTTACGAATAACTAGTATAAATTTTATATTATAAGCTAATATTAAAATAAGTAGGTCCTTGTATACTATTATAAGCTTAAAACTTTAAAAACTACATTTTATAGTTTTTATAGTATAGTATAGTATAGTGTATTTTTAAAAAATTATATAATCTAGTTTTTAAGCTTATAATAAGCTAAAAGGACCCACTTTTTTATGTGAGCTAATTGGTTATAGTATTAGCTAATTTATGCATTTATTATTATAATTCAAGTATTTTATTAGATTTATTATTAATTATTTAAGCTTTTTTAAAAATTGTAAATATAGTTTTCTTGTTAATACTCTGTAGTATCCACAGGGCCCCGGGTAGCAGCTGGTAACGTTAAGTAACATTAATAATAGTGAAGATTATAGCGTTTATAATATAGCGTTTTATAACCTAGATTTTTATGGATACTTATATTATTATATAAAATGTTAAGGGATTAAGGTACCATGTAAAATTAAGTTTTTAATTGGTTGCTTATCCCTGCAGCTACATAATTGTAGCCTTCGCTGCTTTTAGGGGATAATATATACTAGTGTAACTTGTACTTTACATCACAGTTGCAACAGGAGCGTGGAACTTCATTTTCGCCCGCCTGCGGAGATGAAAGCATCGCTCTGGGCCTCGAAGACCTGCCGGAGGCTTGGTCCTCCTGAAAGGACTCTCGTCAAGACCTCGCGACTGTCTTGCTGCCCATCCTACTGCACCCCGTCCAAGATCTGTGTTCCGGCCTCTCTGCATTGTATGTCTAACCTAGCCATGGAGCGCTCAAGCCAAACGTCAGGAGACGTGTACTTCCATGCTATCGACGGCGTGGAAGAGATGGGGAGGTACTGTATTGGGGGTTACCACCCAGTGAGCATCGGCGACAGACTTAACGCCCGATATCGCGTGGTGCATAAACTTGGCCATGGCAGCTATTCCACTGTCTGGCTGGCCCGCGACGAGCAACTCCAGCGGCTTGTTGCTGTCAAGGTATGCACTGCCGACGCCAGCGGACAGGAGTCGAAAATCCTGTCGATCCTGAAGAGTTCCTCGAATGTAGGCCACGACGACAGCGTTATGAGTGGGCGAGACATGATCCCTTCCGTCCTTGACACCTTTTGCGTACATGGTCCGCATGGCACACATACCTGCCTGGTCACTGAGTGTGTAAGATGCACTTTGGATGACGCGAGAAGGAGATCTTGGGGCTTGCCGCTAGATTTGAGTGTTGCCCGCGCGATTGCTGCACAGTTTGTGCTTGCTGTGGCTTACATGCATCGTAATGGGTACGTCCATGGAGGTGCGTTCTGTTCGACTCTTTATTTCTTATCTGTTTTATTGGCGCTTAGACGACTTAAGATGGGCTTTAACCCGCGCTCATCGTGAGAGTGCTTCTTCACTAATCATGCTGATCTAGACCTTCATGTCGGGAACATCCATCTGAGGCACCTAGAAAATTTGGATCATCTCTCGGATGAGGAGTTATATGAAGAGTTTTGGGAACCAGAATATGCACCGGTCAAAACATTCCACGACAAGCGGATCCCCCCGACCGTCCCTATCGCCGCCATTCTTCCCTTGAGGTTCCCAGTTCGGACAGATCAGCTGTCACTCTCAGAAGCCCGCATTCTCCTGGCGGATTTCGGCGAGTCATATCGCCCATCAGAAGAGCAGCGGCTCGCCTGTCGCACCCCAGTGCATTGCCGACCGCCGGAGGACCGCTTCGAGCCATCGGAGCCGCGCTCATTCCCAAGCGATATCTGGACCCTCGCATGTTCAATCTGGGGAATCATCGGGCAGCAGTCGTTATTCGAGTCATTCATGCCGTGCGAAGATAAAACAGCGTCGATACAAGTCGAGCTCCTTGGAAAGCTCCCACCCGAGTGGTGGGCGCGGTGGGAGACCCGCTCAGAATACTTCACCGAGGACGGCGAGATACTAGATGACGACCGACACTTATGGACCTGGGAATTCCAATTCGAGACTACTGTGCAGGAATGGCGCCGAGAGCGTGGCATGGAAATTGTTGGGTTGGAGGAGAAGGAGGCGCTATATGCCATGCTCAAGCCGATGCTGGCGTACAAGCCGACGGAGCGCTGTAGCGTGAGCGATGTTCTGAAGTCCAAGTGGATGACAGAATGGGGGATGCCGGGCTATGAGAAGCTACTCATGCGAGAAAAAGGATTAAAGGAATAGGGAGGGACGTGACTGTGAGGACTCGGAGTACGGACAGCAGTTAGTTTGTAGAGTTTCTGATGGTATTTTCCAAGTTTATGAGGCGGTTATGGACTGAGATGGATTCCAAGTGAGCTCCTAGACTTAAAGCTCGGGCGGACGTGGAAGGTCACTAGCTACCATGCACGTCGATCCAGAAGAGGAGGAAGAATTAACCATTATAAATGTACAATACGCAACCACTCTACACTAACTCGCAACTCGCACTTCCACTGCCAGAGTCGAAACCACACAGAGCTGCTTTCTTCATCAACGTCTTCTCTGTCCTACCTCATCCCAAACCAAGGTATAGGATGGGTTGAGCGGCCTTTGGCATAGCAAATAAAAGTCGTGGCGGGATGATTCTCGCTAATGTAGTCCGCTACTATCGCAAAATGATAGATATTGGCAGCAAGAAAAGCTTCCTGTATCAAAACACCACCAGGTGGTCTGCTGTGTGTGGTTGGAGGCACGCTTTGAGGCATGGTTTCGGGCCCTGCGGGCTAGCCAATCAGGACTCCGCTCTGTGGTAGTGTTGACACTACCACCCAGAAATTCCAAAGCGGTGCAGCGTGACTATCGGTACTGTTTTGTCCTTTTCTTCTTTGCCATTCGAAGGCGAGGTGGGCAGAGAAGGGAAGGTGGGTGTGATTGGAGGCTATTAAGGAAATGTAGGCAAAGATTAAGAGGTGAATTGCTTAGGGTGCGTTTAAATTTTACTTAGGGTGTATTTTACTCTATTATACTTACTTTTTTATAATAAAACCTATTATTATATTTTATAATATATTTTTAATATAAATATATAATAACTTTACTTAATATTAAAAAGCTTTAATAAAAATTAATAAATTTTTTAATAAAATTATAATTATATAATTTCTTAATAATAATAATATATTTTTTAATACTATAATTAATATTATAATAATTAAAAGTTTAAGAAGTTTACTCTTAAATTTAATATTATTATTAAGTTATAATAACTTTAATAATCTTTTTAATATTATTATTATTATTAGTTACCTTAAAGCTATTATAAGCTATTCTAATACTTTTATATGTAATTTAAGTAAGAAAACTCTTTTTATAAAAAGAAAAACCCTTTTACTTTTATTTTAAATTATTTTTATCTTATTATAACCTTATAATTATATAAAGTATATTTTATATTATATAAAATAAAGGTACTTATTAGATTAGCTATCTTAATAGTAGTTTATTAAAGTATATATAAAAAACGTTTAAGTTAACTTTAATACTTTAATTAATTATCTTACTTAATATTTAAGCGTGTAAAGTTATTATATATTTTTCTTTAAGTATTATATTATATTATATTATTTAAAGCTTAATATTAAGCTATATTTTAATTATTCTTAGTATAATTAATATATTATAATAAACGTTACTTTTTTCTTACTTTTAAAGCTACTTAATTAAGTTTAATTAACTATTATTAATTACTTAAAGCTTATTATAATTTTTAAAAGAGCTTTAAGTTAAACTATTAGTTTTTCTTCCTTTTTTTCTTTTTTAAACGCTTAATTTTTATACGTAAAATCTCTTTTTATAGCTTTTAATATTAAGCTAGCTTTATAATAGCTTTTAATACTCTTTATAAGCTTATTAAAGTTATAATTATATTAGCTTATTTTTTAATTATTTTTTATATGAATTTAATTAACGTATATTATTTTTTAAGCTTTATTCTCTTTCTCTTTAATTTTTAAAAGCTCTTTTTAATTAAAGTAAGTTTTTACCTAATTTATGCAAGGAAAAACCACACATAAGATAAAGGGTTATAACTCGTAAAAGACAGTTAAAATGTTAGTTAAAATACCGGTTAAAATACTAGTAAATATAATAGCCACGAGGGCTAAGAAGGTTAAGGTTCTATTTTTCTAGGAAGGCTCTAAAAAGCTACTTATATAATTGTGTAACACGTGATATATCACGTGTTACGGCACGTGACTAGAGGCTACGTTGCTAGCTAAATCGAGCTGCGATATGCGGCCGAATTCCTCCACACACTAATATTAACTTAATATTAAGCGTTTTTTACTTTTATTTTACTTATTATTTTTTATTATATAATAGTTTATTTTACTTTATACGTTTACTTAACTTTAATTTAATCTTAATATTCTCTTTATTAATATTTTATATAAGCTAGTATTTATAAAATAGTTATACCTAATACTACTCTTAAGGTATATTCTATTTAAGTTTAACTAGAGTATTAAAAGTAATATAGTTTTATAGTTTTATAGTTTTTATAGTATTTAATATAAAAAATTATATTAAATCTAATAAAATACTTATAGAATTATAAGTTTTACGAATAACTAATATAAATTCTATATTATAAGCTAACATTAAAAACGTGGGTTCTTATATAGTATTATAAGCCTAAAACTTAAAAAACTATAAAATATAGTTTTTATAGTATAGTATAGTATAGTAATTTTTTAGAAAATTATATAAACTAGTTTTTTAGCTTATTATAAGCTAAAAGGAGCCACTTTTTATATAAGCTTATAAGTTATAATATTAGCTAATTTCAAGTATTTTATTAAATTTACTATTAAATATTTAAGCTTTTTTGAAAATTGAAAATGTAGTTTTCTTATTAATGCTTTAAGTGTAATATAGTATAATATAATTACACTATATTACATTTTAAAAATTGATGTAATATATAATATTAATTAATTTATAACCTGTTATTAGCTAATATAATTAATAAGCTAAAATAAAGCTAAATTTGCTTATTAATATTAGTATTAATAAGTAGAGATATATTAGCTTAAATAAGCTTAAAATAGGGATTAAAAACGTAATAAAAATATAAAAATAAAAGAAATAATAAGGGAAATTTAAGGGATTTATACTAAATAAGTAAGTATTATTTTATATTATAATTATAATTATAATTTACTTAATATAAGAAAGAAAAAAAATCCTATTATTTATATATAAATATTTTATGAAAAAAGAGATTTAACTTATTATCTTATAACTTAAATATAAAAATATTAAATATAAAGCTTATAAGAAATATGTTAAGCTTATAAATAGTATTTTTAATTATATATATTAGCTTTAACCTTATAAGTAATATAATTATTATTATAAATATAAGAGATTATTTTCTTTTAATTATATTATATATATAAATTTATATAAAATATAAGTTTAAATAACTCTTTATATAATTAACTTTAAATATCACTTTTAAAACTTTTATAAAGCTAAGATTTTATTATAGACTAGTTATACTATACTTAGACCTCTAAATGTATTGTATTTTTTATAGTTTTTACTATACTATATTATATTATATTATATTATAAAATTTATAATATATTACAATATATTATAAGATAAGAATACCTATAAATATATTATAAGGCTATAAAATATTTAATACTATAAATAAATGCTTATATAAGCACATTATATAATAAAATAAAGCTAAAAATCACGTGATTTTAAATCCTAAAAAATTAACCTTAAAATGTGGATATTAAGCGAGATATTAAGCTTTAAAGTTATATCTTAAAATAAAAAGTAAATAAAGCGAGGCGAATTCTTAATTGCTTATAACTTTTTAATGTAATAACTTAAAATAGTAAAAAGTAAGGCATTTCAAAGAGCTAATTTAGCTCTTTTTAATTGTATAAAATTATCCCTTAAAACCCTTATAATTAGTCTTATAATTCTAAGTTAAAAATTAGGGGTCTTTTTTTTCTTAAAATACATTTATAGGTATTTTAGTCCTATAATGTAATGTATTTAAATATAATACACGAAAATTTAATATAATATAAAATATAATATATAATACACTTGTATTTACTTTATTCTTAAGAGCTTTAAAACTAACCTTACTAAATTAACTAAATATAGTTAAATATTTAAAAACTAAATATCTAATATTTTTAATATTCTAATTATATATAGAGGTAAAATTTCCGTTTAAACTATTAAGAAGAATAAACTTAATATAATCTTTTATTATATGCCTTATCTAGCTAGCTCTTTAATAACATAATATAGCTACCTCTACTTTAGCTACCTAACTTTTAGTTCTCCTTATAATAAAAATAAAGGAATTAAACGAATAAAACTAAAGGAATTATATAAAAGAGAGAAAACTTATTATACTTTTTATTAAAGTAAATTTATTTTTTTCTTTATTATTATAATAATAAAGCTATTATCTTTTTTTTAAATAAAGAAATATTAAAGCTTACATAATTATATATAAGATATTATTATTATAAGGCTTATATAATTACGTGTAAGTTATTATATTATCTTTACTCGACTATGTGAAAACTAGTTTTCACTCTCTTAGGATTATACTTAGCGTGCTAAGCACGCTTAAGGTTAATGCTAATAGGATGAAATCCGCGCTTACAGCCGATATGCTAGCAACCGATGTGGCAGACTACTTGGTTATAAAAGGTGTTCCATTCCGCGAAACGCACTATATTGCTAGATCTGTCGTTCGTAAGGCCGAGGAGCTAGGCGTGTCTATTTCAGAGGTGGGCTTGGGGGATCTAAAACAGATCTCACCGCAGTTCGATAGCGACGTTGCCCAAGTCTTTGATTTCGAGAAGAGCGTGGAAAGAAGGTCTGCGCAAGGCGGCACCAGTAGGGCGTCGGTTCTAGCCCAGATTTCTTCCATCGAGGCTTTCCTGGCCAAGCAGGAAAATAGTTTGTGAAGAGCGCCAGGCTAAACGGTACTACTACTTGACTAGACGAGGCCATTTGGGATAAAAGAAGAAAAGGGAAAATTTTGTTCGTGTGCGGAAGGAACGTGGAATAGGGTTCGCCATCATTTACCCATAGAGCGAATTAATAAGGCGCTAAACCTTTTACTTGGGGGTAATTAGTAATGATATAAAACACGGCGTTATTGATTCAATCCGAAAGACACTGGTGCGATTAATTAGTCGTTGTATAGGCTGTTTACAGAAGCCCTTAGGAACTTTCAGATACTGCCGTAGTCATCCCACTGCCTATTTCCCTTATGTTGAATAAGAGAAAAGCTTCTTGTGTCAACTATAGCTGAGATGGCATTAGTAAAGCACAAAAGTCACTGGGACACAAGCAAGTGGGCGACGGCTCAGCCGAGTGTACGAAGGCGGCGGTCTCAATGGGAGGTATTAACGGAGAAGGTGCTCCCTGTCCAAGTAAGGTCGGCAACAGTAGACGCCTCTACAAGAGCTCCAAGGCGAGGCAGCAAATGTCATAGGGTCGGTCATGGAAAGACCTCAAAGGCGTGCCCTTTGAAGGCTTCGGAATCAGTCTCCCAATCGGAGGCCGAAAGGCAACAGCATTGTATTATAGTAAAATTGTAACGCAGTAAAAGAGAAATAACGTGCATTGACTGGCCACAGTGAAATTTAGTGACCGGGACAGTCACTAGAGTGTGACGACGCGACGAAATCGTGAAGTTATCAAGTCTGTTATTGGGGCGTAGTATACCGCGACTGCTTCACCGCTTTACATGGAGGCTGGCCGAAATATAAACTAATAAGAGTGCACAAAAAGTGTAGCGCCCCTAAGGTGTAGCATCCGTATCAATTTAATGTAGCGTCCCTATTAACTACTAATAAAATAGCCAGAGCCGTAGAAAATGAGGAGGAGGGTGCCGAGAATTGGCCCCTCACTGTCGAAGCCGCTAAAAGCGGCGGCAGTTCCCGCCTGACTTGGTGGGGAGAACAGCGCCTCCCGGATTCTGTCTGTATTGTGCACGAGGTTAAGGACATGACCCAGCTAAAGCCGCGAATGAGTGCAGTATCAAGATGTGGCCTCTTCTCTCTGCCTCGGCATTCATTCCGTACCTGCGTAACAAAGGCTAAATGCCCTGTTATGCTTGGTATTAAAGATGTGTTGGAGCTGTCTACCACGATATCTTTGTACGTGGTGACCATTTGCTCTCGTTACCGTAATGCCACTGAGCCTATTGTTGCAGCATCTAGTGATGGCATTAGAGAAGAGTTATATAAAGGGGAAACACCCAGGAGAACGTTTAGCGCCAGTCGGTCATCATGAGAGATGAATACTCCGCCTCTGCTTAGGATAGGGCATGAGGAACGCTTTAGTGGCTGTCCACTTTCGCATCGCAAAGTTACGACAAATCGAATAGTGTGGATGCTCTCTACCGTTGCAAGCCCTACCGCTATGTTAAGAATCAGATAACCAACCTTCTCAAGGATGCTATCTTCAAGGGGAGAGGGGGAACGTGGGATATTGGCGGCCTAGGGGTTAAAGCAGGTGTAGTCAGATACCATCACTGGTTCAAAGTTCGTGGTCTTGGAGGTTGGCAGAGGGCCCCCCCCCCTCATTTCAGCCATTTATTGCGTTTCGCCGGGTAAAGCCGCGTCTAACGGCAGGAATCCTTGAGTTGGCAGGAACCGAATCTCCAGTCTCGCTAGCGACGGCCCTTCTTGACATGGAAGAATCCGAACCTGAGCCTCCGCCTTCCCCTATCAGTACGCATGAGGATATATATTGGGTATACGGAGAAGAGGAGCCGTTACAAAGCATTGGAATAGGAGAATCGAAACCAATGGACTTACAATGACGTCACTGAGAGGCGAGACTACTGTTTCTTCAACGTCAGATTGCCGCACAATTGAAAGGAAAAGGAAGCTCGGAAGGACCAAGCCGCCCACTCAAGGCAATAGCAATTATTATACTGCTGTCTGGCAGGCAGGCGGCAGTAAAATAACTGTTCAGTTTGAATTTAGTTTCAGTCTTTTGCCATAGAAGATGAAGAGTCTCTAATTGTGTCTAAAAGTAATTAGTAATGTAAAGACATGTTTCTAGTAACCTAATTGTATAATAAAGGCTGTTTAATATTTTTTTTTCAAACTTCCTTTGTAGAAAGTATTTTGATTTATGGAAACGGATTGTATGATTTGCTAGCTTAATCTCTGTGATAAGTAATTACTAGATGGAGCTAAAGTAAAAAAGATTACTTTTACATGTACTTAAATACTACTTGTAGCTGCGCAGCAACTTGATTCACAAGGGCTACAGCAACCATATACTGCATTAGATTTCTAGCCAATCCGAGGAGCCAAAACATGACACATGCTCTGTTAATGGGTCAACATGGAGGCGTTAGAAGTGGCCCATGTATCAACAAGCGGCCCAACATGTTGTCTTGCATCAAGGCTGTCTTGACCATCAACATTTGAAGCGCCGCTACGAAAAGTACTTGTGTAAAAGGGTCGCTTTGCATCTGTTGCTTGGCCAACTAACAGCTGATCTCCCTTTTAGGCACATAGCCAGAAAATAGGGAGTGAGAACTAGTGCGGCAGCGGATTTGCCTTCATCTAAAGCGGGCTAAGCGAATGCCTTGGGATTAAACACGTCACAGCGGCTCGTCATCTTACCACATGCGCCATGCAGAGCTAGCTCCAGGCAAGTTTGACTGCATGCTGAGCTGAGACGACGTCGTTGTGATACATGACTCGGCACAGTGTCGC
Organism: Metarhizium acridum; assembly: GCF_019434415.1. NCBI lineage: Eukaryota > Fungi > Ascomycota > Sordariomycetes > Hypocreales > Clavicipitaceae > Metarhizium > Metarhizium acridum. Next base: position 154,721 of record NW_027094041.1, on the reverse strand, counting down.
CTGCAGATGGCTTGGGCAGTTACACCCTTTCCAGACGTTGGCCAGTCACTTGGGATATTCTGCGGCTCTGTCGGCCTTGGACGTCGTGATGCTAGTGCATACGTCAACAATGGGCAGGACAAAACAAAGCTGCACATAGAGCTTCATAACTTTGCACGCCCACGATGAAAATTTCAGGAAGCATTCGTACTTTGAAGCTACAATCTCCAAAGTGCCTGGGATGGACACTGCGATTTATGGCGATACAAACGGTATGAGCTATGATTAGAACAGAACAGCGCAGCCGGTGTGGCTTAGGAATACGCCACGAATATTGGTCAAGGTGTGATGAGACAAGCGCGCGTGTGTGTCACTGGAGATGATGGCACTCACATAGTTTGCTGTTATTATATTGGTTGCTGGAATCTGCACAATACACGGTCACGTAGCAATAAACCGATATAAGCCCCAATACCAGGTTGAAGCATTGTCATGCTCCTGCGTCTTGTCAGCCAACCATGGGCTGGGCAAGAACAGGTAAGAAACAACAAGTATTGCATATGGGATATTATGCAAGAATCTGCACATCGTGACTCGTGTGCATAATCTCCTACGATTTCAGGCAACGTGGTACAAAAATTCTGTCAAGACGAAGTCAAGACGAATACAGACAAAGACTATTGCTTGATAACAAAATTCTAGGGCGTCCACGGTGGGTGGAAGGACAAGGTATTTCTGGGGTTGGACACGGCCAATAACCAACTCCCACAGCTTAGATGGGCTAGCTCACTATATTCTGTAGGTATGATTGGTACGCAGCTCCTTCAGGATCGTTCGCTCTCCCGAATCGTGCCGTGTCGGTGCGTTTTTTGTCGAATTGATGTCGCGGCACTGGCTCCAAAGTTTATAACTACTGGCTCTACCAACTCCGTCGCATCTGAGTGATGGATTCTCAAAGTCACACTGACATGGGGTCATCAGACGGTCGCAGGGTCCAGCTACTGGTGGATTTACTGGTTTGGCTAGAAAACGAGCTACAATATGTGCAGTCTGTTGTGCCACAACACCATGCTGCCAGACTAAATATAAGCACATTCTGTTTTGGATACCGGCGGCGGCGGGATCCGAAGAAGAAGACAAAGTGGGACTTGCAGCTTCTTTTGAATCAAATGGCTTTGAATGTGCTGCGAGATGTGTCAATGCAACCACTTTCGACACAAAGCCACCACTACTTTGCCTCCGTTTACCTGTCACGCGCTGTTCTGACACATGTTGGGCACCACCGCCACAGCACCATGGCACAGATCCATGAGAACACGTCCGTACCGTCCCTAGTTATCGTGACTCGAGCTCCTGCATTGTCATTTACACCGATCCCGGTGTGGGTGTGCCGGCGGTTGCACCATGGCATCTGCTGTCGGCATGGCAGAAAGGGCAGCATTTGTCCTCTTTCCTCCTCACCAACGGCAGAGTGTATATATTGAGGCCAAGAGCCGCACCCAACCCCCAAGTCGTTTTGTTAGTTTCATCATCCATACAAGACCCGGAAAACACACTTGCAACATGTCCCACACCCACACCCACGAATCACCGCAGCATGAACAGGGCGACGCAGACCTGCTTCCAATCTGCACCACGCTTGGATGCTCCATCAACTTGGCTCAGCAAGGTGTGTCACCCCAAGGATACCGATGGAGAGCCCCATGTCCGTACTAATTGCCAACTCACGCATCAACCCCCTTCACATTGCCGACGTTCTGGATGCCAGTTCTAAAGCCACCATTGTTCATATGAGTGGCAAGGGACGCGAGCTAAACCCGCCAGGATCCTCGAAAAAGTTCTGGAAGCCCGAAAACGCCATACTCAGAAGTCACGGCACATCAACCGAGTCCCATAGCCTCATTTTTAAAAATTGGCGACGAGTTGAGCCACGATTTCGAGGCAGAAGCAAATTTAAGCATCAGCTATGGCGGACTGTCTGTGTCGGCCTCTTCACAGTACAGCTATCAGTCGTCGTTTGAATTAACCAGCGTGTATGGAAACTACAGCTTTGACCAGAGGGTGTACTCTGTTCAACTGGCGGCAGATCCGTACGAGTTTGTTAATCCCAAGCTGGTCAAGGAGGCCCTGCTGCTCCCGAAGTGGCATCAGGACCAGGCCACGTATGAGAAATACCGCCTGTTCTTTCAAAAATGGGGTACTCACATAATTCTCGAGTGCTTCCTCGGCACCCGCTATCAGCTTTCGATTGAAAGCAAGAAGACGTCGAGCGAGAAGAAACAAGAAATCAAAGCATGTATAGGCCTGGAGTACAAAGGACTAGTGTCTGCAGGAGGAAGTGTTGCCGACACCCAGGCGTACAAGGCCTATGTGGACGCACGCAAGACGGACTGCCGGGTTCGTGGCGGCGATCCGGGCAAAGCAGGGATTCTGGAGCGTGATCCGACCAACATGGACAAGTTCAATGATTGGCAGGAGAGCCGCAAGCTGGATGCCATGGAGGCGTTGTTGTCGGCAAAAGCAGAGAGCCTGGCCGTGTTCCTGGCGGCGAGCTCAGTCCAGTCCCACGTTGAGGCATCGCAGCGTCTCAAGCCTGCCCTCGACTATTTTTCCAGCTTTCGCACGCTTACCGGCGTCATCAATGGTTTTCAGGACATGTACTTGAAAGGCGGGGGTTACGAGGTTGTCCCATATCCCCCGACGGTCCCGTATAGTCCTGGTATGGAGTACAAATGTACTACAAGTCCTCTTCCTGGACTTGTGATTAAGCCAGAGAGCGCCAGTGGCTGGACCGTGACCCAACTGTCGCCGTCTTCCTTTACGGCGAAGTCGTATCAAAAACTCCAAGTTCCATCAGTCCCCATTACCATTACCGCTCCCATGCAGCCCGTCGATGTCACACTCTGGTCGCATATTGAATTCGTGATACCGTTTATTACCCCGAGGTGTGGGCTCGGACTATTGCAAACACCTTCCGGGTTGTATCGGACAACAATCACTGTAAAGTCAGATGGGACAACAGGGACTGTTCATGTGCCAAAATTGGACCTGGCCGGAGATTTTAGATGAACGTGATTTTACGGGGACAAGGATAGACTGTAAGAGACATTGGGTTCAGGCAGAGTTGGTGAATCAATAAACCTGGACACCTCGGCAAGGATTTTGTCCCTCTACCAAAAGTGGAGGACCTCCATCAGATGAAGATCTATCAAGCCTTGTATTTTCATGACAGATTTTAGCATCCATAGTCTTACAACCTGATCAGAAATTAACATATAATTGACCAATCAGGAGTGGGTAGTAGGGAAGATGCTTCCTCTATCCCATCGGGCAGGGTGCTGCCGTGACCATCGTGGTGTTGGTTGTGGTGTTGGTGGACTTGTGGCCTGGCTTAGCTAGATAATTATGTATCAATATTCTAGCATAGTCTGACGGACGGCATCCGAAGGCGTCGTGGGTTGCCGGGCCAGGACCTCTCGACAAGTCCACTCAGGGGTTGCCAGAGTAGAATTGAGCTCTGAAGCTCTTGAGTTCCCCTGCTCCTATTCTGCTTCTTCTTTCTTTTTTAAGTCTTTAGACACTCGTAGTTATCACCTTGGCTATTCTTGTTACACTCCACGTACCGCAAAATGGATGTTATCATGGCACAGTTGTCAAGGAAACAAATATCAGACTTCCTCTCAAGAAACGCCCCTATAACGCAGCAGCAATATGAAGAAGGAGCTAGACAACTACTCAAATATGCGGCATTGCCTATTATTATCCATTGCTGTGCAGGAAGCTTTGCATGATACCAATGTCAAGGTCACAAAGCCTGCCCTCAGTATAGTTGTAAGCTGTGCCCCGATGCGGCAGGCTCATCGCTCGGTGAACAAAACTAGAGACCCAACGATATGCGAAGACACATGGTGAAGCGGTATCCGCAGGCCCAGAGCATGAAGAATCGGAGGGTGAGGTCCGAGGGCGCGCGCCGAATATTGTGGTGCATCACGACCCATCACCGTGACTATATTGCAAAGTACTCGTGTTTTACATCATTCCAGAATCCACTCCTTCATCATTCACAGAAAGTCCACGGCATCTGATTGCAGGGCGGCCCTTTCTAACATGCCATAGCCCGGCTTGCACCTCGTGATTCATGAGCGCAAAAGTTCCCCGAGTCTCTCCACGTGGGCTTCCTTAGCAGTCACAACAATCCCACAGTCGGGACAAGTGGATCAGTGCAACCCACGTGTTTCCCCATGAATCAAGATGCAATTCAATGTACGAAGGTTTGCCGACGCCGGTTGTGGCTGTACGACGCAACGGTAACGGTGCCAGTGTCTCGGCATTGCGGCAAATGCCGTGTTTCCCAATTACCGCGTGACATGGGCGCATGGTAGGTACCGCGTCGACGCGTGATTTTGACTTTTCGAGTCAAGCCCCGAGATGACTTACGGGTATGGTATTCAGTTCTAGTCACTATGTGCGATGCAGAGGTGCGGTTGGCACAAGCCATGTCTCACCCACCGTAACCAAGAATACATTGTTCCGCAGCTTCTCTTTATAAGTCAGCCTGTTGGTGACCAAAAATAAAATAAAAATAAAGATAAAAAGACCTCTAGGCCCGGAACACGCCGTGGCTCAGAGCTCCTAGAGGTCCCGCTAGTCGGCCAATTGTGGACGTCTCGTATCGGCAACCCAGATGTGTCTTGCTTGCCACGGCCTTCCACATCTACAACTTGCCAAGGCTCTCTCCCCATACTATACTTGACGCTTCTCGGAATCGGTATCCGTGCACTCGGCAGTTGCGCCCATCCCGCGCCCGTGGTCGTGTTTCTCAAAGTGGAGAGTCCGTATTTTGGGTCTCTTTCCTTTTTCTGATGCCTCTCTCTCATTATCCTGATGCTCCTTGTATATAATATGCATGTACATTCGCTTGGAACTTTCCGGGCCAATCATCTGCTTCACCGCGCTAGTCCGCGTACTAACAAGCCCGTCTACCAAACATGTTGCTCTTCGGGCAAGACAGCTCTAGATGCGTCGACGACTTCTGATGACAGTCTGGTCTGGCACGGGCCGCCGGACGTCCCTTCGCAGGTCACCGGCGTAGTTTCACAGTCGCAGAGTGATTCCTAAAGGGGTCTAATCATCTGGCTGCTAGTCTCTGTACTAGCTACTCATGAACTGATACGATGTTGCTTCCGACCTTCCCAAATCGAACATGCCTGGTTGTCTCTTGCACGGCTAGAAATCCCCTCATGTCAGTCCCGCCACTAGTTCTAATTACATGCCGTATTGACTCGTTCTCGTCTTGCAAATTCAAGGCACGTGCGTAAGGGCTACCAGCCTCTAATACCACATGTATCTGCTATTACACGTCTAGCTCTATAGGGCAGGTGTATCTTGAGTCATTACTTGTCCCTATGGGCATGCCTGGAGTTTGGCTTGCATCACCGCCCAAATTCTTGTTCGCTTAGGTGCTCCTATATGGATATTTGCTACCAGCCGTTGTACTGATACTAACGGGTTCCATCTAGTGGCAAGTCGCGCAACCAAACGTATATAAACCAAGCTACACACTGGCCTTGCAAATTACTCTTGACCAGCATAGTACCTTGACAACTCGGGAAAGCCCTAGTGACAGCCTGACACGTGTGGGTAGCCATCGAAGCCACCACGGGAACTGCTCTTGTATTCTCTCCTTCCACAATGTTGGGACTCGTGTCTCTATCTCTCCTCATCAGCGCCTGCTCGGCTGCTCCCAACAGGGCCAACCCAAGCAACCAACTGCCCAACTTTATCAATCAGCTGCAGCAGTCGCTACGCAGCGTCGACTGGAACAACCCTCCCTTCACCGACGGGTCCAAGCTGAATGAGTACACATGTCCCGCTCATGCGTTCGAATGCACAACGACGGACTTCTGGCAAAGGCAGACAATCTCGTCTCTTCCCAGCCACGTCACCGTCTCAACAGAGATTCACACCGACGCAACGCTCATAAATGACGGCACAAAAGATGCCACAATCACGTCGTCTTCCTCTACGGCCGTGGCCCTGGGGACAACCAAGGGCTGGACCATTGGCGCAAAAGCCTCTCTCAGCTCGCCAGACAAGATCGGCAACGCTGAGCTGTCCGCCTCCTACAGCGACACCTCCACCTCTACGACGACGGAAACAAAGACGGTGCAGTATGGCGCTGTCTGCCCTGCGGGCAAGACATGCCGCATCCAGACTGTTACTTTCCAGGCCCGTCTTGAGGCTTACTGCAAGCACGAGCCGATGCTCGACTGCAGGGTGCCAGTCAACGTCTGCAAGCGTCCAACCGGCATATTGCGATGCCAGCAGTATGTGGATTACTACAACAGGAACTGCGTCAGTCCTCCCTCCGACTCTCCTTGCCATGTCGACGTCCAAGTTCGGGCAGACGATGGAAAGCTCCTCACGCTCGTTATCATTACCGAGGAGTAGCGTCACTCATCGCCCAATACATGAATTGCGAAGCGGCAGTGAACCCCTGGGGACAGGAGTCTGTACAGACTAGTTCTGCAGGCGCAAAAATCAAGCAGCGCTGATCTGGTATTCTGGGCATAATTGCTCCAACTATTCCGCACATGTGTCGGGATCGCGCCGCTTATTTAAGCCAATAGCAAACCAACATGCAGTACTATTATACATATTTTATTCGTGCATAAATTCTCTCTTTCATTTAGACAACTGAGAACCTCGTCTTTTCTAAGCCATCTATACGTGAATAGCTACTAGTAGTAAAAGCAGTGCTATAACTAGAGAAACTGAAAATTACGTACTGCGATAATAGCAACTCTTAGCTACATTAGTAAAATTAAAGCCATCTTAACTTTTTTTATAATATTGCTCGGCTATGGGCTGTTAGCTAGAGACTAAATCTGCTATTCTCCTCCTTGCGCTTAGAGCTTTTCATTTTAAAACATGTCAGGTTAGTAGGTTTCCGGGCAGCTTGTATTCTAATTTTTTTGTTTCCAGTTTTAGCAGCATATTCTAATACGACTCGAATAGTAGTATTCTAGTTGAAGTGTGCAAGTAGAATTTGACAGAGTAAAGTAATGTTACATGTATACAAGTATAGTATATAATTTCTGTTACACGGTCAAGACTTAATAAAGCCTAACGCTAATATAGGACCTATAGGCTTATTTAAACTAAATACACGACGCACTTATTACCTATAATATCTCTGTTTCTTTTATATATATATAATAGTTACTACGCCCTTTATTTCTCTTAAAAAACTAAGAACCTTTAATACTATATTAGATTATCTTTAAATTAAGCTCTTACTTTAAGCTCTTATATTTAAGCTCTTATTATAAATAATTTAATACTCTTAAAGAAGACCTCTTTTCTTAATTATATAATTTACCTTATAATACCTTAACTTTTATATACTATTATTACTTAACTTTATAAATAAAGCTTTATAAGAGCTCTCTTAATAATATTAAGAAGAACCTTTAAAAAAGAAAGAGACTTTAAGTAAAAAGAAATTCTTAAATAAGAACGTTACTTTTAATTAAAATAACAATAAGAAGAAAAACGTTAATAAGAAAGATAATAATAAGAAAGAAAACTTCTTATTACCCTCTTAAAGTATTATAATAACCCTTTATATCTTATCTTATATAACTTAAAGATTTTAATTAAGTAAGAACCTATTAATATTTAATTAAGAGTCTTATTACTTCTTTAATTATTTATTAAAAGCTTTTTTTATTAATACTTTTATTAATAATTAAAAACTTAACTCTATTATTAATAAGAATAAGAAAAACCTAAAATAAAGGGAATATTATCTTATACCTTTTAAGTTAATTAAGGTTAAGCTTAAACTATTATAAAAAACTTTAAGTTTTATATTATAAGTTACTTTAATATTAGTTTTAATAGTAATATAAAGCGTAAAAGTAAAGAAGCTTATACCTTTTATTATTACTTAACTTACTTAAAAGGTTATACTAGTACTAATAGTAATAATTACCTTAGCTTTTAAATTAAGAAAATTAAATAAGAGAAAGTAATTAAAGAACCTTACTCTCTTTTAGGTAAAACCTAATCTTTTATAATTTAAGCTTATTTTTTAAGTAATTATAGTTTCTATTAAATTAAAATAATTAATTATTTATAACCTATTAAGCTTTAATATAATAATAAGAGATACTCTTAAATTAACGAGAAGCTTTAAATTAATTAATTAATTATTAATAGTATATAAAGACGTTATTAACCTTAATAAATAACTAATTTAAGCCTATAAAATAGTTTACTTTTAGGCCTTAAATATTAAGGTATTAAATCGCTAAAATCTCTAGGATATTTAACGTAAGTATTAAGAGGTTTATAATAAATATTAAGAAGTTATTACCCTTACTTAATAAGGCCTTATATCTAGTAAGAATAAGCTTATACGTTTCTAGTATACGCTTAAGAATATTATAAATAAATTTACTAATAACATTTATTATTAGATTATTTAATTTACTTAAAATAAGAAGAAGTATAATAACGCTTTCTCTTACCTTTAAAACGTATAAGCTTAAAGTATCTACTAGATTTAAGCTCTTTATTATAAACTTAAATATACTTAAAACTAAATATAAGTGTAAGTAATAACTATAAATAGTATTATTAAAGGACTTTTAACTTAAAAGTATATTAGCTTAAACTAATTAAACGCTTATAATTAGGTATAATTATAAAGTATTTAAGACTTAATAAAAACTATTATTAATAAGGTAATAAAAAAAATAAATAATAGAAAATAGGTAAACGTTAATAAAACCCTTTAAAAAATCGAGAAAAAAGTAGTATTTATACGAGCTATATAATTTCTTATTATATTACTTATATAGCTATTAGTTATATATAGTATTAAAACCTAGAAACTATAGACCCTATAACCCTTATTTAAGAAGGCTATTCGCTTAATATATATACGTATCTCTTATTAGACTTACTAATAGTTATAATTTTCCCGGCTATTTACTTGTAACACTCGTTTTAACCCTAGTAACCCTAACTTATCTAATAGTAATAATAGATAGAATAACCGCTATTTACTAGAACCTTTAAATAACCTAAGAATACCCTTAAGATTATAGGATAAACCACTATTATAGCTAAATTTATTAGCCTAGCTTATTAATTAATTTAAACTAGCTAAATAGGTTAATTCTTTATATTAGAATAAACTACTAAACTTTAATAGCTAAGATACTAATAAGTTTTACTTTTAATAAAAGACTATTATTATTTATATTAACTCTTATATAAAAAGCTTTTTAATAGATTAATTAAGATTAATTAGGTTAACTTACTTCTCTTAAATTAGGCTAAGATTTAATATTAATAAAGAAAAAGATAGTTAAAAAGCTTAAAAGGCTTAAATACGTGAAATAGTTTCTCTTAGGCTATTTAATTAAGGTTTAAGAATATATTAAAGAAAGTAAGAAACTTAAGAAAGCTTAAAAAGCTTAAATATAATAATAATATTACTTAATTCTTAACGTTCTTAATAGATTTTAATAAATTAATTTAAATATCTAATATTACTCTTTAAAAGTATATTATAAAAGCTTTACCTTAAAAGATTATTAAGCTTATATACTCTTTTTATAAAGAAAAATCTTAAATAAACGAGAACTTTATTAACGTCTTATAAGAGGTTAAAGAGATTTACGAGAAATTATTATTAGACTTTAATTATTTAAAAGTAAATCTAAGAAAAGATTTACTTACTTTAAGCTTAAAGCGCTTAAAGTTAAGCTCTTTTAAATAATAATAATTATAAACTAACTTTAAGAAAATATTAGGCCTATTAAAGGTATTCTTAAAGAATAATAAGCCTATAAAATTAAAAAGATATAGCTATTATTAAAGAAAGCTATTAAAGAAATAAATAATACTCTTATTACTAAAAGAAAAAGAGATAACGTTAAATATTAGCGCTATAATTAGAATAATTATAGGGTAATATTTTACTTTATAAAATAAAACCTTAAAGGTAATATCTTAATAGTATTATTAGAAAGAAAGGTAGCTATTATCTTTAAAGAGAAATAAAAGAAGAAAGAAGATAAAAAGAAAGTCTTTAAGTTAATTAAATAGCTATAAATTAACGTAATTTTTAAAGACCCTATTAAATGTAATCATATACTCTCTTTTAACTTAAAATCGGATTTTTAAAAGGGGTTCTTAACTTATTACTAAGAAGAAAACCTCTTAATAAAGATACTATAGCTTTACTCTTAAAATAATAAAGGCTAAATAAACTAATCTTAAAATTAAGATAAATAGTTTAAATAATAATTCTTAATAGTAATTAAAAAAGAATAATATAGGTTTTACTTAATAATAGAAGCTCTCTTTTAATAATATTAATTAAATCAGCCTAATAAGTAAGCTTAAAAATCTATAAATATCCTTAAAAAAAGACCTTATATAGGTTTAATAATTAGCTTAATAAGTCTAATAGCTATTCTTATATAAAACCGGTTATTTTAAGGTATTAGAATAATTACTTTATAAGTCTTAGCTTTAAGCTTAGTACTATAAGGGAAGATTATAATGTAATTTTATTATATTAATAGCTAAAGTAATATTAATTTATTAATTTATAAAACGATAAGAATAATATTCGCTTTGCCTTTAAATATTATTATAAATATTACTTTAATTTAAAGTCCCTTAAGCTTATCTTTAATAATAAGATAGCTACGGCTAAGAATATTATTAAAGTAGTTAAAGCTATAATACCTAAGGAATTTAAAGCGTTCGCCTTAATAATATTAAATTAAGCTACCTTATAATTACTAGATTATTAACCTTAAAATTATTATATTAACTTAATAAAAGAATAAATACTATTATAAGAACCCTTATATATTATAAGTGTAAGGGAACTTTAAGCCTTATACTTATAGCTAAATAATATACTATAAATAAAATAAATTTAAAAGTTAATAGTATCTTATAATACTCTTATAATATTTATTAATAAAAAGAACTTAAAGAACCCTTTATAACTTATAGTAAATTATAAAGAACTTAATAAGCTTATAATACTAATAAGATACCTAATTCCACTTATTTAAGAGTTATAAAACTGCTTTTAAGGCGCTATTATATTCTTAAAACTTAACTTAAAGTCTAGCTTTAACCTTATTTATATTATAAAGAGTTATAAGTAAAAGATAGCATTTTACTATAAATATAACTTATTTAAGTATATAATTATACTATTTAAATTAATAAACGTATTATTTATATTTTAAGCCTTAATAAACGGTATCTTTTAAGATCTTATTAATATAAGGGTTTTAATATATCTTAATAATATTCTTATTTACGCTAAGATAATAAAAGTGTAAGGTGGTTAGGGAACCCCGCCTACCTATAACGCGATTAATAATGTTACGTGAAATAGAAGCTTTAGAATTATATCCCTTATATCTTATATAACTAGAAAATAGGATAAGCTTTAATTATTATAATATAATTACCTTTACTTTAATTACTTAACTTTTAGTCTCTCTTATAATCTTATAATTTTTAAAGCTTCTCTTAAAAGTTATTTAATTAAAATAATAAGAATAAGTACCTAAAGAACCCCTATTTTATAGGTACCTTTACCTTTAATAGTAAAGGACCTAATAGAATTACTAAGTAACTAGAAGAATATAATAGCTTTAAGTAAAGAGAAAACACTTAAATAATTAAATAAGGCTATTATAGCTCTTTAAAATTAAATCGCTTAATTAAAGAAGTTATAAGAGCTTTAAGAAAAGAAAAAGAAGCTATAAAGATTAATTCTTAAAACCACTTACTTAATAGTAAAAAAGAGGCGTAACTTCTATAATTTAAAGGGAAGTAATAACTAAATAGTATAGGTTAAAAATATTAACTTTCTTTATTATTTAATAAACCCTTAAAAGTATAAGATTTAAATAAATAACCTAAACTATACTTTTAATAGAGTGAAACGTAAGTATTATAAGAATTACTAGAAAATTCTCTTTACCTTAAATTATATAAACTTAAAATATAAGGTAAAATAAAACTAATACCTTAATAAATAGCTAGTAAATTAAAAGAAAAGCCTTAAGAATAATTAAAATACGTTTTAAAATTAAACTCTTATACTTTTAAAGAACGCGAAAAATTATAAGGCTTAAATAACTATATAGTTAAAATAAGTAAAGTAACGCGAAAATTAAAGTCTTATAAACTTTAATATTTACTTAAATTTATTAAAGAAATACCTAAAAAAAGCTAGCGAAAAGTTATAAGCGCTTATTCTTTTTATTAAGCTATAACTTAAACTCTAAGATCATATAAACCTATACACCTTTATCTTTAAAAAAACTTAAAAAGAAGTAATTTAAATTACTTAATAATTTTAAAATACTATATTAAGAAGAAATAAGCGAAAGGTTAACTTATTTTAATTAAAAAGCTCTTTAAAGATACTTTAATAAGAAAGAAGTAACTTATTAAAAGCTTACTTTAATAATTAAAGGTTCTTATAATTAAATCTTTATAATTAAAACCTAAACTTAATTAAGTAAGAAAAGCTATATTATTATAATTATAATAGTAAGAATTACCTTTAATTTACTTATAATAAACTACTTAAAAATAACTTAAATAATTAAAGAAACGCTTAAAGGTTAAAGTAGTTACTCTTACTTTAGCCTTAAGCTAAAAAGTATTAATAAGCTAATACTTTAATATAAAGGTTATTATATATAAGCGTAATACTATAAAAACCTACGCTAATTTTAATAGTTATATAATTCTTAACCTTATTAGTATTAACTTTATAAGGTAATAAAAACTACGTTAAGTAAAGGTAATAGCCTTTATTTTATAGTTAATTAAAACCCTTATAATTCTTTAATGTAATATATATAAAGTACTTATTTAAGCTACTAACTTTTATAGGTATAAGCGTACCTTAAAACTATTATACGTTACTATTAAAAGAGACTTAAACTTAAAGAGAAACCTTATCTTAATAGAAATATATATACTAGCTAAATAAAAGATATATATAGTTATATATAACTAGAAATAGTAATATAAGTCTTAAAAAGAGGGTTTCTTACTAGATAATTCCCGTAAATTTATTAAAAAGTACTAGAATATAGCTTAAATTTACGCTATTATTAGTATATTTAAGAAAGACTTTCTTACCTTAAGAGGTAAAAAGCTAGTAAGAGGGTATAATTCTATAAATAATATTCTAATAAAGCTTTATAGCTTTAAGAATATCTTTATAAATAATTATTTTAAGATCTTATTATTATATAAGAATATTAACTATAATATTAACCTTTTACCTAACGTTACGTTATCTTATAAACCTATTTACCTATTATTTTAAGCTAAGTTAAAGAAGCTTTACTAGTATATTAATAAAAACCTAATAAATAAACGAATAAGACCCTTAAAAAGCTTAATTAGGGTATTAATTCTATTTATATTTAAGAAGAATAAAACCTTAAGATTATATATAGATTATAGAGAACTAAATAGGGTAACTTAAAAGAATTACTACGTATTACCCTTAATTTTAGAGTTACTTAATAAATATTAAAAGGCTAAGTTCTTCTTAAAGATTAATATTAAGAATACTTATTATAGAATACGAATAAAAGAGAGGGATAAGTAAAAGATAGCCTTTTAAACCTATTATAAGTACTATAAATATATAATTATACCCTTTAACCTTATAAACGCGCCTATTACTTTCTAAAATTATATCTATTAAGCCTTATAAGGGCTAATTAATACTATTTATATAGTATATTTAAATAATATCTTAATTTTCTTAAAAATAAAAGAGAAATATACCTCTTATATTACCTAAATATTAAAACGAATATAAGTAATTAAGTTATTTATAAAGCTATTTAAGTGTACCTTTTATTAAATCTTCATAGAATTTCTAGGGTTTATTTTATTAATTAATAGCCTTTTAATAGATTTAAAACGAGTATAAATTATTTAAGAATAAAAAGAATTAACCACGTATTATAAGGTATAAGTATTCTTAGAATTCTATAACTTTTACTAATAATTTATATAGAGTTACTTTAAGATAATAGTACTCTTAAATACCTTATTAAAGGGAAGCTAAAATAATAAGAAGCCTAATTATTTAACCTTTATAAGTAAAGAATAATTAACGTTTAATTGTTTAAAGAATATTTTTATAAGAGCCTCTCTTCTCTAATATTATAATTTAAGTAAAGTAATTTAAATTAAGATAAATGCGCTTAACTTCATAATAGCTAGAATTCTCTTATAGCTAAATAATAAGAGGTAATATTACTTTATTATATTTTAGTCTTAAAAGTTTATTAATATAAAAAGAAATTATAGAATATTAAACTAAGAACTATTTATTATAATAGAATTATTTAAATACTAGTAATATTATATAAAAGAGGTAATAAATCTAATTAAGGTTCTATTAGACTATTATAACCTTTAAATATTTATAAGGTAACTTAAGTTAAATAAGCGCTAGGCTTATTAGTATATATTCTTATTACCCTTTAACTTTATTATTAAGTATTAATCTAGTAAAAGTAACCTAATAAATAAGCTATTAAGGTAATTTAATTATAAAGGTAAAGCTATATTTAATAAAAAGCTATTATTAAACTTATAAAAGAAGCTAATAATTACTTAAGAAGAAGTAAAGAATACCCTAAGAAACTATAAAAATAACGGTAAGAAGCTAACGTTTAATTAAATGTATAAAGCCTTAAAACCTTTAAGAGAGAGGTATTTAACTTATATAAGCTAAGTAACTACTATAAGTCTAGTAATTATTACCTATTTTATTAATGAATTTAGGAAAAAAGTAAGTGTAATAAGTATAATTACGTGAAGTTAAGTAAAGTATACTATAAGGTAATAGTTAATTTATAAGAATAAATTAATTATATTACTTAAAGAACTCTTACTTTAAGCTTAAAGCTATAACCTAAATATATAAAAGTAATTTATTAGTAAGCTAATAGTAAAATAAGAAGAAAAGAAAAACTAAATAAAAGATAAGAGTAATCTCTTATTATATAAGAATAAAGTAGCTATACCTTAAGATTTAAAGATACGTTAAAAGTTACTTAAGCTATATTATAATAATTTATTAATAGATTACTTTAAAATAAAAAGAATCTTAGAACTATTATAGCGTAACTTTTATTAGCTATATATATAAGGTAAAGTAAAAGATTATATTATAAGCTATATAATTTATTAAGAGGTAATAACCTAATAATATTACTTATATAGCGCGCTTAAATTACTATTAATCTTATAATAACCTTAAGTTAAAATATTAATAGACTTTATAATAAAGCTACTTAAAATAAAGTACCTTAAGTAAAGCGTTAATATAATACTAATAATAATAGATTAATTTATTTAGTATTCCCTTTTTTTAGTAATTAATACTATTATTAATACTATAAAACTAATAAAACTCTTTTACTATAAGGTTAAACTTTAATTTAACGTACTAGAAGGTATTATCTCTAATAAAGGGCTAGTATTTACTAGCTAATTCTAGTTAAACCTTTATTACTTATTTAAGATAAAAAGAAGGCTTTTAATAGCTTTTTACTCGTAAATAAACGGGTAAATAAAAAGAATAAACTAGACTATAAAGTATTACCTATATAATTTTATTATAAATAATTAATTAATATAAGTGTAATTACTATTATAAGCCTAATTCGCTTATAATAACGCAAAGAGTAATATAATAGATTACTTACTTAACTATAGCTTAATAAGATATAACTTAAAGTTTTACTTTTACCTTAAAGCTAAAGCTTATTAAAAGAGAGTATTTACTATAAAAACCCGTATAATTAAGCTTAAAAAAGTATAAGAATAACTTTAAATTAACTAGTAAAAAGCTATAGAATTTTAAGCGAAGTATTATAATTAATAGTATATACCTCTTACCTTATATAAGAGGAACTTCATAGGCTTAACTATAAAGAATATTAAATTTAAGGTAAGAAAATAAAAGCTTATTCTCTATTATATTAAACCCTTTTAAATTCTAGAAACTATTAAAAAATAGGTATATTACTTAGTATTATTAGAATAATATAACTACTTTTATAACGTCTTTTATATTAGCCTATTAAAGCTATAGAAAAGGCAGGGAAATACTAGTAAAAACTTACTTTTAATACTAGACCTTAAAGAGAATAATAAAGAGTATAAAGTTAAAGAAGTTAAGAATTAAAGAGAGTTTTAAGAAGGTATTTATTACCTAATAAAGTGAAAAGAATAGCTCTTAAAGTATAACTAATAGGTAATTATTAAAGATATAATTAATATACTTAAGGTAATTATTACGTTTTAATAAAATAAGAATAAACGAAAAGCTAATAAAACGTTATAAGAAAACTATAAGTAAGAGACTATTACGTGAAAATTAAATAGCTATACTCTTAGTACTATTAATTTTATTTACCTTAATTTTTAGGCTAATAAACTATTAAATAAAAAAATAAATAAAATAGCGCTTAAAGCGTAAAAAGAATTAACGAAAAAGCACTTAAAGCGCCTTCTTTAAGTAAATTATTATTAAATTTATTAATAATAATTACCTTCTTTATACTATTATAAAGGTAATAAATTACTATTACCTAGGTAATATAATCTAGGTTAAATAAGCGTAAATGTAAGACTTAAGTTACTTTTTATTCGTTAAAAACTTAATTATAATTCACTTAATAATAATTAATAAGTAAAATAATAAGAAGTTATTAATAAAGAAGTTTACTTATATTATTAAATTATAAAAAGGGAATTTAAGTAATTAAAAGCTACTTGTTACGAACGTCACTGCACGAGACGCGGGAAGCTGGGCCGCACTGGTAAGGGGAGGCACAGCTGCTAACTAACAAGGACATCAAGTCACGTGATAGCTCATTGGATCATATAAATGATCTAACGAGACGGGATCATTAGGATTATTAGGCGATCCAAATAATTCGGGTCTATAATAGAGAGATAGACGGGTACTTAAGGAGGGGGTATTCCCATAATCAGATAGTCTAGATCTCTATTAATCAATCTAAGTAATAGTTTTACTATTAAGAGTTATACTCTTAACGGCCTTATTATAATACTGCTTAAAAGCTACTCTATAGCATTTAACCTAACTTACTTCCTAAGAAATAAACCTACTATACCTTAGAACCTAAGCTACCGTTACATTTTAATTAATCCTATTTAGTAAGTTACCTTAAAACTTTAAGCAGTAACGACTTCTAAGATGTCTACTTTAAGCGAAAAGACCACTAACCCTAGGGAGATAATAAAGTATCTTTATAATAAGATCACCGAGCTCGAGAAGCAGAATTAATAGCTTCTCAACTAATAGAATAATCTCTATGAAAAACTTAAGGCACGAGAAGAGAAACTTATAGCAGTTATAAATCTCACACCTATATCCTCTATTAATAATAATAACATGCTAAAATTCCCTAAGCCTAAATCATACGATAGTTATAAGGGTAATATAAGGAACTTTCTCACATAAGCCTAAGCTTACCTACGAGTTAACGAAAAAATCTATACGATACCTAAGTCACAGATTCTTTGCATTAATAACCTCTTAACTAGGAAAGTAATAGAATAATAGGAGCTAACCCTTCGCGCATATCTTAAGCACGGTGCTAAAGCTAGAGTAGAAGTTATTTATATCTTCTTTAATTATAAAACCTTTAAAGAATGACTTCTCGCTACATTTAAAAACCCTAATAAGCACAAAGAAGCTACACGACAGCTTACTCGACTTAAGCAGACCGAATCTGTAGCTTACTACGCTAAGAAGTTTAAATGTATCGCAGTAAAACTTAACTAGAATACTAAACCTAAAATAGAAGTTTTCTATTAAAGACTTAAAGAAGAAGTAAAGGATAACATTTATCGAGAAGATCGTCTTAAGTTATTTAACGACTTCGTTAAAATAGTTATTAAGGTAGACAACCGTTTATACGAGCGACGTCACGAAAAAAGTCACAGGAAATTCGAATTATATGCTAGATTTAATAAACCTAATAGTAGTAAGCCACGCTAAATATCAATAACATATAGGTACCACGCCGGACCTATAAAACTTAACGCTGCGAATAAGGAAAAGGGGAAGACTTATTATAATTGTAGCAAGACTAGACACTTTACGAATAAATGCAAAGCCCTAAAGAAGCTATGGAAGCTAATTCCTAAAGGCAGGAAGCTCCATACTATAAACCAAGAAAACTTACCCACGCGAAATCTTAGTATAGCAAGTAATAAAGGAAGCCCTACGTTAGCAAATAACATTAGTTCGAATAAAGATTAGGAATTTAAAACCCAATTAGTGCCTAACGACTTTTAGGAACACTAGACACCCTTACCAAAAAGTGAACCTTTACTAGAATAGATCTAAGAAGAAGAGAATTATCTAACTAAGAAAGACGAACCTGAAATTAAATATAGACTCCTTAATTAGACCTTCTATTACGATAACAATTACTATACGCACCTTAATAGTAAGTAAGGTAGCGGATAGTTTCCACGAGAATAAAAGGGAAGGAGAATAACCCTTATAATACAACCAAAATTACAATGAACCAATTTAAAGATATTAAACGGGAAGTTATACTATACTAAGGATAACGCACACACTACCTAAGCTATAACCCTATAATGCAAGAAGGAAGGGAACTATGTAACTACAAGCAACTCGCTTAGCCTAAGTTCAATTAACACAAATAGTAGATCAAGCGATTACTAAGGAAGCTCTAATAATGTGTTAGAGGATAATCGCCGATAATAGCGCCTAGAATAACGCGCTAGAGAACGATATAAGGATAGGATTAATAAATTAAGAAACGATAGCCGTCGTCGCAATTAAGACCGATTTCTTAACGAAGATCTAACAGGTCTTTATATACTGTAAATATTAGTAGCATAGCACACCTTATAATCGACATAACTATAATGGGATAAAGGATTCAGGTAATAATTAATAATAAAGTACAAGGAAATTTTATCTCGCCGAATCTCGTTAATAAATTACAATTGCCTTAGACACCTAAAGACAAGCCCTACTAACTTACGACTATGGAAGAAACTACGGTAAAGTATAGCCACGAAGTAGTTAATATAAAGATCGCGTAGCTTCTTGTTAATATATAAGACACGAAACACCAAGTTACATTAGATATTACAGTAATCTTAAAACACGATATTATATTAGGGATACCCTAGTTGCGAGCGAGTAATCCACGAGTTAACTAGAGAACCGGCTAACTTTAATGGGATTTACTAGGATACGGTTATAAAGTAGAGAGCGGCCTATAAAGAGCACCTTATTTAGACTACAATAGGCCTCTAGGAATATATGTGATTGCTAGAGAGCTAAAAGCTAAGATAACGGAGATTCCTAAGGAATACTTAAAGTATAGTAAGCTATTTAGCGGAGAGCTAGAAATAGGACTACTAGAGCATTTACGCTAGGACCACGAGATTAGACTCTAGCCTAGTATTAAACCAACGTTCAATAAGATTTATTCTTAAAACCCTAAGTAAGATAAGGCGCTTAAGGAGTATTTAAAGGATATATTATAGAAGGGATACATAAGACTATTAGAGTCCCTAACAGAATACCTAATCCTATAGGTATTAAAGAAGAACGGGAAACTATAACTATGCATTAATTACCGATACTTAAATAAGATTACAATTAAGAATCAATACCCGTTACCGCTTATAACAGAAATTAAAGATAAAGTTAGAAAAGCTAAATAGTTTACCACACTTAACTTAAAAGAAGCCTATAACCTTATACGGATAAAAGAAGGCCATGAGTAAATAATAGCATTTCGAACTAGCAGAGGACACTACGAATATTTAATAATGCCTTTTAGGCTTACTAACGCACTAGTAACCTTTTAAAGAATAATCGATATAATCTTACAGAAACAACTAGGAGTATTTGTGGTTATATACCTCAATAATATCCTCATTTATTTAAATACTCTTAAGGAACACAAACGACATATACATAAGGTACTACAAACTCTACAGGACAAACCTTATAAGCTTGAAACGGACGCCTCAGACTTTGCACTAGGCGGACAGCTTAGACAACGAGATAATTAAGGAAGATTACACCTAGTTGTATTCTTCTCGAAGAAACTCTACGAACCCAAACTCAATTATAGGATCCACGACAAAGAACTTATAGCTATTATTAAGTGCTTTAAAGAATAAAGACACTATCTTATAGGAGCAAAGCATCAAATTAAGGTCTATACTAACCATAAGAATCTCACATCGTTCTTAACTATAAAGGATCTAAACAAACGACAGATTAAATGGTATAAAACCCTTACAAATTATAACTTTAAAATTATATACCGTAAAGGATCCAAAAACGGAAGAGTAAACGCGCTTAGCTAAAGAGAGGACTTAAAATCGAATAAGCAAGTAAGTAATACACCCTTACTACGCGCCACTAAGAATAGGAACCTTATGCTAGGCACCTAAGAAATCAACATAACCTAGCAAGTTAAGCTAAATAAAATATGGATGCATTAGATCGCATTATACATTAATAATAACAGCTATCTAAACAATTAAGAAACGAAAACGCATTTATCTAAGAAAGGCAAGACCTTCTTATACAATAAACGGCAGTATATTCCCAGTACACTTTAAGAACAGCTTATTAAGGAAATACACGAGCACCTACTATACGAATATTAGGGTATAGGAAAAACGATTAGTAGGCTAAGAAGATCGTACGACTTCCCAGAAAGCAGAAAAATAGTATAAGAAGTCATTAAGAAATACGACACGTGCAATAAAGCAAAATCAGCGCAACACGCACTATACAAAGAATTACAACCAATATCGCTACCTAAAAGAGCATAACAAACTATTATAATAGACTTTATCGTTAAACTACTAAAGTTAAAAGAACCTATAATAGGAGTAGCTTACGATAGCATCCTAGTTATTATAGATAAACTCACAAAATACGCCTACTACATTCCATATAAGGAATCAAGTAATACTAAGGACTTAGCATATATATTCTTTAAAACAATTATTACATAATATAAATTACTAATAAAGCTTATATTAGATTACGATAAATTGTTTACCTTAAACTTTTAGAAATGCCTTATAGAAACCATAAAGATCAAACAAAGCTTATTAATAGCATTCCACCTATAATCAGATAGACAAACAGAAATCTTAAACTAAATACTCGAATAATATCTGCGAAGCTATATCAACTACTAATAGAACGATTAGGTAGAATAGCTACCACTAGCATAATAGGCTTATAATAGCTCTAAGATTAATAATATAAAAATGTTACTATTCAGGGCAAATTACAGATTTAACCCTATCATCGAGACACATGTAACACAGAATGTAAACGCGCTAGTAGCTATAATGCATGTAATAACTATAATAAAAATACAAAAACACTTATAATAGGAATAGATATTTTTGTAGAACCAAATAAAACACTACGCGGATAGAAAGAGATTACTAGCGCTAATCCTAGAGAAGGGACATAAAGTATACCTTATTCGTAAAAACATTAAAACTAAGCGACCCAACAATAAACTTAACTAAAAGAAGATTGAACTATTTCTTATTAAACGAAAAATCTCAAATACTAACTACGAACTATTATTACTAAATGGAATGAGAATCTATCCTATATTTTATATATTGCTACTAGAGAAAGCACCAGATAAATCTATAATTGCTACGAACATTATAACGAAAGACACTAACGAATACGAAGTTAAACGGATACTTAAAGCATGAGGGAATATAAAGAATCGCTATTATCTCGTTAAATGGAAGGGATATTTAAACTCTAAAAACACCTAGAAACCAGCTAAAAACCTTATGAACTGCTTAACGTTACTTAAATAGTTTCATTCCTAAGAAACGCATCCTAATTAATCTCCTAAGCACCGTTTAACGACTTAATACTAAATTTAATATCTAAGGAACGAACTAAAGCAGGATCCAAATCCTTAGAAGGAGTGGGAAGAACCCCTATAGTCTTTTAAAGCTATTCCGCTTCCTTACACTCTACACGTTCTAACTCTTTAACGTTATTAATACCACGCGTAATTACACGCATTATTTTCTTAAACCATAATTTCTTTTATTTTCGTAAGCGACGCACCTTAGCGCTTGCCTTTTCGAGTTCTTTCTTAGTAGCTTTTAACTTAAACTTAGCTTTCTAGTGTTAGGTACTAATATAACGTAACTGCTATGAGGTAAGAGGATTCATATTATAGTAAGACCTGTTTAGACGAATGCACTTATAATAACGGGACGAGTTTACGTTAAACGCCTTGCAATTCTAGAGGCCTTAATCTCAGCAAAAGAAACAAGCGGGCATATCAACTAAATTCCCGATTATTAACTTAAGAAGGGCGTTTTGCTCGTTTATCTTACGAGAAGGTTTACGGGATCGAACGAAAGGTCTTAAGACACGATTAGCTGACATGATAATACACGAGGAGAATGAAGAAGGAAAAATTACCTAAGCTCCTAGCCGGCCTATTTTAATGGCTTTAAGGATAAGACTAATAGAGAAGGGGTATTATGTTATGAACGTTACTACACGAGACGCGAGAAGCTAGGCCGTACTGGCAAGGGGAGGTATAGCTGCTAACTAACAAGGACATTAAGTCACGTAATAGCTTATTAGATTATATAAATAATCTAATAAGACGGGATTATTAGGATTATTAGGCAATTCAAATAATCCGGGTCTACAATAGAGAGATAAACGGGTACTTAAGGAGGGGGTATTCCTATAGTCAGATAGTCTAGATCTCTATTAATTAATCTAAGCAATAGTTTTACTATTAAGAGTTATACTCTTAACGGCCTTATTGTGATACTGCTTAAAAGCTACTCTGTAGCATTCAACCTGACTTACTTCCTAAGAAACAGACCTACTATGCCTTAGAACCTAAGCCACCGTTACACTACTCTTAAGCTATTATATACTAGTAATAAGTACTTTAAGCGAATTAAAAGAAGAGAATTAGCTAGTAAATATATTATAATAAATTAAGAAAAAACGCACTTATAAGCTCTTTATTATACTAGTTAGCTTATAGGTAATATAATAGGTAGTTTTAGTATAGTTAAAGCTATAAATAATTCCTAGCGAAAGTTAGGTAAGGTGTACGCGAGTTACGCGCGAAAAAATATAACTAGTATTATTATTATTATTATTCTTATTCTTTAGAACTAAGGCAATTATAAGCTATTAAAGGTAGTCTGAAAGGTATAAGAGATTAATTATATCTTTAGCTATAATCAGAGTATTAGAAGTAGTATAGTTTTGTAGTTTTGTAGTTTTTGTAGTTTCGAATATAAAATATTATATTAAATCTAATAAAATACTTATAGAACTATAAGTTTTACGAATAACTAGTATAAATTCTATATTATAAGCTCATATGAAAAAAAGTGGGTCCTTATGTAATATTATAAGCTGAAAACTTAAAAAACTACATTTTGTAGTTTTTGTAGTATAGTGTAGTGTAGTGTGTTTTTAGAAAATTACATAGACTAGTTTTTAAGCTTATAATAAGCTAGAAGGACCCACTTTTTTTATGTTAGCTAATTTGTTATAATATTAGCTAATTTATGTATTTATTATTATAATTCAAGTATTTTATTAGATTTATTATTAATTATTTAAGCTTTTTTGAAAATTGAAAATGTAGTTTTCTTGTTAATGCTCTAGCTATAATAGAGATAAGCTATATAAACGTTAGCGAAAATATAATAAAATTATAAGGAAACCCTTTAAAGTTATAAACTAATTAAATTACACGTGTTAACGCGCGTAATATACTATTAATAGCGCTTAAAGAGGCTAATATTTAAGCTTAAGTTACTATTAAAAGTATAGGGAATTTAAAGGAGTTTAAGCTTCTTTAAAAAGCTATAATAATAAGCGTTTATTATTATATACAAGTAATACATATAAAAATAACGCTTAGTATTAATATTTACTATTTTAATAATAAATAATAGGTAATTAACTTAATAAAATAAGGTTTCTTAAGTGAAAAAAGGGGATTAAATAGGTAAGGTAAGAAAGAATAAGGTAAGTAATAATATTTAAGAGAGAAATAATTAATAAAAGTATAAAGAGGCTATATTAATTTATATATATAGCTAATCGCGTAGTAATACGATTAACCCTAATTAAACGTTTAAATTATTTATATATTAATTAATAATATACTATTATATAGCTAATAAGTAACTATTAAGGCCGTTTAACGCTTAATTAAAGTAGGGGAGAATAATTATAAGGTAGTTAAGGAACCTTATTTACCTATAACGCGATTAATAACGTTACGTGAAACGGGGGCTTTAAGACTATATCCCCTATATCTCGTATAACTAGAAAATAGGATAAGCTTTAGTTATTATAATACAGCTACCCCTACTTTAGCTACCTGACTTCTAGTTCCCCTTACAATCTTACAAAAAGAATATAATATAATTATTTAGAAAGTACTAAAACGCTTAATTAAGTATAAGCTTACTATAACCCTATAAAAATACTATTAAAGAGTGCTTAAAGTAGAGTTTTTAGGGTATATTATCTTAATAAAAGGTATCTTAATATCCCCTAATAAGACGCGTTATATAAGATTATAAGAACTACCTTAAAGTATTAAAGATATTTAGAAATTTATTAGATTTATTAACTTTTATTAATAATTTATTAAAGACTTCTTTAAAGTAATAAGACTATTAATTAACGCTTAACGTAATTTAAAGAAATAATTATTAACCTTAAAGATATAAGAAACCTTTAAGCAATTAAAAATTATATTTTATTTAGCCTTTATACTTACCTACTTTAATTTAAACCTTTTATTATAGGTTAAAGTAAATACTTTAAATTTTACCTTAAGAGTTATATTATTATAAAAGTACCTTAATAAAAAATAACACTTTATAGCCTTTTACTTAAGAAAATTATCCCCTATTAAAATAAACTATAAAATATATAATAAAGAGCTTTTAGTTATTATTAATTCCTTTAAATATTAAAGGTAATACTTAAAGAGAGCTACTTATTATATTAAAGTACTATTAGATTATTAAAACCTTAATTACTTTACTATAATAAAGGTTCTTAATTAATAATAAGTTAAATAAGCCTAAGAGTTATTTATATATTAGTTTATTATTAACTATTAATTAAATAAAGTAAATAAGAAGGCGAATATTCTATTAAAATTATTATAATATTAAGCTAAAAAAGAGAGATATAAAGATTAGTCTATAATAATAGTCTTATAACCTAAATATTTTAAATAAACTTTAAAACTTATATTAATTATACTTTTAACCTTTAATTAATTATATAACTTAATAATAAAAGCTTAATTACTTAAGTTTATTTAATAGATAAAAGATACTACTTAAAATAACTTAACTTACTTAAATAAGTTATTTAATCTATTAAAAGATATTATAGCTAATAATAGACTTCTTTATTAAAAAGAATAACTTTAAATATTAGACTTTAAGCTCTTATAATAGAGAATCCTAAAATTTAAGTATAATTTAAAAGTTATAAAATATTTTAATATAAATAAGATATTAGAATCAATTATAAGAAATTTCTAATAGCTAGCTATAAAGCCTTATATTTAAAAGGGTATTTATAAATATTTAAAATACTAAAGAAATAAAAACTTTTATTATATAACTTATAACCTATTATAGCTTTTAAAGCTTTATTATAAGCCCCAATAATTAATAATTATAAACTTTATTATAGACCTTTTACTATTAAATAGCTATAATTTTATATAAGTTATAGTAAATCTCTTTATAAAAATAGCTTATTTTATTCTCTTATAAAAAGATAAGAAAAAGATAAAGAATTTAATTTAAATCTTTATAAGATTATATTAAAGGCTATATAAAGTCTCTTTAAATATTATATTAGATTAAGATTCTTACTTTATAGCCTATTTATAAAAGACTTTTTAAAGCTTATTAAAATTAAAAGCTAAATATTAATTACCTTTTATTCTTAAATAAATAGGTAAATAAAATGTATAAATTAAACTCTTAAAGTTTACCTTTAAGCGTTTATTAATTATAAAATATTAAATTAAAAGAACCTACTATTAATAATAGAATCTACATATAATAACGTGGTATTAATAATTATAAGTATATTACTTTTTTACGTGAATTATAGGTTTTACCTAGTAGTTAATAACCTTCTTAAAGGGTAGCTATATAACCTAAATAATAGACTTTACTTTTACTAGATAATATAAGTATATAAGAAGATTAAAAAGAGTTTTAATTAAAGTTAATAAAGAATAAAAAACTAAGCGAATAAAAAGCATGTAAAGGCCTTAATTTATAAAGAAAAATAATTAATAATATTAAATACTTATAATATTAAAATAAAGTAATCTATTAAAAAGCTAAATAAAAAAATACTTAAACTCTTTAAAGTAATTAAGGTAATTTTCTTATTTATTATTAAATTAATATTATTAGCCTTTTAAAGAATTTATAATTTCTTTTATATCTTATTAATTAAGCCTTATTAAGAAGATCTTAATAGCTTAAATATAAGCTAGGTTTTTAAAGAGATATTAATAATTAAATTTAATTACTAGATAAAGGTAATTATAAATTCTTAAAAGACTAATAATTATATTAAATATTTAATTAAGTAAAAAGAATAGCTTATAAAACGTTATTAAACCTAAAAACCTTATAAATACTTTATTAAAAAGAGTATTTTATTATTATTATAATAATTTAAATTAAATTACTTAAATAAGCTATATAACTTAAGAGTTTTAATAGCTTTAAATAGCTTAAGATAAGCTTTTTTAAAAGAAAAGCTAATATTATATAATTAAAACTTAATAAAGCTTAATATTAATATAAAACTTATAAGCTTACTTAAATTAAATATATAATATACTTACCACTTATAGCATCTCTATTCCTTTCATATATATATAATAATTACCACGCCCTTTATTTCTCTTAGAAAACCAAGGACCTTTAACACTATACCAGATTATCTCTGAATTAAGCCCTTGCTCTAAGCCCTCGTATTCGAGCCCTTGTCACAATTTCACTTAGTACTGAAAGGCAGGATACAATTATAAACTGCCAGAGCCTGGTGGAAAGAAAAGCTGTAAAGAGCAAACAGGCAGCGGGGACACTACGAAAGCCGGCTTTTTGGTCACTATAAGCGTTGGTATTATGACGTCGACGCATCACCGCTTCAGCTGCTATGTACCTGATGAATATACATTTACACTTCTACCAGTCGTTGAGCATCATACTCGAATGCTACTCCTTCATGTGGACGACTACAGATTGAATCCCGGTTTACCCACCATATTCCACAGAGTCTTGGTTTCCCAAGTGTCTAACTTATCCGCTTCATCGCACTACACGACGACAGCAACATCAGAAGAAGTGGTGTCCTTAAAAGAGTCTCGGAAACCCCACCTGCTCCAGGACAACAGGCGGACCGGCGTCGAGCCATAGCTGCATCGTCTCCTCGCTCTGCGTCCAAATCATGCCCAGCATCCCCGCGGCATTCGCTCCAACCAAGCCATTACCAGCCGCGCGCCGAGGGATGACCACCATGCGCTCCCTGTCCATGACGACGTTGTGGGGAGGGGCTCTATTCTGCTCTGCAGTCTCACATCCAAGGGTGTGCTCGACGAAAGCCAAGCCCGCCTTGTATACCTCCAGAGTCTCCTGGGGACTCGAGTTAAGCTTCAGTTTCTGTTCAAAGTAGACGAAGGGAAGCGCGTCCGAGTTGCAATCCAAGTTTCGCCAAGGGTTTCCGTCAAAAGACTGCTTCGGGATGGCCTGAAGGTGTTTGTGCAACCTGCTGCACCCAGCCTCGGCGCCGCCGTTGAACAAGACGAGATTGTCCTTGCCATACGCTCCGAGAAAGGCATCGACGGCCCTGAAGTCGTCCATGTTCAATGGCTCCCATTGGCGCCGGTGTCCGTCAAGTGTCAGAACCAGGAAATGCGGACGGTAGCATGCGAAGCCGTTGAAGGCGAGGAAATGGTTCTCGCCAAGTCGGGTAATTTCGGAGCCTTGGGTGTTGATGTCGCTACCAGGCCTCTGCTTCAGAGCCACTGTTCCATTTCTGGTGTTGGGAGGGCTTTTTGGGTTGTTTGGCTTGCTGTTGAGGACCTTTGAAATGCGAAATTCAAACTAGGACTGCAACATCAGTACGGGGATTGTCTCGAGGGGCAGCAGGGCATGGCGTACGTCGAGCCCTCCGATCTTGCGATTCTCAGTGGTGTAGGTGTAATCGTATTTGATGACGCCGGCGTCGACTAGCTTGTCGAAGACGACTGTAATCTCTGCCTCGTTCAACACCCTGTAGCTCTCAGTCTCGTTCTGCGAGACCGCCTCTGAACCGCCGAGGATCTGGATGCTCCCCTCCACCGTCATCGGTGCAGTGTATGATCGCTAGTAGCCCTGTGTGACTGTGTACTTCAGAACAGTGATGCTTCTGGCAATGCAATGGGGGGAAGTATTGTCAAATGAGCGACTTGACCTCATGCGAGTGCAATGCTCGTGATGCCATTTGGACTCTGGAGCCACAAAGATGCATATCTAGGTCCATTTCGTCTTAGTCAGCGTGTTGCCGAGACCAAAGCCGAAATCCACAGCAGCAGCATGCAGTACTAGCAGCAGTAGCATGATTGGAATGAGCTAGTTTTCTATGCCACAGCCAACTAGGCTCTGTCCTGCGCAAGACGTTACCGCTCAGGGTTCAAATCAGATGTCAACTGGAGCTAAAGCGCCGGGACACTGACAGCTCACATGTACCATGCGCCTCCAAGACCAACATCAAAGCCAACAGAGCCCATAGAAGCCGCGTCTTTTGCTCATCGTACGAGCAATTCCGCTGCTAGGTACATCAGGTTCTGGGTGTGCGGGATAGTTAGCTGGCCGTCATGGACACCGGACGCCAAGAATGCTTCCTTGTTCCATATTCTAGTTATGGCAGTGGTGGCCGTCAAGCAAGAGAAAATCATCTACCACTGACGCAGAGAAGTAGACCTTGTATGCAAACGACGATAGACTTCATAGTTCCAGCCCAACATGTCGATCAATTGGATGCGCCGCGAATAAAGCTGACACCTCAAAGGTGAATGCTGTGGCAAACTCGACACAACTGATGAGAATCTTGATGGCTTCCTCAAGTAGCAAGAGGTTAAAGCCATGTGGCAACGGAATATAAGGGGTTCTAACTGCTATCAAATTAGAGCGCGTTCTTTTTATGATACCATGGTTTAAGTCAAATATCCCGTCCCGCTTGTCAACCCAACAATGTAACTCTTCCTTAAGGCCTAAAGAAAGCCAGCATCAAGCTGAAAAACCACTTAATAGTGGCGTGCATTCATTGCTTACAGTGGCTTCCTGAGGCTGCTTATATTGGCCATGCGTCAATCAACATGTTTCGGGTAGCACACATCATGTCAAGCTACGCGTACCAGCTTTCCGACAACTGCCGCAATACATGGGGAATTACCGCTCAGCTCGTCCCGCGTTTACTTTACCGTCACTGCCAAGATACAGAATCTCTTCATATTCTTTAACCACGTCCTTTTAGTACCCTCCGAGTACATCGTACGGCAGGATGGCGCCTTAATGCAGCTCGGGAGCATGGCTTCACATTAGCAGACGTAGACTAATGGATTCCTTGACTATACTCCGTGTGGCCAATCTTTGCCCGTGAGAGTTTAGGTGATAGTCTACCTTGGCAACATATGAAAAGTTACGACCATTCAGGAGGACAAAACAGACACCCCTGAGAGAAATAAAAAGTGATTTCAGAGAATGCTTTGATAACTACAGCGTATCCAGTCCATACACGCAGTACATCAGAATATAGCGCGCGATAACCCGGCTCGAGGTCTGGTCACCCGCTGTAGCTTGTACAGCACGGAGTCTTAGAACCACATCCTCGGGGAGATGAGAGCGCACGATATGATAGCTAACAAACACAACGACGATGGTGCGAGCTCTCCAAGCTCGAAGCTGACTTTGCCGAGATTGAAATTAAGCCTCGGCGGGTCTGGGTAGAGGTCTAGGAGCCTTGGAGACATCTAAACAAGTCAGACCTCATCGCGGACCATCTTAATTCCAACTACAGCGTAGATTTTGAAAGTCTATCCCCGAGTCATCCGTGCAGGATGCTCGTCCAATACCGCAGTATAGTGCCCACCTGGTAAACCCGAACAAGTTTGCGGAACAAACAACGATCAAGTATTTCGACCAAACAGGCCAACTTGCTGTTTTTCGTAAACTGAACGATACAGGCATAGTTCAAATACTATATAGATTTAAGCGGCAGGATACAGGTGTTGGCAGAATTCTAACCGCAGAATGACATTCCTCAACCTCGCCGGCATCGCTTACACCTTGTCCAAACACGGCGCCATGAATATCCAACCCAAAGACAACCGCCGCGTCCATGGAATCCCTCTTGACCGAAAAACCAACACCAACGGGAGTTTACTCGTGTTCCTTGTCCCCCCAACGGCCGAGAAAGTCAGTTCTTTCAGCTACCAGGCGTCGATGAAAGCCTCCGGCGTCCAGAAGCTCTTCAAGAAACTCGGGGCGAATCCAGACTTCCTCCGCAACAAGGTTGGCTGGCACGACTACCGGTAGCCTCGAGCCCGTTGGCAATGCAACACGAGAGACGAGCCTACAGTGTACAGTTTGGGACAACAAGCAGTTCAAAACCTCTTCCGAGCACAAACTGGCCATCAGACAGAATATTTCTGCCAGCACCCTCGTTGGAACCTACAGGTCAGGGCCTCCCCCTCTCCGTATATGTCATCCGGCGATTGCTTTGACACCAGTCGTCTGGGCAGTCACAGTATACACGGACCAACCAGAAGTTACATAAATGCAACAATTCGGGAGCCAGGTATATGTAGATCAGCCAATAAACTTGCAACGTCGCATCTTACGTCTATAAAGATCAGTATGTACGGTGTTGATGCCGACTAGGCTCGATGTATTGTTCAGAGGGTCTAGATATGGTGCTCACAGGAAACAACAACAACTAGTCATTGACGAACAGCACTGCGTTGTGGAACTGTAGATATCATGGTACACGTCTAATTGGACAGTTTTTTATTGTTCTACATGAGATTGCTTCACTTTTACATGAGATTGCTTCACTTTGCAATACACTTGACAATATGATACAAAGCTTCCCGCCAACCCGTCAACCACCAATCACCTCCTCTTGATCCAGCCCTTGGCATTGGAAATGCCCTTGATACGCTTGGTATACTTCCAGAGGTGGCGGTACTTGGGCCCCTGTCGCTTGGCCTCCCAACCGCGGGGCTTGACGGGCGGCTTCAAGCTTGGCACGTGCGTGGGCCGCAGCTCGACATCGGCACCCGGGATATTGTGGCGGGCCATGACGGCGGCCGTGTTCTCGTCCCAGACGGACCGGAACAAGTTGAAGCCAAAGGGCGCAAGGCCAAACTTGTCACGCATCGACTTGAGGGAGAATCCGTCGCGTGCAGAGTATAGCTCCTTCAGCTTGGCGACGTCAACCTTCTCGCCGGCGCGCTGCTCGAGCAGGTAGATGCCCAGCCGGTGATACGGGGCCCCTTTCTGGGAAAAGGCAGGCATCCAGGGGACGGCCAGCTGGTCCTCGGCGACGATTTTGCCCAGCGGGAGAGAGGTCTCGGTGGGGCTGATGGGGATGTTGGCAGCCAGGTAGTGACATCGCTTGGTGAAGGTGCCGCCTTCAATGTCCGGGACGTCCGAGTCCAGAACGACGACCGTGACCAGGCGCTCGCCCTTGTCGAAGACTTGCACGCGTAGACGCGGCGCATGCTCGCTGACCTGGCTGTTTACAATGTCGCCGGGGGCAATCTTGGATTGGCGAAAGTAAAGCTGTACGTCGGCGGTGGGTTCCAGCTTGGGCAGAACGTCGGGGACGATGTTGAACTGCTTGATACGCTGGGTGATGAGGCGGTGATCATACGAACGCCATTTCTTCTCAGCGAGGGCACGGTAAATCGGCTTGTTCATGTCGCCTAAATTCGTGAATAGTCAGCAAACATGGGGTGTATATATGATGGCAAAAATACCAAACTCACCCAAGCCGTCCTCAAATCGCTTCTTGACCAAAGGATCATTCGCATCCGCCAAAAGCTTCAACCGCTCAACCTCCCTCCTCAAACTCGCCAGCTTGGTTTCCTTCGCCTTCTGCCCACCCTTGACCTCGGAAGCATCCTTTGCCTCCAATGTTGCAATCTTTTCCAGTTCCGCCTTGATCTTGGCCAGCTTGTCCTCACGGTCGGCCGCCAAAATCTTACGGGCCTCCTGAAACGCCTGGTACGGCAGCTGCTCAAACGGGATATTCTGTGTCGTGCGCATGGCTACTCGTCGTCTTCTGGAGCCAATTGGCATCGTACCAGCCTTGATCAGCTGGGCTTCGAATTCGGGAAGGACAGTATTAGGATCGAGGTCCAAGGCGCTAGGTTCCTTGGAGGCAGCCGCAGCTTGCTCCTGAGCCTCGGCGGCTCGAGGAGCGCCCGTCGTGAATGGCCGAAAGGCGCATGACTGTCGCAATTGCCTTGCAAGTGGCCGCGCGACAGCCTGACACCGCGACATTTTTTTGGTGTCTGGCTCGACGGCTATGTGAAGGTTGTGGCTTTCAAATCTAGAAGATGCACGCCGAAATGCTACGAGCCGATGATTTGACGTTGGCACGCGAGGGGACCCACATAAATTTCGGGGTGTCGGCGCGGAACAAGCCGTATTGCCAGCAGGCGAAGAACTGGGTCACGATTTTCGAGCAACCAAACCTCCGTTGCACGAATTTGCCATCGACAAGAAAACAGCTTGACCGCGCAAGCCTGCACCACCAGTTGGGCTGCTCTACGCCGTCGCATACAATTAATGATGGCGTCAAGGACGGGGTTAGGAAGCCTGAATGAGGCAATGGCTGCACTGCGGGTGTCGGCCAAGGTGAGTCCCATCACCATCAACGTCAAAAAAGACGGCCATGCTCACTTCCCATTGCAGCCCACCACCCTCAGCAAGCCCATCTCAAGGTCGATGGCCACGGAAGCGCCCGCCCGAGATCTGACCCGATCCGCAAGCACACAATCCCTCGTCCAGTCCTGGAACCCAGGTACGCAGCCACCACTCCGACCGACCGACTATCCACGCAAGCTAACATTAGCACTCGCAGTCTCAACCGTCCCCGTCACAATCCACAGCTTCCCCTCGCTCGAACCAACCTCCCTCGAGCAGTGGTCCGTCCAGCATCTCTACCTCCCCCTCCGGCGCGACATCCTGCACCACGCAATCACCTTCGAGGGCGACAACACGCGCCAGGGCACCGCCTCCAGCAAAACCCGCCACGAAGTCCACGGCTCCCACCGCAAGGTGCGTCCTCAAAAGGGTTCGGGCCGCGCCCGTCTCGGCACCAAGCAGAGCCCCGTCCTCCGCGGCGGCGGCAAGACCTTTGGCCCCAAGCCCCGCGACTTCGGCACCAAGCTCAACCGCAAGGTCTACGACAAGGCCTGGCGAACAGCCCTCAGCTACAGGTACAGACGGGGCGAGCTGATTATCTGCGAGGACGGAATGGAGCTTGCTCTGCCGCCGGACTTTGAAATGCTCGCCGACAAGTACATGAAGGACGGGCTGCGGGAGACGTACCTGCAGAAATACATGACGGGCGTTTTGCGCACGCTGGGTCTGGGACGCGCTGATGGACGAACACTGTTCATCACCGGCGATCCGAGGGAGAGGCTGTACGAGGCTATGGAGCAGGTCCCGTGGGAGGGGCAGGCGCTCGACGTGGAGGATGTGGATGTCAAGGACCTGTTGGAGACGGGCAAGGTTGTCATGGAGAGGAGCGTCCTGAAGGAGATGATCGAGAGACATCAGAGCGACTTGGTCACCCGCATCACGGTCGGCGGGTTGGCCAAGGGTGCTCCTTCAACTGGCGAGGTCGTCTTGTGAAATCCAAAAGCCGGATGCTGATCACTGTACAATTAATTATATTTCTCTGTATTAAATATATTACCCCCCGGTGAAGCGCAAAATCTCACCGGCATTAAAGCTTCCAGTGTGATGCAGTCGAATCTATGTCTTGTCTCCGTGTAGATCAAGGTAGAACATACAAAAGGGGGTTCCCCCCATGCAGCCCTTCTATACTGGGTATCAAAGTCTAAAACGCACCCTACAATGCACCGCCCACCAACGAAACAATCCACATTGCTATTCTCACCTGCAAGCCAACCCTCCTCTCGTTCTTGGCAAAGTCATCCCTCGTCACTCTCCTCGAATGCTCTTGCAACCAGCTCTGCTCATCGCCCAACTGTCTCTTCAACGCCTCATCCCTCGTCACGATCAGCGCGCCAACCTCCAAGTCATGCGAATAGCTGCGCTTTGTATAATTAGAACTGCCAATGATGCTCATTGATGGAGTCGTCTCGCCTGGCATCGTTACCCAGAGGCCCTTGGCGTGATATGTCCATCCGCCGGGGTGGCCCACTGTTCCGAGCCGCCACTCCTTGAGGACAATATCCTTGTCCCTGCGGCTTTGGCTGATGTGGTCTAGGAAGCGGCGGGCGAGAAGGACGTATGCATCGGGGAGGAAGCCTGAAACACCTTTTGACTTGTAGAAGCCGTTTGCCTCGGGGGCAGCCGTAATGACGGTGTTGTTGGTGGATGCTGTGCCGATAAGGAGCTTGGTCAACGACGGCGCCGGGTTGAAATAGCCGGCTGTAAACGTCCACGACGAGCCGCGATATTGAGGCAGAGCAAGCTGTTTGAGGATGTGTGTAATGACAGGCAGTTCGGTAGACTCGTCCGGTTTCATGACTTGGGAGAATTGCCCCAGCATATACACCCTCGTGTTGCTAAAGTCGCCCTTGGGCAAGTTTTCGGCTTGGGGCGCAACCAGTGCCTTCAACGCCCGGCTCGAGCTCTTGATGAAGGACTGCGGATCCTCGAGGGGGCATGGCGCAGAGTTTGTCTGAGGCCAAGTGAGCGTGAATCCGGCATCCTCCCGTGATGGCTCAACCAGAAAACTAAACGACGCAACTCCACTATGAACGCGCCAAAAGTGTTCGGTAACCTCTCTGGACGAAAAGAGGTGGTATCTGTCCTGTCTATTGGTGAAGTAGTCTGTGGAGAGATTCGCACTATCGAATGTCAGCCCCCTTGCCTAGTTCATGTCGAACCTTGCCGTACTCACCCTGACATGATGATCTCGTCATCAACACCATAGAGCTTCATGTGCTGCAGGCCCCAGCCCTCATTAATCCTCTTCGGGATATACTTCTTTCTCAATCCCGTTAAGTTTGGTGTGTGGTACATGCGGATCTCGACCCTTTCTGCGCCAAACTCCGTAACGAGCGGTGCCAACAACGACGCGCACGATGAATCGGGTGCCTCTCTCGTACCGCGCAGAGCGTCTGTCAATATGTCAAGTTTCAGCTCCGGGTTGCGCGAAAGGGCACCTCGCAGGGTTTCGATAAGCTCCTTCTCGGATTTGCCAATATAAAGAGTTGACAGGAAGATTCGTCGTTTGGCATTACGTATGCGGTCCTATATCAATTAGTATCCATCTGCGGCGTCTAGCTACATGTACACGGCAGCGGTACCGTACCTTCAAGGTTTCGTAAAATTCCGCCGGCGTTCTGATAACACGAATATTCTCCCCCGTCAGATCAAAGCTCGGCGCCATGCGATCCAGCTCGCTCACGATCGGCACCAGCGTTCCTACATGAAGGCCATTGCCCGGCGCAGCAACAGCTCCTGAAGGCGCACTGCCAAACGACCTACGCTGCGCCCGTACCGAGTACACATTGTTCCGTAGTGCACTGGGCCGTGGCCGTGCCAGGAACCTCGTGCAGGTGCGTGTAAGCATTCCCAGCCGAATTTGCGCAATCCCGTCAAGGAATTCTGCAGCTTTTCGCAGTTCTCGTCCAGTCGCAAGTTTGGCGCTGTGGAGTTTATATAGGCTGGGTACTAACTACTTGGTACTGCCCGGAGTACCTGAGCCAGCTGAGCTCACTCACCTCACCTATTGAACATTCCCATTGGATGACCCATCTACCCGATGTTTCCCCGGTCCATCCTACGTACGACTCGGCTCTGAACTCCGACGTCAAGTCCCCAATCCCTCTCATCGATTTGCCGGGCAACTGTCAACCGCCAAGATGTCGACTCTTCCCCGTACGTTGAGCAACCTGCGCAAGATTGGCATCAAGGTTCGTCTTCTCGCCGTTCAATTGCTACCCAGAAGCTAACTTGTGTAGGATTACTTCCGCCAAATGCTGGTACGTTTTGCCTGCCCCGACGCTCGATCGACAGAATGAACAGGTCTACTAACCTCGTTCTTCCCCCCGCAACAGTATATCGGTACGGACTCAATCAACTGCGCACGGCCACCGAAATCGAATTAAACAGCTAACTGATGTGCAGGCGACACCAAATACGGCCGCCTGGTAGGCACCGATCGCGCCGGCAACAAATTCTTTGAAAACATGGAAGAATTACCCCTCCGCACGCGCTGGGTCGAATACGCCAAGCACGACTACGACGCCGCCCAGATCGAACCTGGCTGGCACGCATGGATCTCGTACTCTGTGGACAAGCCGCCCACCGAGGATGCGTTGATCGCTACAGGCTTGAGGAAGTTCGAGAAGCCGTATCCCATTCCAAATTATACTCAGACTAGGGGCGCGTTCAAGACGTACAGCACGTAAGTGAACTCCCAGGAGGTGTGAAGTCGGTGGTAGTCTCGCGTCGGGATGGGTGCTGATTATTTCGAATAGGACCAAGCCCAAGATTTCAGCATGGGAGCCCGTTGCTGCGCAGAGGACGTGAATGGTTACGAGAGGGGGATTGTACATATGCATTGTAGAAATAGATGATGGGCTATCGAATCAAAGAATTTCCTTTATTGTGTGCATTGCCCAACGAACAAGTTACCACAGTTGCTGCACTTTAAGTTGCACATCACCGGCCGATCCGATATTTGACGAGCTAACAAAACGAATGTCTCACAACCACCGTACACTATGCACAGAGAGTATCTGCCGTCAGGCCCATTGCAGCCAAAAATATTCACCAGGACATGCATGACACTCCAAAGCAACGCATTTTTCAATATGTACTGCCGCTAAATTCTAACAGTTTCTAGCCATCTAGCTCATCTACTGTCATTATCAAAACACCAAAATGCACTATACATAAACTCCCGTTATGCGCGCTCTACATCTTAGCTTCAATCGCTGTCTTGATTGCTGCAGGGAGTTAGCATATTGTTACATCTCCTTTGGTCGGTAAAACGTACCTTCGCAAGTGTTCCTTGCATCACCAAACAACATCTTTGTGTTGGGCATGTAAAACATAGGGTTAGGAACATCAGCTACACCTGTCAGCTCAGTTCAACAATTTCGACGAGAAAAACGTACCATATCCACTTGCCATGCCTCTCTTCATCACTACAACTTGCTTGCTCTTCCACGCATGCAGCACAGGCATACCCTCGATTGCACTGCCCTTCTCCATAGCAATGGGGTTCACAGTGTCGTTGGCACCAATGACAACAGTCAAGTCAGTGTCGGGGAAGTCGTCGTTGATTTCGTCCATTTCCAACACAATGTCATACGGGACACTGGCTTCGGCAAGCAAAACGTTGCACTGACCCGGCATTCGGCCTGCCACGGGATGAATAGCAAACCGGACAGTGATGCCCTTGGATCGCAAATGCGACACAATTGATGAAATCGCGTACTGGGCCTTTGCCACAGCCATGCCGTAGCCAACAACCAGAATCACTGATTCCGAATTCAGCAGTGCATCTGCCAGCTCATCCACGTTTGTTTGCGTAACTTCTCCTTGGGGCTTGTACTCTTGCACTGCTGTTGGTGTTGACAGCCCGCCAAACAAGACATTTGTGAGTGACCTATTCATTGCCACGCACATAATGTACGAGAGGATAGAGCCGGATACGCCGATCAGCGCTCCAACGCTGGTAAGCAGTGGGTTGTCCAGCATGAGCCCCTCAGCTACGAGGGCGAATCCGCTGTAGGCATTCAGCACCGTGATGACAACGGCTAAACTCGATTAGCATACTTCATTAAATGTAGAGTGTCTGCAGACATACGCATGTCGGCGCCACCAATTGCGGCAGTCGTAGTGTAACCCTTGACGAAACTAAGTGCCGTGTTTGCAGCAAGAGCACCTGCAGCAATCAAGGGACTTCCCGGCGCCATGGTGATGAAGGCGCCCATTGTAGCCATATTAGTAGCGAGCAATCCCCCGTTGATCACATGTCGGCCAGGAAGAATCGTGGGTTTAGAT
Organism: Metarhizium acridum; assembly: GCF_019434415.1. Classification (NCBI taxonomy): domain Eukaryota; kingdom Fungi; phylum Ascomycota; class Sordariomycetes; order Hypocreales; family Clavicipitaceae; genus Metarhizium; species Metarhizium acridum. The sequence continues at coordinate 116,231 of NW_027094041.1, read as the reverse complement.
GACATTTTACCCGCTAGTTTCATGAATGCGACGAGAGAGCCAGTGAAGGTAATGCCACCTACACTATGTTAGCTAAGAATCCCGCGGAATACAGTTGGAATGACTGCTACACACCGATAAGAACGCCGAGATATGCGGTAACCAAATGCAAGGTTGAAATATCAGTAACGTCAGCCATAACACTACCAATGCTGGTCAAGACAGCAGCCAAACCAACCACGGAGTGAAGCGCAGCAACTGTCTGTGGAAGGTCGGTAGGCGTGATTCGCTTGCCTATCAACATTCCTGCGATCCGTCAGCATGAGGGCTGGGGTAGTCAAGCCAGAACACCTACCAGCTAATGCACCAACCGTGGCAAGTACTCCAAACTGAGTCAGAACTTCAGGAGAAAATCCAACAGCAAGTAGGCTCGCCAAAACACCGGACCCGACACCTAGAATACCGAGCATATTGCCCATACGGGCAGTGGCCTGAGAAGCAAGCCCAGAGATTGACCCAATGCAAAGAACGGAGCTAATGAGATATCCGGCTTGGACCAGTCCAGCAGCCCCGGTAGACGCAGCAGCAATAAACCCTCCACCAAAAAGAGCTGCAGGCACAGCATACAGCCAGGGGTACTCGGGGGGGTCAGTCGGCCCTGTAAATGTCAACATTCCAGTACTGACGAGTATCGAACTTGAGGAAACGTACGCTTAAACATATCCAGCATTCGTTTGGTAATTACGAACCCGCCACCAACATTGACAAAGGCAAGCAAAACGCTCAGGGCACCAAACACTTGGGGAATCGTCTCAGGAACATAACCGCCTCCCAGGATAAAAAGACCACCAACACCCACCATGCCGGAAATAGCATTTGTAACGCTCATGAGAGGAGAATGCAGTGCAGGAGCAACCCCCCAGACAACACGATAACCAATCAAACTAGCCAATCCAAAGGTGAAAGCATTGGACATGAAGAGCGGACCAGTAAACTTTCCCAAGGCGAGCACGCTTCCCATACCAGCGGTAACAGCTGCAACCTCTCGCGTCTTCTTCTGCCAAGGAGTGAGCTCGACAACTTCGACCACAGGCTCAGCGGTAGGTTTCACTGCAGCTTGGGGCGGAGCAGGCCGAGGAGCAGGGGGCAGAATTTCACCATTCTGGGTAACAATTGAGCCGCGCACAACTTCATCTGATAGGTCGATTCCGAATTCCTTGTCTTTGGGGGCCATTGAAAGCAGGAACTTGGTGATGTTATTCGAGTAGAGGGTCGAAGACTGGGTCGGCAGGCGCGAAGGCAGATCAGTGTATCCTGCATCTACGTCAATACCACGAAAGGCGGCGGCGGGTCACATTTCACGGCCAACTCACCAATTATTTTGACGTCTTTGTACATTGCCAACTCGCCCTTCTTGGTAGCTTCGCAGTTACCGCCAGCCTCGGCGGCAAGATCAACCACGATGCTTCCAGGTTTCATGACATCCAGCATGTCAGTTTTAATAAGCTTCGGAGCGGGCTTGCCAGGGATAAGGGCAGTGGTAATAATAACATCGACCTCCTTGGCCTGGTCCTTGAAAAGCTTCATTTCAGCTTCGATGAACTCCTTGCTCATTTCCTTGGCATAACCACCGGCTCCGGAGCCATCTTCCTGGATGTCAACCTCGATAAATTCGGCGCCAAGTGACTGCACCTGTTCCCTGGCAGCAGGTCTGGTATCAAATCCACGAACAATGGCGCCCATTCGTCGAGCTGTAGCAATGGCACTCAGACCAGCGACACCGGCACCAATGATTAAGACCTTGCAGGGCGGGATCTTGCCAGCAGCAGTAACCTGGCCTGTCAAGAATCGTCCAAAAACATTGGATGCCTCCAAAACAGCCTTGTAACCAGCAATGTTTGCCATACTACTGAGGGCATCAAAAACCTGAGCACGGGAGATTCGAGGAATCATATCCATGGCAAATATGGTTGCTTTGCGCTCTGCAATCCTTCGAACCAGATCCTGGTTCTGAGCAGGTTGGAGGAAAGAAATGACAGTCTGCTTCTCCTGAATAGAGTCAACCTCGTCTGTGGACGGACTGCGAACCTTTAGAATAACATCAGATCCGGACCACACGGCCTGTGGGCCGTCAACCAAGGCAGCGCCGGCCTTTTCATAGGCCTCGTCGAGAAACTCGGCCTGGGAGCCAGCACCGCGCTCAACAATGACCTTTCTGAAGCCCTTCTTGAGCAAAAGTGCGACATTGGCTGGCGTCAAGGCAACTCGACGCTCACCAGGGTAGATCTCCCTGGGCACACCAACGGTAAGGTGACCGTACGGTGTCGTCGGAGGTATCACGGCTGCAGAATGCTGCTGTGCTCCGGCTTCCGGAGCTGTTGTCGATACGACAGAAGCATGGCGAACCAGTGCCAGGGACTTGCGAGTCACGGACGGAACGAGAGCCCGCTGCTTGGCTTGTCCAGGGGTATTGTGCCACTGGCGGCGAACATAAGACAATGGACGCACATCTATACCTCCGAAATCGGCGCGGTTAGTCGATTGTTGTCAATGGAGTTCACAGTACGCAATTGAGCAATAGAAATCGCAGAAAGCAAGGAGAAGAGAAAAAAAAGATAGATGCAACCTTTGAGTCGGAGGCGGCGTTGCGCGAAGCGAGCAACGGTTAAAGAGGAATAGCAAAGCTCAGACGAGAGCGGGCGGAACACGTTCGACGCCATTATGACAGCACGGTCATCTGGTAGTGGTCTTCATGGAACCGCGTCGCGCAGGGTCAATGCTGGAGGGACGACGCGTTTGAGTATTGCTCTGTAGTAAAATTACTCGGTACGGAGTAGTCGGTGAGAAAAAAAAGCAGAAGTGTCACGAGGGCAAAGCTGAGCTTGTAAACGCACAAAGCATAGCCGAGACGAGTGTGAAGGGGGATGGGGCCTAAGACAGAAATCAAATACCAGGTCACTTGCCAAACAGCAACAGGAGCTGTAATGTTGCGACCTTGATTCCTTACTGAAGTCAAAAAGACGCAGAGAGGTCAAGGCGAAGCTTTGATAAAGGAGGGGTAGTCTTGAAGTGTTGGACAACAAGTTGGAGGACGGAGGCGGCGCTTAAGGCCTGAGTGGCATGACGAGTCGAGTAACATGAATGCCAGTTCACTGACTACAGCCATTGTCGGACGCACAGCAGGCAGGAGCGGCTTGTTGGCGCCTGCCAGGCCGGGACCAGCGCCGAAACCAGAAGCACAGGTACCCGAGTACGGGATATTTGGGTACTGGGGTACTTGCGTCTGGTGCTCTCGACTTGGCGGCGCTGGTCAGCTGGACGGCAACTTGCATCGAACATCAAACCTCAAACAGCTCAGTCCGGCCGGCCGTGCCGTACTTCATGCCATTCACGCGGTGATTCCATCTATGCCATCGTCAGTCCTTGCTCGGTCCGCAGACAAAGTTGCATGCATTCAAGCGCGTCAAGGTGGTGTCAATTCCCCGTTACCTTACCCAACGTTACCTAGCGCAGGTGCATTCTGCACAGGTGCCCGGTACCCAACTGTGCAGGTACTCCGTACTTGGAGGCCAAGTTGAGGTGAGCTGGTGCGGGGTCCCAGGGGTCTGCGGGCAGGCGGCAGCGGTGTGGGGCGTCTTGGCACGAGGCGCTCGAGTCCTTGACGTGCAAATCCACCACAAATCTGGGGAAAGCATCCGGGCACGGCCATGCAACATCACCACTCTGCGTCTGCCACCAAGTGGCACACCATTCTGCCTGTTCGGCGTGTGTTCCATGCATCCAGCCTCAAACAAGGTCACTCGACACCGTTCGACACACCGACACGCTGCAGGGGATACGGTACTACGTCGGGCCAACATCTCGGCTCCGTGCGGAGAACGACTTGTCCTCGCCTTGACGCCGACAGCCAGAGCGTGACCATTGTGTCATGGCGTTTTTGTCTTCTGGATCCTTGGTCCTTGTGTGAATTGCTCCGTCCTTGTTGCTGGGGACTTCCGTATTTGGATGACTAGCTGCGACAAAGCCACGGCCCACGATGCCCAGTTCCATGACCATCCCTGCCACAGCCCGACACGTCGGCAGTGCTATTTGCAACTGCAGAGCTGCTATTCGATAAATTGATGTTCACAGTCATTCAAACCGACTTTAGTGCCTTTCTGCAGCCATTGTATCTCGCTACGACCCCACAAATAACTCAATATCCCAAACGCTATTCCGAGATTGACAACCCATCACCAACTCTTACACCCCTCTTATATCCTCATCAACGCATCTTCTTAACCCACCCAAACACAACCCTGTTACTTCGTACACTCCAGTAATGCTCCACAATATGTCCATCAGCAAATGTCAAAAACCCACTCGGCACCCCGTGCGCCTGCAACGTGTTCAACACCGCCAGTCCCTCCGTCACAGGACATCTGTAGTGCCTGTCGCTGTGTACAATGACTGTAGGAGAAGCATTCTTCCCGTTCCTCAATAGCATCGGTTTCGGCGATTTGAAATGCTTCCAAATGCGCTATTCTGTCCCACGGGTACAGCAAGGAGCCAAAGCTGCCTGTCGTTGTCCACGACGTCGCCTTGAAGCTGGAACGAGGGGATGTTGAATATGCCGTCGTTCAGATGGCGCATCGGAACTGAATTCCCAAGGTCAGCATTTTGCAACCAAGTGAGCTATGAGAGCCTTGGCCACCGTAAACCTGTTTGACAATGTCGTGACCAAAGCACCAACTTATCATATAGCCGCCACAACTACCACCCAGGAGAACCGACTTGTCCATGTGTAGGAATATGATTTTCGCCAAGTAATCCGTCATCTTCTCGAGATCTTTAAAAGGGTTCCCGCCCAATGAATCATTGGCTTCTAGACAGTAGTCAACAGACCATCTCAAAGCAAGCGGCCAGGGACCAACTACTTCTCGCAAAGTCCAACCCATACCCAATGCTCTCCCCTCATCAACGAAGCCCAGGTCGCAATTGTTCCAGGGTAACATCCCAAAACCGTACCGCCACCGTTCACGAATGCGTCCACGAAGAAACCGGGCCTCCGTGCAGTCTCACAACAACGGGATACGTCCTCCCCTCGTCAAGATCACTCGAAATAACCATGAACGCATGAACGGGCACCTCATCTACACCCATGAACCAAAACTCCCTTGCCATGTTCTCGTATAGACCAAACCTCATACCATTCTTCCTCACAGACGGTCCCATGATCTGAACCCTTGGCTCCGGCACACCTATAAGCTCCTATTTGCTGCTCGCTGTCAGGGACGAGCTTGACACTACCAATCTATCCCATTTACTTGTTGGAAGGGATGAGACGCCCTGACATTCCGCTGCGGTAGAACGTTCTTGAGCGCTCTCCGTCAAAGACGTCTACATAGTCGAGTTGAGATCGGCCGTGCCTCTCACTCTGGACGACCAACATCGACGAAGATGCGGTGAATTCAAATCGCGCAGGTGGCTCTCTCCCAGTTCTCTCTCCCGATCATCTTGCTCACAATGAGAGTATGCGTCGGCGTAAAGTGGACATGGTTGTTGTATAGGTTGCCTAGTTGCGTAAAGAGGTACGCGACGACGACGCCTTCAGGGCTAACGCGATTGTTGCCTGCATATCCTTTTCCTCAGGTTCCCCTGACGGGAGGGACTTTTATTTACCGTGGCTACTGGGAAGGTGGTGACGTAAAAGATTCCAGTTCGGACGTACAGCTGGATAGAGACCATTGTTTCCTGAGAATTTCGGCAGGTTAAATCTCTCGCGACGACCGCAATTCCATCCCGTCCAATGTAAAATTTTCCGGTACTACTACCGTCGCCGTACATACCGAGGGGTGCTTCGGGATGGACATGGTCTGTAAGCTGCACCATCTTGCACCCCGGCGGATGAGTTTGTCGTGACTCGTACCAGAGGGCGAATCGCCTCGATATGCTTCATTCCACTATATAGGTAAGCAGGCTACTCTACAAAAAGACACAGATACAAAAAAGGACTCACAAATCGAATCGCCAGCCTCGTCGAGTACTCTCACGGTCGATTGTTTCTCAACAACCGTCTCGTTGTAAAGACGCCCATCAGGCCCAATCAACCCGATTATCACAAACGCAACCCCATCTCCCAAAGTCCTCAACTTCAAATTGCCGACTGGCGCATTAAGCGTGGAAGCTACGCAGCGCTCCCATTCCCACTCGCAATGATGACTTGGATGATGCCCTGGCCGCCGGATTTGAGATACACCAGCTCGCCGCGGGTGCCCGGGACCCAATTGGCATCATGCACGCCGTCTCCGTCCGCAATCTCTACAAACGTATTGCTCTAGATAGTCAGCACGCTCAGCCTAGTCGTCGTTTTCACCCCAGTCTCGTGAGCGGATTCGGTGAAGAGGGCAGGTGTTCCGTCGGCGTTGGGCACAGCCGCACTGCGATACGAAGCACTGACGAGTGTCTCGGGTGTTGGTTTGACGGCGCAAACCATGGCGGAGCAGCTTTCTTTTTAAACGTGAACGTTTATCCAAGACACTGCCGTCTATGCGGTTTCAGATTGTGAAATAGAGACGGGCGCTGTGCTCAGCCACAGGCAGCAATAGGTACTAGGTAGAATGGCCCTGGAGACGCGGTTGGGTAGAGCAACCTGCTCGCAGCATGACAGATCTCAAAGCCCATGGTGTGAAGCTTTAAATATGCGCAGGATACACTCCTGGCAATTGCGGCACAAATAAAATGCTCAAATTGAGTGAAGGCCGAGGGCATTCAGAGCGATAGCCGCACGGCGATCCAAAGCTGCGAAACCTATGTGGAGGGTGTGGAGGGTGTCTCGCGTCCAACAGCTTGACTCACACACCTCCCATTGTTAAGATTGAGTGTCATCTGCTGATCCGCATTCATATGCAGTTTTGAATGGAGTTTGCTATCCCAAACAATGACCACGGACCTTGAGACATAACAGCACGTTATAGACTCCAACTGATTATGTGCGTTTTGTCGGCCACAGAGGAGTGCAAGCGTCAATGTAACCAATATATAAACCCCATCATGGAGATATCCACAACTTGGAAGCCATATAAATTGGTGGCCAGCCGTTCCTGGTGCCAACCACGATGCCAGAGCTTCATAACAGCAAAACCGCTTCGTCCCCGAGTCCCAACCGTCACTTTTGCCAACAATGGTTGCCTCCAAGACGCTACTATTCCTCCCTCTTCTCCTGGCCGGGGTAAATGACAGCTCGTCCCATATCCTCCGTCAGGCCCTTGGTACTAACCTTCATCGCAGGCGCTTGCAGCCCCGGGTCCTGCCTCGGCCGTCGTAGCCCCCATCCCCGGCTACACCGTCACGGAGTTGCAGTGGGAAGTGGTAGTATTCCCGGGCCAGCTCAAGAACTTCACCGGCACCGTCGAGAAGGTCCACAGTCAAGTGACGCAGCTGAACCCAAGATGGGAGCAAGACGTGGTTGCCCAGCGGGAGCCCTGAAGAAGCCAGGGCCTCTCTCGACAAACGCTACATCTTCTATCAAGTTGACTGCCGGCCCCCCGGCTGGCAACCAGCAGAGTACGGAGCTATCGGGTCGGGAATATCGTATCTGAAAACACTCAGAGGCAGCCCCAGGTATGGGCCGGGCCCAGGCGCCTGCGGCCGAGTCAGCTGTTCGTACGATTCGGCCATATGGTGGTGCAATGATGTAAGTGCTTTTCTCATGAGACTAGGCAGCATTACGTTTTTAGCTAAACGGCATAGAACCGCAAGCCGTTCAGTGTCCACAGTTGGCTGGACATTGCGGACGGTGCCGGAGAAATCTTCCGCAAGTGTAAAGAGGGCGACAGATCGCTAGGCCAGGCGTTTGCAGAGCAGCATTGGAACGTCATTGTGCGAAAGGATACGAGTAATTGCTAGCCTTTCGAATCGTACTCGCCCGACTCGTTAGTATCAATGTACGTGTGCCGACAGTCGCAGTCCTGCTCTCCATTGTTGTCTTCCGCAGAGATGTATCGGGCCGATGCGTATTGATATAAAGCGTCGGAAGAAGGGCTACAGGTTGAGTTGGTATTGGCACGGGGAAGCTGTGCTCATAAAGTCTTGGGTTAAAGGGGCAGATGGCACTAGTTATGTGAAGCAGGGTCAATATAGCAGTTTTGCAAACTATATCCACGTCTGCCGGTGTACGCTGCCGCTTCTGCCGGTCCCTACCATGTAACTTTGCAAAATATTCTCTGTTCACATATGGTATCAGAGATAATCAAGAGGCCCGGCTGGATGAAGCCAAGAGCTTTGCGTCGGAAAGGTTGTGGCAAAAGAGTTTAATCACCAAGATAGATGTGTATATTAAATTATGGAAAAAAAGAAAAAAAGGGGCTAGATGGAGGGCACACTTATTTTGGCCGTACCTAGGCCGGGGAACCGTAACTGACCACGCAAATAGATGGGTATATATATATATATATATATTTCTAGATATATTCAAGGTCTCGAAAAATAGCCCTTGTTCTGTAGGCGAGCCAATACATAGTGAGAATAACCTTCTTAAATGGGTTTTGCACAATAAATAGGAGCTTTAAAAAAATATCGTACAGCCCATATTGTATGTCGACGGCCGGAATAAAGCGGTCATGAGGCTAGAGGTTCTTGACACAACGCTTTGCAAAAGCTTTACGACTACTAGTCAAACTAAAAATTGCAAGTAATGAAACTTACATACACGTATTTCATAACTGTTTTTTTCTTTTAAATAAAAAAACATTATGAAGCAAAACATGGGCTTAATTAAGCTCGAGAGTATGATGCATTGCTACCCTACATCCAGCCGTGCAGCTGCCTCCACGGCTTCAATTGCGCATTTCTTAGGGACAAGACTCCTTCTGATACCCATGACAAGTGAACTGAATGAGAAAAAATAAAAAAAAATTAAACGAAATTAACTAAATAAAATGGGTTTATGTAGCCATTCCTGAACCAAGGCTGTCTTCAACACCACAGCCCCTCTCCCCTTGACTCAAACTTCCAGATCAGCCCGCGACTCTCTGCTTTGGCGCATGCGACGGCACGGCTGTTCCAATTTCTTTGCTCACACCATCATGTCTTGCACTGCCCAGCGTGGCACGGCGTCTCGCATCTCCCGCGGAAATCCGGCCCAACGACCAAGCACTTGTCGCACCCACACAGCAAGTCCAACTGGTTCCCGAGCTTCTGTCCGGGGTCTTCACAAAGACAGATATACAAGGCCGAGTTGATGCTCGTGCTCGGCTTCCCACTGCTGCAGACGGCGTTTGGGGTAGCGCAGTATGCCTCTGCGAGCTGCTTGGTGGTCCACGGCTTCTCTGTCCAACGCGTTAGTGTTGTCTGGTAGCGTTTCCCTGGGCACTTTGGCTTTTATACAGGTTGAGGTTGAGACATACTCATGGCCATGAGGACTGATGCGCAGTATGTATAGCCGCATTCGCAGATGGTGCCGTCGGGTGTCGTGGGCGCCGGCGTGGTGGACGAGTTGGGCGCGATGGACGTATCTGTGATACGGGGGGATGCGAGAGCAAGGGTGAGGACGGAAATGAATGGAAGAGCCTTCATGTTCATGTTGAGTCGTTGATGGCGTTTAGTACGAATGAAAGGTAAGTGGTGGTCGCCCAGGTGTGGTGAATGAGGATGGAATAAATCAGTCGAGGCCGGCCACCGCTATATATAATATGCATGCCTTCACGTACGAGCTTGTATTGCGCCTTTGAACATGTTGTTTGCAGAGTTGTGTAGACCTTTTTGTGCTAGATTTTGCCGTTCCACATGGAGTTCTCAGTTGGCAGACAAGCAAGTTTGCAGACAGTGGCTGGTGCCTCTCGAACCATTGGGAGTAGGGAACACAAGCATGTCTGGTATGATTATGATACGGCGAGCAAACTAAGGTGATGCGGTGATGAGAACTGGGGACTAGAGGCAGTTCTCAGAGTCAGGTTGAGAGCAATCTTCTGTCCACCCCCCCACCAGCTAACCAACCGTCAACGGCTGTCAAACTGCTCCCCCGCCAACTCGGCGCCCAACTCAAGTTGCCCCTCCATACTTGTCCGCCTCTGCCGAGCACAAACATCTCGGCTCCGACAAAAACCACCTCGAGGTCGGCCACTTGCAAACTGCGACAACACAAACCGACCACCATGGCGCCATCGACCATCACCGTCGGCACGCGCAAGTCGCCCCTCGCCATGGCCCAAGCCGAGCTCGTCGTCGCCTCCCTCCAGTCCGTCTTCCCCTCGTCGTCATTCCCCATCCACGGCATGACCACCACCGGCGACCGCGACCAGAACACGGCCCTCTACAACTTTGGCGGCAAGGGCCTCTGGACCACCCAGCTCGAGGAGAAGCTCGTCGCCCGCGAGCTCGACATTGTCGTCCACTCCCTCAAGGACATGCCCACCACCCTGCCGTCCGACTGCACCCTCGGCGCCGTCACCAAGCGAGAAGACCCGCGCGACGTCCTCGTCCTGAAAAAGGCCCTGCGCGACGCAAACGGTTACAAGACCCTCGCCGACCTGCCCGACGGCAGCGTCATCGGCACCAGCAGCATCCGCCGCATCGCCCAGCTGGCGCGACGCTACCCGGCCCTCCGGTTCAAGGACGTGCGCGGCAACATCCAGACGAGGCTGAAGAAGCTCGACGAGGACCCGGAGCTGAGCGCCATCGTGCTGGCCGCCGCCGGGCTCCTGCGCATGGACCTCGGCGAGCACATCTCGCAGTACTTGGACGTGGACAATGGCGGCATCCTGCATGCCGTCGGGCAGGGGGCGCTGGGCGTGGAATGCCGCGCGGGCGACGAGCAGGTGCTGCGGGCCCTGAAGGAGATTGAGCACAGGGACACGCTGCTGGCGTGTCTGGCCGAGAGGAGTCTGATGAGGGAGCTCGAGGGCGGGTGCAGCGTGCCGATTGGCGTCGAGACCAAGTGGGCGGATGGCAGGTTGAGGCTCAGGGCGACGGTTGTTTCCGTCACGGGCAAGGAGGGCGTCGACGCCGACGTTTTGGAGACGGTCACGTCGGAGGAGGAGGCCACGGAGCTGGGGAAGAGGGTGGCTCAGGACCTGGTGAGTAGGGGGGCCGATAAGATTCTGGATGCTATCAACAAGGCTCGTCCCGAGGCAAAGTGATGGTGACAAAAGTGCCATGGCGTGACATGGCAAACAGGTCCCAAAAGCGGAAATAGTTTGCTAGCAGATTCGTCTCGCAAGCAATACATGAGTACGTTGCCAGAGATGCCGGCGTATTCGCTTAGCAGATGGCACAAAGACTCAATTGTATGATGCACAACACAACGTCGCAACGACAATGTTTGTTCATGCTTGTCAAATATCACCCAATGCTAGGTTGAACTGCGTCCAAATGTTAAATAAAAAAAAACAAGACAACCAATAAAAGATTCCATGGAATCCTGTTGATTTCCCCACGCATTTTATAATAGAGCAGAAAAACACACGACTCGTCTATGTATGCCCCTCTCCCAAAACATCATGTCCACGCTGCACCTCAACTCGGCGACACGTGGTGCTTTACTCCGACGTGAAAGTCTTGTAGGCCTCGGCATCCATCAGCTCATCAAACTCCTTGGCACCCTGCTCGTCGACCTCGACCTTGACGATCCAGCCGCCGCCGTTGCTATCGTCCTCGGGGACCTGGTTGATGGTGGAGGGCTTCTCCTCCAGCAGCACGTTGCCCTGGACGACCTTGCACTTGATGGGGGCGTTGATGTCGCTGGCCGACTTGACGGACTCGACGGCGCCAATGGCGTCACCGGCCTCGACAAAGTCGCCCGTGGTCTCGGGGAGCTCGACGTAGACAACGTCGCCGAGCTGGTCGGAGGCGTACTGGGAGATGCCAATGGTGGCGGATTTGCGGTCGGCCGAGAGGTCGACCCATTCGTGGTCCTTGGTGTACTTCTTGGCGAGGGCTGTGCGTGCGACATTGTCAGTAAAAGCATTCCCTGATTGACAGGTTCACGATACGGCGGAAAGGTGCTTTTTTGTGTTTCGTTTCTTCTCCTCCGGTTTTCTGTTCCTCCCCCCTGTTTGTAGTGTTGGAACCTACCCATGCGAGAAGTCGTAAAGGTGCGGACAGCAGCGCGGGGAGCAAAGCGCATAACCGCGGGTCGGGCGACAGCGCGCAAAGAGCAGGCAATTGAAGCCATTGTGTCGGTGTCGGTGTCAGGACGAGGGGAGAATGGGTGGGTGTGAATAACAAGGAGAAATTCGCCTTGTCCGACGATTGAAACTGCACACAGGCAGGGCTAGAACAAGAAAGCCTTTTTTTTTTGGAGATCGGATGAGGAAGACGAAGTTTGAAGGACGTAGCCGACCTCCGGCATTGGCATGGGCGTCTGCGGCTCCGGGCTGTTGGAGCAGGTGAAGGATATTTCTTAGTCATCAATTTCTACTGAGTGTTATTGCGCCTGGCGCACTAAATACCACCTACCTAGGTACCTGCTAGGATTGAGGTGTTACAGCTCTTCAGCGCTTCAAACTGGCCAGGCCGATGCAAGCCTTGGGCCATCTGAAGCCGTCATCTGGATCGGTGTGGGGAAGAGGCCAATCATGGCATTGGAAACATAATAGTTTGCTCTGGGTCTTATCCTCTTGGGGATGGAGGTTGCCGGCTGCGAGGGCTCTGTACGTAAAGAGAATTGGAGACGGGAGCCGTTTTCGAGACGAGGCATTCGGATCCAAGCGAATTGGCGGCATCGGACCGCGCTGCTCTGGTTTGCATCCATGGCGTGATAGCCGCGAAGGATTGGAGTAATGGAGGGGCCGGAGAAACAATTTCTCCTGCATGGTTCGTTCCCCCAAAGACTCCCCAAGGCCTACGAGACCTTTCCATGTTGTTGGTGGTGTTTATATGTATTGTATCAGTCGACGTTCATGCGCATGACAACCCATTGTTTATCTGCCTTTTGAACCCAATGAATGGGCCGGCATCACAAAAATAAACAAATGCCCAACGATGAATGCTCGGCTCCCTTGGGCACTGCTGCAGTGCGCCGCGGCGCCGCAGCATGCTACACGCGCTACAGGCAACGATTGATGGTGCCCAGTGCCAGGTGCCGTCAAGTCTTACAAGCTGCCACCAGCGCGTGTAATTCACGTCAAGGTCCCGACACAGCCCCGGGCTCGCTCAAGCAAGGCCGCAGGGCGCACAACAGGAAACTGGCAGCAGCGGCAGCGGAACTCGAAGCACAATTTGTGGTCTGGCGTGCCGTCTGTGGCTTTCATCATCTCGAGCATCTGTTTTCCGGCCGTTTTCGCAATGGCGGGCCGCACATGCCCCAGGCTGGTGCCAGCGTTTAATGTTGGGCGTTTGCCTATTCTCACTGGCTGCTGCTGGCGCTCACTATTCATCACTGCTCAGGCCTTGGCTCCCACTGATTCATGTCCCACTGGCTCGCTCCCACTAGCCAGCATCCAAAGCCCACCACATGCACCCGACTACTTCGCTCCAGATGTCCTGGCGTCCCTGGCGCAATGGCCAGTGCTCTGTCTGCTGTGCTGGTGACGTCTGGAGCACAGGCCAGTTGCCTTCTCGCACTTGATCCTGCCCATTCCTGTTCCTGTTCCTGTTCCTGACTGCGCCTGGTCTACTTGCCAGGCTGGTCTTGCTTGCACCGCCTTCGCAACTTGACTCCATTGTCGAAGTTCAATTCCCATTCATCTCTCGTCCGAACCCCTCATCTTTATTGCCAACCCCCGGCCGCATCTCGAGCCACCGCCATCACATCCGGAAATAAACCCATCATCCGCCTTGTTTACCATCTTCGATCCTGCCCTCACCCCCAACCGAGCCATTGTCAAGCCTCACCCTTGCGCTTCGCCTTGCCCGCTGGGCGTTGCGGTCTTGTGTGGTCTTGTCGTTGGCTGTGTGGTGTTGACCCATCGATCTTCCCGCAGCAGCTGACATCCTGGCCACACCTTGAACCTTGATCCGTCGACCAGTTTGACTAGCAACTACTCCGTACGCCATTGTGTATTTGCATGTGTCCCACTAGCTGAAGTCAGACCGTTGACGCCCATTTCCGCCTCTCCCTTCTCATTTTCGTCCGACGCTCTGCATCTACGGTGCTGGCATTAACATCATCTACCCATTCGATCTCTGGTCCCAGACCGTGCCGTTCATTCCATCGACACCCACATCTATCTAGGCATCTCAAGCTGGATCCTTCAACAGATCCTGTTGCGGCCGCCGCACCCCTCGAGCACGCGGCTGCGGTCGACGACATGGAAATGGACCACCAGGTGCCAGCGACACCTGTCCAGGGCCACGACGATACACTTGGCGGCATCGAAGGCTCTCCCCACGTTGCTTCTAATAATGGCTTTTACCACCAGCACAACCCATCACTAGACCAGGCAACGCCCGCCAGCCCGCGGCAAGACGACGACCCCGCCCATCGATATACTCCTCCCGTCTCGGGGCCCTCACACTCACGGCCAGCCAGCGGTCTATCCAACCCGACACACCAGTCTCACAGCGACTATAGGCAAGGGTCTAATGAGCCCCAAAACGGCCGAAACCATGTCGTCATCAAGGTTGGCATGGTTGGCGACGCCCAGATTGGCAAGACCTCCCTCATGGTCAAGTACGTAGAGGGCAGCTGGGACGAAGATTATATTCAGACCCTGGGTGTCAACTTTATGGAAAAGACCATTTCCATCAGGAACACAGAAATCACTTTTTCCATTTGGGATCTGGGTGGCCAGCGCGAGTTTGTCAATATGCTGCCGTTGGTGTGTAACGACGCAGTGGCTATCCTATTCATGTTTGACTTGACAAGGAAGAGCACACTCAACAGCATCAAGGAGTGGTATCGGCAAGGCCGAGGATTCAATAAGACGGCAATCCCAATCTTGGTGGGCACAAAGTATGACCACTTTGTCAACTTTCCCATTCAAGACCAGGAGGAGATTTCCAATCAGGTAAGCCACATGCCAAGGGGAGAGCACCGGCCACGACGCGACATGTTGAGTTGGAAGCAAGACAGCACCTGACTCCATATAGGCGAGGAGATTTGCCAAGGCGATGAGAGCATCATTGATCTTTTCGAGTACCAGTCACAGCATCAATGTGCAAAAGGTATGACGTAACCTGACTGGTTACTTTTTTACCCCTCTCACAAATGCCATCTGACCTGGTCATCAGATTTTCAAGATTGTTCTATCAAAAGCGTTCGACTTGAAGTGTACGATCCCCGAAATCGAAAACGTCGGCGAACCTCTTCTACTTTATCAGTCGGTCTGATTGTAGACCCGTCGAAGAATTACTTATTTGGATAATGCTCTGCCATTCACCGATATTGGCACGAGCCACCGACAGTACAATTTCTTTGATGCTAGAAAATATTGGCGGCTGTTAGTCGAGGCGAGATGTGAAGACAGCTCCCGCGATCTTGACAAGTACTGCTTCCTTTTAGCTGTACGACTATTTGGCTCAAAATCAGTTGCGGTGCTGAGTTGCTGCTGGGTGAAGAGAGAGAGAAAGCGTTGAGTTGAGGTTTTTATCAGTGCATTGTAATCATACTAACTATTATTTTTCTTTGTCGTTTTTTTGCCCTTTCACAGGCGATGTGATTCCCCGACTGGCTATTCGATTTTACCTGGGGAGATGAAATACCGAAAAGCCGGATCAGCTAATGCCGAAAGAGTACCAAAATAAAGTTTATACGAGGATGGCAGCTGTCGAGAGGAATCCATGGTCGAGCCTTGCAACATGTGCTGTTTGGATTTGGGCTGGCCCACGAGGTCAATGGCGCGGGTGGTATATGTGGTAGATGGGGGAACACAAAAAGCAACAGGGGTAGGTATACTACATTATTCATTGACAATTAGACTCATACAGTATAACATGAGCAAAGTGGTGATTATTGTATATGCTAAGTCTGTGTGCATTGGTCGTTGCCGCATCCAGGGCTGGGTCAAGTCGCATGTCGTGAACTACAAAACAAGAAGTCGGTGCAAAGGTGATGTTTGAGGCACATGATGCAGTGATGCATCTCCCCGGAAGGACGAGGCCGCGTATGCTGTTTCACACTGATCCCGTCTCCTCCATTGATGCCGATATGCGTCAAGACTCTTGCTCTGGACCAAGGCCGGAACAAGCCGCGTCTGCACAAGATGCCCGACTCCTCCGCGCAATGCCATGACGCACCGCATCCACCCGGCACCGCAATGCATGTTTTCTATACATGCCTGCATGTAGTCATTGTAGTCACCCAGGTACCAGGTAGACACGTCCAGCCAGCCGTGCCGTCCCCGCGGTGCGCAAAAACGCCGTCCTCCAACCCACACCAGCTAGCCCAACACGTCGGACGTCACTAGATGTGTGTGCCAGCAGAGGCGGTCACGTAAAACGGACTGCCGGATTTCGCTGCCCAATCTGATTGATTGGTGTGTCCGCGGGGGGGGTTCGCATCCCCGCATGCAAGATTTCCGATTCCGTAGGCAGCATTCCAGCCGGCGTGGTCGCTGTCGTCGTGGACAACACGGCTCTGCGCAGCTCACTTGTGGCTTGGATGTGGGACACGGCGTGGGCTTGCTTCGAGAGAAGATTTCGAGGCAGGCGGGCAGGCCTCCGATCCCCTCGAGGAACAGGATAGCGCGGCGGCGAGATGCATGGCGGCGGGGCGGGTCGCGCTGGCGCAGGAACATGAACCACGGCTTGCGGTACGTAGGAGTTAGCTGGCGGGAGCTGCATTGTCTGTCTACCTGGGTGGTCATTTCAACCGACTACTTAAGTACTTTTTAGACTTTGGCCTAATGGACGGCGCCAATTTACACCATGACTATGAAGGACCGAGAGACATGCATGTCTTGACATGCCTTCCACGAGGGGCATTCACTCATCTACGGTTATTCTTGACACAAACGATCCAATTGGTCATAGCGTCTATTCTATTCTAGGCGCATCATTTATTTCTGTCTGTGTGTATTTCCTTGATCTAAGGAATCGATCAATCATCTCCTTTGTATCTGTAGAATGCCAAAATACCCATGTATAGCTGCCCGTTGGTCGGAAGGGTCTAGAACGCCGTAAAACTCCATGCTGTCATGTAAATGGCTCTCTGCTGGTCCATCAAGAGCGTCCAGCAGCGCTGAAATGATTGCAGCAGAAAATTTTTTCTTGCAAGAGGAACAGTAAAATGCTGCCCAAGAATCCCGAGCTTCGAGAGAAATGTATGTACAGGAGGGAAGAAAATGGTTGTTGTCGCAAAGATGTTTCGGCCGACGGTATTATAATGTAGATGTGAATCGGGACGTAAAATGCCTAATCGCCGCCGTGACGATGCAGTGCTTGCAAAATCTGATCAACTATTCGTACGTCTTGGCTCACGAGCGTGTCGTCTTGTCACCCCAGATAGGGGCTCCGAGAGGCTTGCTGACACCGAACCCGACGGCGACAGCGATTCCAACGACCAGAACAATAATCAGGACTTTCAACATGATCCTGGTACGTCGGTTGAACCGCTGCATAAAGGCACAGGTGCGGTTTTGCTTGCCCGCCTTGGCTCGCTGCTTCCAGTCGCGCTTGTTGGGCCAGACCTGGCAGTCCTTATTTCTGGTGAGAATAACGCTGGATCGTGGTTTGTCCAGGGAGCTGTTGGTCGCCATAGCTTCGACATCTGTTTCAAATGGGTTACAGTTGTCGGATCGGGCAGTTGTGCCGCTCGAGGTTCTCTCCAAAGAGGAGACCCGGGTAGATGGTCCCTTGGCTGTCTTTTCAGGTACTGCAAGACAGGTATTGGTCATGGGATAGCTCTGCGGCTTATCTTCGTGCGAGGCCATGATCGCGGTTGAACGTGAGGAGTAGGTCTTTACGGATGTGTGATTGCGTCGGTCGACCCTACGCTTGAGGTTAGAAAAAGGGGTGGCGGGCGGAAGCAGATGGATGCAGGAAGGGACGACCGATTGTCAATGGGCTTTGTACAAGATATGCTAATCCTTGTCGCGAGTGCAAACATAAATCATGCGACGAAAAAAAATCAAAACATTATAGCAAAGGCAAGGCACAAGGCAAACAAAAAAAAAGAAAACGTGAAACGTACCAAGCTTGATCGAGGTCGGGGACTTGCGTGGTGGATTCACCCAGGGCAGGCCGAGTACAATGCCGCTGCTACTTGGGAATGGGTAATATGGAAAGCGTAGATGTCGAATGAGATGTCCAGTTGAAAAGGTATCAGGGGGATATTTGAGGAAAAGCCTTCCTCCCCCGCCAGGTCCTCTTTCGCGTTGCCGTCTTGGAAGGCAAGGTTTCTTGGCACAACAGTTGTAGTTGACTTGATGGTTGAGTGCGTATCAGCTCAAGGTGAATCGAGTGGACTGATAGGTCAAAGGTACTCCGTAATTTGTACAGAGCCCAATCTGTTGAACAACCCAGCCACTTCACGATAATTGGTGAGGTTCCGTGTGACACAGCTCCGTGGCATGAGCGGGGAGATAAATAGGACTATTGCCTTCTGCAAAATAGTTCGCCAGACCAAAAAGAAATGCGGCGAAATGCACAGTCGGTGAGCAGTTCGGATTAAATGAAAATAGAGAAGGAAGAGAAAGGATCGACTGTGGCGGTCAATTGCGTTTGGAATGAAAACGGGAACGGCCAAGGTTTTGTGACTCTGGGGTCACACTGTGGCTTGAGCGGCACAGGTCAAGCGAGAGACTGGCGCTGGGAGAAACAAGACCCGGATGTGGAACGACTGATAAATAGCAGCAATGGCACCTGGCAACTTTAGAATGATGTCAATACAGGTAAATGCAGCTGGACACAACTGCCACAGTGCGCCTCGAAAAGGGGACGTTGAAAATGCAGAACTTTGAGGCAGGGTGCGACTTCCTCTTCCGTTGAATTTCCTTTGTCCTCTGCTCTCTGCTCTTCACTGCCGCCACGCAAGTCCCTCCAGTCTCTTTCGGCCTCGAGCCTCGGCAAGCTTCATCAATTAACAACAGCCCCTTTGTATTTTGCCGGTCCTAGATTCCCACAGGCTGTACGGCGCAGCGAGTAGGAGTAACGATATGGATATGCAGGCTACGCACGTCTGAGGTCTCAACAAGCCTATGCCTCGACCGGTCGGCGCCTCGCCAGACAACTGCCACAAACGAGTCAACAGATCTGTCTCCCTACTTGCCAACCTGGCCTCCCACCCATGCAAAGACAGGCTATCCCATGTCGGCCAAATCTGCACATGGACCCAAGCCCGCTGGGTCCCTTTGCCCTTACGGGTACTAGCGGCCTCGGACACGCCAATTTAGTGGCAAACGAAAACAACATTTGAACCTTGCCCTGGGCTCTGGGACACTACTCCAGACTTGAGATGAAGGAGCTTCAGAGTTGGGACTGATCACCATCTCCAATGGCAGCAGGCAGACCTGGGCCATGCGGGAATGCCCACAACGACCAAACTCATTGTAGGCTACTCTAAAAGCCATCGCTTGCATCGCCACTTTTGACATCATTGAGGGCTCCAACTTGAAGCATAGCCGCCAAATCACACCGAAAGCCTCCCATCTGCCCTGTTCCCAACCAAGGCGTACCTGAGTCAAGAGCCCAGGCTTGATAAAGCCTTGGCCACACCACACCACCAGCCCAGCAGGGATCCTTTGAATATGGCGGGCACCCGTTTCCACGCGGCTTCCTGGCTTCCCTGATCCAGTCCTTCACCATATTTACTATCACACTACGGAGTACGTATACGGAGTATTGGCACACTGTTGCGGCGCGCCAGACCCTGCTGACCCTGTATTCACTATGTTGCAGCACAGTTCCCATGGTTGAGATATCAGTGTCCACTCAAATTGGGGTCTGAAACGGAACAAGCCGCAGTGCGTGGCCTGTCATCTCTGCTCGTTGCTTTGGCCTCTGTGCCTTGCTACTAGACCGGTAAACCACCGACAGCTTCCAGCCTACATGAAGCTAGCATATTGCTCACGTGTTGACGGCGACGAGGCTTTGTGGTGGATCACCAAGGCATGGACGTGTCGCCATTCTTTTTTTGCGCCCGAATTGTACCAGCCGGCCGTATTCGCTACAATTACGATTCTTGCGAGGCCTTGAGCCAAGTCTTTGTACAACGTACACAGCGAGGCCACCAAGCACAGGCGGCTTGCTATCCTGCCATTGATCCTACTTCCGCCTTGTCACGGTCACATTTGTCGCAGAGGATATAAGGTGGTATAACACACAAAATACTGTGGCGTGGCCACGCCCATTTTTTGTGTGGCAACATTAAGAGCTACCGGGACAGCGGTGATACTTGTCTGCATGTGAAGATTGACGAGGTCTGCTCGTCCATCTTCTATGCCTGCCCTTTTTATATCATGTTGATCCCGATATTTGCATCTACGACCACATAAAGCGACTGATCAACAACTTGGCAGACAGCCTATCTATTGTAATCGCTCAAGTTCGACTGGCCCGTCAAGACCCGAATTCTGCTAATGAAAATAACATAGGCGTGTGCTGTGTTGAGATTGCATATTCAACAACCGCTGCACGTGCCTTGAACCTTCGGACTTTGTGAGCTGTTGAATGTTACATTGTGGCCGTCATGTAATGTCCCATTTGTATTCGGGGCCACATGCACGGGCGAAGTGCCTTTGGCCTTCCAATATTGTCTCGTCTCACAAGGGGACTTTTCGGCAGGCACCGCATACACACTGTCGTCATTTGCCTGCTTCAACACCTCCTTGGCCTCCTTCGATGTTAATATTGTTGTTCCGTGCAAGTTACCTCATGACCGAGAGATCGAACCAATCTGGGCTGGCAGACGAGGGCAACAGCCTCATGGCAGGATTGTGCCATTGAACCCATTAGCCGTTTCCCTCACTTGGCAGAAGTTTGGTGCCAATGAGCCAACAAGAATGTGCTGTGCTTACACATCCGAGGAAGGAGCTGCTACCGCAGTGTCAGCTTCTGGTTCTGCAGGAAGATATCCAATTCAAAGAGGAAGCCAGTCATTCAAGAACAAGAGGGCGGCCTGGCTGCCAGCAATGCCAGCGACTGCGACTGCACTTTCGATTCCATCTTGGCATGGAGCTATATGTCAGCGGTTCCTTCTCTAACTTCAGAAATCATAGCTTCTTCCCGTCTTTTGCGCATATGTCAAGTCCCGTTTGTCTACGAGCAGCCTACTCTCCATCTTCATCTCTCAACCAAAGGCATTCTTCCACGCTGCACTCTCTCGGCATTCTACTTGGATCCAAGGTCACTTCTTGGTTGTATTTCTTCGTATATCTATCTCATCACACAGTTCCCGGAAAGTCACACCCTCTGCGTACAATTGAAACGCAAACACCATCCACGCTGGCATTTTTTCGACTATGACTCGTCAATTTCATCTGGCGTAGGGCTGGTCTCCTCTAGGTCTTTTGTCTATCAATTTGGCTAGCCTTGGTTTGAGCAGCATCGCAATCTCTTCCTGCTTTACACGAGAACTCCCACCCTTTTGTAAGAATGGGTCAGAAGGCTGCTGTTGACTGTGGGCGTCAATGGCGGTGGCTGGAGAATGAGGACAAAATCGCCATCAACCCTGTGTCGTGGCTCTCCACATCCGTCTGGCCTTGCGGAAGCTACTCACGAACCTCACATCGTCTCAAGGCTGCCCTCTCTGGACAAGATGCCGAGAAAATCACGAAGAGTTCTCGTTGCAGTGCCGACTGCGCTCAATTTGCTCTTTGTCTTCCACGTACGTCTGATCTTTCACTTCAATCCCGTCAGTTGTGCCATATGAGTGTTTGTTAACTGATGACAGTCTATGGATGCTTCTTGTCCAAACTCCAAACTACGGTCCGATCGTTCTATGGCATTGATGGCAATGAATTCTCGGACTGGTACGATGCCTGTTTTTGTCCATGCCTAACATTAGTTAGGAATGAGCAGGAAATCATGCTCCGAGAGCAGCACAGGAGAGTCAAAGGACACCATCATCACGAAGTCTCTGTTATGAGAGACGGTGGTTATCACTCAGTCGATCCGATGACGTATCTGAGCCCAGATAACCCCAGGTCTGCACAAAGCAATTTGTCGCCTGGGAGAGGAGCAACAAAGACAGGAGACGAGACGGTCCACCATGAAACACAACCACATGACTTGTGCAGCGATAGACTCACAGCTGCCAACACAGTTGGCTACCCACAGGTTCACTATTTGGACCAGCACTGGTACTTAGTTCCCCTTGACAAGGGCAATGACGGAGCCAAGAAGGAAGACTTCAAACCGCTCAAGTCTGCAATTGCAACGATAGTGGGCAAGCACTCGCTCGAGGATCATGAATTGGTTGTCACGGGCAGTGTTCGCTCCGCCCACGACCTGAAATCAGATGTCAAAACTCATCATCGTGGGCACAGCTCTTCGCACCAGCTTCAGCAGGACCCCACTACTTCTACCAGCAATTCCGGCCGAGCGTCCCCTCACCTACTGTGCTGTGACCCTGTAGCCGAATCAAAGACAGTGGTTCGTCATGACTTGCACGCTCATCAACCGGTGCAGTCAAGCCAAGTTGATCACCACCACGTCCTCGATAAAGACGCGTTGGTCGAAACTGGAGGTTGCGCCGTTACCAAGCATGACATTCATGCTCATGAGGTGGTCAAATCTCGTGGGACAGAACCCCCTCATCAGTTGAAGGATGACGGTACAGTTGGATCAAGCTGCAGATCTTGGGCACATGGTATGGAAACAGATGATCTTGTTGCTACAGGTCATGCAGGGCATGGCAAACATGGCCTTGACTCACACAAGCCCGTATCAGTCATTGGCAAGAGAATGGCTTCGCACGAACTTAGCAAGGACTGAAACACGAAGGGCAACGGCAAGTGCTGGTTCGGATGGTGTTCTGAAAGGAAACGAAGTATTTTCTAGTCTTGGAATAGCTTTATGGTAGTAGTGTTAATTGTTAGTCCCAGAGTATACGTCCACATTACGTTCCTGACAAATGTGACGTGACGTGCGCATATCGGTCTGCTGTGACGAGGTCAAATGATGAAAATTGGGTGGAAGTTCTAAGGAGAACGTTTTAACATGTTTGACTTGACGATATTGTGTGGATGAAGCGGACTTGGTGGATTTCAACCTGTTCTAAGCGCCCCGCTGAGCAACAGTTGTTGCCATGGAAAGCTGACTTCTCACATGAAGTAAGGGAATGTTATTTACTCCACAGAGCATTGGCGTAGGCAGCATCGACGACGAGCGAGCCAATGGACATGACAAGCCTCGGGCAATGTGCGACGTGGTTGAAGAACTTGGGAGGAGCTTGGGGGTGGTGCCTAGGCCAAGAGTTCACATGCATGGGCCAGGCAGCATGATACTCCTGGAGCGGCTGCGAAGGCGGCTGATGATTGGCATGGGTTGTGTTTGCATGTTAGTTATCAGATGTACCGTCTGGCGGCTAGTGTATGATGTCTGATGAGTATTATAAAGCCAGCTGGCGAGTTGACGTCGGCGAGCTCAAGGGTGTATTCAATGTTTGGGACCCGGGGCTAGTTGAGACTGGACGGGTCAACTACGCGAGGGGAAATGGGCGCGTGCTATAACATGTATTGTGACGGGATTGCAAGCCAAGGCACCAGGAGTACTTTGGTCTGTGACGGGCTACTGTGCTTGGTCGCGGACCCGTGACGAGGTAGCCGGCACGGTGGAGGTGGCGACTTTGTAGTCTTTATTTCTACTTTGCGGGCTGCGGACTTTCTCAGGACCTGTTATCGCGCCCTGGTGGGTGGTGTAGGTGCGTATTGTTGGTTTGACTGCGACGTCGCGCATGGCCAGTCTGTTGGTGGGCGTCACGATGGGTTTGAGGCCAGGGCCGCGCGGAGGCGGCCATGCGTGGATGGATGGATGATGTTGAGAAGAGGGAGTTTGACTTTGGCTTGGGGATGAGTGCTGCAATCAAGGCATCTGCTGCGACGGCGGCAACGGGGTAATGCTCGTCTGTCGAGAGGCCATCATGATGGGCTCGGCCAGACCACATGGACAGACCAGTGTTACGAGGCACGGGCGAGAAGAATACTTAAGTAGTAGGCATCGAGTGGAATGGCAAACCAATGGTGTCGAGGCTACGGCTTGCCTTTCGGACAGCGGGTAGGGGTTAATGAACTACATAGTACTGAGTACGGAGTGCGGAGCAGTAGAAGCAGCAGATATTAGTTACTGTAGAACTCGAGTCCTTGTGGGCAATGAAGGGCAAGGACGCGGCACGTTGGACGCGCGAGGGAGACACGATGGGCATAAAAGGGCTTTTATAAATCGCGAGATTTGCGGGCATGAACCTTGGTGAGGCACAAAGGATGGAGTATTGTGGGCTTAGCCGAGGTGATCCCTGTTGGCGGACGGACGAAGCGGACCAATGATATGGTGGAATGAGAGAGATGGTTCAACACGTCGATGCAGGGGGGTCGAGATGGTCAAGATGGTTGAGATTGCGGTCGGCTGAGGGTGGGTCTGTCGAGCAGGCAGGCGCGCGTGGTGACACGAGAGATACAGCGTAGAAGGAGCTTGAATTACATAGGTCGATGGACAGATGGACAGATGGACAGATGGACAGATGTACGTTGTGATCGTCTGATGATGCCGCTCGACTTTTGTGCAAGTCGAGTTACGTGTAGATCGAGGTCAATACAAAGTGACATGATGGTCAATGTGACGGAGCTGGCTTCCATCTTCTCCCCTCACCGGCCAAAAGCACGTCCTTGGAACGCGTCTCAAAGCCACCAGACCCGACCCAATGAGCTGCAGATTGCCGAGTTGCAGGCCTCAATGGTCTCAATGGTCTCACGGCCGCCGGTCATGCGGGCTCTTCGCTCTTCTCCTCACCTCTTTTGCTTCAAATCGTGCAGTAGCCGTGTCAGCGTCGTCCATCCGTCTCCTGTCCTTGGTTGGCATTGCTGCTCCGCGCTTGATCAAACCACCGTCTTCTCATCGTCCACCGCTTGGAATCAATCGGCAGCACCTTGAACCTCCCTCCATTTCTCAGGCCAACCCTGGGCCAACGCTGCCAAGATCAAGTGCAGCTCAGCCCAATTCCTGATCCAATCCAATCCTCCCTCCCCCTGGCCCTTTTGGTCGACCTTAAATCTGACCCTAGCGCTGCAACGCCGCGACATCGCACTCCTGGCACCGCCTTGTTTTACCCTTTCACCTTGACGGTCGTCTTTGTGTCTGCAGATCATAGCGAACCCAGGAGCCCTGTCCTGGCCCTCTTAATACTGCCGCGTCCCGCGTTTTCCACTTTATCCCACTTCCCTCCCTCTTTCCCACACCACACCACTCGATTTTCTTTTCTTGGATGCGAGCAATAAACAACCAACAACACCGATTACAAGCAGGAATAGAGCCGGAATTGCAATAGGAGCTGTATATCCATTCGATTGGGCCCCAGGAAGCAAACGCACTACACTTACTTGACCTTGCCTACTCTCGACGACGCAGCCATTGTGCTTCCCTTTCGTGACCACTCTCAATCATCTTGCTCCCATCAACCCCATCAATTCAACTGCCGTTGTGAGCTGGACAGTCGTCGCCATGGCCACTATTTCCCGTCAGCCTTTTGCTCCCCTCGACGGAGCTCGTTTACAGGGCTTGACGAGCTTGAAGAACAGACAGAATGGTACGTCTCGTCATGGGGAAGAAGCCACGGGAGGATCCTCGAAAGCCTATACCAAACAATGGTGCTAATCTTTTGCAGCAATTGCACGCCCTTCCAATACCAAACGCAAAGCTGAGCTCCTGGATACCGACGATTTCGAAAATGTCGACCCTCTCGTCTTTGCTAAGCGCATCAAAGGCGCCTCGGGTACCCCAACCAAGGATATCTTGAAGAAGCCCATTTCATACGTTCTCACCAGAGCCGCCACTACACCCAGTGCCCATGTTCGAGCCTTGGCCAGCCCTGTACAGCCTTCTACGGCACCTCGGCGAACCCTTAAGCCCAAGTCTCCCATTGCCAAGCTCAACACCAATGTCACCAAGTCGTCGCCTATTTCTGCCCCTGCTGGCCGTTCGCCAACTCGTGGAAAGAGATCGGGCATCCTTTCCAACCGACGACGCACTGCCGGCCCCTACACCCGCGTTGACCCCCCCTCATTCCCCCTCGACTCTGCTGCTCCCTTTTCACTCGACGCCGCTCTCAAGGGCACAATTTCCAGCTATGGCTCTCGTCCTCGCTCCAATGCCCTCTCACAAGGCAGTGCACCGTCTCTCGGCGAGCCTGACATGAAGGCTAGCTGGTTCTTTGATATCCACGAGGATACTCCGGAGCAGGAGATGACCAACCTTCTTCAACATGGCACATGCGTCTTGGACATTTCATCAGATGAGGAGAGTGAGCAGAAGGCAAGGCGAGAAAATGCCGAGGGCCGTGACAAGGAGAACATCCCTCCTGCTGATGATGTGTCGCAAACATCTGCACGACGTGCTCGCGCCCCTGGTGCTGATGACATGATGGTCGAGAAGGAGCGGATCGCACTTGGCGAGATAAACACGGCCGACTTTTATGCCGACGGGTGTGATGAGTCGTCTGTTATTATTGTGCCTGCAGATGATGAAGAGCAGGAACAGAGTGCAGACAAGGCACACGCCGCGCAAGACTTTGCCTTTGCCCCAGAACTAGTGAAAACCAGTTTCCCCAGCAAGGATATTGACGAGCTAATGGCCAAGTCTGAGTCACCTTCGAAAGCAGCTGTTCTGCGGCCCATTGAAGGCACTGGCGAGAGTTTTGATCTGTGGGAGAGCGGGAGCGCTCAAGATGAAACAGAGCGCTCATGACGTGTTTATTGTCATGTTTATGAGTAGACGATGATTGGGGTTTGGGCTTTATTGCGGCGCATGTTTGTGCTTGGTTTTTTGGTATGTTTTGGGCTCGGGTTTGGATCTGTGTATGGGATTGGGTGTTCGGTAGCAATTGGTGTTTGGCGTTTTCATCATCGGTACCTGAGCGGTGACCCGGAGTAGTGGTAGTGCGGTACCTGTCTTATTAATCAGTGCGATAATTGAATTGCTTTGGTTCGAATCAGTACTTGACAATGGTCCGAGGTGCATGAAATCCATTCGCGCAAGTGAATCGACATCATGGCGCCCACCGCATGCGACTACTGCACACGGGCAAAGGACTGACTGACGGCCTTCACCCCACCACCTCCAAGGCTGCAACCCACTCTCCTCCCTCTCTCGACGCCACCCAAGTTCCGTCATCAACCTCATGTGCCACGGCTAGCACATCAACAGCGGCTGCTCAGCATGGCCTCTATAAACGATCTTGCCACCGCGGCAATGGCCTGGGATACACCGTCTGATGTGAAACGCGGCGCCTTCATCGTGCTGGAGGGCTTGGACCGCAGCGGCAAGACGACGCAGGTGAAGCTTTTGGAGCAGCGGTTCGTTGAGGAGGGGAAGAAGGTCAGGGTGATGAGGTTTCCTGGTAGGCCTCTTTCTCTCTCTCCCCCCCTTTCCCCTTTTTCATTTTCTTTCATTCTTTCCCTCTCTTTTCTAGGGGGCATATTGATCCCATGGGTCTATTCGTTTGGCTGTTTAGTTGCCGTGCCTGTGTCATGGTGTTTTTGGCTCAGGACGATATCGACAGGGGGCGTGCTAACCGTCTATAGACAGGACAACGCCAATCGGTCAGATGATTGATGCGTATTTGAAGAGCGATGTGCAAATGGAGGACCACGTTATTCATTTACTATTTAGTGCGAATCGCTGGGAGGCAGTGTGAGTGAAAAAGAAGAAGAAAAAAACCTCAACCCCCGCGCCGTGGCGAGCCATCATGACACCTGAAGTGCGGAATCGTCCAAGCTTTGCTTCGCAAGAGTGTGCACTGTTAAGCTCGCGCACACGAAAACATGACGCTGTCCGTGGCCGATTTATACGCGGGACGTTACTCACCGGGAGCCTCACCTGCTGACTTTTGACCCAGCGACCAGATCAAATCCCTCGTTGCGGCGGGCACAATCGTGATATCGGACCGCTTCTACCACTCGGGCATCGTGTACTCTGCCGCCAAGCTCAACCCTTCGCTGCCGCTGTCATGGGCGCGCGCACCGGAGCGCGGGCTGCCGCGTCCGGACCTGGTCCTGTTCCTGGATCTCGACGAGGAGACGGCCAGGGCGCGCGGCGGCTGGGGCGGCGAGCTCTACGAGAAGGCGGAGATGCAGAGGAGGGTACGGGAGCTGTTCTGGGGTCTTAGCATGGGCGGCAAGGACATCCAGGGACAGGAGATGCTGGCCGAGCTAGGGGGACTGGATGGCGCGCAGTGGAGGCAGGAGGAGGAGGACCTGGTGGTGGTTGATGCGGCAGGGAGCGTGGAGGAGGTGGCGGACAGGATTTGGGCTACGGTGGAGGGGAGAGTTGCGCAGGTTGAGAGGGGGGAGGTAGGCAGGACGGTGAGGATTGTGCAGTAGTCGGGGTGGTGAAGTTGGTGCATATGAGGCGCAATGGTGGTTGGCTTGGGTTTTGGGTCGGGGTGTGGGAAGCAATGGAATGGCTGAAGTTTGTGTGGAAAACACAGCGTGTTTGAAGTAGTAGGGCATGGCTCGTGATGTAAACAAGTACGGGCATTTACTGTTTCACGCTCTTGGTTGGAGTTTATATTGTCTTTGATCCTTTTAATTGTAATTCAACGCAAAAGCCTGTAAATCCGCCGACGCCCAGGGCAATCTCAAACCACGTGGGGTTTCTTCTTCACCCTCTCACAGGGTGTAAGATTGGGCGCTGACGGATACGCGTTTCTGCCTTTGGGTTTCCGTGTGGGATCTGCACCGGGCCGTGGGTGATTAAGGTAGTTAGTCGGTACCTAACTGTGAACAAGAGAGGGGAAGTTCTAGACGTCTATTTAAGATCCGGAGTTTGTCATGTTATATTATATTATACATATTTCATCATTGATACCTGTCACAAGCGGCAGAAGACATCTTACTGGATTTGCTACACGCATTTCACCTTGCCCATGCGCATGGGGGGATTCGATCGACGTGCGGCATGACGTCATACTGCTGCGAGCTTAAGATAAAAATAAAACGGAATTCAGGATGGCGGGGGAAGCACGACATATGCGAAAATTGAAAAAGCAAAGGGAAACGGGAGCGCAGAAGACGACACTGGGACTTGCTGGAGTCGTAATTAATCCTAATCTTGGCGGACGCAGTGGGGAGGACATGGCAGAAACGGCCGAAGCCATTTGGCCTTGACTCTTCTGATGACTCGCGGGATCCCGAGGTGGACGGCAATCGGCATTCGGTATGTTGGACTAGCTGCGGGACAGCACACACAAAAAAGACAGAGCTCCACCAGGAATCTCGACGACGGTTGAGTCATCTCGACGGTTCCTGTTCAACGGCACATGGTTCCCCTTTGCGATATTGACATTGCTGCCGTCAACTGAAGAACCCCCCTCGCTCGCCCGCCCGCCATGCCCAACGACAACGACTACATCCTCACGCTCTCGTGCCCCGACAAGCCCGGCATCATCCACGCCGTCACGGCCGTCTTCGCCTCCCACGGCCACAATGTGCTCGACCTGCAGCAGTTCAGCGACCCCGTGTCCAGGCGCTTCTTCATGCGCGTGCACTTTGGGCCCAAGGCCGACTCCGTCACCGCCGAGCACCTGGCGCAGCCGTTTGGCGAGCTGGCGGCCGCGTACGGAATGACGTACGACATCCGGCCCGTGGCGCAGAAGATGAAGGTCCTCATCATGGTGTCCAAGATTGGCCACTGCCTCAACGACTTGCTGTTCCGCATGAAGACGGGGCAGCTGAAGATTGAGGTTTGTTTCCAACGTCCCGTGCTAACTGTCAACTCTACGAGAAGGAAGCAGAAAAGAAGGAGAAGAAAAGACCAGAAGAAAGGGCAAGATGCACCAACTAACACACCCCTCCCCAACCTCGCAGGTCCCCGTCATCGTCTCCAACCACGCCGACTACGAGGCCCTCGCCGCATCCTACGGCATCGAGTTCCACCACCTCCCCGTGACAGGGGACACCAAGGCGCAGCAGGAGGCGCAGGTCCTCGAGCTCGTGAGGCGGCACGGCATCGAGCTCGTGGTGCTCGCGCGCTACATGCAGGTGCTCTCGCCGACGCTCTGCGAGGCCATGTCGGGCCGCATCATCAACATCCACCACAGCTTCCTGCCGTCCTTCAAGGGCGCCAAGCCGTACCACCAGGCGTACGAGCGCGGGGTCAAGATTATCGGCGCCACGGCGCACTTTGTCACGGCCGACCTGGACGAGGGCCCCATCATCGAGCAGCGCGTCGCGCGCGTCGACCACAGCATGGACCCCAAGGAGCTGGTTGAGGAGGGGTCCAATGTCGAGAGCCAGGTGCTGGCTGCGGCTGTGAGGTGGTATGCCGACCGGAGGGTGTTTCTGAACGGCTCCAAGACGGTGGTGTTTGGGTGAGGGCCTGGGAGTCGGAAATGTTTGCGCTTTTTGTTACTCTGGGAATAGATGGTATCAAGGCATATCTTGGTGATTTGCGGGCAGAATAGAATGCTGGTTGAATCGACTTGGTCAAGTTGCGGTGATTGGTGACTTGTGTCGACGGACTTGGTTTACATGTCAACAGGGCCGAATACAGAAATGGATTGGGGATCGTCTATTACTTGCGGACATGTGGCTGCCAAGAAACGTCGACAGCATCTGGTTGATGGATGCATCACACCAGTCCACATTGACTATATACGTGGGAAGACAAACGCCGTGTGGTACCTATTTCTGTCACATCATGTACACAAAAGCTCACGCGCGTCCCCCTCTCTTCCAAATTCGCTCCCGCGCCACGAACAAAAGGCTGACGGCCAGGCCCAGGCCCGCCAAGCCAACGCCCATATAAAGAGCCCCCCTGAACCCCCTCAGCTGCGCGTCGGGCGTGGCTCCGTCCCCGTGCACCTGGACCTCGACGGTGCCGGCGAATCCCACGCCCAGGGCGATGCCGTAGTTGACGACGGTGTTGACCAGGCTCGCGCCCACGCCCTGGTGGCGCTTGGGGACGGTGTTGGACAGGATCAGGGTGGCGGCCGGGAAGCTCATGTCCATGCCAAAGGGCATGACAATCATGGACACAAACGTCTGGCCCCAGTAGACCTGGTCGGCGGGGGTGGTGGCGGTCAGGACGGAGCCGAGGGTGAAGGCGGACAGGGCCATGGCCATGACGTACGGCGGGCGGACCTGCAGCGGCCCCAGCAGCTTGCCGGTGACGACGGCGGCGCAGGCGCCCGAGAAGACGACGGGGAGGAACCAGGCCGTGGTGAGCAGCGGCGACAGGCCGCGGACGTCCTGCAGCAGCTGCACCAGGTACAGGGTCCAGACGCCAAACGACGCCCAGCCGCAGGCCACGGCGCCCAGCACAAAGGCCACGTCGGCGCTGACGGTGTCGAGGGGCAGCAGCGGCCTGGGGCTGAGGCGGAACTCGACGACGGCAAAGGCGGCGAAGAGCAGCAGGCCCAGCACCAGGGGCACGACGACGACGGGCGTGCCCCAGCCGCTGACGGGCGCCTGGGTCCAGGCAAAGTTGAAGAGCACGAGGGCGACGACGCCGACCAGCGCGCCGGCGAGGTCCAGCGCCTCGGCCCAGCCCCTCCAGGTGCGCGGCGGCGCCTCCCGGGGCGGCAGGTCGGGGATGGCGAAGCGGCCGGCCAGCGTCAGGAGCGCCAGCCAGGCGGCCATGGCCCACAGCGCCCACGGCCACCAGGCCAGCGTCAGCAGCGACGCAAAGAGGCCGCCGACGACGCCGCCGATCGGGGCGACGGCGCCGAAAAAGGCAAACACCATGGCCTTGCGGTGGCCCGGCGCGTAGGAGGCGCCCAGGATGGCCAGCGCGTTGGGCAGGCAGATGGCCGGGCCGATGCCCTGCAGCACGCGGCTGAAGACGGCCAGCGTGTAGCTGCTGTAGACGCTGAGCCCGGCCACCAGCGACCACAGCGAGAACCACGCCAGGCCCGTCAGCAGCATGCGCTTGTAGCCGAAGATGTCGCCGAGCCGCCCGGAGAAGAGGATGAAGGTGCCCACCGTGAGCGAGTAGCCGCCCACGAGCCACGCGAGCCGCGGCGGCGAGTCGACGTGGAAGCTCTCGCCAATGGTGCGCAGGAGCACGAGCGTGCCCATGTAGGCGGCCTCTGCAGGGTGTTAGCCGTCAATCCATTTTTTTTTTTTTTGGGTGTGGTGGTTTGGGGGGAGGGATTTGACCAACGGGTGCAAAACTGCGCCATGCACACAACGGCCACAAACGCGGCCTCGCGCGTCAATGAGAGCGACTCCGACACCCAGATGGACTCGGCCGTCGACAGCCGCTGCGACAGCCGGATGCCCTCTTGGCCCGGGCTCTCGCCGTCCCGGGACTTGTCGTCGCTGAGCGTCGAGCTCATGGCGATGGGAGTGATGCTCGCGGGGGGAGGATGTGTGTGTGAAACAGGACGGACGCTGTGACACATGCACGCAGGACGGGGAGGGGGATGGCCTTCTAGAAAATTAAAAACGGCAGTGACACATATACATATACGCGTCAGGACGGGGGATATGAAATCATGCGCCAGGGGGGCGTGAACACCCCGATTCGCGGATATCCTCGTATCGCCGCTGGCCCCCCCTTTTTTGCGTCTTGACGGCTGTTGGAGTTTTTGCGTAAGGGGTCTAGTGTCAATGTAAGACGTGGTGGGGGAGCCGCGCAGCTACCCGGTGCCCTGCGGATGCGCTGACGAAATGGACAAATCGGCATCCCACTACCCGGATGCTATCAATATGTGTGTGTGCGGCGGCCCGGCGTGGCATCGGGACCCGTCGGACGAATCGGGGGGCGCGGACCAGGCAGGGATGACGAGGGGACTCTTTTGGACGGCACTTGGAGCCCTGCCATGGATTGTCGAGTTGACCCGTGGTGTCTGGTGGGATAATGTCTGGTTTTGCGGTGTCTTGGAGTTGACCAAGGGCTTGTATGGTTGATGCCTGGTTGTGAATAAGTGTATACCGGTACGGAGTGAGTACTAGTAGGTGGTCAGCTACGATGTGCAGAGTCCAAGACTTTTGATCCGCCGCACATCACCTCAGCCTTACGGGTCGGCAGAATCTCGTGAGTCTCGGGATGCTGCAGGTGTTTGTGAAGCCGCACGTGTGGCTTTGACTTGATGTATGAGACATCGGCTCCACTTTTGGTACCAGCCTATTATGACGCGCCCGTGAAGCAGCAGCATGAACGCGTCTTCTGCTGCACTCAAGGTAGATGAAGCAGTCAAGGTCTTCATTTCTCTTTTTTTTTTTTTTTTTTTTTTATCAACCTACCCCCATGCTCGTATACGCAGTGCATCAGGTAGAGCCCAATAAATTACACACCGTGTGTCTGGCCGTACCGAAACCTGACGTACTGAACAAACATGATGCTGCAAACGCATCGCGATGCGTATCACTTTTCCTCGTTATCTTCGACGTTGGCATCCACCAATCATACCACTATTAGGCTTATACTTGTTTCGTGAAGCCGCTCAAATACTCGTTGCATATGCTGCATCGCATGTGCACTTCGTGTATTCGCACCGCCGTGACGTGTTTGTTCCCTAGGTGTTTGTCTTTGTTCCATGCTTCGTCGGTACGGGCCGCCATATGACGGGACAGGTTCTGCCGTAAGCGCCCCTTTGACACATGTCAAACTGCCCTTTGTTCGCATCGGCCTCAGACACCTGTTTTGTACATGTCGAGCACGAGTTTGCATGTCCTCGGCACGCCGCGCCGACAGACGCGATCCACCAGCCGCAGCTCATTGTTGTCAAGTGTGTTTGCTCCTGTTCAAATACGATTCAACTGCCACGCGCCTGCTGCTGACCATCACATGCGTTCATCACCAGTCATTATGACAAGGCCGAACAAGAGCACAGGACCAATTGTCACGGCCGTCTCATGACTGGTGGGGGTATCCTGCAAGGAGGGCGCCCGTAGATTCGACGATATGAAGATACTTTGGACAACTTTTATCCAGCCTCACTCAATAAACGAGCAACAGGAGCAGCCAACACCCGTGAAGATGACGGCGGGTGCGGAAAACAAGGGGGGAGGCATAAGCTTGGACTCGTGGCTTGCGTTGAGTGAACAGCTGGGGAACTGGTGTGCGCTGATGCCCATCGCCAAGGAAGTTTGGAGTGTGTTCAGGAGCAGTATCACGACCACGCAGGGCCACCACGGTCAAGAAACGTACAAGGCTTGGAACGCTCCCCCTTTCCATGCGGTCACCGGGCAATTCTGTCAACGCCCTCAACCACCGCGCAGCCAAGTTATTCGACAACGTCTTCTCACTTTACCTCTACACCACCCACTCAACAATAAAGCGACGCTGAGCTTGGAAGTCTACTTCACCCCGTACACCCGGAAAAGAAAAACTGCTACAGCCATCCCAGGCCGCTTCAAAGATGAGCTCCCACGCAGACACGCCATTCACCATTCACCTTTTATGGTACCGTTCGACGGAATGGGCGTTGGCATTTGGGCACGTGGACGAGCCGCCAGAGTGGTGTGACGCCTACGGGCCGGCATACCAAAACGGCGTGGTAGCGCGGCACTTTAGATTCGCCAGGAACAGCCCGACACAACCGCTCGTCCGCATGGCCCTGCCACTATGCACCGTTAATGAAGCTACAATGACGGACATTACACGGCAAATTTTCTTCTACTTCGACGTTGGCGACATCGAGACCGCCAAATCGTTCATTATCAAAGCTTGGGACTGGCTTCGTCGTGAGAAAGTTGTATCCGAGGAAACACATTCCGAGGCCCAGCGCAAGCTGGAAATATGCGACGCGGCACCTCAGGAGACGGACGAGCAAATCTACAAAGTCGTTCAAAGCGAGGGTGGAGTATTCGTTGGGAAAGACTGCAGGGAGTTGTGGTCTAAAGGAAAGCTTGTTAGAAAATGGAAACGCTGCTGCGACCAGTGGTGCGAAGTGGGGATATAAGACACCAGACATGGTTCAGAAGGGGCTTTGTCCAACTAGGCAACTACTTCACCGGCTAGCTTGGTGGCTTGGTACGGTTTTCCCCCTCTTTACGTCTTACAGGAGGATATACTGGTTATATGGGAGTGACGAATGAATCGAATACCTTGTACTTGTATTCCTTTTTTTTCCCCTTGTCATGTGTCTGCTATCAACTACTACAATATCGTCTATTTTCTAGTAATTATGAAAACGCTAAATAAGAAAGAACCGCTTCTTACAGCCATCTCGTAACCAGTAGTGCTCAGTGAGAAAACTACTTGGACCCTTTTATAGGCTCCAGGGCTTTTAACGCATCGCGATGCGTTGATAATATATAACGCGGCATCTTCTAATTCACCGGCTTGGGTGCGGCTAGGTACTATGTGATTTTCACTGGTCCCTACCTTACGTAGTGCTAGTATGAGCGTTTAGATGGATTAGGTAAAATTCAAAACTTGACGAAGATAACGGCGGGTGTGAGTCTCGATGGGAGGACACGTATCTCAAAGGGGAAGGGTCCAAGTTTGAATTCATCGCTTGTTCAGTCAACCTCGCGTAGTCGGCGTGAGCTGACGTCCAGAGTGTGTTCAGGAGCAGTATCACGACCATGCAGGGCAACAGCCTCGTCTATGCACTGACTGGACGTCCAGAGTGTGTTCAGGAGCAGTATCACGACCATGCAGGGCAACAGCCTCGTCCATGCACTGACGGGACGTCCAGAGTGTGTTCAGGAGCAATATCACGGCCAAAAAAAAGTATAAAAGGCTTAGAACCCTCCCCTTCTCCCCCTTCTTTACAACCACCATCCAATCTTGTCAACATACTCAAATTATCAAAAGACTGAGTTATTCCACAACATCTTACTTTACCTTTACACCTCGTGCTTCTTAAAAACAAGACGAAACCGCACTTGATACTCGACTTTACCACGTACACCTGAAGGACACACAAAAAAAAAAAAGAAAAACCCACGATCCACCGCTCCCCAGATCGTTCAAAATGAGCTCCAACACAGCCTCGACTTCTCAACAGACCCAGAGCCAAGACAAACCGCAGCTCGACGTTTGCCTTGTATGGAGCGGCAGGGGCAAGTGGGCGTTTGGACTTGGAGCACAGGGCTCATGCACACACCCCGACGAGGAGACGGCGGCTTTCGTCGTCTACGGGCCGGCTTTTACTCCAGGCAAGGTCGACGAAGAATATCCCCTGCGGGTAACTGAGAACTGCCCGAATCGACCCGAACCAAGGGTATATGCAAAGATTTGCAACATTGACGCCGATAAGCGGAACGACTTTAAAACGACGATTCTCGCATTCCACCCGAATGTAGAATCATTCCGCGTGGAAGCGAATAAAAGCCCTCTAGTTTTCATGGTACACGCATGGGACTATGTTTATCGGCAGGGAGTCCTCAATAAAAGTCAGTACAATGATGGGAGGGAGGCTTTTTGCAAGTGCGTTTCGGAGACCGCCGAGGCGCACAACGCTCGCTCGCTCGCTCGAGAGAATGGAGGAACAATTCGCAGGCGCGGCCGGTCGCCACAGAGATGGCGGGAGGAGAGTAGACGCATCTATCCGTAGTTTTCTTGCATTCGGATTACGGCGCGGCAGAAACCCACGACTAAGACCAGGCGGTTGAGGGGGGTTTTGTCCAACTGCAACTACCTCGCTGGCTGGCTTGGTAGCTTGGTACGGTTTTTCCGCTCTCCATGTGCTGTGGGAGGATACACTTGGCCATGCGGGAGTTGTTGAGAATTGAATATTCTTGTTTATTGGCCGCAACAAGATGGGACCGTGACGCCGAATTTGAGCCACGGTTGCACAGATGAAATCGCTGGGAAACTTGCCGCGGCTGCCACCACTCCGGACTGTGGACACAGTCTTCATAGTTTGGCGTTTGCTGCAAAGCCCCTTCTACAAATTTATCCCGCCATTGAAGCCCTTGCACGACAATCTCACGCGGCCTCAAGGCCTTTTCCACCCAGACTTGAAGCCGACAAGATTCATCACCCGCATGTCGAATAAGCTGCTGCGGTGTTAGGGCCCACACAATCACGTGTGGGGCACCATATTGCTGTTGCTACGCTGGCACTCTTTAGCTAGCTCTTTTCTTTTGATACATGATCAACTTCATCACTTCTTTTAGCTCTCTTGCAATACAACTTGTCAGTTGCATCACGAGCTCTTGTGACCTCGTTATAGCTCCCTTCCGCGGTCCCTCACATCCGGCCCCGTACCTTGCACGCGAAATGCCAATTTATTTTGGAACAGAATGTCTACTTTTATTAAAGTGTAGAGTGCTTATGCTGTACCACTGCCAGATTGTATAGAGAGTTTCTTCCCCCATTCTGCAAGTAATCCTCATGCTTCTACTTCCGTACTTCTAGGTGCTGCACCTAGGCATCCTCTTCTCGAATGCCTCATGGCAGCAGTCTCTTGGGTGTGCGAGGATAATACGCCGCGAGGTGCACGCTTGGCAGCCCCAGAATCCACGCAACCACGCGATCAAGACCAATGCCACCTCCGCCATGCGGCGGCACACCGACCTGTTGAAACGTCGTCAAGTACTCCTTGATGCCGCCACTTTTCGGGTCCACACCCTTGGCGCGGATGCGGGCCTCGAGTTCAACCGGGTCATGAATTCGTTGACCGCCCGAGAGCACCTCCTGCCCACGGAGGAACATGTCATAGGCATTTGTAACACGGACACCATCTCCTACCGTAGTACCGGCATCGTCAAGCTTGGCATAGAACGGCCGCGCCGTCTCAGGGAACTTGTCAACGACGAAAAAGTCCGTCTTGTACTTGGCACGAACGACTTGGCCAAGGGCCTTCTCTTGAGGGGTGCTCATATCTTCGTCGTCGCGTACATTTGCGAACTCGGGGGGTCCTTCCTCTCGCAAAAGCTTTTGTGCCTCGGCAAAGGTCAAGCGGACTTCTTTGCCTGGCTCGGGAAGGAGGAGCGGTTCCGAATGGTAAACGGATCGGACTGTCTCAATTTCGTTTGCACATCGCTCTGTATTGGCGGCAAATCCGGTTAGAACATGTACGCAAGCCAGGAATTCTGAAATAATCTCGGCAACTACTATGTAGACGAATGCTGACCTTGGATTCCGCGAAAGATGGACAACAGCACACCCTCCAGTATGGAAAGAACTTCGGTGTAAGAATCCTTGATCTCCATCTCAAGATCAAGCCCTGTAAACTCGGTCATGTGCCTCGGCGTGTTGGAGTTTTCGGCCCTGAAAACGGGGCCTATGCTGAACACACGCTCCCTGCCTCCTGCAATCTCGAATTGTTTGTAGAATTGGGGCGACTGGGCAAGAAAGGCCTCCTCGCCGAAATATGCGAGTCGAAAGACGTTTCCGCCGCCCTCGGACGCCGCACCGATGAGGCAGGGCGGTTCAAATTCCTTGAAGCCGCGGGATTCGAGGTATGAGCGAAAGAGCCTCTTCACTTCGATGCGGATATCCTGTGCCGTGTTAATGAGTACCCAATTCATAGCCCATCAACAAAACAGACGTACCGCAATGGCCTGCTGAACGGGAGCGCGCTTGTGCATGGCAATGTTGTCGAGATGCGTGAGCATGCTTGCGGCTGGCGCCGTATGCTCGGAAGCGGCGTCGGCAACCTTCCCGGCGTCAACATCTCCCGCCTGTTCACTCTCGTCGCTAAAGTTGACGATGGGCTGGCTTGCGGTTCCTATAGTCATTCCAAGTACGGCGGGAGCTGGCGCGAGCACGAAACACTTTGTGATGTGAAGCTCGAATCCCGAGACTCGGCAGCTCTTGACGGGTTCGAGAGGTTTCTTCACCTTGGCCTCGACGGCTACAAAGCTCTCGGGGTTGATGCTGGCTACCCATTTCACCATACGTCGACTGACAAGGGGCTCCTGGTCAGAGGCCATAATGACGCCCTGGATGTCCCAGTTGCCCCCTTTGCGGAGCTCAACAAATCCCATCTTGGCACTCTGTACGCGAGACTTTTGAAGCCATGCGCGCACAATGACCGTCTTTTCATTGTAGGTTTCGTCAATGGAGCGTATTTCGACTTCTTGGGCGTCCTGACTGAAGGCCGAGGCCGTGGTCTGCCTGTTCCCGTAGTTGTCTTTGGCGGGGTCGTCCTCGAGATTGACGGCGGCGGCTGCGGCAGCGAGTTCTGCAGCACGCTGGGCTTTCAAAGCCTCCTTCTTCGCCTTGGCCTCGGCCTTCTTCGCGCCCTTCTTTGACGTGGGAGCGCTCGACTCTTCCATGATGCTGGTGTTTGTCGTAATTGGTGACTGTAGGCAATATGCAAAAAAAAAATCCATACGGTTGAGGGGTCGTGGAGGGGTAACGAGGGGCAGAGTCATAACTACTACCACGTGACACTTTATTGATTCCTTGGCCCCCTGATCCAAGTTGAGATGCACACTCGGTACTTGCCAACTAGGCTGAGGTTGGGTACCATGAGAGGACTATCCGAGGATTACCTACCAGACCCTTTACACGAGCAGTGAGACAATTGAATAGCGCAGGAGAGCACGGTCCGCGGGGCAGGCAGCGGAGCGATATTTCAAGGAATAACCCTAACCCCAACCATAACCAAAACATCAAGAGTTGCAAGGCACCAGTGGCAGGCATTGATTCCAAAGCCAAACATGTATCAGTCGAGCCAAAGAACAGCAAGTGATGAATTTCTTGCTAGTTGACACCGTGTCATCGCCATGTCGATTGCTTCCCTCTGCTGAGACAAGGTTTGACGGTGGCTTCGCGTGGCTGTCTGCCTGAGAACCATTACGAATTGACGGGCGGATGAACTCACAAATCATCCAACCCAACCCACTGCAAACCAGATGAAGAGGCCATCATGATCAAGTTGATCAATCTCATCGCCATCACGGCCGCTGTCACAGCTGCTGCCGGTGAAACGGTTCCTGTTTACTACCTGATTCGCCACGCAGAAAAGAATGCAGACGGGACAATATCCGCACAGGGCCGGCAGCGCGAGCAGTGCTTGGTGAAGCTTTTCAGCAGGAACAGCAAATACAACATCCAGCACATCATGGTGCAGACACCGTATCCAGGAGGTATATCTCGCCTTTTCCGTTGTTGAAATCCTAATAATAATGCTAACTTTGTCTCCTTTGCCGGAAAGATTCTGCCCAAGACCACACCACCCAGCGTCCATACAACACCACCCTGCCGCTGGCTGAGTCGCTCGGCATCAGGATTGACCATCCTTGCAATTATACTGATACGTCGTGCGCTGGTCAAGCAGCTTTGAGCTACACTGGTCCCGGTAACGTGCTCATCGCCTGGGAGCACCAACACCTGCCGGCTGTTGCGGAAGCTATCGGCGGCCAGGACGTGCCAAGTTACCCCGGTGAGAATGAACCATACTGGTGCCGACTGTTGGTGTCGCTAACGAGCTGCTAGATTCGCACTTTGACCTCATATATAACCAGCCACTGCCGTACACAAAGGTAACAGTTACCTCCCAAGATTGCGCTGCCATCGGTACGGCCAGCATGAACAGTTCGAGTACAACCAGTGCGACCGGTTCAGCCACTTCATCCAACGTCGCACGGCAGGCAAATACACCGAAATGGACTTTTAGTATTGTTGCCGTCGGTATCGCGGCCCTGATCTCTTTGTAGAATGAGTGATGCTTGAAATGGGCTCGAGTGATGGCAGCAGCTTTTTGTCGCTTCTTCCATGTGTTTAGGTTCTTTATCCGTGGGATTTGGACCATACCTTCGTTAAAGATCATACTAGCTTTTCAATTAACCTAGATCAACTGACTGTAAAGACTCGGCACCGGGTACGGAAGAGTGTCGGGTCGATAGGCAGAAGTTGCGCTGGCAGAATCACGAATCCAGCAAGTATGCGTTACCAAAATATGAAACTTTGTCCGTCCAGGCCTCGGAAGATGTGCCAAAATCAATAGCAAGTCGTTCTCATTGCTCAATAACAGGAGAACATGCTAAATGTATCCAAAGCAGTGAGGCTATTTCCATAAATAATACCAGTAGTTTGATTTGGACACTCCTGAAAGACTTCCATCGCCTTCTCTACTGCAGAACTGTGACCTGGCAAGCGAAGCAGACCTAGCCAACTGATATCTGTTCTCCATGGCACGACTGCTTCCGTCTGCGCTGACACTGGTAATATACGAGCTTCCTAGACCCGAGCAACGCTTTTGGCTCCCACGCAACCCAACAATGTGCGGGTTTCAGAACGCATCGCGAGTTGGCGGGGCCGGAGGCATGATCATTTCAAGTCTCGCCAATCCCAGGACGAACTTTCCCAGTTTGTACAGTTGGCTGATCTCTTGTACCTTGAGATAGATCCAACCAACCTTCTTTCTGCACCCTGCGCAAGAGATACCACGAATGACGTGCCAACCCGTGCTCATGAAAACCTGCATGGGACGTCCCGTGGCAATATTTTGGACTTGAGCGATGAGAATGGCCGGGCCATGTCGCCCAGTGAATCCTGCGGGCTCCATTAGTACAAATCGGTTTAGTGGTTTCCAGGGGGGCAAGGGAAAGCGTACTCTGCTCTCAACGTCTCTTTCATCGCCCAGAACAGTTCTGCACGTCTTGCAGAGGAGCATTTTGTAAGGCCCTGAACTCATGGTGATTGGCGGGGGGTTTCGTCACGCTTTGATTCAATGTTTCGGGATTGTAGAAGGAGAGGTTTAATATAAGAGTTGAGAATGTGTAAAGACTAACAAGGTTTGGGGGCCATGAAACTGACTTCTTCAAGATGGAACCAACTTTCAGGTTTGACGTGTCAAGTGGTTTCTCCATGAGGTCGACGGGAGTATACATTTCGCTGTAGCTTGGTTTAGCGCGAGATGGCTTCGAATAATGTTTTGTCCTTCTGGATGAGGCTAATAATTGTTTGGACCAAAGAGCAAAGGACTAGGCTTGGAAGTACATGATATGGAGCGTAATGTGGGTTATGAATTGTTTTTCCAAACCTGTAGAAGCAGAGAAGGACGCCACGCTATGTCAAATGGGCTTGTTTGCACATGGGTTTGGGTTCTCATCTTCTCAGACTTGTATAAGATGGCAAAGGTTCCCGGGATCGAAATTCCGGGTTGTACTTTGAGCCTAAATTACAGTGAGCACGCTCAAGAAACCTCTAGCTTGGTCATAGAATTACCGTACCAGCGTTGTGGCCTAGACGCCCGATATCTCTTGTTACGGTCGACTCATTACCAACAGCCTAGTCTCAATTGAGACGGGACTCGGGAACCAACTCACTTGGTCCTAGTACGGGGGGAAATCTTGATGGCTTCAAGCTTCAAACTCGCTTCTCCGCCCCACGTGGCGGATTGTCCGGCTTCAACTCACCACGTCGACGAATCCAGTATTCATGGAGCATGTCGTGCTTCCAAGCCGAGGTGCGCAGAGTAATGCGTCTGCACCATTCATTCTCTAGCCATGCTCGTCGGATAGGAAATGTGCATGGATCACGACTGCCGCCATGTCAGCTCGTCGCGCGACTCGCATCGCGAGGCCATGGCCAAGTCCGCCTTCAACGGACCTACAGCTCCCCCAATGTGGCCGCCAATAGCCCGGCTACGGCGCAAAAAGGGCTCTTCGACCTCGCCATCGACATCTCTCGGACGCCGATGAATGGCAATGTAGAGATGCAATTCACGCAGTTTAACCCCACGGGTGTAGCCACTTCCAAGAGCTTGACCAAGGTCGGCATCGCCCACGAGTACCTCTTGAGCGCTCGGGACTTGCGCATAATTGACCTGCCATCTAATGGATTTCCGCACATCCTGATCCGAGAAGACACCTTGCTGATGCACTTGTTCGATTTACGACTCCTCGTGCAGGCGGACAAGGTTCTGCTGTTCAACGTGGACGGCGTCGAGGACAACACCACCCGCCGCGTCTTCACCCACGATCTCGAAGCCAAGCTTCACAGGCCGCAAGCACCGTACAAAAGGGCAACCGAGGCGCTTGAGCTGCGTGTCGTAGAGGTCGCCCTTGCGTCGGTGACGTCGACCCTGGAAGCCGAGTACCTGCTCGTGAAGTGAGAGGTGTCGAGGGCCTTGAAAACCCTCGACCAGCAAATGGCGGACAAAGAAGGGGCGCTCGTCTACTCGGCGCTTCGAGAGCTGCTGGACATTTCTCGAAGACTCGCCCGCATCGAGAAGCGCGCGCGGCTCGTGCGCAATGCCATCCAAGAGGTGCTCAATGACGACGCGGACATGGCCGACATGTATCTCACCGACAAGCAGCGCGGCCAGCGCCACTTGGCCCACGAGCACCAAGAGGTAGAGTACCTGCTCGAGGCGTATTTCAAAGCCAACGATGCCATTGCGCAGGAAGCGGCCAGTCTGGCGGAGAATATCCAGAGGACAGAGGAGACGGTCAAGTCGATTCTGGACGTCCGGCGGAATCAAATCATGCTCCTGGAAGCCAAGGTGGAAATTGCCATGCTCAGCTTGGCCGCGGCAACGCTTGTAGCGGGCTGGTATGGCATGAATGTCATTAATTACTTTGAGCAGAGCCCTCTGGCGTTTGCAATACTCGCTTCGGGCTCCCTGGTTGGCAGTGCGCTGATATGGAGGTCCATGATTCGGCGTTTGCGGCTCATCCAACTGCGTACTACTAGAAGGGAATAGTTGTCTGTATAAGACGGTAGGAACAAATATGGTATACTTGTTGGCGCGCGGGGGCTTCCGAATGGGATGTTGGGTCGTATGCGAGTCGGGAAGTTTTCGTGACTAAAACCGGTGGGATTAAACCGAGAACATTTGATTGATTCGTACGTGCTCGATTCTACAAGTGATTTGATTAATATTCTGTGGCAGCTTTTTTGCACACAAAAATCAGAAAAGTAAGGAGAATCTACTTAATTGCAGCTTTTGTCAGAGGCCACAGAGAGAGAGCGCCAAGATGTGCACACATATCAGCTGGATATCGGGATATTCGGCCATGGGCCGCTATTGTTGCATCTTTTTTTCTCCGTGGCTCGGCGATTAAACCTGGTAAACACTCTGACAGCTTTACATATACTATAGAGACTTACTTCTCTTAATTGAAGTAATCAAGTTTCGCTCTTTTCAGCACTCTAAAGGTATCTTGGCCTGGAATCTATTAATCTGTTTAATAGTTCCCTTGTACTACCTATATTGTTTAAGCGAATTGCTTACACTATATAGCTATTCAATCGCTGTGTAGTGTAATCTTTATCTTATTATTCTTAATACGCTTTGTAAGTATTCAAT
This sequence comes from Metarhizium acridum, assembly GCF_019434415.1. Classification (NCBI taxonomy): domain Eukaryota; kingdom Fungi; phylum Ascomycota; class Sordariomycetes; order Hypocreales; family Clavicipitaceae; genus Metarhizium; species Metarhizium acridum. The sequence goes on along the minus strand of NW_027094041.1, from coordinate 72,079 downwards.
TAATATTTCCTAATTTATTTGGCGCTTACTTGAGATTTCTATCGCCACGGGCTTGAGTTATGTTGTAGTGTTGTCCACGGGGACCATTCTGTACAGTCTATTATGTGGTTTGCCTGTTGCTTTTGGGTCAGCAAGATGTAAGTTTATTGTTTCTCTGCTCCAACTCGTGTGCTCTGGCTTGCTGCAGAGACGGTTGCAATCTCGAGCTGGGAACGGGCTTCTGTTCGCGGGGGGAAACATGGACTATTTGAGAGATGGTGTTTTACAAAGATGTACTTTGAGTGATCAAGCTACTTTTTACTTGTTTCGCATTTCGAGTTAAAAAAGGTTAAATGACGATGCTAAGCATACATTCACCTGTTCCCTGATACCGCCGACCTTCTTTTCTTGCTTTATTATCATAAGCTCCGATGCTCTTCTACACTATCCCAACGCTTGTTTGGTACTAATGCAACTTCACTCAGTCATGTCCTGCCATTACGAACATGATCAAAACAAAGTATATTGTTTACTGCGGTAAATATATCCAACCCATTAACCTAGATGCCCAGAAAAACCTACAGATTTGAGAAATATTCAATCACAGCGGGAAAGTCAGGAGTCCCCAGTCCAGTAACGGGGTCCCAGCCCTCGACAGCAGAGAAGCCATTGCCATTGCAAGCAGAATCGCCCGACTGGCTGCCGAGAGTCACGTCCTTGAACATGGAGGGGTTCTTGTACAGCGCCGGGTTGGCAAAGCCAATAGGCTTCTTGCCTGCCTGGAGGCGCACCTCGTTGACGCGAGTAAAGATGGCGGCCACGATGGGCGCGGACATGGAAGTACCGCCGGTTCGACCGGCCTGGCCGTTGAGCACAATGACGCCGTAGTCGCCGATGGCAGAAATGTCAGGGAACCCGCGGCCGGCTCGGTTGTAGATGCCGCCGTCAGAGGGGATGTTGTTGTCGCTGGTGTTGTAGCTCTGGAAGCCGGGGTCGTTGGACGAGAAGAAGGACGAGACGGCAGCCTTTTGGTAGTCGGGCGAGGTCCAGATGTTGCTGAAGCCGCCTCCGGAGCCGAACCTCTCGGTGGCAGACTCGGGGGCGCCGGGTGAGCTGCCCGGGGGCAGGAGGGTGGCCCCGACCGACGTCACGTACGGGCACGATGCAGGGCTCGCTGGGTTGAAGATGTCGCCGTTGCCTAGGCAGTCGCCTCCGTGGCCGCCGGCGACACCGCCGTCGCCGCTGGCAAAGACGATGGAGGAGCCCTGGAGACCTAGCTTCATGAACTCGTCGCATTGGCGCTGTAACCCCGGTTAGCATCTCTCGGTTCAAAAGGCCGGAGAGTTCATGGGTAGTCTTGACGTGCCTTGAGATAGTTGGTGGGCCAGACGTTCTCGGTCAAGCCGTAGGAAAGGGAAATGACGTTGGCAGGCTTAAAGGTGCCGCAGGCCTCGTCGGGGGTCACGCCGTCAACGTTGGGGTCATCTCCGCCGTCAGAGGTACAGTAGGCACCGTCGACGGCGTCGAGGAACTGGTTCAGGAATCCGAGGTGCGTTTGTCCGTCAAAGTTGGACTTTGTCTGGTACAGCTCGGTGCCTTGAGGGTAGATGACGGGAATGGAGACGTCAAAGTCGAGCGCGGCTTCTCCCACAGCCTGGCTCGGGTCTGGCTTTGTGCTGCCCCAGTCAATGAGGTCGATCTTGGGTCCGGTGCCCTTGGGGATCTTGGGGGCGTATTGCCTGTAGAACTGGTCCAGATCTGTCTGCTTATGCATCTCATTGTCGCTCTCAAACATGCCTAGCTGGTTGCCCTCGACGGCCGTCGTTGAGTCGGTGATGTTGTAGAGGGCCTTGATGCATGCGGGGGTTATTTGAGTAGGGCAGTTGGATGCATCTGTTTTCTGTTAGATGGTGACGTACGATTTGGGAGAGGTTTTCGCGGCTCACCCTGGCTGTTGACTGTAAAGCCGGGAGGAAAGGGAGTGAAGGGAATCTTTCGAGGTTGGCCGGGGGCAGCTCGAGCGGATTTCACCTTGATTGGAACGACACCAGGAGTAATAAAGTCTACATGCTTGGAGACTTCGTTGGGAAGTGAATAAGAATCGGCCCCCAGATGCTCGCTCCTGGTTTGCTTATTCTCGTACAAGTGATAGTCGGTCTTGAGAATGTTCTCAAGCTGGCCAACCGTAGTCCTAAAGTCGAGCCAGCCTTTGCTCCTGGGGGACGTGATCTGGTTATCAGGAACTCCGCTCTCGACAAGCCACCTCTTGACAGTTTCAATCGATTCCGGGGCAGGAGAGAAGAGGTCAACGACCTTGTCCTGAGTATAATGATTTCCATGATTTTTAGATGATGGATCAGAACTATATACTTATCAACGGCGTTATCCGCGGACAGCTTCGGCGCCAAAACTTACACGTCCATAAGATATTCCATGCCCTTTTCTAGGTTTCGCTGCTTCAGGGCAATGCGGACCGGCACCAACGTGTCGGCAGCGGCGCGCTTTGTGACATGGCTGGTCACGGCATCAAGGGTACGCTTCTCATGAATGACATCATGGCCTGTAGGAACGCCCAGAGAGGCAGCCACGAAGCAGCTGATGAAGATGGCGGCGGGCCTCATTTTCACAAGAATAACCGAAAAAGCAAGATGCCAACGACATGCAAAGTGTGCCGAGTGTTGTCTTGACAGGGCGAGGGATTGTCTTCTTATAGCTGGTACCTTGGCGAAGCTTCAAGCATGGTGAATTATTACACGATTAACTAACCGAAAATAGAGCATAGATACACACTGCATTCTGTAATACGGTACGGTACTTGTCGAGTTGTGACGACAACCGAGAACAAGCTAAATTTCATCTAGAAGGTGGTACCATAATTATGCGCTTCTTTGAGTTACTTTATCGGAGTATTTTATGCCCTGATAGTAGGGATTCATCAAGAAACGCCAAAAGCAAGCCGTGTTATCCGAGCGACGTCGCAACGGGCGTAATCACTTGATGCTGTCCGTGCAACATTTTTTGCCCAACTGCCCACGGTGCATCTCAGCCAAAGAGTGCACGACGTGGTTGAGCAGCCGTGCTTATTTGAACTACTTTTCTTGGCGTCATTCATGTACACTTCGAAAAGGGTAAACAGAGCCTTTTCAAGGAATTGAAAACGACATGGCAGGAATATGGCGACATACAGCGTCTTTGTACGGGAGTAATGAGGAGATGCAGTGAAATAGACGCAAAGATAACGCTAAACAAACAACAGCCATACACGGTAAGTTTCTGGCCGATCTCTGACAAAGCTCTCCCATTAGGAGAGCCTCCTCATGGCCCTCCATATGCAATGCAACGTCCCGTATGCGGCGCTCGGAAGGCAGCTTCTTAGAATGGCAAGTGGGAACCTCTTCGGCCCCGGTCCGTGAGCAGGTCATCTCCACCGCCAGGACTGAACGTAGAGCATCTTGGTAAGGCGCTGGTGTTCATCTCCGCCATGAAGCTCTGCTGAAGCATGTCTTTGGGGGGGCGGAGGGTCGTCTTGGTCAGGGTCAGGGTTCTCGGGTAGAGCAGAATCCATCCAAGTCCCTTGCTTCCGCAAAGTCGGTTAAGGCTTAACGGGTGCCCTGGAACTTGAAGAGGCCGTCGGGCCTGATCGCTTTGATCCGAGTTTGAATGGTTGATTCGATTTCTTCCGCTCATACTATATGGATTCAAGTCATTCAGCCTGAGTACATAAATTTAAAATGGCTGGTGAGTCTTTTATGGATGTGTTATTTATGTTTTTGCGACTCGTATGAATCAGACCAATCCGTATTCAACGGGGAGGAATGGACGCATCATGGTACTGCGCCTAGTTTGTTGCTTCTCGTACCTTGCTATGAGCGTCTAAAGCCCATACCTGCTCCTATTCCCTCTTTCCTTCTGCCATGCGCACAGGACACGGCATTTGCAAAATCCCGCACCTTATTGGTCCTAAAAAACGAGACTGCGACGTGGTTGGTGACACAACTTGACGCGGTGATTGTATTGTTCATGTAGTAATGCCTAAAGGGAAACTGAAAGAGGCAAGGTTTGTGAATGCTAAATTGCGAATAAGAGAAGAACAATGGCCCAGGGATTAGGGCCTCCTGCTCTCACACCAGCGGTTGGTCCAAGTAGAAAGTATAGATGATGAAATGGCGGTAGTTAGTTAACTTATTAGTTCCCGAAACGGGAAGCTGTTGAATTGGGAGTTGCCGTTGCGAGTTAGCCGGTGGTCACTGAATGTCGCCAATAGATTCCTCCTGCTCTTTGTTGACGACCGTGACACCAAGTAGAAAAGCATATTGGAAATACCCCGACGGGAATGCCAGCAAAATAACGCGCACCGCTTGGGTACTACTCGGGTTTACTCCCTACTAGACAACTGTTTAACGATCGCCAAGACGACTGCACGGCACGTGCGGATCAAGCGCCGTCGCCGTTGCATTTTGTCTTCATGGCACCGACCGAGCGGGTGATGGGGCGAAACTAATGTAAACGCTTTGTCTCATCGCATGAAGCCACAGCTGTGGACACGTGACCAGATCGGTCCTTCATTCGAGGCACATCATCACATAGAGCTAGACGCAGCAGCTATATCTAGTAATCTACCACCGACTGTCCAGATGAGTATTCAAACTCGGAACCCCCAAGCCCGACTGGGCACGGCTCTTGTCCTAGGCGGATGCGGCTTCTTGGGATGGCACTTGGTGGCACGGTTATTGAGCTGCCGAGACTATGACCATGTCTACGTCTTCGATCGCAACGTACGGGTGAACCTCCACCACGGCGCGACCTACATCCAAGGCGACATCAGCGATGTGAATGCCCTACGCACCCTGCTGGGTGAGGTGCAGCCTGAGGTCATTTTTCATGCGGCTTCGCCCGTCGCGTCGCTGCCAGCCAGCAGACATGGCGAGTTCATCAAGACCAATGTCCAGGGAACCAAGGTCGTCATCGACTTGGCTACGGAAAGCGCCTCAGTCAAGGCTCTCGTCTACACGTCTACAGTGGACGCGTATGCCAATCCACCTCATGAGAATGTCTCGGAAGACCACCCGCTTTGGTTGCCGTCAGACAAGTCTAACGAGTACAACCGTACAAAGGCCATTGGCGACAACCTGGTTCGCGCTGCCAATTGCGCTCAACTTCGCACCGCCTGTTTGCGTTTAGGACATGCGTATGGGGAGCGGCAGTCGCAGGGACTGGCCGAGATACTGGACTCCTGTGAAGGAGCCAGGCCGCTTATACAAGTTGGCAATGGGACCAACATGGTGGAGGTCATGTCGGCCGAAAATTGTGCTTCGGGCCATATCCTTGCGGCAAAGGCGTTGCTGAACGAACCTCAGCCAACGAGTGAGGAAGGCCGAGTGGCCGGCGAGGCATTCAACATCTCGGATGGAGCTCCTGTCCCTTTCTGGCACCACGTAAAGGTGATATGGGGTGTTTCCAGAGGAACCGAAGCTCTAAATACCGTCACCGTTCTTCCGGCCTGGGTCATGATGGTGGCTGTTGTCATGGTCGAGTGGGCGCTTTGGCTGTTCACGTTTGACACGGTGAGACCCCCGACAGAGCTGCGAAGAACGGGAGCACTGGAGTATTGCATCTACTCTCACACATACACCATTAAAAAGGCGAAGAAACGATTAGGGTTTCGTCCAGTAGTGGACCACGACGCCGTGCTCGCGCGAGCGGCGAGGCTTATGCTTGACCAGCGAGCCGACCTGGCAAAGGTCAAATAAGTCAACCACCGCGAAGGAGCCAACAGAATTTCCTTCTAATCAGTGCTCGAATTCGTTCTCAAGTTTGGTAAGCGACAAGTGCTTGTACAAGTATCTTGGAGAATATTAACAGTCTCAAGATACTAATATATCATATTATATAATAATATTAAATTATTAACAAAAGGTCAAAAAAGGGGGCTAGATGGTGGGCATTTAGTAACACTGCATTTTGGCCGTATATAGGCCAGGGAACCGTAGCTACCCACGCAAATGTATAATCATATAATAAGCGATATTCGAGTACCCTTGGGCAAACACTTGTTAAATTACAGAAGCGGAAAATACACGGTGTAATGCTGTGAGTGTAGCAAGCACTTTACACCACTGAGACGGGATACTATCTCATCTTCGAATTATTAGTAACACTAACGCTATGGAGATATGCTGCTAGCGATTAAAAGCCCGGTATTATTACAGAATGACAAGTCATAGCTAAGAACAGTGGTACGTATGAAACAAGTGTTACGTCCTGAAATCGAGTATTTGGGCTGTATGTGAAAGCTGCCTACAGCTAGCTGGCAAGCCGGACTTGACCCCTTTTTGTAGAGCTCTCTAGCAAGTATAAGCTAGTCATAATAGAAGGGGAATACACACGAAAATTTTCTTTCAGGTCGTAGCACGTATGTTATACTATGACTTTGCACGAATCATGAAGCATTACCATGGCATTCAGGCTAGATTGAGCTACGTGGCTGTCCTGTGTAGAAACGCCTAGAGGCTTAATGGTAGATACCCTATTTAACTAAGATTATCCTGTGTAAAAATTCCCTACAAGTGCTATTAAGATAGAAATCACGGACCAGAAGCTTAGGACACGATAGGCTCTTACAAAAATTCCCTCAAGCTGTATGATATGAAATTTGGCTCTATTATTAGACTGGTGTGTGCCCGATGTGCCCTTGGTAACAGTCTGCCTATGTCGGAGACATATGTCCTTCAGCTAATGCTGCACCTTGCACCACCATTTTCACGTTGCCCGGTTGGATTTTGACCACAGGCTGGCTCCTAGGGATAGCTTCATCCGCGTTTCGCACAGGCGGCTACTTGAGTGGCACTCGTTTGGCGCCGTACCGACTGGGAAATTCAACTCATCTGCTAAAGGGCTCTCTTCCCTCGTCTCCAGGTCAGGTGATTGGATGACGGGGTGTATCAAGAAACTGCCCACGAGTCTCTGGGTACGCGGCATCCCGGCTCTGGGAGCAATGCGCACATGTTTCCTCAAGTCATTTTGATGGCAGCAGGATCGGGACTTGAGCCTATGCTAGGCTTTATTAGTACTTGGACCTGCAATACAAAGCTTATATGGTCATTGTCAATGTTTGAAGAGACACATGGCAAAGATCTGGTCGATACGATCACGTCGGATATTCCCGATCCATTTATTCATGACACACAAAGAAGTGGTCGACCTGATCTTATCAAAATGAGGTACAATCTAATGATACAAGTAAATCAAGTAGAGGGTGACGAGATGGAACTTTGAGCCACACGGATTTGCTACTTGAGATATTGGACTGAAATAGAGCAAGGGTTTTTGACCAATGTGATTTCTATTGAGCAGAGTTCCACGTCATCCTAGCAATAATACTCACACCACTTCTCTCATATCAGGTAGTTTGTTGAAGTTATCGCATAGTTCTGAAAGGAAACAGACAATGACCAAATCACTTTGACGGGGCCTGATCCTCCAAATTAGATACAAACAGGAATGAATAGATGACTATGTATTTGCGTCGCAGGACTTAATCTACATTACGATATCACTAACATAGTGCGACCGCTAAAAGTCCTGTCAACATCGGAAGTAGGGGATTGGGACTTGGGAGCCCAGATTCGCTCAAATCTGCCCTTGTGATATCATGTAGTCGAAAGCATCTTTAGATAAATATTGCCGGCTACTATACCTATCCATAGGCAACCGTAGTAGAACCAACACACAACGGCGGCTACCGCCCGTGGAAGACAAGAAGGCTTACATAGTATGTTATGTTTAATTACGGGAGGAGTGAGTACGTTAACATTCACAATGTACCAACATGTCATCTGACACATCATCCATGGTGCTGCGCCTCTCATTGTTAATTTTCCCTCCACTTCCTCACCTCTACTATCACTTTCTCCAGGCTCTATCTCGCGTCCGCCCGGTCCGATCCTACCTCCATCCACAACCACGCGTGAGAGGACCCCAGGATTGCAACTTTAATTCAGCAGCCCTGTAGTCCTCTTTTCTTTTTCAGTAATATCTTTGCCCACGGAGTAAATCGCACTTTCCGTAAGCGCCTTGAACACGGCTCAACCAGGAGCAGACAAGCGACATGTATCGGACGACGGGCGAAGGTGGCGAATTCGCCGTCAGCGGCGACTCCTCGTCTAACTCTTGGAAGATGTTACCTAGACAAAACAGCAGTTGCCTGCTAGATATGCAATCAACTGTACGGCTCTTCCCGTGTTTCACCATTTTTGTCTTGGCTGGATTGTCTCTGTTAACGAATCACATCTGTAATAAACGGTACAGCTATGGCTAATGCTAATGGAGCATGTAATAGTTGCGAGGCGCATCGATATCACGAAATTCCACGGCCGGCGACCACCATCTTGGAACCTCGATATCGGACGCCTACCAGGAACAGAATTATAATCAACTCCAAAATCCCATACAGCAAATCTGACCAACCTCATCAAGTTCAATTCATTTTGATTCTGCGTACAAGGAATTTGAGAAGCACAAGGAAATTTGCTCAAGCCTGTGCACCGGCATCCCCCACGATGATGACTGGCCCCCCAAAGCCATGTCTATCGCTGCTGAAGCGGCAACCAGACGAGACTCTTCCTTATATGCCCTGGCGGTCCCGGTGGCTCTGCCTTCGACCCGAGAAGTTTATTTAGCGGAGTCAATAGCAACCTCATGCTCAAGGGATCAACACACGACATGTACCTCGGTGCAATTGAAGACTGGGAAAACCTGTTTGGAAGGACTATATGAGGCAATTAGAATATGTCTCAGCGACACTTAGAAAAGCTACGAGCGGGATGTGACGCCAGAAATGCTAGATCAGCTATTCGCAAGCAGAAAATTTCGGCGCGAAGCAGTACATCGAATGCGCAACGCCGGTTTTACCGAGTACCCCCCGCTGGTTCTCAATTCGTTAGAACACCATGTCATTCAACCTTGGAAACTCGTGTGTGATGTAACCTAATGCTTCTAGGTTCCTCGATACGAAATGCGCAGGAATTACGAAGAGGTCAAGAAAGAACTTATGAAGGTTGTCCCATTACTTCAGTCAACCAAGTCAGGGATATTGCCAAGAAGGGAAGTACAAGAGTTTACTACATCGCCTAAAGGTGATGCAATGCTCGAGTTTGCTAATCCTACTGGCGAAACATCACACGACCCAGCCTTACGCTTCCGCGTTTTATCCTATATGCTGGCCGAAACGTCGCCGATCTTGGCTTATATGTTTTCTGGACACTCCCCCAGTTTATACCTCCACTAAACGGAAGATATCACCCCGCATTTACCTCCTCCAACGCCGTACGTGTGCAAAGATGGCTCACAGGTCAAGCTCTACCAGATTCCCTAATACGAGACAAATCGATTACAATCTCTCGAGATACTAATGCATGCAGCGCACATGCATAATGAGCTTATGCCCCGGGAAGTTAGTCTTGACTAGCTCATTGCTATTGCCGAGCGTTCATTGCGCTATAAGAGCACCTCGCCTTTAGAGATGATAGTTGACTACAGGGGGTTGCCGCAATGGATGCACCGAGGCGCTGATAATAAGCTGGATGGTTTATTAGTGATTAGTTACGCCTTTGGTTCAAGGGCCCTTTTCACTCGCATGTATAAAAGTGCGATTCTGAATCTATCGACGAGAAAAATCTACATGGTAAACCTTGGCCTCAGAAAATCAAGGACAAAATATGGGCTGTGCGTTGCGCCAAGATGTACCAGGTCTGCTCCGGGTGTATAAACGCCATACAAGAAAATATCTCCCCGCTTGTTCGAAACTCATCTACAGAAATAATGACGGCACTGTGTGTTACCTTGGCTCCTCTCGCATATACAACGATACTGACGAATTCCCCACGGTGCCCTCAGGGCAGCTATGGCTGTGATGGCGCAAACCTCGGCTGGATGATGCTGATTCTTAATGAAATGAGCCTTTTACACCATGTCTTACGACCTGCAGTGTTATCTCACATGCCGAGGCAGAAGCCACCATCAAGAAGTCAGGCGCAGATGGTGGAACCCTTAAGGATGATACCCAGCCCAATTTCTCCAATTCACCGTGGTGGAGTCTGTGATTTAAGCTGTTCCTTTCGCACGGCTATTACCGACATATATAACAGCATCACTGGTCTCACCCTGCACGATATAAGTGGAAGAGTCATGGATGGGCTTTATCTAGGAAGTAAATGGCTGAGCCTCAGACGCTGTCCCCGACTGGTCTGAACGCATGTCAGGTAGTGACGAGACTTATACCACCGCCACAAAGTTCTCTGACTCTATCCGACTACGGATCCTCACCGACCTGGATGATCTGGGCGACTTGCAAGTTTTAGCCCAAGTCAGTAGAGGATTCTCGAAACTTACAAAGCCCACGAGGTGCGGCTCATACGTAAATTCCTTCAGATGGAATATCGCAAGCAAAGTGGCACCATTGGTGGGAATAGCCCACACCACAGCGGCAACACAGAGCCAAAGATGCTCACGAAAGACCTCGTCGATATCAAACACCCACCCATCGATTCCAAGGACAAAGATTCCATGTCAGCCTTGGCTACTTGCAACGATGACGATGATGATGAATTGGCTGGCGTCGGTACCCCAGAGACAGCTTTATCCAGTAGTGTGCTCGAGCTGGCTACTGGACCACCTGAATATCGAGCAGATGAGAGGAGCATTGCTCACTGCTCCAAGGCAAGCGACAATTAATCACTCTCGAATCAACGCAAATTCGGTCGGGAAAATCTCACGGGACGGAGACCGTTCATGTTGAAGCGCCGCCAATGAGGGACGAAGAAGCTCGCAGGATCTTGTGGCCCGGTTCAGTCACTCCGGAGTCGCCTACACCCATCACTCTCCCAGCTCTCGGTTTTGAAGACTGCCGAAAGAAGCTTCTCCTAGGCGACCCATGTTTTACCGCTGTTCTAGAAGACAAACACCTCATCAGCTGGATCTAAGGATTAGTTCACTTTTCAGGCTAGGACAGCAAGGCTGCACTTTTAGTCATCTCCGACGATTGATGAGCTTTGCCTTGCGGTTAGCATTGCCAACTCGGAGGCGAATGCAAGTGTATTTAAAGGCAAATGCAGGGTATACTGGCACATGCTAGACTTTTATAACCAGGAGTTGGACCCAGGCGTTGGCCTCCATCAAGTTGTTACTCTGACGGGGACACCAACGCGCTCTGAAAAGGACTCTTGCGAACACTTTGTTAGAGAGCGTGGAGTTCAACGGCTGGTCACGGAGTTTGCCTCTACATTATGGCTATCCGAGGTGGGTTCTCCTGGCACACAGCTCCAGTGGCTTCCGCAAACCTCAGTTTTAACGTCATTTCAATGTGAGACTAACGTTGCAAAGGTCCCGTCAGTTGTACGGTGGCGTACATATCACGGTCGAGGATGTGTATAATAGTGACAAGCATAGAGATCGTCCGTATACTTGTTTCTCAATATCTGGTTCCGTCCCTGAGATGGCTCGTCTAATCCAGCAACGTGCCTGGCTTACAGCTGCATTCACTTTTCCTATGCAAAACGCCCTCGCAATATCAACTGCCGTCTTGGCAATTGCCGAGTCTAGATTGATTAAAACCCAACCCCAAACCGTCCCCCGAGGTCTTGGGCCAGCACCAAGCTGACCGGGGAATGAGTGCGATTTGCCGACACCGCCTTCTCCGAGGTGCCGTCCTGGCTTACGGATGTCCTATATCCGAGCGAGAGGAAGGACTTGGGCTGCAGATAGCCTTTGATCTAATGGAAGGACTCGCTGGCATTCGCACCCAGGTAGAGGTTGGTGAAGGAACCACATTGCTGGGCGGCGCTGGGGTTGTCTTACACCCTACCGCACTTCTGAATAGCGGCATGCAATGGCACTGCGCCAAGGTGGATGACGACTACGTGAAACACGGTTCTGGAGCCGCCGCAATCCTGAAAGGTCATGGCACAACTATAGAGGATCTTCCAAACCAAAGGAGATTTCTTGGATATTATTATCAGGCCGAGGTGCTTTTGGGAACCAGGGAACTTGTCGAATATTCTGCCGTTCGAGTCTTGGAGCCAGAATTTCCGCCGGCGCCTCCAAGAATAGAAGTTGCAAATTAAGGAAACAATTAATGGCGGCATGTCCGTTCAAGGTATTTTCTCTATGAATATCGGTGGCGAGTACGTGGTCTCAAAAACGCTCCAGGTATCGTTAGAAGCTCGCGGATACCACGACTTGGTGGATGACGCTGAACAGCAGCCAATAATAATCTATGACGGGGAAACCAAGTCCGCATGGCTAGTGTCAGAATTAAGCCTCGTGTTACACATCACCTTTTCATAGTTATCCACTCGTCAGATCCAGGACAGGCGACAGACTGGATTTGAGGCACTGGGTAGGAGAGTGGCCGCCGTTGCCGTATGCCGAACCATGCGCTGATGCCGGCGAGGAGGCACATTTGCAAACAACCAGAGAACTGCAGGCGGCTCGGTTATGGGCGGAAAACGGCAAAATGCAGACCTATTTGGGCGTCATATGGGACATCTTGAGGGACTTCTGGGCAATCGAGGATGGAATCATGGCGCAGGACAAGACTCTGCAAGTGTGGCCCATGCGAAAAAAAGGGACTAAGAGGTTGGGAGTATACGGATCTTGTGAGACGAAGAAGTCTAGTATGTCGAAAGGAATTCCCTCACGATGGCCAACACGCCTCCTGGTGGGAACTTGGAAAGGCCAAGGACACCTTGGTCATTCTCGGCAGTCGTTTCGGCCCTTTGATCAGGCCGAAACCTTTGTCAAAGAGCCCAGCTGGGCTGACGAATATCCCCCCTGGATCGAGGCTGTTGATTGCCGGCAAGCCTTGCATTGATATCTTGAAAACTTTCAAAGAGGGTACCCCTATTCTCGGTTCACTGGAATGGCGGTCAGCCGCCAAACGTCAGTCGTCGTGTAATCATCTCTGCGATGCGACATCTTGCTACTGTATACAAATCTTGCAGACGAAATGGCTGCGTGAACAGGTTCCGACCGAGGCCCCAAGGCGAAGGGTGCCAAGTACCCAGGCAATCTTTTTCGGAGAGTGTTAGTATTACCACAGAGCGCTATTACCACAGGGATGATTGCGTTGAGCTTGCTCTAGTGCTTACTCTGCTATTGCGTATTTTTCCCGCAGGCACAAGGTTCTAAGTACGACTTGGCACGTAGATTTTCCTATAACGTTTCTTTCATAATAATAAGCAATGCTAAATTAAAAGTGATGATTCATTATAAAGAAAATATGAAATCAATTACAGGTTACAGTTAAAGATGATGTATAAAAGTATGTCGCCGAAGCTGGCACGTCTTTAGGCTTAGAGCCGGCACAACATATATACGTCCAGAATCTTGCCATGGCCCTTATTTGGAAGCGCCTGTGCTAAGAAGATGGCTGTAATGCTGCCACAATGATACGATCCGTGTGCCTGCGATGATCCTAGATCTGCAACTGTGCTGTCACGTTTGAAGTTGTTCGTCATGGCACCGCAGATTAAGTTCTCAGCATGGAGGCTAGGTGTGCTGCAAATCTTCCTGTTTCATAATGGTGCCGTGAAGAAAATCCTCGGTATAATGAAGGATATCCTCGGTACGATGAAGAACGTCCTCGGCACGGTGAAGAACCTGGCTAGCACTGCGGAGTAGATAATGTGGTATTGGGATTTTCGGGAGGGGTCGGAAATGTCGTAAGACACTCCCTCAGAGGCTAGAAGCCGTCAAACTCCTCTTGGCTTCGTCAACAGCCAATTGATCGACTTGTGGCGTCCACCACAAGGCCGCCCACCATGGTTGGTCGCTTGCCCGCTCCTATAAAGGCCTTCTTTCGTTGGCTCCGGAGCTGGGTAGTGCCATGCTTCGTCTAGCTCCAGTTTTCTTTCGAACGACGGCACGGAACGTTTGCCTTTTGGGAATTAGGCGCCGCCAGTTCTTTGATTGTGACAAGTCACTCCTCGGAAGCAGTGTGCGGGGAGACGGTTGAGATATCCGGATGTCCCTCTCCTCGACATGGGGCTAACGAACTTTTATGAAGCCACCTTGCACCGGTCTCAAAAAATTCTCATCTAAACAGCTCTGCTGAAAAAAGGAGAATGCATGCGTGGGTATTACTATTACAACGGCCTGTTGAGCCACAACTCCCAGCTCCAACGCCATGCCGCTCACATGGCCACCGAGCTAATATTGCTATGTCTTGTCCCATCATCCGAACCACTATGAGCCAAGGGGTACTCATCATCCTCATCAAAGTTTGGCGCCATGTTCCTCTCACGCTCTCCCCTGCTATTGCGTGTACTTCGCGATGTAATGACCGTCTCCACTTGGATAACCCCGTTTAGTCTCCCATGAGGACTGACAACTTTTGTAACTCCAAGATCCCCAAGTTCTTCTGACGAGGAATCCTCGGCTTTGGTTTTGTTGATGGTGTGCATGGGGTAGGACTTTGTCTGGTGGTTGTCTTCTGGATCCTCGTGTGAGATTGTTCTATGGTTCGACGTAGATGGTAGATGGGTATCCGAGTTTTCGCCTCTCGCGAGTTTCGTAATCAGGTCTGCCATTGTCATTTGAATGTTCAGCTTCACCATGTATGTGACCGGGTGAAATTGTATATAGACGATTTGGTTGGGCAGCGACATAAGACCAATAAGCAACGCCTGATGAGTTCACTTAGCTCGGGACAACACAAAGAACCGCAGAGCCGTCTGTAACCTTGACCGAAACTTACGTCCATGAGGATAGATACCACCATCAACCTGGCGTTGAAAGCAACCAAAGGGGCGTATTTGGTTAAGCCATGTCTCAATACAAGTCGTCGCTTGACGGTCCGGAGGAAGTAGTAATTGAGGCCTGCATCGACTAACAAGATGAGTACTTTGGAAATTCGATCCCAAATTTCATTTATCTTGACGTATCTGTTAGTCTTCTTGTTAGCTTCGACATGCAGAGGTAGATGGACGGTTCGCAAGTGGCTGCCCTTACAACTCGCTCGCTGGTGGTACAATGTGAGAGGGGATCCATATGCAGAAGACGGCAATATTGATGCATGTAATGACGAAAGCCGTGCCCCATTTCAGCCTTGTCACAGTGTCTTGGTGCTCTGCAATGATGGCAATTCGATTGACAATGATTTGCATCAGTAGCTGGATTTCAAACGTCCAGAGGAGCAGCATGAAGAACAAGACGGGAATTCTGCAGCAAAGGTGAGAATCAAGTATCAGTAGACCGTAGATTGAGCATCAGGATAACGCATGGTAGACAAACGTTGGCGACAGAAGCCCATCAAGAAATACCCATGCGATGATACCGATGGCGAGGTTGGCAATAATCTCGCCCCAGATCATGTAGACATAGGCGCTCTTCCACGGTCGCCTGTTTCTCCTGGTGTGCTGAATTGCCTTCCACACAGTCAAGAATCCAAAGCCAAGCGTGAAGCCAGCAGCCAGCGACGCCACTTGAATGTCTTGTTTGGTTGCCATCTTCCACGCATTGGTGGAAGTTGTGATGATTCGACAATGGTCCGGTGGCCAGTGCAAGTTTCCAGGCGGACAAAGATGGAGATTTACTCCTATTTATTTCTCAGATCCCCGCCGCCGCGCTTAGAGAGCGCCCCAGTGCTTTCAGTTATTACATCTACCGTTGCATATTCTAGCACCGGCACTTGGCGCAAAGTGCGGAGCTGGTTAGCCTTTCCCCTTCAAGCCATCAATGAGACTTGGGGCTGGGTATTTGATTTGGGACGATCTGGGGTCTTCTTCCAAAAAAGCGTTAGACTATGAATTGGATGCTCCTGACAGAGCAGAGCAACAAGACGGTTTGACGTCCCGGTTGCATTCATACTGTGACTTGGGTGGAGAGCCGGTGGCCGCCACACAAAGCAAGCGTGACATTGGAGCAACCGTACAGCATCTAGCCTACGGCTTTCGTGGCTAGCCTATGAGCATCAAAGTGGAGGAGAAAGTAAGCGCCCAGAGAGCAAGGGGAACTAGGAACGGCATATTCCATTGTCTACAGTCCTCAGCCACGCCGTGCCAAATCAGACGTGCCCCTTTTTTCGTGACAGGGTTCAAATATCTCAGGGTACAGTATTTTTTAGTCGTAGAAAGTACAGCGGAGAGCTTTTGCCCAAGCTTATGCCAGTTTTGGAAACCATTGTGGCGACAGTCATTCCTTTCATAGTGTATTGGCGCGACGCCTTTGAAGGATTGGACGACAGCCAGAATATTGACTTCCTAAACGCATACAAATCGAAAATCAGCTTTATCACGCCAATTTTTGAAGCCGAAAGTGGTCCCAGACAACGCAAAAGTCGGCAAATAGCGACACCCGTGGAACGCATATCGAAGTTCCCAGCTTCTGCAAACCCTCCCAGGCTCCTTAGTATTCTCACTCGTCCAAGAAAACCGTTGTGTCGGAAGCATTTGGCTGGCCTTTTTCCATGCTGCGGTACCTTGAGTATTGCGTGTAACGGAGACCCAATCACTGCAGGGCCCAAGCAATAAACCATACATGAAATTGGTGGCGAAACTTGCGAAGTTCATAGGCGATGTTACATACACTCTGTGGGACTGATGTATTTAGCCGCCATAATTCTCGCCAAATGTGGAAATTGGGTTACATACAAGGCTCTTGGGTTTTAAGACCATTCGCTACGTGAGAATCCGGCTCAGGGGTTTCTGTCGACATAAATGGCTTCTATGCTTGCTTGGGCACATCATGGCATGCTTTCACAACAGCCACAGCAATTGTGAGTTTCACGCGATCACATCTGTCGTAGCCGAAACCAGCTGCTTAACTTTCGTTGAACCCCAATGTATTGATCCCTTATTAATCAAGTATTGCGAGAGAAATCATTTTACTCATACGACGTCAGTTTATTTCAAATAAAATGAGGATTGCTAAGGAAGCGAGCGTTTGGGTAATATCCCAAACTTTGACATTGAAATGTAATACCCATCAACAGTGTGACGAGAGTTCAGTAGAGGGCTCAATAAGACGTGGCTCAATTCATCTGATAACAGTCTTATATCAAACGACCTTACTTGGTTTCTTCCAAGGCCATCTGAGCAGAAGACCCATTTATACAAAGCAGCGGTGAGCCCTCGAGCCCCGAGGTCTCGTGATCGTAGCCCTTGTGTAACATCTGTGTGGCAAACAGCAAGTGTTGTTGGCGAGAGCTCTACCTTTTTTTTTCCAAATTTTGAATTTTCACTGAAGCCTCTCTTGACTATTAAGACGGCCCTTTACACCCAAAATACGTTGGGTACTAACCACGACGCGGATTGTCCTACGTAATGGCCGATGGACTGTTCGAGATGCACCACCACCTTCCCTCCTCGGCTTCGACTTTTTATAGGTTTACGGGAGGGCTTGAACTTGATGCCGAGGTAGCTAGAAGTGACCGTCAGTAAGATAGCTTGCCCGCGTGTCGAACTTTCTCCATCGTAGCCTCTTGAGATAACTCAAACGAGGACGTCATGAAACTGCCGGCTTGCTTTCGGACTAGCTGTCACGGAGAAGAAGGGATAGTTCGAAGAGAAAGTAGCACGCCTAATCCTTGTTTTTGTTCTAGAAAGAAGTGATGGCATGAAGCTGCTGAATCTACTTGGCTACGTGTTCCCATCTAACAAAGGGGGGACCAAGGGACCGCACTAAGCAAGCCCTGGTGACGGGGTTCCTGATAACTTTGGCAACAACGGCTATTGAGGCCCATGAAATCCAAGAAATGGAGGAATAAGCATCCATTAGTCTCACTAGTCTTGTTCGGGCCGCAATTATGGTGGAGTGTTGAAGTCGGCGTCTCGATATTGCCAATTGTTGGAAATACAACAGTAATTTACACGGCTGAAAAAGTGGTTATTGGGGAGGCTTTTAGAGGCCTCGACTGAACAAATTTGATGATGTAGAAGATGGATCGAAAACTCTGTTAAACACACTGAAAACCCCGGGAATTGACCCTTTTATACCCTGTTGGAGCCCCCGAAGACCCCTGCTGTGGCTCTCAGCCCTAGGAAAAGCAACCATCATGACCAACAGCTCTGAATATCACCTTTTTCGCCCAGCAATACTACTACTATTGCATACTCTTATCAAAATCGCCTTGAAGGTTTTAATTTGACCGTTAGAATTCAATAATTAGTCGTTGCCATGATCTTGTTCTTTCTTCAGTGAAAGAGAGCTGCTTCACTTGTGTCAACCCAGTAACTAACCCTCACCGTCACAGGGCAAAGAGCAAAACGAGACGGCCGTATATCTGAGCCCATGACAGAATCTAGACGTCAGAAGATGTCTATGGCTTCAAAAGAAATTTAAAACAACATGGATACAAGTACTAGACGGATACCTGCAACATTATTTTCCACGGTAGCAGCCACGATCCGCAAAATAGTACCACGTGCTAGCATCGTAAATTAAGACGCATGCAAAGCATACAGGGGGACACGAAAAGGAAATGTATTACTCTAAACCACTCTGCACAAATACAAATGTATAATTCGTATAGCTTAGATTCGCTCAATCAGTCTAGTCAGTCAAATCACCCACTCTTTGATATAAGCCTTGGAACTTGCAATCTAGGCTACATCCACAAAGATGTAGGGCTACGATAATTGCACAGTGGTTGGTTCAGCACTATCCAAGAAACAAAAATAAGTCCATTGCTGCAAGGCATGTTCCCGTCAATGTCAGTACGCAGACCAATAAGCACCAACGGCCTGAGAATGGCGGTGTTGAAGCCACGAGGGCCCGGCCATACCGTTTCCTCTACTTTGGACAAACAACAAAGAACGGTGATGGCCTGTCAGGTTCGCTCATCAGAGGCAGCGGCATCAGCCTACTACCATGCTGCAAGTCTCAAAAGCTTCCCGCGGCATCTTAGTAGTCATCTCCCGTCGACCCGTAAAAGTGCTCCCCTCGCTCCAACACTTCAATCTCGTCGCCGACGGCAACATACAGCCCTGCATTCTGCTCCTGGGCTTCGTCCAAGCTGCGGTCCTCGGGTACACAGTGCATGCCCATGTATCCCATGGCGGCATTGTTTCCGGTTTCGACGGTGCGGTGCCGAATCAGCGTCGTGCTTGGTTGCGGCCTGCCCTTTTTCTTGTCCGCGGCGGGCTTATCGGCATCGAAGACGCCCTTGTCTGGATCGACGTTGGGCATTGTGCACCTCGACGTGCGACATACGACGCACAGCACGGCATCGACACGCGCGCGCCGGGGCGCACCAGGGGTGTCATTCTTGCGCACGATGCGATAGCGCTTCCAGGTTTCCTCGTCGTAGGCCGGCGCCCCCGTTATCCACACGTTGGCTCGGAACCGCAGCGCGTTGAGAGGCTGGTTCTCCTTGGGAAGCAGCTGGGCAAAGTCGTGGACCGACGACAGGCTGGCAACGTTGACGGGCTGTTGATCGGTGTAGCCGTGGACCGAGGGAGATCCAATGTACTTCAGGGGCGCGAGGTTCTGCGTCGTGCGGACCAGCGCGTCAGGTGTGCACTTGAAGAGCGTAAACGGGGTCGGGTCTGAAATCTTGAGGAACCTCTTCAGCTTTGGAAGTGCTGCCGCAACAGAGGGCACGGCTCCCATATCAATGCCTTGTGCCGTGCGGCCGTGTATCACAAAGGGTCTCAAAGGCGTCTTCTCCACATCATGCGTCGGCAGATGGGACTCTGTGAGGTTCAGCGGAGCAATGAACGAGACCTCGGGTGCTATTGCCGGATTCCACGTGTAGAGAAGCGACTCGAACCAGGTCAGCCAGGTCGGACGCTCGGGGTCGGGAAACCGGACAACCACACATCCCCCAGAGCGTACCAGCACATGGCTGGGATCACTGGCCGGGTGTGGCAGCCAGAGCTCGGTTTTGACGAGAGACATGGCCGGCTTGGTGCGCTGGCTTATGAAGCGCCAGAACCTTTTCCTGGCGCCAGTGTCCAGATCTGGCTCAACCGCCTCGGCAGCTATTGCGAAGCATCGGTCATACATGAATCCAGACTTGGTGAGCAAGGCGCGGTCCACCTCGATCGGCGCAAAGGACTTGACGGGATGGATGTAGATTGCCTTGATGCGGATGGGACGGCTGGTGCTGCCTCCTGGTGGCAGGTCATACTGGGCATCATACTGGTCGCGCATATTGCTTTGGTCCGGCGAGACGCCGACACGTCGGAGTTGTCGCAACTCCCGTCGAACGGCATGGTTGCGCCCTGTGCATAACACACCGGCGGCCGCGGAACTGAGGAGAACGAGCAGTACGGCTAAGCCGCGAAAAATGGCCGACGGTGTCAGGACAGCCCGCAGGTTCTGCAAAATATCAAGTAGCATGATACCAGGCGGTGCGCCTCGTACAAGACGACGGTTGTTGGTGGTCGTGAGGAGGAGATGTTGTCGCGACAATATTACGTGAGCGGCCACAAGGAAAATTCGCTGTGCAACTTGACTGAGAATTCCCGAACCGTCCCCGGATCCATAATATTTGACATAATCGTGGGCCGAGATCGGTCAATCGCGTCAAGAAGGCGCCTTTCGGTAGTTGGTCGTGTTGGCGGCAAGCTCATACGAAACCAAGGCAATTTTCACGTTGACAGCTGAGGGTAGCCGATTCTCACATTCAGCGTTGGCGGCACATTATTCTTTCAGGTTTGGGCTACTTGACTAGTTATCATAGTTATCACGCCGTGTGGCGGCAAGGGTTCTCCGCTCCAGGCGACTGGAAATCGGCAATACAGCCAGATGGAGCGGCTTTAGCGGAGGCTCTGTCGAGGTGATACATATGTACACACCAGACATGTGCAGTCTATCCCTTCTGACTCCGCTAGAGGGGCCACGTAACAATTTAGCTTATATAGCGCATGGGCAGTAGACGGTGTTGTGGGCAATGTACATCACTTTGTTGAAATACAATGTATTTATCCATTGTATGTTATGACAATACTGGACTCCAATCGCACGACCTTCACCATGAGAGTGATGGCGATTGATTTGGCCGTTGCGTAACGAAGCTTGCCCTCGTCGGGTACGAGAGCTCGATCGACAACGAAGACGGCAAAATGCCCAAGATTGACAAAACTCGTCCCTTGGCGCTGCGGAATGATGATGACGAGACGCGAAACGGCCATGCAAGGTCCAGGAGGCCTGCTGGTGCCGCGAGGCCAATCAGCATCAGAAGACTCGGAGCGTCCCCTCGTCAAGCATCTGAACGTCTGTCTCTCCGTTCTTGTTTTCGCGGCACGTGGCGCGCGACTACATCCGAACGAAGCCTGAGACTTGTCTTTCCTCCTTCTGGCATCGTAAGCTGCCGGCCGTTGACGTCTCCGGGGCATCCGCGTGGGCATATTCGATGGAATGTTCTGGGCACACCAGTAGAAACATGGTTGCGACCTTGCCGAGAAGCTGCAGAGGGATGTCAACAACGAGGTTGCAGTCCAATCTGCAGGACACGCCCTTTGAACCTGGTTCGCGCCAGCAGGACACAATCACCTCCGTTACGCACAAGCCCTGCGGTATTGCCAAGGATGTATGCTGCATGGCGAGTTTCTGCAAGAGCCATGATGTCGACCTCTTGTATGGGCAGTCGACCGGTCGGTCGGTTGTGACTCCAAGGCGGATGAATCCTCGGCACCGCCCATGGCGACAGTGGAATTGCCAACTTGACTCCATGTCTGATTCTGCCAAATATAGCCTGCTTGGTATGTCAGGCCCCTGGTCAATTACGGTGCTTTGAGAACTTTTATGACGAGTTCAAGACAGATTGTATCAAGGCTCAATCGCTGTTTCAGGAACAGCGTGGGATTTTGCGACAAATTGTCTCGATAGCAAGGCTTGCCTCGCGCACGCGGAATATTCGAAACCTTGGGTGCATACGGCAAGCAGGTGGCAATTTTGGGCGTTGCAAAGCAGTTCATGCACAGCTACAACAGACATGCCACACAGACACGTTGTCTTCGTCTCCCCATCACCCCAGCGTGGTGATGGCCACGGCGACCTCTGGAGTAATGAGCATGAGACAAACGATGCTCGAGTATGAGATCATGAACTGACCTCGCCGCCGTCAGAACGTGCATGTTTCACCCAATTCGGGAGAAACAAAACGTGCCGTGAGTACGCACAGCAAGCTCTTCATTTCTAAAGGCTGCAGAGAGGTCGCGCCCCTCGGTCTTGGTTGCGCGGGCGAGACGCAAGGGTTTCTGCCAAGGAGGCCAAGTCTGGGTCTTTGCATTCTAGGCACCAGCCGTTGAGCATCAAGTTTTGAACCACGGTGCAGAAGAAGAATCACCGACCCAAGGCCCTCGAGTTGACTGTGGCGAGAGCACGGAACAAATGTCTCCTCGGCATCTCAGTTCCGCAAAGCCAGGAGGCGGCTTCTTGTTGGCGATGATGCCGACAAGGCCGCATCTTTCGGTCCTCACGCGCGTCGAGCTCCATGTAATGCTGGAGCAGTCGTTAGCTCCGAATAACTCGCTGTGGAATGAGGTGACTGACTTCCTTGAGAAGCTCACCATGGTTTCATAGGAACCAGGCGTCGACTATGAATTATCTGCCAACTTTTTCAGAAACACGGATTAGGACATGATTGGCCTGCCACATGCCGAGTTACGGACGGCCCTCAATACCGAGTCACAAAGAACCGCTGCGGTTACGATGTGGATAACTGCACTCGGTTAGAGAGCGCAAAGCACAAGATGAGAACGGGCGTCAAAGTTGCCCATGTTTTGCATCATGCATCGAGCCAAAATGCTGCACTTCGGCCCATGGATCCGAGTGCAGGGTCGGGTTGGAGCAGCAGACGAATGCGTGTAATACGTCTCCTTTGCGGGTACGCATTCCTGCGAGAGAGACGGGACGGGCGGGCATACTAGACATGCATAGCTTCTGGAGCATGCAACGAGGCGACTTTGGGTTCAGAGAAGCGGTCTGTCTTGCCCAGGGAGACGAAAAGACAAGACCACGCGGTAAATAGCGGGAACCTTGCCCTGCGCTAATATTAATCAGAGCACAAGGAGCGGCGGGAGTAGTACTTTTCTCCCACCTCTTGTCATCTAGCAAGGCGAGGGCCGAACTGAGTTTGGGGGTGAAACACTGGCCAACCGTCATGTGAACGAGCCAGGAGAATTAGAATTGTTTTGCAATGGCACGAGCCTCAAAACCGGCAGGACCACCCCCCTATTATTAGCAACGCGGCATGCAGCATGTCGTGGTGTGGTAGCACTGCTTCGGCATGTAGTAGCCAAATGCCG
Organism: Metarhizium acridum; assembly: GCF_019434415.1. Lineage (NCBI taxonomy): Eukaryota > Fungi > Ascomycota > Sordariomycetes > Hypocreales > Clavicipitaceae > Metarhizium > Metarhizium acridum. The sequence continues at coordinate 48,851 of NW_027094041.1, read as the reverse complement.
GTGGCTGCCTGCGGAATACTACGCTTCACAGCGGACGCGGCACGAACACAAGAGGAATCCGACTGACGGGGCGGACAAGGGAGGCGGTTGAGATGATGGAGAAGGTTGCAGCGATCCAAAACGGCGCATTTCGAGAAGATTGCCCGTCGTGACTAGCATCGTAACACGGGTCAGCCAGAGCATACTGCGTCGACGGACAAGCAACAAAGGCGGTTGAGCCGAGAAGACGTTGGCACTCTGGATACGAGAGGTCTCTTTACGTATCGTGAGTTTTTATATGCCTAGTTTTAACGCATGCCGGCGAAGGAAGGCGGCCGAACTGCACGAGCATTGGAGTGGCAGTGCCGACGAAAGGCTCGCACGGGAATACAATCTCAACGGGCGCTCGACTACGCATCGCGGCAGGCAAACCGGGGCAATGTGACTTGTTACATGTCTCACGTACCAAAGGACTTGAGAATGATTGTTCATGTTCATGTTCGAATCGGATGGCGGAAATGACTGCACCACGTCGGCGTATAGGTCGGGCGGAGAAGATGCGCAAGACAACAGCATTTTGAGATGTTGCAGGATACTTTCTAGTACTCCGTACGAGTACAAACAATTTTGTAAGTTGTATTTGACAAACAGGCCCATGGCGACGCAGATTCCTTCCCTGATACGGCGAGCCGCCATCCATTCTAGATTGCATCTTGTTTTTATCCTCGTCAAATGACATGACTTGTCACACTCGGCCGGCATAATGTAAGCAAGCCCAGCGTTCAGACGAAGCAAGCATAAGCCAAACCCAAGCCATTGTCGTCTATACCCGTTTACAAACGTAGAGCCATTATCAGCACGGCTCGGTATCCCACCATGTATTTTGCCCCTTCTGCCCGCAACAAGTAATTGGATAGATCTCAATTGACAGTCACTATAGACACACTACACTACTTTCATTCAGTTTCAGTGCCGTGTTGTCCTGGGCAATCGGCGCATCGCACATGTGAGGATTCTCAATACTCTTGCGCCGCGCAGCAATCGCGGCTGAAAAGTGCGGTTACACGGGCAAAAATGCTTCCAGATTCACTTTCCAACCAGACCCGAGCATCAGTTTGCCCAATCACCACCGTCGCACAACGGCCGAGATTTGCATTTCCCGGGCACGCAGAGTCGCACACTTTGGCACACAAGGCTCTGCTCTCTTGTGTCAAGTTGCACCATCAGTCGAGCCCAAATGCGTTTGGTGTGTGTTTGCCGCAGTGGCTCGCTGCTGTGCCATGAGACTTGCCGGGTTGCCGCTGACATCTGGGACCTTGCAAGACATTCTGTTACACCACCTCGGCAGGTAACACAGATGCATCGCGGGAATGCACCCCGTGCATACACGGCAGCTCTGATTGGCACCTCTCTGCAGCAAAGGGGCCCCGTAGGCATTGTTGTCGCATCGTCGCCGCGCAGAGCGGCTGACGGCGGATGGAAGTGTCACGGGGGGGCGACGCAGATACAAATTGATATTACAATGAAACATTGAACAGCAAGACGTCGAGTCTGGTGGGAAAAACCCGGTCCCTCCATTCGGAGGGTGCTGGCCATGACGCGCTTCCCGCGCTTGCAGAAATATCGGTCAATCGTTTCCTTGCATTAGTCAACGATCCTTCCAACTCTGTCTGCGGATTGCTTCGTTACACAGCCCAAGAATGGGGAGAGTCTAGAATATGACCGCCTGTTCCTGCGCAGTGGGTAACTCTTGCACAACGTCGGGTCATGAGCTCATCCGTCGTTGACCGACTTTTCCCTGCAAGCTCTTCGGGTCCTTGTGCCAAACTGCCAACACGGTCTTCCCGCGGGGTCAATTATAGGTCTACGGTTGTAGTGTTCAAACTGACAAGTCCACATGGGACGCAATTTATATCCCCCGGCCTGGGTTTGTGTAGCATCCTGAGGTATTTGCAAGTCTCCAGGGGGCGTCAGACCTGCATACCTGTCGAGGTCATGCTGGAGACGGTCTGTATTCAACAGCTGCAAGTCATTGATGACCCAGAGACTTGCACCAGACCTTTTGGGACGAGCGTAAAGGCGTGGCTGTTAGTCATGAACCCGCCTCGATGACAGTCAGACACGCGGCCAGAAAAGGAGACTCTGGGACAACCCCATTCCAAGTCTCAGCCTTGCTACAAGAAGAACAAAAATGGTCAGACTCGGCCCTCTCGGAAGCAACGGCGGAAGCTGGCACAAAGCTGAAAGGCCGGCCCATGGGCACAACAACGGCTGTCTTGGCCCATGATCAAGAAAGACGTGCTGCCGCGGAGATCCGCGTCATCTTTGAAAGGCTAATTGTATCCTGTCACCAACTCCAACACGGCTGACGGGTCGCTCCCCCGTCACGAGGCTCGTTTCCACCAACGGGCCGCGGGGTGGATGAAGCCAAAAGGCAGATTATGCCGGCATCTGCCACATGCCATGCCAGCTTTGAGACATTGGTGTCGTCGCAACTGAGGTTGAGCGCACTCGTCTTGGCCGCAGGGTGGGCGGTTCATTATCTCTGCAGCTTCTCGCGACATGATGGCCAAACACTGTTTTAGTAGCACGAGCAAGCAGGGTTCAAACCTCGCGTCCCATTGCGTCATTTGCTTCAGCTCGCAGCATCAGATGTGGCGCAGGGTTCTCGGTGACGGGGACGCGTCGAATCATGGCGAGAGCCGTTCGATTGGGTACGAGATGAGGCAGGGCGGCCAGGTGACGGAGCGGCCGTGGTATTAGCCTTTGACTGTGCAGTCTCTCGTGTCGGGTGCTTTGCTGGCCCGTCATGACTCCGAGTCTCTGATGAGGCTGATGTGCTAATGGACGGCCCGCTACGGGGTACGACAACGGGAGCAAATCGAAGACAATGGTCATGCCCGAGAAATGACAAGGGGGCGCCAGCACGATGGATATGGCCCCGCTGGTAGAAGCAAACGGATTTGCTCGTCGACGAGGTTCATCCCCATCCGATGCTGAGTTGTCAACGGGGACCCCGGTCTGGCCAGCAGATGGATGATGGTGGTGATTCGACCAAGGCAGAAAACCGAGTCAGCAAAATGCCAGCCTCGGCAGCCCATGAGTGAGTGGGAATGGAACAGGCAAAAAACGGGCTGCATGCGTTGCCTAGGTAGGTAGGTAGGTAGGTTGCTGTTGCTGTTGCTGCTCGAGTCGAAAGGCAAAGCGATGGAAGCCGACGACGATGCCAGCAAGAAAGCACCGAGAGACTGTCATTCTTACCAACCCGGCAACGCACGCACATGAGGGCTTCTGCATACCCCGTCTGTGCGCGCGATACTAATCTCACACATGCGCATGATTTGTCTTCGCCAATCTACAGTACGGAGCCCGCGCCACGGCAGTCAAACACCACACACGCGCTCCTCGGTCCCGGCATCGTGGTTTGTCGCCTTCGGCCAACTGCAACGACGCGAGGTTGGGAGACAACGTGCTCCGAGTGACACAGACATGTTCCCTTTCTAGTCCCCTGATCCGAATGTAGAAGCCCTCACGCACCGCATGGAACCCAAGGTTCCGGCGAGCATCTCCCAGTCTCCCCCGGATCTGGTTCGCAACGCAAGCCACATTGGGCACGCGGTGTCGTCGAGAGATGCGTCCCTGCCCAAAGCTCTCTTCTCCCGTGTGCATGATTGGTCATGGCCATCTGCACGTCGCTGCACTAGGCGGTGCCGGGCTCTGCAGGTGAATAGAATCCGGTAAAGGGCGCGCCGTGGATTCGTCGACGAGTGCCAACCGTTCGTCGACATCAGGCCAGACGTGGCAAAACATGCGTTGTTCCATCCATCACCAGACTTGCTTTTGTGGCCCGTTGGCATATTGCGAGAGCCTGTTTATACACGAGGTGTCTTGTCTTTGACCCACCGCCATTCCTACAACGGTTGTCTATCCAGACCCCCATGGCTAGTGTAAAAGAGTCTAATGCGTGTAGTGTGAGTCTGTGTGTGTGTGAGAGAGATTCCGGGACGTAAAGGCAAAGGCAGCTGTTTTCTGTGTGGCGTCGTGGACCGCATAGCCTTTGCAGCATCCAAAGTATATAACCCTACTACTAGCAGGATCGGGGCCTTGCTTTTTTTTTTTTTTTTTTTTTTTTTTTTTTTTTTTTAATATTTTCATCGGCCCGGTTTCCGACCCACCCTTTCTTCATTGCTGAGCCCGTTGAGCAGCTTTGCCTGGGACATGGGCCGTGGTTTTGTTTGTCTTGACGTTGGACAAAGAGGCGCCACTTGTCCCAGCATCGGCTTTGCCGGCAGAGCGGGAGAAACTCGTCGGAGTGAGTCTATGACTACTGAGACAATTATTTTACTTGCTGCGTCCTGATGCTTCGGAACCGATCCAGGCCTCATTCCGTCTGCTGGGGCCGTTCCATAACCATCGAGCCCCCGCGAACACTCCAGCTTCGTGCCATATCCAGCAGCCGCTTCCCCATCTATCCAGAGGCGGGGTGCCGACAAAGAATGTGGGCGTATATGAGGTCAACCTGTGGGCCCTTGCTTGACGTATCTGACTTTTCGTGGCGTGGCATCATGTATCTGCCAGCATCAGAATAGAGTGTCTGTCACCCTTACAGTACCCAGAAGTTTGTCCGGCCTCCAAGTTTTATATCCTCGGGCCCCTTGCTTGTACCTTTTTTATCCATTTTTTTTTCTCCCTCTCTGCTGCAAGGGAAAAAGAAAAAAAAAAACTCACATCATTTTCACTCCCGCTACCTAAGCGGGCTCATGTGGGTTTTGATTTAGCCCAACGTACCTCTCACAAGGATGGTGCCCTAGTATCAGAAGCTCCCGATAATCTTCTGGGAGGTTTCACGTAGAATTCAGGCCAATATTGGTCACAGGAAGTTGGCCGAGACTATCGACGGGCTACATCGGAAGCACGAGGCTCTTGCAGACGCACTGCATGTGACTCAAAACGTTGCTGGCGTCGGCATGGCCAACTCCATAGGACTTGGTGGAAGTAGAACAGACAGGTCAACTTCAACCCACTCCGTAAAGTGTGAATGTGATCGAACCATTCATGGGGCTTCCCACTTTCTCTTAGGGCGGAATATCTCTTGCCAGGTGTGGAACTGGGGGTGTGTGACTGTGCAACAATGGAGCCTTGTATGGCAGGCGACCCTGAGCCAGAATCTACCGGATACATCGCACAAAGTCAGCTAACTTTTAGATTTTATACCAGACATTTATGGACCGGAGGGGTGTAGGCGGATGACAGCCAGTATCGTAGCCCCGGGGGGGTGGTATTTGAAATGCCTTTGTCAAGATGCCAGATCTGCATGGGCTTCTATATTTATACATGAGTAGAGAAGCACCCTGTTTACAACTACTGGTGCAGACCAACGTAGCTAGCCGGCAAAGCTACACAGTTCGCTTTCTATTGTCGTCCTTGTCATCCCATTACTATTTCATGTGTGCTTGTACGCCAAGCACGCAGCCACGTTGTCCGCAATTCAACCAAGGGCCATCTACTTTCATAGTCAGGATATGTATACGACAAAGACGCAGCATGGCTATAGCCGCGTGCCGTCAAGCTGCGGCCAGCAGCAAAATAGCCGTCAGGGAAACCCTCAACCACAGCATTTCCCGCGGATCTCACAGCCGGTTGAACTGATACAAGACTCTTACGACTGTGTCGTCATCGGGTCCGGGTACGGGGGTGGGATCGCGGCTTCACGGATGGCCCGCACGGGACAATCCGTCTGCGTTCTGGAAAGAGGGGAGGAGAGGTGGCCCGGTGAGTATCCGGTGTGTCTCAAACAAGTATTTGACGAATTCCACACCACTGGGGATTCGATAGTCCGGCCCTTTGGTCGTGGAAAGCCAACTGGCATGTATCATGTAGTGGCGGGCCAAGGCCAGAGTGCCTTGGTGTGTAACGGTATGATAGCAGCCTTCTGCAACATTGAATAGAGCTTTCTAACAGCAGCGCCATTCTAGGTCTAGGGGGTACCAGTCTGATTAATGCAAATGTGTTTCTCGAGGCGGACGAGCGCACGCTGTCCATGGACACTTGGCCACGGGAAATCCGAGAGAACCCAGGCTGCTTGAAAGAATGTTGGTCTAGTCAATATGTTGTGATTGATGAACAATACGGCGGCGCTAATCCAATGACTTTAGACTATCAGAAAGTCAGAGACGTGCTTGAGCCGACGCCCTACCCCGACGACTGGCCGAAGCTAAAGAAGATGGAACTCTTCAAGCGCCAAGCTCAACTGATGGGCTTGGGCAGCAGATACTACAAAGTTCCACAAACCACACGTTTCCGGCCGGGAATAAATAGTTGCGGGGTGGACATGCTGCCGTCGACCCTGACTGGACAAGATACAACAGGGGTCAACGATAATTCCAAGACGACAACACTGGTGACGTATCTTGCAGACGCGTGGAACTGGGGAGCCCAAATGTTTTGCCAATGCCAAGTCAGATATATCGAAAAAGTCACCGACGACCGTGGCGGCTACATTGTTTACTTTGCCTGGCACGGCCACAAGCGCGGCAGGTTCAAGGATCGACTCCACGAAGACTTGCTGTGGGTGCATGCGAGAAAAGCCGTATTCTTGGGAGCCGGAAGTCTGGGAACCACCGAGATTCTCCTCAGGAGCAGAGAAATGGGCCTGTCCATGAGTGACTGTCTTGGACAAGGCATGAGCGGGAACGGGGATATGCTAACATTTGGGTACTTGGCCCCCCCCCCCAACGTCCCTTGTCGAATCCCATAATGTCAAATAGTCAACGCATGCTCACATGGTTCCAGGTACAACACTAATCGTCATGTCAATGCTATTGGCCGGCAACGTCCGAGCCACGACAGTCCGGTAGGACCAACAATCAACGCGACCATTGATATGCGTGGGCAAACCGGTAACCCGTTGGACGGATTTGTAATACAAGAAGGGGCTGTTCCACAGGCCCTCTCTCGGCTCATGCAAACCATTGTTGATGTGCAACCTTGTGGCGGCAAGCCGAGAAAGAGAATTGTACAGCGGACCAGAAAGGCACTTGCGAGATGGAAAAGCCGATTGCTCGGTCCGTACACCCGTGGCGGTGCTATACAAAACACGCAAATATTCTTGATCATGTCTCACGACGGTGAGTTGCTGCTTACCGTGGAATGTGGCCGGAGAGTGTATTGATAATCAACAATAGGCAGTCAAGCATCACTACGACTCGAAGACGACAAGCCGGTACTCGAGTTTGTCGGAGTCGGCCATAGTGATCGAGTCAAGCGGCTTCATGCCCTACTGGCAAAGGCAACAGAGTCGGTTGGGGGAAGAGTGATAGATAATCCTTTCCACGGTGTATTTGGCGATCAACACCAGATAACAGCTCATCCTCTTGGGTAAGTCGGCCCGATATAGCCATGTTGCACTTGCTAACGCGGACTTTTAGTGGCGCTCAGATGTCTCGAGATAATACCGGCGCTCGTGGGGTTACAAACCACGCTGGGGAAGTATTTGCCGGAAGTGCCACTTCTGAGACTCATTCTGGTCTTGTTGTCGTGGATGGCGCGGTTGTTCCAGGAGCACTATGTGTGAATCCAGCGGCAACAATTGCAGCTCTGGCCGAGCGAGCCGTTGAGTATTACACGCAGGCACATGGCCTGGTTATTAACAGAGAACCAAACGGCGTGCTTGACTTGTACGGCACACCAGCCCACCGCCCTCGACCAAGTCCATCGTATGAGTCTGGCCCCAAAAAATCAAACTCCATGTCAAGAGCAATGCAGACAGAGCTCACGCAATGCACGATCCGGCGCGTTGACCCGGTGCGATACGCTGCCCCTGATACTGTCGCGTTTACAGAGCTCATGAGCGGCTTTGTGCATAGCGGTCACAATTTGCGGCTACATGACAAGGACAGCCACAAATTATCGTCTCAGGCGGCAAGGAGCCGGAGCGAGACGGCACGGCTGCTCACAAGTAATGTCATGTATGCGGTACCATCGCCCGAATGCCCCAGCGAGAGCCGGTTGTACAAAGGTATTGTCAAAGGTACCTTCGTATGCCCTACTATCAAGGGTTCACCATTCATGATATCGCAAGGCAAAGTGGAGCTTCTTCGACAAGACAATGAACTGTCAGGGACAACCACGGTTATATATCAGTTTGAAATGATGGGCATTAACGGGCGACGTCTTGATTTTCACGGATACAAGAGAATTGACTCGTCTGCATCCATGGACATGAGAGAGTTGTGGAAGTCGACAACTACGCTATACGTTACTATCACCGAGGCTGAAAAAGAGAGCCTCACGTCAGGGGGGAGTCACAGACCAGGCGGCACGTTTCCAATTTCGCATAATTCTAGCCATTATAATCCTGTGATTGGGCCGGACAAAGCTACCAAAATGATTGCCGCAGGAATTTTGAAAATTCGATTGAGCGACTTTCGAAAGCAACTTTTCACACTGACACCAACGGGCAAGAATCTGCTGAAAAGAGCAGCAACCCTTGGCTGTTTTACAAACTACTTTTCTGGGAAACTTCTGCCTCACTTTTTCTTACCGTTTGCTCCACTGCGGTATGCCACCAGGTCGCACCCTGATTTCATTAACCCGACCACGCCGACCCGAACGTACACGGTTACCGCGAGCGACGGGGTACAAACAAAACTACACATGTGGGAGCCAGATCTCGACTTCGTTCCCGGCGATGAATTTGGAAGCCCGGTGCCGGTCAAAAATCTATTCATGATTCCCGGAGCAGCAGTCGACCATCAGATATATGCTTTGCCGACGATCCCTCTCAACGCAGTCAACTATTTCACCCGAGCCGGTTATCGGGTCTTTGTCACGGTGCACCGAATTGGTATCGTGGACAACCCTGAAGATAAGAAATGGACCACGTATGATGCCAGGCTCGACATCAAGGCATGCCTTGAACACATTCGAGCGTCTCAGAATACAGACAAGGTATATACAATTGCACATTGCATGGGGTCTGTCGCCTTTGCGTGCGGTTTACTAGACGGCACCATTCCCTCCGAGTGGATTCTTGGAATCACATGCAGCCAAGTATTCATGAACCCGATCTGGAGCAGGTCCAACAAGTTCAAGTCGTCCGTCAAGTTGGACAAGGCATACACCCGCCTGGCCGGCCACTGGTTCAACTGCAGAGCGTCGACCAAGCAAGGGGCTTTGCAGGGCGCAGTAAACCAGCTCCTGCGGTTTTTGCCAGATAAAAAGGGCGAGAAATGCAACAACGCGTCTTGCCACCGCATAAGCCTGCTGTTTGGTCGGTGCTGGAGTCACTACAACTTGAACGAGGCAACCCATCGACACATGGATCGCTTCTTCAACGGTGCAAACATGACGCTCATGCCGTTGCTGATGCGCATGGGCCGCTTTGGAGCCGTGTCAACAAATGGCCCGGCTTACGAGGATCTCACCAGCGCAGACAATGTAGAGCGCCTAAGGGGTATTCCGTTCTTCTTCTTCTCAGGAGGAGACAGCGACGTTCTCTCGCCCATGGCCACGCAGAAGACTTACGAGCGACTGTGCAACACGTTTGGTGTTTCGGCTGGTAGAGATGGCGGAGGGATACAGTACCGTAGGAAGGTTATACCGGGATATGGACATCTGGATGGCTGGATGGGACGTAACGCGTGGAGGGATGTATATCCTATGGTCCGCGAGGAGGTAGATCGCGTGGTTAGGGGTGAAGGGTATGAGTTCCGGGAGGCTGCTAATCCTTTCAGTGATGCTTATGGAGTTTTATGAAGCTGATGAACGGTAACTTGTGGACATGGGGAATTCGGGCGCATTTGAACGATTCGCTGCTTTGTTAGGGCCGGTCTGGGTTAGCAACAGATTGCCAATTCGAGCCTTTTATACAGAATTGATTACTCTCCGAATGCGCCAGCGCCGCTGAAAAGTTATTTTATTTCATTCTCGACACAAGAATTCTTAATAGAGAACATCTGAACTTGTAGAGATGTGAGAGGTAATTTCTTTTTTTATGGTTACTAATGTAAGCTATCGTCAGCATGCAGTTTTATAAATTTAGTTAGACTCTGCAGCGACCTCGGCGGTAGACTTTTGTTGACTACGAGGTGAGCTCCAGAGAAATGGCAACGCGGCCTAAGCAAAGTCTGCTGCTACTACTTATTGTTGCCCGTGGCGACTCCCCAAAAATATGCCGCCCAAGCACCCAATATCATGAGAATCACTGCTCCGAAACAAGTCATGCTTACTCTGCCATTTCTCTCCGCATATTCATTGTTTTCAAAGTCCTCTTTTCTCTTGTTTATCAAGTGTCCCTTTGTCAACCGTTGCTTTCTCGTCCATTGCAGTCGACCGAGAATAATATCAAAGTAGGCCCAAACGAGCATGATGAGCCCGACAACTACGGAGCCTGCTGACAAGAATACGTAGACAATGACGACTCTGTCATAGCTATTGTGGTCTTGATCCTGAATAACACCCGTGAGAACCCTGATTATGATGTTCATGCTGTTGTTGATGGCGTTCTTGATGGCGTAACCCGACCCGAAAACTTCCTGGTAGAACATGGTTGTCCGTATGCTGTCAATGATGACTGTTGGGCCCAATGACGAGGCAAAGGCATATACACCAAAACTAGCCGCTGTTCCCGTGACAGTCGGACCCCATGCTGCCAGGCACATGGACAGCAGCATGCCAGCGCCGCAAACCGTCATGATGGTAACTCGGTGGCCAAAGACGTCGATGAAGACACCCAACACGGGGACCAAGAAGAAGCCAAGATACTGAGACATGGCCGAGTACCATCCCGCCGTTTCGGCCGACACTTTGAACCGCTGCTCAGCGAGTTCGGTAGCATTCTGGGTAAATACAGACGCCGTCGATGTCTGGAACAGAGTGAATGCAGCAACTAGCCAAAAGGGCCAAGGCAGCCGCAGCATCTTGGACCACTCAAACTTTTTATTGCGCTCGGTTAGCCTCTCTCCCGTTGCAGGATCCTTCGTCCCGGCATAGTGCCTCTCACACCAGCGGGTAAACTGCCAAAATACAAGGGTTGCGGCATTGGTAAACAGGTTCATGAAAACCGCGCACCAATACACCCACTTGAAGTCTCCCGTCTTGACGGCAATCACGTTCGCCGTGGCTTTTCCCACAAACCCACCAATCTTGCCCAGCCCGAGCTCAAAACCCAGCGTGGAAGCGAATCCATTCGATGGTGCGAACCAGGAGGAGAAGACTTTGTACTGGGCCACCTGGGTAGCAATGTCTCCCAAGGCCTGGACAATGACGCCGAAAATCATGAATTTATAGCTGCGAACGGTTGTAGCGGCAGCTATCAAGATTGCGCCGACGCTGTAGATGGCATTTCCCCAAAGCATTGCACCTACACGCGTTAGACGAAGAAATTTGTATCAACCTCTTGAGTAGACTTACTTGCGCCGCCGATGCGGTCCGTCACAACGCCACTCACGAGAATCAGAGCAGTCTTCATGAAATCTTCGCTTGCTTCCAAAACAGCATATTGGGCGTTGTTGATATGCAGTTTCTTGGCTTCTCTTAGCACAGCCTACAGCTCGGCTTTCCTCACGGCCGTCCAACGTACCTTCTTAATGGTGCTCTTCATGGCTCCGGTGACGCCGCTGCTCCAGTGCGATCCGAATACAATCAGACTGACGAGCACGACGGCCAAAATCTTGATCCGCCATGGGATTGTCTTGTCTTTGCTCGACACACTTGTTCGCTCATCACTGTTCACCAAGACCTCGTTTGCCGTGGCACCTGCTTCCTTCTTCGGATCCATGGTTTCAAGCCCACTAGCAAAGTCTTGAATAGATGGAGGACGAGGAGAGCAAGGAAAAAGCAGTTTGCCGGATGGCGCTTTTATTATCAGATTGATAAGATAGGGTGGATCAGCCGTACTAGCAAGGTTAATTTAGCCGCTGGGTCGAGAAGGTCTCCGACTCCAGCGCTCGATGATTTCCAGGACAGGGATGTGAGCAAGGTTTTTCCACGTGGAACAGAATTTGGTCGGTATGCCAATGTTGATTGGCCTTGTTTGCCCCGGCGCGCCGCGGAGTGGACGGCCGGGCGAAGGGAAAAATCGCTCAAGTCCACTTTGGCTGTGTGAGGGAGATGCGATGGGCTCGAAATACCCTTTCTCGGCCCCTTGCATGGGCTTTGTGTTACTGATTTAGTCGTAATGCCAATGGTGAGCCTACGTAATTAAGTCACATGTGCACTCTTCTCTTTCACACGCGCTAGCCGCGTCGACTTTTATACTCGGCTTAATACTTTTTTTTATGCTGAGATTGTCGGACAACGTCCGGATATCTCTGGCGCCACGAATCAAGGTCAACTATGTACATAATGTAGTCGGTGGATAATTCATCCTGACTCAATCATTGTGAACCAACAAGGCTTTGCTTTTGGTCACGCCTCGGCTAATGGGTTTCCAGCGAATCGTCATCCACATGAGGAACTCCTAGCTCGTTCAAGTCCTGGCACCAGCTTGCTGCTGAGTCTTTTTCGATATGAATCCGTTGTGGCTGCACTAGAGATGTCGAAGTGGTGAAGATGTGCAACGGTTCTTGCGTATACTTGGGACGGAGTCCATCTATTGGGAGCTGTATGCATGAGCGCTGTAACCTATATCACCCTATAATATAATAGACACACATTTAAGCTACTATACTCTCGTATGTAATTTACGTGTAATTAAATGAAAATCGTAATATATTATTATTTTCGCGTTTTTTTCGCGTTAAGTTATAACTTAATTAAAGGTATTATAATATACGAGATTTTTAGTAGCGTATAATAAGATAGTTATAATAAATTTTTCTCTTCTTTAATATTATTAACTATATTATTAAATTTATTAATATAATTAATTAAGCTCTTAAATACCTTTATTATAATTATTTCTATTATTTTATAATTATTAAAATAATTGCTTTTATTTCTTTTATTAATTATTATAATAATTCTATTATATTAAGTAGTAAAGCTTATAATTACGTATTATATGTCTTTATAATAACCCCTTAAATAACTTAAATTAATAGCTAGCTTAATAGAATATATATATTTTAAATAAAATACTAGAAATCGCGTTTTTAAATAAATTAAGCTCTTTTAATACTATTATTACTTAATACTATTAAATTTTAAACCTATTATTAAGCGCGTTTTTTAAAAATAACACGTTATTATTTTTTTATATGTAGAATATACTAAAAGATATAGGTTATAAAGTCCTTAACTAAATTAGGCTAGTTATATGCATATAGCGCTTATATATATAGCTCCTAATAGATAGACTCCTTAGGACGTCCTCGTCTAGACCACTGCGCATTTATACCATGGTACACCAGCGTGCCACGCCGGGGGGGGATAATAAATATACTTTATTTATCCTCAATGTATTCTCTTGACTAAATGCTGTGAATAAACATCCAAGTACCCGCTGTGCGTAGCAATGCTTCATCTATGGCTCGAACGGTCCGTTGGAATCGGCCCTTGACCGAGTCTGTCCGCTACGTAATGGCGGTCTGTTTTTACTTGATTAACGAGCTTATGGATCCAAATTGTAAGACTTTAGGTAACTAGCTAGAGTCTTAAAATTGAGATCGTTAGATTAGCTAAAGCTGAAAAGTTTAGATGACCTAATCAACAACCTAGGCGGCCTTGACAAGAAAGGCTATAGTGCCTGCTATCGATTTCATAAAGTGTTTGATCCCAACCGATAGGTCTCATTCACATAGCATCATAGACCTGAAGATAAGGGTTAGTTTGGATATTAGATGAGACTTCTTAAGTTTTATAAATTACAAGCTGCTCTGAATCGCGAGAATAAAGGTACAATAAACTAATTAGAATTATAAAGCGCGCTAATATGCAACAGTAAATTTTTTTTTTTCGCAAAAAAAAAGCTACTACCTGCTTCGAAAATAACGAATAGAGATGTGTTCCCATAGTCCAGCATTCATACTCATTTAATATCTTAATAATCATGCACAACCCTAACCCTCAGGTACTGTCGGTGCGACTGCCCAGGCTTGGTAACATGATAGGTGAAAGATAACCACAACACCTATCTGCAGCACTCATCTCCAAAATAGCTTTGGGTTCGACTACCAAAAGCACAAGCGGCCAGTCAGGCAGCGGAATCGGATGTATATTTGTCTCAACAGCCTAACGCTCGAGTTGGATATCGGGTGTTAATAACTAGGGTCCTATAACGATCTAACATAGAGGCCTATGAGAATGGGAAGGCAGGTAGAGGAATTCGAGGAGCATGTAAAGCGCCTGACAAAAAAGTACACGATATTACCGTAGATCGTGCGCGTTTACGTGGAGTTCAACCAACTCGACGCATTTTAACTTCAAACTAAGGCCATTTAGCGGGGAGTTATTCGTTGATCTCTTGGGGAAATCGGAAAAAAAGGTATTATTAGTTTCTCCATGAGTAATTAAAGGACCTACCCTTTTTTGACTTATTTTTTTCGATACTCTTACTAGCAGGTTATCTTGCGAATAGTCGCATTAAGCGTCCTGTTCCATGTTATTTTACAAAGAATATGAAACATTAACAGTTTAACCAGAGACATAACTTGGAAGAGCAGACTTAGGAACATGATGGCTTAATTAGACCTGATCGAAATTTACCTTCAAACAACATGGTTATTTGCCAGAGAGCCAAAAGGGGACACTTGTAAGCCGGGTATTGCGATAAGGGCTTAGTAAAGGGCTTGAGGTTATCAACTCAGTTGATCCAATAAGAGCATTTAGTGCAAAGGTCATTAGTTTTCCTCAAGGCCTAGGCGACGAAAGACCTCTATTTATATAAGAAGTCGCTAACAGCCTTGTGCCCCACGTCTCGTAATTATAGATCCCGTGTAACCGTGTAGCCCGTGTAATATTGGGAATATTTAGCTGCCCCATTTCCGGCGTATTAAGTAGTAGCTATCGCGTTAAGGTTATAAAGCGAGTCCATCTATTAGGAGCTATATGCATGAGCGCTGTAACCCACATTACCCTATAATATAATAAACATATATTTAGGCTACTATACCCTTGTATATAATTTACGTGTAATTAAATAGAAATTATAATATATTATTATTTTCGCGTTTTTTCACGTTAAGTTATAATTTAATTAAGGGTATTATAATATACGAGATTTTTAGTAGTATATAATAAGATAGCTATAGTAAATTTTTCTCTTTAATATTATTAACTATATTATTAAATTTATTAATATAATTAATTAAGCTCTTAAATACCTTTATTATAGCTATTTCTATTATTTTTTAATTATTAAAATAGCTGCTTTTATCTCTTCTATTAATTATTATAATAATTTGTTATATTAAGCGGTAAGACTTATAATTATATATTATATATCTTTATAATAACCCCTTAAATAGCCTAGATTAATAGCTAGCTTAATAGAATATATATATTTTAAATAAAACATTAAAAATCACGTTTTTAAATAAATTAAGCTCTTTTAATATTACTATTACTTAATATTATTAAATTTTAAATCTATTATTAAGCGTATTTTTTAAAAATAACACGTTATTATTTTTTTATGTGTAAAATACATTAAGAGGTATAAGTTATAAAGTCCTTAACTAAATCGAGCTAATTATATGCATACAGCGCTCATGCATATAGCTCCTAATAAATGGACTCCATAAAGCAGATCGAGAGCCAAGAGCGCATACTTGTAAGCTGGGACATTCGGCCAAGGGCCACTAACTACCTAGGTATTTATGGGTCTTTTTGTTAGGGCCCACACAATCACGTGTGAGGCACCATATTGCTGTTGCTACGCTGGCACTCTCTAGCTAGCCCTTTTCCTCTGATACATGATCAAGCTCTTCACTTCTTTTAGCTCTCTTGCAATACAACTTGTCGGTTGCATCACGAGCTCTTGTGACCTCGCTGTAGCTCTCTTCCGCGGTCCCTGACACTTTTTGCTCCATGGCCTAGTGATTAGACCGATAACCACTCTGACATGTCGGAACGAGGGCGTCAGATAGATTTGGACAGGAAAAGTCCTTACAAAGTGATATTCCCCATCATTTCACTTTCTAGCATCCCGCAGCGATGACGCGATCTGTCAGATGCCTCGTACCTTGTCAGTATTGGAGCCCGCACAGGGCTCTTGCTCGTCCAGGCCTGTACTTGCGCAAATGCAGAGTCTCTAAAAAGTACCCGAATCTCGAGAGGAAGCACGAGTGGCCGTATTCCTTCTAGCAACACATGAATGTCCTCGTTTTGTCGGACGAGGACGGCAAGATAATATACGAGCCGAAACATACTCTTCAGTCACCGACTCACATACACCCCGTCAAAAATCTTTCACGGTTGCGATTGAGCACTGCCTCGAGCACTAATTTCATCCCTTCACGGTGTCAATCCTGCTCTCTCCCACGTTTTGACAGCTGTTTGATAACGGCAGCAGGATCCGAGACGGTGGCAAATCCACATAATTATTATGAGCGCCCTGCACGAGTGCTACACTGGTTGCAAGCTCGTGATATTGCCGTGTTCTTGCTGTCGAGGCCGTCGATTGTGTCTTTCTGTATTGCAGACTTTTCTCATAAAAATGATATGGCTTAGGGGGCGCATCCTCCATGCACGGGCGTAAGCATGCATCATCAGCCCAGAACCACAGTCTCGTGTCAAGGTACAGAACACGACGGAAATGGTGCTCACGTGGTCAGTAACTTGGCATTTGACAATCAAGGAAGGGCTCTACTTTCCATTAAACTTTAGTCTATGCTACCGGGTCTGAGCCGATCCGCTCACTAGTGCGTCATACTTCCAAACCAAGAAATTTGAATTCCTTGGCGGCCATCACAAAGCCTCAGTGATTTTAGCCTTCGCATTCTTTCTATGAGTGTAAAACATTCATCCTAAAGATCCGGAACAACTTGTTGACTGGGCTGCTAGCTTGTCCGTCGCCAACTTGATATGGCACCTGGGTGAATTGGAAATATCCTACCATATGGCGAGGCCTACAAGAAGCGAGATTTCATCCTGCCAAGGAGATATTCTCACAACGCTGAATACGGAAAAAGTTCCCCAAAGTTGTCCTCCATCCGTCACGCTCGTACGTGTGGCTTTTGGATTCGTCAAAGGCATGCCACGGTTGGTTTTGGCACAGTTGGAGCAACGGATCGAGTTTAAATACTAGGTGAAGATGTAGAGTATAATATTATGATTTCACAAATACAACGAGTGTTTTGTATGCCACTCAGCTCCAATACAAGCCAGCAGGGGAATTTCTTTAGCCAAAGCCTATACACTTAGACGCGGCATCGGTGCCACGCCAACTGCCCATGGCGTCACATCTCCATGTCCAACATACGTTGGAAGCTTGAGGCTAGCGTAGTTAACTTTGAAAGTATTTTCACGGCATATTATTTTCATCTTGCCAAGGAAACTTGAGGCCTTGTCTCTTGCATCTAAATGTATAAGATCCGGCATGCCACGAATTACACTCGTTTCTTAGACACTGACGCGACTCGTACTTCATCTTGGTTTCTTGGAAATTACTCAAACCTGAGCCTCCCAGTTGACGACGACAACAGCCCCATGATGGGATTGAAAGAGCGCTTCGTGACCTTGACTAGGTCGTGGTCCGCTGCCGACGAAGATGGCACAGAAGCTCCCGCCTCTCCGCCCAGAAACGAGCTGCGCTTCCGAAAACAACACAGGTGGGATCCGTTCCTTGACAACGAGAGGCTCGAAAGCAGCGCCGATGGTGGCGAGAGTGCTCCGGCCGCCGACGAAGCGATCCAAGATGACTCGCCGTATCCCGAAGTTCGCGCTTCGGTAAGTTGCAATCCAGCACAAACATTTCCGTCAACAAACTCACCCCAGCCCGTGTTGTAGGTTCCCCCTACCGACGATCCCGACATGCCCGTCAACACGATCCGCGCCTGGTTCCTGGGAGTCATTCTCTGCACCATCATCGCGGCGTGCAACGTCCTCCTGTCCCTCCGCCGCCAGTCGACATCCATTTCTCCCACAGTCGTCCAACTAGTTGCGTACCCGTAAGTGAAGCCATCCGCCCCCGTTGACGAGGAGCAAAAGCTGACAGCAAGTCCGTGGCAAAGAATGGGCGTCGGCCTGGCCAAAATCCTGCCCACGACCGTGTACAGAGTCTTCAGCCACGAGTTCACCCTCAACCCCGGCCCGTTCAACGTCAAGGAGCACACCATTGTCACCATGATGACGGCAGCCGGCTCATCCGTCAGCTACGCCGTCGAGATTCTCCTCGCGCAGGAGGTCTTCTACGACCAACACTTCAAATGGGGATTCCAGCTGCTGCTGATAGTGTCCACGCAGGCCATGGGCTTTGGGGTTGCCGGCATCGCGCGGCGGTTCCTCGTCTGGCCGTCCGCCATGGTATGGCCAGCCAACCTGGTGACCTGCACCGTCATGCATGCCCTGCACACGCATGTGCCCGCCGACCCGGCAGTCACCAGCGGCTGGAAGATTGGCCGCTACAAATTCTTCCTGATTGTTGCGCTGGCCTGTTTTGCCTGGACCTGGGTCCCCCAGGTTTTCGCCCAGTTCCTGCAGTACTTTGCGTTTGCGTGCTGGATCGCCCCCAAGAACGTGGTTGTCAACCAAGCCTTTGGTGCCTTTACCGGCCTCGGAATCATGCCCATCACCTTCGACTGGCTCACCGTCTCGTCGTGGCTGGACAGCCCCCTCGAGTCCCCTGCCTTTGCCATCTTCAACGTTGCGTTTGGTCTTCTCGTTTGCCTGGTCGGGGCCGCTGGCCTCGTCTGGGCCGGCCCGGATTACTACAGATATCTTCCTATTTCGTGAGTGTTCCCCCCCACGGAGGACTCCTGGAGCCGCAGACGCGTTGAAGCTGACTTGTTTGTCATCAGTGCCAACAGCAACTTTGACCGTTATGCCAGCGTGTACAACACCAGTCGCATCTTGAACGCCAACTTTACCATCAACGAGGGGGCCTATCATGAGTATTCGCCGATTCTCCTCGGAGCAAACTTTTCTCTCTCGTACGGTATGGGCTTCGCCGGCCTCGTCTCAACCATTGTCCATGTCATGGTTTTCTACGGCGGCGACATCTGGAGCCGTGTCAAGGATCCCCAGTATGACGAACCTGACATTCATCTCAAGCTCATGAGAAAATACAAGGAGGCGCCGCAATGGTGGTTCGCCGCCGTCTTCTCCATATCTTTTGCCTTTGGCATGATTGCCTCGCAGGCCTGGCAGACGCATTTGCCATGGTGGGCCTACATTGTCTGCATCATCATCGGCGCCGCCCTCTTCATCCCCATTGGCATGGTGCAGGCCATTACCAACCAACAGACCGGCCTCAACGTCGTCACAGAGATGATCTTTGGGTACATGTGAGTTTCCGGCCAAGCCCCTTGTTTTACTTGAGAGCACACCAACTCACACGCCTGCAGGCTGCCCGGCCGCCCCGTTGCCATGATGCTCTTCAAGTCGTGGGGCTACATGCTGTCAGCCAACGGCCTCAACTACATTTCCGACATGAAAATCGGCCACTACATGAAGGTGCCTCCCCGGAGCATGTTCGCCGCCCAGGCCTTTGCCGTCGTCTGGCTTGCCCTCGTGCAAACCTGCACGTACAACTTCCTGCTCGGCAACATCAAGGGCATCTGCACCGAGGACCAAGCCCAGGGCCTGACGTGCCCCAACGCGCGCACCTTTTACAACTCCAGCGTCATTTGGGGCGTCATTGGTCCCAAGCGCGTCTTTGGCCTGGGCGGCATCTACTCCTGGATCAACTGGTTCTGGCTCATCGGCGCCGCCCTGCCCGTCATCCAGTACCTCGTTGCTCGCAGATATCCCCGCAGCTTTGTGCGATTCATCGTCTGGCCGGCCGTCTTCAGTGCCAGTAGCATCGTCCCCCCTGCCACTCTCTACTTCCTTACCCCCTGGGTCATTGTCGGTCTCTTTTTCAACTGGTACATTCGACGCCGATACTTTGGCTGGTGGACGCAGTACACCTACGTTCTCTCCGGTGCGCTCGACATTGGCTCGCGCATCTGTGCCGTCATAATTGCCCTTGCGCTTGGCTTGGGCAACGTCCCTGACCTGGAGTGGTGGGGTAACTCGGTTCCTTTTGACACTTTGGACTTCGAAGGAACGGCCGTGACCAAGGCGTTTGTCAAGAATGTGACGAAGCCTCTGGGTCCTTCTATTTGGTAGATGTCGCCGCGGGGGGTCAATGGGTGATGCTTCGCAACCACGCCGGATTGAAGGCCAGTTGTAATATAATAGCGTGTTATAGAAAATATGGTGGTCTTCGGCATGTTTGTCAGGGCCTGCCCTGAAAAGTAATTTAGTTCAGTCAAAATTTTGCCTTGTTCGCTGAAGTCAATTTTAAATTTGTCAAGACCAAAAGACATCCAAAGGATGTACTCTGAGAAAACTTGGTAAGAAAGACGAACAGTTCGCCATATGCCAAATCCATTTTATTTATTGTCAATCGAGACCGTGCAGCCCAAACGCCAATGCAACACACACAACTCAAAATATATCCTGCCCGCTGTGTCATCATGATCAGAAACCTACCATTGTCTCGTGCCACTTTTCCATCTCCAGGGACTATACATCACCTTCTTCCACGGCCACTGCCGCCAGGCATACCGGGCATACCAGGCATTCCACCTCCCATCCCCATCTGCCTCATCATCGCCTGCATATCCATACCGCCAGGCATGCCGCCTCCTCCACCAAGCATCTTCATCAGCGATCCCATGTCAGGCATACCGCCTGCGCCGCCCGCGCCGCCCATGCTCTGGAGTCGCTTCTGCATTGCGGCCATCTGCTGGGCTTTGTTGCCGCCCCCCATGGCTTGCTGCGCGCGCTGCATGTTCTTCATGTTGCCGCCCATCTTCTTGGCCATGCCGGCCATCATGCGCTGCTGCGTAAGCAGATCTTCCACTTCGCGTACAGACGTTCCTGAGCCGCGAGCTATTCTGGTCATTCGCGTGGGTTGCTCAATGAGAATCTTGCCATCCGAGTCGAGTTCCTTGTCCGTCATGGAGTCGCAAATGTAAATCATGCGCTTGAGCTTGGCGCTGCCCTCTTCGTCGTCCATCCCCTGCATCATATTGCTCATGCCAGGGATCATGCCAGCCATTTTGGACAAGGGTCCCATCTTCATAATATTGGACAGCTGGTCACGGAGATCGCGGACCGTGAAGATGCCTTCCTGTATGTGCTTGATGGTGTCCTTTTGGTTGAGGTTTAGCGACTGGACGTGCTCTACTAGACCGGCCATGTCGCCCATGCCCAGCAGTTTCTGCACGAACTGCTGCGGGGCGAAGCGCTCCAAGTCCAGCATGTGTTCACCGGTGCCGATGAACACAATGGGTGTGTGTGTTGCCGCCACGGCTGAAATGGCACCACCACCATGGGCATGGCCGTCCGTCTTGGTGATGATGATGGCTCCGAAATCAGCCGCCTCCTTGAACGCCTTGGCCTGCGACTCTGCCTGCTGACCGATCGAAGCGTCGAGAACCATGATGGTTTCGTCGGGGCGAATCGCCGTCTGGATATCAATCATTTCCTGGAACAGTGCCGACTCCTGACGATGTCTACCCGAGGTATCAACAATAATCACATCAAACTTCTCCTTCTTGAACTGGTCCACTCCCGCGCGCGCCACGGCCGCGGGATCCGTTTCCGTGAGGGAACCGTAGTATGGAATCTTGGCCTTTGTCGCATTCTGCTTTAGCTGGTCAAACGCACCAGCTCGGAAAGTATCCGCGCACACCAGACACGCCCGGAACCCCCTCGTTTGATAGTGTCGCGCAAGCTTGGTACACGTCGTTGTTTTACCGGCACCCTGAAGACCAACAAACATAATAACATTTGGCTTGCCCTTTTTTGGCTTGAACGGCTCGGCGTGCGGGTCGACTAATTGGACGAGTTCGTCGAAGACGGCTTTTTGGATCAGGCGTTTCTTGTTGACGGCGGGCGGGAGGTCTTTGAAGTTGACTGTGCTTTTGATAGATTTTCGAAGCTGCATGACGAGTTTCACATTGACGTCGGCTTCGAGCAGGGCGGAGCAGATCTCTTTCAGCATGTTGTCGAAGGCCTAAACTCGGTCGACAGTTAGATCAGCATAATTCACTGTTGCGCCTCCATCTGAAGAGGCTTGTGCGCGGCTCACCTTCTCATCGAGATTCTGGTCCCTCGTTAGGTTGGTGACCGCCGCATTGATGCGGCGGCCGAGATCTTGAAGAACCATGGCGGCAAGAGTGTCGAGACCACTTGAGAGTTGTCGTCGTGGCAATGTTGAACCACGTAGCAGCTACGTAGATGTGTGGAGGCGGGGCATTTCGGTGGGTTGTCGGCAAAAGCATCAATAATTTCCCGGCGGGTAGTGGCAGCTACCCTGGAGCCCGCGCCATTTTTGACTGACCATGTTTGCGAGTATATCAGGAAAGAATGGAATGAATAGTGATTTTATACGCGTAAATATGCACTAGAACTTGGCTATCTTTTCTATTTACTCGTTTTCAAAGCCACGTTGCAAAACAATCAGAATGCTGCCGATTGCCCCCGGGAACGGGTCTATTTGAGCGATACACGAACACGCCGTTTGCCTTTTGGGCGGTAGTAGTGGGCGTACTATACAGAGGTGAAGCTCACCAAAGACACAGACCGGATGGTAGCAGTGGCTGGTATTACGGATCTCTTTCGCCCCTCCTTTGGAGAACATTGGTTGGGCATGTGGCGTGTCTTCATGCCGCTAGAACTGCTGTGGAAAATCTCAAATACGTACTCTCAACGGCCACCAACGGCGCGAGCTGGTCATGGCTGTCTCGAGGGAGCAGTGTCGTACGTCAACTGCACGTTCAAGTATCGCCGAGGCATCCTATACATGGACTTGATCGGCGTAGAGCCTGGAAGTGAATACAGCAGGCGGCTTCGCCTATCGGCGCCTCTATTGCGAGCCAAGTGGTACGGCCGGGCGTGAAAGCGAGAATGGTGTTTTCTGTCCAAGATTGAGGGAGAGACCAAGCGAATGTCGTACCGTGGGATACCGACGCCCCCTTAAGTTTATGGCGAGATTTACTTTGATCTCTGGGATGGCGGGCCGCCAGGCGACACCTTCTGCGTGAGTATCCAGCTAAACAAGGAGTACGACCATGGAAAGATGCTGGGACTAGTAGTGCGAGAGGCGGAGGACGGCATGTTTGAGCGGCTGGGGGTTTTCAAAGATGCTATGTCGATGATTGAGCCTTTTTTTGGAATCATATTGTGTTTCCCGGAGGCAAATAGTCCTTGTTTAAGATCTGCTACGATGTGCCGAGGGGAATCTATTATCCTTCGTCGACTTTTACGCCAGCAATGCGCTACGGCATGGACATGATCGCCGGCAATGTTATAAGGAGCTTTAATATGATGTGACTGCGGGTCGCAGGATGCACCGCGTACCATGTCAAAGTGCAACCCCCCCTATACTACTCTCTCTGGTCCGGTCAGCGAGGACCTGTGGCCATGGTTCATCGAGAACCGACGCCGCCGGTGACCCGATCTGGCCCGCCAATCTTGACGTCAACTGTGACTCACATAACCACCCTTCTCCGATATTATCAGACACTTCCCAATAGTGATGTGGACTTGGACTTCAGACTTGTGAGACAATACAGATGCCCTGGTGGAGCTTTGTGCTTTGGCCTA
Organism: Metarhizium acridum; assembly: GCF_019434415.1. Lineage (NCBI taxonomy): Eukaryota > Fungi > Ascomycota > Sordariomycetes > Hypocreales > Clavicipitaceae > Metarhizium > Metarhizium acridum. The sequence continues at coordinate 25,172 of NW_027094041.1, read as the reverse complement.
TCATCAGATAAACAAGAATTTTGAACGTCTTGTGTAGACTTTTGCTCTTACTGGCAATTCTGAAGCTAGTCATCAGTATTGTGAGAATCAGCTCATTGTTCCGGGAGCTAAATTACAGCCGGTATCGGCCTTGAGAAACACCAGCAATTATTACTATACACAAAACGTTTCAGAAGCCCTGTTGCCGCATCGTTCATGCTAGTACGGGCTTTAGAATCGACCCAATATTACGTCTAGTCGGTGTATACCATCTCTTCTGTATATGCGATATAATCGAGACGCCAAGCTCTTGTCTATCTTTTCGGTGTATACCATCTAGCCGGCATTTATCACCATGTCGGAGATATCGGAAGTTGTTGCGAATGTGTCACACGAAAAAATACCAAAAAACGGGCGTGGCCACGCCACGGTATTTTGTGTGTTATACACCCTTATATTCTCTGCGACACACCCCCTAGCTCTAGTAGACTCGTATAGCTAGAGCTATGCAAGCTTCAGATCCTAAATGGTACACGGTCGTGTGTAATAGGCATCTTACACCGCTACGGCTCAACTATCTCCATATCTAGGACGGATAGCAGCGTTATGTAGGGTTTTTACAACATCTGGGGTTCAAATGTGGCCTGTAATGGGGTTTAAACTCAGCAGGTTAGGGTCAAAGTAATTTTTAGGCAATCCGGAAGTTCCAGGGCTTAGCGTGCCCTCCCGGGCTCATAACTGTCACACGAAAAAATACCAAAAAACGGGCGTGGCCACGCCACGGTATTTTGTGTGTTATACACCCTTAAGTGGGGTATCGAGCGCCCTTAAGGACTGCCCATGGCAACTTGAACATCTTTTGATTCATGTACATCTTTAAAAAACGACAAACCTAAAAAGCAGTTTGGTTAGTGAATCAACATCTCGCCAAGTTCACGCTTCTGCAATGGATTCAACCTCGGCTGCACCTTATACGCCTCCCCCGGAGAACGCCATGGCCGGCGTACCGGCTCACATCGTCGACTTGCTCAACAGACTTCACGCCGAGTCTTTGGACCAAGAGTCCAAAATCACCCGAAATGATTTCAAGGACCGCACAGTGCACGAGGTAATGCGCGACAAGTTCATCGCTCTTGACCTAGACAAGGCGCAATATGTGTACGCTCTGTGTCGCGCTACCGGGGCGAGAACCATTGTCGAGGCCGGCACCTCGTTTGGCGTTAGCACCATCTATCTCGCTCTCGCCGCTGCTGCCAATGCTGCTGGTGGAGGCAAGCCGGCGAGAGTTATCGCGACAGAACATGAGCCGAACAAGGCGGCCAGGGCCAGGGAGAACTGGGACAAGTGTGGCAAGGAGGTGGTTGACGTTATTGACCTCCGCGAGGGGGACTTGAGAGAGACACTCAAGGAGAACCTTGAGCAGGTGGACTTTTTGCTTCTGGATGGTGAGTCTTTGTTCTCCAACGACCAAAAGCCAACCGGGTGCGAGGCTAATTGTTGGGACAGTTTGGACTCCGGTGGTCCTCTCGACGCTGCAGGTCGTTCAGCCCAAGATGAGGCCTGGAGCGGTTATCATCTCCGACAACACAATCAGCTCGGCCAAGGGATACAAGGACTTTTTGGAGTATATGCGTGGTCCGGAGAGTCCGTTCATTAATCTCACCCTGCCGTATGAGAACGGTCTGGAGATGAGCATTTACGTGCCGAAGCAGTCGTAAACCACCAAGTACTGCCAATTTACTCACTTGAAAATGATGTTTCATATTATATGCGTCGCCTCGGCACCAAAATAAATCAATTTGTGTATAAACATGAGCTCCCATGTTATTGACAGTATCCTATGCAACCTGGCAGGATAACTTTAGGCAAAACTATCATTATTGAGCCAAGGGCATCAATGTGTTTGCATTATTGAAAATATGCAGATTAATTCCGTGATGCATCCTCTTCAACGGCATCGGCCATGTCTCCCAGCGTCTCAAACTTCCAATCATAAATCTCATCCATTCTGTTCCCCATTACTGCGCCTGGCCTCACAATCCAACTTGACTTGATTCCCGTCTTTTTCGCGGGTTGATGATCGTGGAACTGGCTCTGCGCCGTTTGTATGATCTGGTCCTTCTCGGCGCCAAACCTGTCCTTCACCTGGCGGACCATGTATTCAAAGTTTCGAATATCAGGCTTGTAACTGCCGACATCCTGGGCCGTAATGATGAGATGGAAAGGAAAGCCCTGCAACGGTCCCGCGTTGGTCCTTGCGAACGATTCGCGATCCACGTTGGACAAGATGACGAGCTTGTAGTGCCTCGAAAGGCGGCTCAGGGCGGCCACTGAGTCGGGGAATGCGGGCCATTTGCCGACTGATGCGCCGAAAGTCTCGCTTTCTTCTGCGCTCGGCTTCTTTAGACCCAATCTAGCGGCAACTTTGGGGTGGACGGCGGTCAAGACTTTGTCGTATGGCAAGTCTGGCGTCTCGGCTTGCTGGGCGGCTTCGCATTCGTGGTAGACTGCGAGAAGCTCCTTTCGTGACAGTGCGGCATTGTTGGCCTCTAGGAGAGGTTGCAGGGCGTTGAGGACGCCGGTTTCCCAGTCTACTATGGTGCCGTAGCAGTCAAAGGTGAGGACTTTGTAGTCGGAGAGCTTGGCCATTGTTGACTATGGAAACGGTGATGTTACTTGTGAGGGGTAGATGAGATGGACGGAAGTGAATGTTGAGAATAGCGGTGTCCTGGTATAATACAGACTTCAAGACAGACGTGTTGAGGTCATGGTTTGGACATGTCGGTGCATGGAATCTTTGGGAAGGAGTATTCAGCCCTTCGAATGACAAGCTGACAGCCAACAACTACAGATCACAGGTTTGTCTGACGCCCTGCCTCCATCCGCCAAGCCTTGCCCCACCAGGAAATGGGGAACTGAGTGAGTGACTCCGATGTTGCCAGCCGAGACCCGGTCCAAGATCCGGTTCCGGTTCCGGTCCCGGTTCCGGTCCCAAAGCTAGAAAGTGCAACACGCTGCCGCATTGAAAAATCTCAACCGGACAGTGTACTGCAGTATTGCGGTGATCTGTAAGTTGGGCGGGTTAGTATTAGACGTGAAGTCGGCTACGGAGGGTTTGAGGTATACGTATTCGAGCCATCTCCAATTGGCATTGGACACTACTACCGCACCAGCGACTACCAGGGCAAGAGACTAAAAGCGGTTGAGGTGATAGTGACTTCTATTGCGCCGAAAGAAGAAGTATTTGGTTAAACCACATACAGGAATGCCGCACACGCAAATCGTGTCGTAGACGAAGACATTCCCTCGCTGCGTCGCCTTCCGCATATCTACAAACGCACCACCGGCTTTAGAGTATAAACTCTGCTAGCCAACACTGATAACATGCTCGCCGTACTCTAGACCATCAATTTATGCTTCCCTAGGCCCGTCCAAGTATACTGTTACGCTGCCAATCTGCTGGTCGATCAGGCCGTGGCATTCTAGCGCCCGCGGGTGTCATTTTCCCACAGCAGCTTTTCCGTCCGGAATATGTCAAACCACGAGAGTTGGATGTCAAGTACTATGCTCTAGAGGAAGTGCTTTTATGTACTGAAACCAGACGCATCACCAGCAAAGCCCACGCACCGGTATGGACTCTAGAGCTGAGCGGCTGGGTCGTGCAACTAGGTTTCCCTGTGAGTAATAATTCATAGTTGGATTTTCCTTCTGTCACAGTTTTATATCTACTCTTTTTGATTCTGCATAAATACATCGTATTTCTTTGGCAAAAACTTTTGTTGATATACCAAACGCCGTGGCAGAGTCATAATAATGCCAAGGGAGAAGTCATACTTGTAACCTAGATGTCGGAGATATTCGGCCAAGTGGCCGCTATTGATGCATCTTTTGGATCCATAAACTGCCAGAGCCGATTACCGTCGTGACATTATGTATGTCATGCTGCACCGACTTATTAGTTTGACTGTCCACGCAAGTCAAGTGGTCCGACTCTACAATTTGTACCACCAATATCAACTGCAAGCATTCGTCCAGTCTCAAGCCGGTTGGAAGTCTGGAAACAAATTATGGTATCCGCGTTGCGTCACCACAAGCTTGGGGCTTCTATGTGCCCATGCTAGGGTCCCTTTGTCTTCCTTGCGGCATTCTCTTTTTGTCAGTGGGTAGCCATCTTCGAAACTCCATTATTTGTGGGCTTTTGAAGTCCATATTGTACAATTTGCCTTTGTTGAAAAAGAGGCCGCTTGGCTGGGGCCCTCACATGGCTGAAGCGGAACGGGGGCTTGAATATTTTGGGGTACTTGGCTTTTGCCACGTGCAAGGTTCAGAAGGTGACATAACCATTCTCACGTGTACTAAATCTTTGAAATGGTGATAAACCTCCGCGTTAACCTCTTTGGCCAGACGTATCTGGATTTCCGGCGCCACTGCTCTCTCTCCGCGTTGCCTAGTATCAGTCAGAATGTTGAAGCACATGCTCCTCCTAATGAAAAAGACTTCGTTTGAAGCACATTACATTATTACGTCATTCTAGGCCGCCCTTCAGAAGGGAAGAAGCTCCAAGCTAAAGCCTTGAAAAGCCCGCAGTTTGTCACGCTCCTTTCCCTTTGCCCTGACCTTCAATGCAGGGCATGGTCGGCTAATGGTCTATGTTAACTGTCGTAGCCATTAGATAAAATGCAAAATGGATGCAGTAAAAATGCGGTGATGCAAACAAAAGTCGTGCGGCGGCTCTGGTGGCATTTCATCATAAGACGACAATGCCAAGTGCCTGTTTTATATGTGTGGAAGGATTGCATTTCCAACCACGCGGTGTATCTCAGAAACCTGGTATTGGGCCTGTGCGGTAAAGGAAATAGAGATCAATACTGCTATCTCATGGTGACCAATAGGGCTCATCTCTTTATAATGTGAGACAGGCTGTGGTTCGATGTCCTGGTGCGTTTCATTAATCCTGACCGATACACAATTGCCATCTATGTATATATTATATCTAACAGCTTGTGAAGTGCTTCCTTATTGTCTCTATCTAGCGTAAGCTAGCACCTACCTGAAATCCCAGCCTGCGTAGCTTCAGGGCTTACGGAGTGCCGGCATAAGCTTTACCAGAATGTACTGCCTGGTGATTCTGTGGCAAGGGCAGGGTAACTGGGCTTGGAACATTTAGTTCAATTCAATCTTTAGTAATCAACTTTAAGGTATCAAAGGTCCTTGGTTTTCCAAGAGGCCTTGAAGGACCAGAGGTCTTTATATATACAAGAAGTCAGTGAGCCCTAGCAGCCTAAGGCAGCTTTTGCCCAGGTCCGACTCCGGGCTCTCGTGATACCTTTCTCTGTTGCTATGTAACCTTTCACATCCGATACATTTATCCAGGCCTTGGCCGTGTGACATATTCTGCATTGCCCGGACTACTACATAATTATGAGTGATTAGAGCCCACCATCCGGGTGTAATTTCTACTACACTGACGTCGAGTGTGATCTAGACTGACTGCTCAACGGCCGATCAGTTCCGAGTGCTCCAATCAGTTCATCCAGGTACTCTCATGGGTGTTACTCTGCAGCTAGAGTGTTGCGGCCGTTATCTTTACCCCGCTTTAATGTAGTATTCGGTTCCGCAATGATTGCCTAACCACGTATCATGTTGTTATTGCAATAGTTCTTTGCATACTCTATGGCATCCATGTCCCAATGAAGCAATTTGACATGTAACGTCTAGTAGATAAATTTAAAAAGGCCTACTTTCACAGTCTTAAAATTGTTGAGCATATAAGTGCCTTTGGCATTTGTCACACGGTTACAGGAGGGCTATGATCACGGGACCTAGGGCAGAAGGCCCTCACCGACGTCTTGTATTTAAAGAGCTCTTTGGTCCTTCGAGGCCTCGAGGAAAACAAACGACCCTTGAAACCAAAGACTGTTATTAGATGAATTGAGCTATTGCTCCAAGCCCTCACTGAGCCCTTGTTACAGCATTCCCTCATACTTCTTGCTCAGGGGCAATATCTGATACGTTCTAACACGAAATCTAATCTACATTCCAATAACGGCTAACTGAGTAATATATCGCTCTCATAGCCCCAGGCCTCTTCTCGCTCAACCGCTGTTCTATCCCTGCACAATGGAGGTCGTCTTTATACTACTTGGAATTGCTTGTGTAGCGCTTTATTTTTTCCTTTATAGCTGTCTCCGAAGCAACACTCGTCTACCCCTACCACCCGGCCCGACGCGCCTACCGATTGTAGGCAATATTCTCTCTTTGCCTCCTAAGGGTGTTCTGGAGTATGAACACTGGCTGAAATTTAAGAACTTATACGGCCCCATCAGCTCTGTTACCGTACTAGGTCAAACTACAATCATCCTTCACGGAAAAAAAGAAGTCGAAGATCTGCTGGAGAATATGTCCACAGAAACCTCAGACAGGCCGCTATCTATCTTCGCTAATATGACTGGATTCGATAGGTTTTTTCGCCTTTAAGCAGTATAATGCGAGTTGGCGCCAGCATCGCAAGATGATGCATCAGTCTCTCGGTACGGAAAAGCTGTCGGCACAATTTGATAGTGTCCAAAATCTGGAATCACGACGACTCCTTCTACGAATACTGGCTGAACCAAGAAACCTTGTTCAACATTTTAAAACGTACGTCAGCTAGTTCTACAAAGATTAATATACAAAATTAATGAATTACTTAGCCAAGCCGCCGCAATCATCCTACGCATAACATATGGCTACGCCATTGAGCCTCACAGCTCGGATCCCTTGGTTAGCATAATTGAGCAGATGATGGATAACTTGTCCAAGACTTTCGTACCGCTTTCATGGGTAGTCGATATAATGCCCGCGCTAAGATTTCTACCTAGCTACATGCCTGGCATATCATTCAAGGCTACGGCCAGACGATGGAACGCAATCAATGATTTGGTTACTCGCGTACCATATTTATTTGTACAGAATCAAATGCTCAAAGAGAACTGCCGTCTATCCCTCGTCTCAAATTTTCTCAAGGACCGCATGGAAAGGGGCGGAGAAGCAAATATCGACCACGACACTGAGAAAGCTATCATGTCAGTAGCTGGACAAATCTACGGAGCCGCTGCAGATACTACCATATCCATCCTGAGCGCCTTTGTCCTGGCCATGGTAATGTTTCCAGAGGTCCAACGAAAGGCACAGAAGGAGATGGATACCATGATTGGAAGTCGACTTCCCGAGTTTAAAGACCGGGAATGCCTGCCATATGTTGCGGCAGTTATCAAGGAGGCTATGCGATGGTTTCCGATTACGCCAATAAATGTGCCTCATGCGGCTAATACCGAGATTCATTATAAAGGATATCGTATCCCCAAAGGATCATGTATAATTGCCTCGAACTGGTGGCTGCTTCGTGATCCTGCGACATACCACGATCCAGATTCATTCACCCCTGAGCGGTTTCTCATACGAAACGAGCCTGATCCTGCGGCTGTCGTATTTGGCTTTGGACGCAGAATCTGCCCCGGTCGATTTTTCGCTGACAGAAGCTTGTTTTTGACAATATCACGCATATTAGCAATATTTACTATTAGCAAGGAAGTAGGAGAGGCTAGGCTTAAACTCACCCCTGGATTGATTGCGCACCCAGAAGAGTTTCCGTTTAAGATTGCGCCTAGGACTCAATTACATGCTGAACTAGTTAAGGATATAGAGAAGAACAGCCCGTGGGAGAAAGGAGATGCTGGGCTCCTTGCAATTCAATAACTAGTAACAGATAAAGACTTCGCCGCTTGGAGGGCCGCTGTTAGTAATACTGTTATGCGTATCGCCAAGAGGCAGCGCATTCTTCTTTGGGGCCTAGCGGTATTTGGTGATTTGAATGAAACGGCTTTTTGACACCGCCGTCACTTGGGTAAATGGGGTTTACAAAGGAGATACTAGTGGTATTTCTTGTCATTTTTATAAAATCAACATAATATCACCAAAGAAGACCATGACTCCGGTATCCAGACCAAGTTCTCATATGTTGACCCCATGGTGCTGAATAATGACCAGGCGGATCCCAGACACAAGCCAGGCTAATCTCTCATCCAAAAGGGCGGGGGGGGCTAGTCTTATGCTAGGCTTAGTGTACTGTCGTGCATGATAAATATCACACAAGGACCTATTAAGCCGATGTCAACTTGTAGTGGTTCCTTCAAAGTACCTCACATGTCGTGTACCTACACACAATGTACAGTTGGTTCATGTTAAGACCCTGGTGTCCCAACTACTAGCCCCGGTCATAGAATAAAATTTGACATATTTCACCTCTGACCATCAATTCCAAGGATGGTAATTCGACTGTAGATTGGAGAGGAAACAATGTGGTTTGAGAATGATACCTCAGGTAGGATTTACTCCTTGTCCAATTATTCCTATATATATTAGCGTGGTAAAGATAGGAGACCAGCGTGGATTATTTACCTGAATCGGATCTAAAAGGGTCAAAGAATTGACATGGTCTCCAGAGATGTCGACACGGTAGTCACCGACGGCATCGACCTGGAAGTTCACCTCATAAGGTACCTCGATTTTCCTAGACTTTAGGAGAAAGATACGCTTCTTGAGATTGCCAGTAAATTCGACGGACAAGACGCCGATAGACTCCACACCAGCTGGGTATTCTTGTAAGTATAATAGTCCGAAGGTTTTCCCACTATTTCTTCAACACTAATCACGTACCTCCCGTCATGTTAGGTAAGTACCTTGAGTCATCATCGGACCTGAAGACTTCCACATTCCACTTTGGATTGCCTTTGGATTTTATGGATTTGGCGAAAGTTCTGCTGTACTTCTGACCTGTGGTCCTTTTTTGACCCCTCCTAAGCAACCAACAAATCTCAGTGCCTAGAGGAAGTCCTTCGGCGTCTCCTTTCGGCACAACTCCAATACTGACTCGTGCGATCCGGGTATGAAGAATGGTTTTTTGGCAATTGTAAAGAAGGCCATATGTCACGGCTAATTGAGGTTCGGGGCAAACGTGGACTGTCGCTCCTTTGATCCAATGAGGCCCTTTTCCCGAAACCCAACCTTTCAGCTTGGTTAACATGTACTCGGAGCCTCCTAAACCGCCTGATAAAACGACATGATCCTACAAACTGCGGTTACTTATAGATCTCGCTGTGAAGGCATCTTAACTCACCACTTGTTTCTGCACGCTGTCCAAGAAGTCATTTAACGCATCAGCAGTACATATTGCAATTTTACCAAACTGAGAGTCAAAAAAACTCCTCGTGGTTTTTACTGTTATATAGTTAGCATGACGAGACTTTGACTTATTGCTAAGCAAAGTCAGGTAGCTCTCACCTCGACAAATTTACCGTGGTTTCCCCCCAATCACTCCCGTGGCTGTTACACAAAGCATTGCGTGGAATTGGAATTCCAACCATGTTGGGAATATTTTAAGACCTAAACATGAGTTTCTTGTGTTGAAACACCATGCCTTGGGACATTTCATGAGAAATGCGTTTGAGTTGAGCATCTTTAGATCCACCAAGCTCATCGGCAGCAAATCGCTCAAAGTCCTTATCAATCCACATGGAACCACTGTCAACCCCCTTCACCTGCTGTAGAAGCTTTACTTTTTTGTGTGGGTCGAGCGATTCAACCTCAACGAAGGCAATGTCAGTGGTTCCGCCGCCCATATCAATAGACAGAATGGTGTCATTCTTCTTGAAATTAGCACCTTGGCAGGAACAAAGAGCAGATACTGATGCCGCTTCAGCTTCAGTCAAGCCTAAAAAAAATGGTGATTCCTTTCTCCACCAAAGCCAGCCTTCCTGACGATCTCCTTGAAGGCAGCTCTTTGAGCCCAATCCCATGTCGTCGGGACGCTGAAGATGAACTCGATTTTACAGTCACTCCAGCTCTTCCCCTCAAGAGACATGGGGCCATGGCGATTCATGGTAGGCAGTTCGCGACGAATGTGGTCATGAAGATGGCGTAAATACTGTTCGGCAATCTCCAACACCTTGTCAGCAGAGTCGGGCGCCCAGCTAACACCGCACTCATGAGCCTTCCTAAGTTGAGCCTGATCAAGGTAATTTTTGAAGGCCCTCCACTTATCTTCCTCTTCCATGTTCTGACAATAGAGCCCCCATTTTTTCGGCTCATGTTTAGCTAGGATAGTCGGAAACTTCTTAGTAACAGACTCGCCTGGAAGCACATAGAACGTAGGATTCAGCCCAGTTGGAACCATCCAACCGACTCCTACGGCGTGGTTAGAAAGTGATCTACTGGGTGAAGGTTAGGAATAACGCACCAGTGAATGTCGTTCCGAAATCGACGCTGATACACACATCAGTTTGGCTAGCGGAGGACATATTGGACATATTGGTCGCCAATGAGAAGCCAAGTACACGTGATACAAATGACGGTGCTGTGAAAGAGCCGGTCTAAAAGATGAGAAGGACGCAATGATAACTAAACAGTAGCTTGCGGTTTGTGTCTGAGTTTTGGGGGATCGTATGAGGCAGCTTGGACGATCTATATAGTAGAGAAGTGGCGAGGAAAGGCGTATGACCATACGCAACTTGAACTGTTGAGGCCATGCCGGACAAAATTCTGTTTGCTCAGTCTCGGGTGCGCACCTAGCCGGCAGCAATGAGGCTGTGGATTGCGTTGTTTGTAGGCCAGAGACGCTCCCCTTTGCGGTATGTAATGGCTTAATCATACGCGGTAGGCAATCGTGACCATAGGCAGACCGGACATCAAGTAGTATACTCACTCCCCTGTTCATCGTATACACACTCAGCCAGCCGGGTAGGTGCAAGGAGTACACCGGACAAGGGCGCCAGGCAGCTCCGACACCGTCCCTCGAGTGCCCAATAACTAATTGGCCGGTGGGCTGGATTCAATATTCCGTTTTTTTATGGCTGAAACAGTGGAAATGGTAGCTGAGGTGAATGATCCATAATCCAAGCCATCCGCACACGCAGAGCACGAGGGCGCCAGGACGTGAATGTGATCCGGGGGTGAAGTAAGAATGTGCACGAGACAATTTCAAAAAGCCGAAAATAGATTCCAGGTGCGCAGCATGCCTAAGGGGGGACGGGTCCCTTGTTCCGAGTAGCAAGGCAGGTTGCTTCACGCTCTGCTGCGAGCCCCTTCTTTTCTTCTATTTCTTCTGCCTTTCGTCTCATTTTTTTTTCCCGTCAACAGTCCGGCGGCATAGAATCTAGAACAATGAACCAGCTACGATGACTACTACTACCGTATATTTTCCCATCACCCTTTCTGAATCCGCAGTGGCTGTTTGGACGCCAGAAGCCTCGCAAACTGTCCCTGCTGGTTCTACCTATCCGAGCTCTTTGCCAACGTCTTGTCCTGTACTGATTGATGGGAGCAAGTCCCCTATTATTGGAACAGCGGTATCGCCGACCGTTGTGGCAGACACGACGTTCGCCGCGAGTCAACCTGTGTCCATGACGATATCGTACAGATGCGAATACAATGTTACCGAGGTAACGTCAACAACAGCAACGAAAGTCTCGGGAAGTTCGACCAATGTTACCTCAAAAATAGTAATTGGAACCCTGGCTGGAATTGCGGCGTTGTTAGCTACAGCAGCGCTTTTGGGTTACTACTTTATGAGACGAAGGACGGCGCGTCGCATCCGGGAGCGTATCCAGCAGGAGAATTGCCGCCTTCGAGAAGAAAAAATTATACCTGGCGAGAACGTGGCATTTACACACCGCATGAAGGGTTTTCTCCTGCAAGGTGCTCATTTCTGCTGGGGTGATATTCAGAAAGACTTCAAGCTGCTTGATGTAGGCTTCTAGGAGTTTGTCCGTCTTGGATTCGATTGCCAGAAAGTCCTTCCGAATTCGGTTTCCCTAAATAAGTCACTTGAGACTCTTGGTCTAAGCGAGGACGCTCGCAACTTGATCTGCGAGCTGCTTACTGAGCCTCGTACCCGCCGGATTGCGATGCGCCATGTGCTTGTGTGGGCGGTATTCTCTAATCTGGATATCCGTTCAGTCGAACCGCTCTCTCTCCTACACCCTGCGATTAAAAACTTCATGCTGTATGATCCCAAGGAGCATAGGAAGCGGGAAGAGTATACGGACCCAATGGAGCGTGGTAAGAGCCTTCTGCAATCAACATAGGGGAGAATTTGTGCTGACTCGTATTTGTGGAATTCAGACGAGATCGTTCGAAATGCTTGGAGACAAGTTTCCGCTGCGTTGTTGCAGGAAAGCATCCCCGCCCGGGGTAACCATCACCTCTATTCTAGAACAAATCCTCACCTTGACTCCCAGATCCAAACTCTCATGGATGCGCTTTCCGGCTTCTAGGAACATTTACCTATGTTAGATGATGGGCTCTTTAAGCGCGGATGGATCCCCCCTCTACGTCGTCTAATTTTTAGATGCGCAAAGCTATGCTACATACTCGCCTCTGACCCGGGTAATTGGGTGATAACTTTACCGCCGCCATCATTGGCCCAAGGAATTTGTATCTTCCCGGGACTAACTTTAGTGAGCGATCATGCTCGGGATCCCTTGCGCGAGCCTCGAGTTTTCATCTTTCCCAAGTGGGTAAAAGTCAATCATGCTGACGAAAGCAACAACGCCGAGGCGCAAAACAACATGCAGAGAGACTCATTCGATGAGTGGAGGGATTAGCCATGAAGTTGTATAAAACATCCAAAGGCAAGCGAGTACGGAAGCCTTTGTAAATGCCACTTCATGCTGTGGGCAGATATATGAAAACATTGTCTGTTTCATCTCTTTTTTCCGAGTTGGTGCTTTAGATACTATGACAGGTTGAAAACGTGACATCAATTATGCAATGAAAATTCTTCTTTACACGTGGCCGAGTAAAAAGATGGGCAGAAATAATCGCGCAGCTAATATAGCATTCATCACGTATACTTCTCGTCGCATCCCTGTTCTTTGTATCTCAGAGCTCGGTTCTATTGGGCCGCGACAGGTCCAAAAACAGGCGGAACAAAGGTCCAGCAAGAGCTCATCGGTATGCGACAAGCATCAATGGCAAAGACTGAGCTGAAGGGGGCAGATGACGAATGATGAATTTACAATCTAGCTATAGGAAATGCTGGTCTGGATCATGACATTGCTCATGGCATGGATCCTGAAACACAATCTCTTCTCCTCCCGGCTCGGGGAACAAGGCAACTACAATACCATTGCCCCCAAAGTCCCTAAATCCTATTCAACTCCATATCTCTTGCGCTCAGCAACCCAGTCTACCGTTCCGTCTTCGTTTATGCTGGTCTTAGCCGGAGTGAGGGCTTTGAGTATCTCAGAGTCAACTGCCGTAAAGGTGGTTGAATCAACAGAGAACGCGCAGTCCCTGTAGTTGTGAATTCCAAATCTCAGGGTACCGTACATCTCACGACCGCGATTCTTGAGCTGAGGTGTTAGAATGCCGCGGAGGGGATGCTCAGGATTGCTCTCGTCACCTTTGGCCTCGGCGGCTTTGACTGCCTTGTCCCAGAACCCCTGCCACCTGCTAGTCGCACTCTTCTTATCCATTCCGGCCGGCGGTATCTGCTCCATGAGACTCCGAAATACCAGAGACGTAATAACCTGTTGTTGGTCATGTATTTTGATACTCTGCTGCTGGATAATCCCCTGAGCAAATGCCAGTGCTCCCGTCCTTGCGTCGACGGCCTCGCGCAAGGCTGGTATGATCCATGGCCTACCGCTTGTCGAATATGCAATTTTGGCGCCTGTCAGGTAGCAAATCTGACGCAAATTCTCTCCAATTTGGTTCCAGACACGAAAATAACTGTGGTTGACAAATACGAAACCCCCAGTCATTGATTCAATGACAACTCGGTGAATCTCATTGTTTTTACCAACAAGTCTCTTTAAAAGCTATTCAGCAATCCGAGGGGTCTTTTGGTAAACAGACTTTAGCATGTCTTGGACCTCACTGTCCTTGGTATGAATTGGACCATGGCTGTGGACAATCGCGGACGTGTTAGCGACGTATATTCTGGAGGCGTATAAGCAGGAAACATACCAAGTAGTCCTGGATGCGGACGTTCTCATCTCACTTCTCTTCACCACTGCCTCTTCAATCTCGTCCAGTAGATCTTAGTCTAGCCGCAATACCCGAATCTGATTCAGGATGCTGCCAAAGTCGACTGCTGGATACCATTGATCTCCCGAATCTTCTAAAGACTTCTTACTTTTATATTTCTTCAAGGCAGTGTCTAGCAGCTTAAGGAAATGTGAACCTAGAGTCGAATCGGTAGCCATGTATGCAGCGAGATCCCTATACCGGTGTGCTATAAGCAATCGCTCGACAGCCTTTAAGAAAACATTCCCGTTCCTCAAGAATTCCGTGGGAGCTCGGTTTAGATGTTTCGTTTCGGAACCGCACTCGCTTGAGCTTGCAGCTGTAAGTTCATCCAGGAACGAATGCTCTTTGACGGGGCTTTGTAACTCTTTCTCCGTGGAGACTCTCAGAAGGCAAGTAAGGGCTTCGGCCAAGGGGGAAAAATCCGACTTTGTTTGTACCAACATTACGTCTAGCTCTTTTTTTTTTTTTTTTTGGTTGGGGGGGGGGGGGGGGGGGGGGGGGGGGGGGGGGTGGGGGGGGATAGTGCGGAACAGTGTGAATGGCCTTACGGAGATGAATTCAACATGAGGTAGGGAACAAAACAAGAGTATTGAGGTGCGGTGATTTGTTTGAAGGCTATGGATTTGCGGATGGATATAGATATCAGCCAAAGATTTATGTTCAGTAACAAAATATATACACATAAAAATGGCTTCCAAACCCAACACCTCCCCCAGTTCAAAACACCCAAGAATCCCTAGGGTCCGGATCTACCCTTGCCTGATGATCCGTAGTGATAGGCCACGCAGGAGCGACAGAGCCTCGCAAATGGGTAGTGTATTTCTAACAAAATCCTCGTCATTGTTATCTGCCAAGTGCGTATACAAGACTGCCAGTAGACATAGTACCAGGGTCTTTACCGTGGCTCCCCTCTCAACTGCCGTAGCAAACGGCAGCTGGAGCTGGAGCGCCATAATGGGTCCATGGGACAAAATAGAATCCTGTGACCCTTCCAGATTCGACGACGGGGTGCGTCAGTGGCCGGGCTGTAGGCTGAGCCTGGAGTGTCACACGGATTAGGTCAAGCAAGGATTAGAAGCCCTTTATTACAAAGAAGATCACGAGAACTATGGGGCACACTAGGCACGGGCCGTTCCTTTCATGTGTATAAGATGGTCCCCCCCTCGCCTCATGGCTTGGGAAAACCAAGGACCTTTGACATCCTACAAGATTATCACTGAATTGAGCCCTTTTGCTTCAAGCCCTCTAATGAGCCCTTGTCACAGCCTGGAGTTCAGATTCTGACAGGGTTGCAGGCTGCAATGATAGCAAACATCTGCTAGCACAGCCGGGTGGTACGAGATCAATACAACTTTTGACCTGCAGAAGCCCTCAATACATATCCAGTGAGACAAACGAAAGTCATTTATAGTATACCTTGATCGACAGTACAGGTCAAATAGTGGAAGCTGGTTTCCGATAAACGGCAACTACACAAGCTACGGAAATGGGCAGCATGTTTCAAGTTACTAACACCGACCAGATTTATCCTCTTGACATGTGGCCTTATCAAGGTGCTGAAAAAAATCCCTCCACACTCTGGTAGCCGAGTTATCCAGCCATTCTTTACATCTGTGCTAGCACCGGCTCGAGGTACGGCCCATTGGATACACCAGCGCCGCCGGCTCCCCATGGGCTGGAAACAGGGACACCAGACTCAATGGACCCGCGCACTTGGACTGTATGAACTCTAATATTGTAATCTACGTTGATCAAATCGTTGCTATAAGTTATAAGAGTACCTTTGGGAGACTTAGGTATGAGTGCCTCTCGCGAGTTCATTATGGAACGTTTAAATATACTCGAAAACACTTTACAGCCGCGATTAATTAGAGTTACTGAAGACTTGGTGAGGATTATTTGGACCGCCTCTGATGGAGAGCCGCCCGGTTGTATCTTAGTTTCATTGGCTTGATGTTATGGAAGCACATGATTTGCGATTATTATTTGAATGAGTTTCTTCCGTGTCATACAGCTTTTTTAGCATGTAAATTCCGATATTACATGCTGGTTATGTCTGATACAACCATGTTAAGAAATGCACTATGATCTCTTAATTTACCTATGAACGAGGGATGGATGGATGGATGGGTATGTATATAGGGCCCAAGTATTAGAACTGAACACTTGGAAGACGAATTTTGTTCGTGGTCTTGATGAAATTATAGAGCAAAGCCTAGTTGTAACGTATAATGTACCTATGCCTCAACAAGTCGAGTGGTGCAATCTGCATTCCCAAACTTACCCACTTTGATAACGTTGTATTCAAACGTACATGTAGGCCAGACATTCCTTCTCGGTGAAACCCACGCTCCAAGTTTACACTTTCCAGGCTGTTTGTGTCGCCGCATGTGGTTTCTTCAGATCAAGGCGCAGGCCGGGGGGGGTAAGGGATGGAGGAGGGGTCGGCCATTTTGACCTTAAACCCAACGAGGAAGACATTGTCGGCCGATAAAGTTGCTCGTAATGACTCCTATTTGGTAGCTGGATCATGTCAGACAGCTCAATGTGGATTACAGGCGGCTCGGGCGCCACGGGGCCATGATGGGTACTCGCATCCCATTCAAATGCAAGGCATCGAGAGCACTGAGGCAGACAGAGAAGCGTTTGGTATAGTGGCGTCTTGTTTGCTTGAGAAAACTATCTTGTGAAACCTCTCGTCCAGCCGTGCCAAAATGTCGATTCAAGCCTTGCTTCATGCGGCCAACGACTTGCGGACTGCCCCAATTACTGCTGGCCGCTACAGTAATAGTCTTGACTGGCGTTGCTATCCGATGCACTTTCCACAATAGCGTCGATATTAGACGAGCGTCGAGTATCAGCACCAAGACTCATGGCGAGTCCCCTCAAAACACTACCCACCCGATATGTTACAAAGCTCAAAGCCCTCATCCACATGATAGCTGGTCGATGCGTCATACAAAGCCGCTTCTATACAGGGTCTTCAGATACGGACCGAAATACAACATCACAATGGGACTCGGTACCCTTGATCCGGACCAATGGATCGGGCTTGACAGCCACTTCCCAAAACACCACGCTCATAAGGCAATACGCATTCAACAGCGAGGCGACAAGTGTATAAAGACTCACCCTGATGCCGTTCCAGCTGCTATAGAGCTCCTCGAGGATCTCGCAAACTATCTGCCTGCGCGGTAGACCGACCTGTTTTAAAACGAACATCAGTGGGAATTAACAATATTTGGTTGGACGAGTCATTCGATATCCTGCAACGACCACTTGAGGAAGACCCAATGACAGTGTGTGCAAGGTTAATTCAAGATGACTTGGCCTTGTCATTAGAGCAGCCAGACGGGAAATATCGCCTCCCGGCCGGATGCATTCTCCTGGCTGGCTTCTGGAGACTCTCTGACAAGTTTGGCATGTCATTGTCGGATACTCACACCTCTGGAAACGTCGCCTCCTTCAAAGCGAGACTCGAAAGAGGCATGGTAAAGTTCATTCAGCGAATGAACGCAGATACCATGTACAGACGTAATAGTTATCTCATCCAAGTCAATGATTGTTTACCGTGGATGGCGACGAGGATGACCCGGACGTGGGCATGGAGTAGTGCCGAAAAGGGCAAAATTATTCATCATCACTGGTTCGGGTCTGAGAGACAGTCTCTCCGTCGATTAGCCAGGACGCGAGCCATTTGTTTTACGATCCGACCTACTTTTTGCCAATTACCGAGATGGCAGAGGAGGACTATGTACCAGACAGGTTGGCCAGTGCAATGCGTAGTTGGGACGATGAGGTTTCGAATTACAAGGACCGGGCAAAGGATGAAGCTGTTTTGCTAGACTACTTGGACAGAAAACACCAAGACCAGGTGCGAAGACGGGTTGGATTGGCTCGGGAGGAAGACGTGCGACGACAATATCCTTGGTGAAGATGACTTCAAGTTTAGGTGTTTGGACGAGACTTCATTCCTCTTGTCAATAATATTTGAAAGACACGATATAAATAAGAAGAAAACCTCATCTTGTGCATTTGCAGTGTATGTTATAGGCAAGTGGTTTGCTGTGAGTATTTGATCATGTGTAGTCTATCGTAAGCATTGCAACCTACAATATAAACTACAACATATCACTTGTTACTAGATGTCCTGCATTTACACCCCCCCCCCCCCCCCCCCCCCCCCCCCTCTTTTTTTTTATTTTTTTCCCCATCAATTAAAAAAAAAAAAAAGGAAAAATTACTTCTTCTGCCCATTATAGATAGCGGGATCTGGGGGTGATTCGTAGCCGCCACCTTGGTCCAACCACTTGTGGAAGTTCTCGGTCGAATTACGCCAGGGCAGGCCTACGCCGGGCTCTCACGTATTGCAAGATGATTTCATACAAGGCTGTCAAACAGCCCAGATGACTTTAGCTGAATTTGGCACCAACCGTGCTTTGGACCATGCTCTGCGTATTAGTGAGACTATTAAGCGTGTGTGCAACGCCTGCATTCAACAACACACAGGACATTGTATCTGCAATTGCGACCTGACAATAAAAAGGCCACTATGGATCTTTGTAGACGCAGGGATAAGCATCAAGCTTACGCCGTCATGGGCACAACACCACAGCAGTCACCGAGTCAACTGTGAATTTTGAAGCTTCCACCCAGGCGCTCGCACCACTCTCTTGGGATAAAACACGCTTGTAAGCGGATTGATTTGCCATGACTGACTCCGGCGGCATTCATAAGTACGGAAAGATGGCCGAGACTGTGGCTGCTGTGCGGTCGCAGTCAAAGTAGTTGATATTTCACTCATCAGCTACAGCTGCCGGTGGAGTCTATCAGATCGAACACTGCAACCTTGATGCCCCCTTTCAGATCCTGCCATAGCGATGAATTTTACCCTGCCTCCGTCACACTGCATGAGACAGAAAATTGCACCATCCCATTCAACTTTCGAAACCACCACGAGACCTTTTCCATACTTTCTTGTCTCTTTCAGATAACCCTACATGCTAGTATTCATGAAAAAATTCCGTATAAAAAATAAAAGTAATTTTAATATTTCGAAGTACGTATAGTCCGAGCTTGTGTGCAAGTAACTAACTAGACGATAGACGCAATACGCTCATGCGACACAAAGTAGCTGCGCATACAGTGGCATAGTTCTGCTGGTAGGCGGATAAGGAAAGTGTGAGAGTTCTAACGATAGAAAACAGCATGTTGGAGTTTGCGTCAGCTGCGTATGCGAGATTGCTTATAATAAGGAAACTTTTTATATCGTGACTGAGTTTTAAAAGTTGTCATAATTTCTATAAGAAGATCTCGTAATACAACACGCGATAAAGACGTGAACAGAAAAGAGGTCAAAGAATGTAAACTCCAAGACCTGGTTGGCTACCACAGGTATTATTCGCTATTACTCCAGGGTTTTTAAGTTTTGCTAGCCATTCTATAGTCGTATTGCTATAGTCTTCTGGCCCGTATGGCTCAAATAATTCTGACAGAAGTCCCCGTTTCCTCCTAAGGCCAACCCTAGATCTCGAAGGAGCACATCGTAGTAGGGAACGGCGTCGAATATAAATGAAGGGGCCTTGTTACCCCAATCCACGGGGTATCTCATTTTCCCGAAACCGGTTGACCAAAACTGTTTGGTATTGCAGCTCGTCCAGTGCTCCTGGTTGCAGGAGATTCCGTGTTGCATCGCGACTCAAGCTGTCTGACATGTAAGAGGCTATCCATAGGCTCTGGACATGTGCCTATATGGGCGTGCTGAAGTTTGTCACCATGCCGCAAAAGGCAATATCTCGATGGCGAAGAAACCGCGGTGACGGGGGCACTATGAATCGATGGAGCATCAATGGTGTCAAGTTGTCATTCTCCGTTGGCGTCCCGGCTCTTACAACTCCCGGCACATTCGAAAGCGGCACGTAATTCTTCAGACACTGGGGCTGGTCTTGCAAGCTTGGGAACCGTGATAGAATCTCCGGTCGGCCTTCTCAAGGACAGCCTCGTTTCTCCTCAGGGATTCTGCGTCAAGGCCGGCTTTTTGTTGATAGGGAAGCCCCAGCTCCGCGTCAACCCCCTTCAGGGAGGAACTCGATTGGGGGCACTCTTCCACCCAGTGTGTACCAGGATCGAATCCGACTCAAAGCAAGTATTGTCAGAGAGATGGACTTTGCCTGGGCTCAGACGCTCAATGTCGGCTATGTGAATCTTGACCCGCTTCTTCCGAACAAGGTCAAAAAAGTCGGTATCGTAATTCAAGATGCTAAAACTTGCTCCCACGAACATGGCATTGAGCTTGGGCTTCAGCTTTCTTGTCTCCGGGTGGGAGTCAAGCCGGCACCGGCCTAGCACGTCTGACGCTAAAATTTTCCAGAACAAGTTGGTGACGAATCTTCCAACTATGGTGCCGTGCAAGAGGCTCCTGACCCATGAATGCCCACATTGTGAACCCCATATACAAGGGCTGAACCATGTGAGCAATCTTGTGTCTTTTTTTCAACACGTTAGCGCAAACTCGAGAAGCTTTCCATGCCCTTGGGTGAACAAACTGGCTAGAAATTCCACCCTTTGCTTGAAAGGGGTAACATATGGCGGTGTCATCCAACATGGGCCGTGTCCATTTGCTGTTTTTCGATTTGGTCCCCCGAGATCAGCAACGGACTTTACGAAACAAAGAAGCGCACGAAGAACTGCTACTAGCATACCTCTAATGACCCAATGCACTTCGGCTCCAGCTGCCGCGTAAGCATACACAGCATCCCAGGCGTATTTTGTCGACCCATAAACCGTAGGCCTCTGGGCACACTTGACGGTATCTGCGTTGTGAGGAAAATCGCGGCCGTGGAAAATTCGACCCCCAAAACTTTCGTCGCCGACAAACCGTATTAGGTTGGGCTCAGAAGTAAAGCCGGATGCGACGATTAACCTCCGCGCAAACATGGTCAAGGTCTCACCGTGACATTGGAGGGTCAGTATCCATCCCCCTTCAGCTGCTTCTTGGTGCTCTGCCGAAAGAACTCTTGTCTCGAGACGAATAAGTGGCACCAGGCCAAATTTTTCTGCGTACGACTTGAGGTACTCGTGCACTGCTCTGGCAGGAATATGTTGGCCTGGTTGTGCGCCAAACTTTCCACTTTCCATGGGGAAGTCGGGGTATTGATACGTTCCGAACATGTTGTTGGTCTTTAGACCTGGATATAGCCTTTCTTCGGCCCATGTTCCGCCGATTGATGCCTGCGAATCTACTATGGCAACCGAGTGATGCGGCTGGCTGCAGCGATAATGTTTGGCCGCAGCCAACCCGTGGAAACCTATTTTTTGCAAGGTTAGCTTCAGAACGACGGCAACGCTCCGTGTCTTTGCAATGACAATGGCGTACCGGCTCCTATGATAACGCAGTCCTTTGAATCCATGGTTGCCGTAGACTCGTCGGGTGTTCCAGCAGGAAGTGACCCGGCTGCGGACTTTAATATGCAGACGCGCCCAGGGGCCTGGTCATCGGAGACAGTTGAAGATATATGACATCTGTGTACGAAATAAAGATCTGCCAGATAAATTGGACCCTTTGTGATTCAGATGAACAGGACACTTCCATCGACCCACTGGACATGTGCCCACCCAGCCGTTGTAAAAACACATGCATATACAGGGATCGGAGCAGATACGGCTCATACGCATCATCCGGGACATCTCGTACCATCGTAATCAATGGAGGGCAACACATCCTGACCATTTGGGTCGCGGCTAAACGCCAAACATCAACAAGGGGTGGCTTCCATGTATTCTTCGCATACCGGTCATGGCGGACACACATGCATCATTGATATTAGCCGGGGAGACGGGATGATGTGGATGACGTGGATAAGTTGTTGAAGAACAGGGCTACAGGCCTCTCAACTGGCTCCTTGATGGGGGGAGTAATCAAGACCCTTGCAAGCTGAAAAGCCGGTAATGGTGTGTACAAGCAGTACAACACAAGGCTTACTCTTCATAGACGTGCTGTGTGCAACCCCCAGATCTAGCGATGGGCAAATCGTGCCGTCGTCACCCGAGTCAGCATCGCCACACCGAGTATTTGTCTGGTGGTATTGACACTTTCGCCCCGTAAGCCCTCGCATGCACTCCGTACTGCAACGAAATGAGAAATCCTGCTCATGCAAGGCGCCTGTTTTGGCAAACTCTGGCTCCCCGCCCTCCTAGCAGAAGCAGTCCCCCTTGCAACACGGCCCCTTGACGATACGTCGTTACCAGGGCGAGTTGCCACAGAGCCACAACCTTTGCCTCGGTGGCTGAGGAACTTGTGGATAAAAGCCTCGGCGTCCTTGCCGGTTCCGAAGGTGTTTTGAAAAAAAAAAAAAAGAAGAAGAAAAAAAGGCACCGTCTTTCCCTTGCGAACGTGCAGTGCAATTGACCCTGTCGTTCGGTTAGCAGACGCGTCAAGTCTCTGGTCAACGCCCGCGCACAGGTTGATGGGATCAGATGAGCCTTCCCCGTACTTGATGCCTCAAATATCCATCCTGTCGGTGCCTCCTAGGCGACCAATGTTTTAAATGAGCCCGGACGTTTCCACTGACGCACCGGGGTCAGAAGCGCATCCCTTTGGCTGCGCTAAGGTGCCAGTCAGGTATGCCCCATTTTTTCTGCGATACCTAACGGGTACCTTTTAGCGTCAAAAAGGCCCATACGCGGTTCGGTGTAATATGTGCGATGTAGCTCTTTGTAATCACAGCTTGCTAGTACTTCTATCATCTTATATTTCCTAGCAGGGTTAAGTATCTTTAAATGTAGGGTTTTAATGGCTAAAACCAGAATTCGATACCTGACTGGCACCTTAGCACAGCCAAAGGGATACGGAACTGCCCCGGCAGTTGATGGCTGCATAGGCTGCAGCATCGTGCTCAAAAGTCCGATAAGCGTCCTGTGTAGTATTACGGTGTTGGCATGCGAATCTGCATGCCAGGTCAAAAAAGTTATAGGTGACGGGGCTCGACCAATTATAAACATGGCGACTCCGAAACGTGCTCGCATATAACTAGTTTTAATAATGACGGCAATTATTGGTCCCTTTTTTTTCTCGTCTTATTTGACTCTAGTTTCGTCCATCACCATGATGCCCGACACATATATTCCACCAACCAGCCCCTGGCTCCCAACACGTCCATTCTCGTACACAGTCAAGTCGATTAGATGATTGGGCGGAAACCAGTCTATGGAGCAGCACTGATTACTGGTTGCAACAGCTTGTGTTGCATTGAATTATTTGGCAAGGCCCAGGTGCCGCCTCACAGGGTCCCTTTGATAGCTTTCGTCCTTGGTGATGTCGCATCAATCGATTGCCACCCGCCAGACTCGAAAAGGTGCCGTCTGGAGCTGTGGTTCGAGTGTTTTGTTGCAAATACTGTCGTGTCCATTTATATCACTTTCTGGCTGCTCTCTCCATGCCCGCCCACCAAGAACATTGGCCTCATAGCTTGCCCACGACAATGATGCAAGAATAGCTGCATCAAGGGTCACTTTAAATTCTTGACGAGAGATGGGCCTATACAATGCTCAGGCACAGCTGCCGCCACATTAGGGTATACAGATAACCACAACGAGCCTTGATATCGATTACAGTAATTATTTCTATATAAACATTGAACCTAGACTCCACACAGACTTCACCTAAGCCTCTTGAAGTTTTTTCTCTGCATGATGAATCTCCAAACCAATGACTGCTTGTTCTGCGGTCCAGCCACGACAGCCCGACAGTCCAAAAGATGAGAGCAATAGAGCAGGCAATCATTGCCCACATGCCTCGCTGAATTGCAAAGGTTAGCAATCATGGGTTAGTCATGTATAGGCGCACATCTCTTGACTTACAATAAACCACGGGGCCATTGATGCTCCGTAGAATAGATGCTCCACCATGCGTTGACGGCATTGTTGCCAAGGTTCATGCCGGCGAGAACAACACTACGAAAGGCAGCTTGTTCATATCTCATGGCGTCGTTGCACCAGGCGAAGAAGGTGGCTTGGCAGGCGTAGACTACATCGTTTTATATTGTTTTGCGTAAAACTGTATGGGACATGTCGCCCTGGGTCACGGGAGAAGACAGCACCAGCTTACCTGAACCTGCCCAGTAGTAGGCTGCCATTGTAACCGTCGTACAGTGCGGGTTTCTTGGGGTCCCGCGACGACACCAAGATCATGATGGACGTCGCGATACTGGTAGCACCGATGAAGTACCCGACAAGATAACGTTTGCCGCCGAGGAAGTCGGTCAATGCAGCCCAAAACAGGGTTGAAACAATGCCACAGGCAGGAACACCGGTAGGGAGTTGTTCTTTTCAGGCACAGTATACTTATTCACTGGGTGGTTTTGCAGGAAGAGGGCCAGGAGGGAGTTGGTGCTGAAGCTCTCCAGTTCACCGGCAAGACACCACAGGCCGACGAAGCCCCACCAGTACCACGACGACATGACCTTCTTGAGGAACTTGAGGGTGATGGGGGATTGTTCAGGAATTTCAGGGACTCTAGAGACGGCGAGCTTCTTCTCCTCTTCAGTCAGGTAAAAGGCGGTGGTTGTCTGGGCGTGTCAGGGAAGAAGATGACGCCGTAGATGGCCACGGGACAGTGAGCAAGCCGTCTACAATAAAGAGCCATCGCCACCCCGCAAGTCCAAGACGGCCATGAAGGCTCTTGTAGATGCCAGACTGAATGAAACCACCAATGAGGGTGCCAGCCAATCCGGAGGATGTAAATATGCCACTGCGCTTACCAAGCTCGCGCTCGGTATACCATGCGCCGAGGATATAGTGTGTGCCGACAAAGGTGAGGCCTCGCAGATGCCCTGGAAAAACCTGATGCCATGATGGACTGCGGTTATGGACCGAGGGCAGTGACCATGCATGGTAAGACACCCCCATGGAATCATCATGGAGGGGAAACCAGAAGCGAGGCTTGACATAGTGAAGGGACAAATTGGACGGTACTTGACCGATAACATAGCTGCGATAATGTGTTCAGTCATTTCAGGGTAGGGACGGCAAATATAGAATATTGTCGGGCCAGATGAGTCCTCCTACCCAACGGTGAAGCAAGTATTGATTTCATTCAGCTGGTTGCCCACAAATCCAAGATCATC